>NC_140560.1:5717730-6917730 GCF_057381845.1 Rhamphochromis longiceps
AAATCTTAGTTTACACTTGTGGGTAATATCGTAACCATTTTCCAATCTTTTGAGACTAACTATCTCCCGATAGAAGGGCCTGAGACGGGAGATACGCGCTTTGATTGACACTTTTGGCAACGAATGGCGATAAACTTACAGTGAAACTAAATTGATTTCATTGATCATATCTGTACTCACGGCTGGCAGCAGAAAGCAGAATGATAACATTCAGTCAGAAGTATAGATGGGATTGTTTTTTTGCTGGACAAAGTGTGTTAACTTCAGACTTTAATTCTGCATAGTTTTAATGCCCCGTGTCGGTTGATGGGAAAAAAAACCCGCGACAAAACGAAAGGGGAAGTGTTTCGGGAGGACAAGCACTGTGAACAATTTTGGTTCTCTGTAGTGTTCTCTGGATCTCATAAATGACACGCCATGTGGGGCAGACAGCATTTTTTTACCCTCGGTAAGACGGATTTTCTATAATGTATAATGTTTTTTGTAATTTTGTACAGGCACAGTATCAATAGGATTTTGGGTTTGATTTTCAATGCAAATATTCATCACTGCATATCAACAAGAACATTTCTATGTAATAAGCAATGGCATGGTTTCCTCTCCGATAGTTTCTTGTCTCTTGGCCTCACCGTCACCTGCTGCAGGTCAGTCTGTTCCTATGTCTTTTTTTAAAGGAAAACCTTTAAGGGAAATATTAAAATGTTGTTTATATAACGTTCTTGATAGGTCAGATCAGACTAGCTGGATCTGGGTCCACTCGGTGCTCTGGAAGAGTTGAAATCTATCACAGTGGCTCCTGGGGAACAGTCTGTGATGATGACTGGGACTTAAAAGATGCTGAAGTGGTCTGCAGACAGCTGCACTGCTGGACAGCAGTGAGTTTCCATAAATCAGCTCACTTTGGTGAAGGTACAGGACAAATCTGGCTTGATGATGTGGCCTGTTCAGGAAGTGAAAGTTCTCTTACTGAGTGTCGACACAGTGGATTTGGGACACATAACTGTGGGCATAATGAGGATGCTGGTGTCACATGTTCAGGTGAGCAAACTTTCAGTTAAATCCTATCGTGATATCAGTTCATAATAAAAGTTGTTAAAAGTGGTGAAGTGATTATTATTTTTCGTTAATAAATAATGTAATTAGTATATTATATTGTTTTTACTACACTTTGTTCATTGGAGAAAACATTTACTAGTAAATTATATTTCCCAACAAAAATGTAAATGCATAGCTTTTTTTAAAATGAGATTTTCTTCTTCTCTGAGACACAAGTCTCTTCAGCTGCTGTAAATAAAAGAATCAGTGAAAATGAACTTTGAACTTCCAACTGAGTTTAAACTCAAACATAACCTGTTCCCAACAGTTTTAGATTTTGCTCTCACAGCTGCAGACTTGGTGCTGTTTAAGGTTTTGACAGTAAAGATCAAATCTAAAAACAAAATTTGAAACCCTGAACGAGACTTTTTCAGTTACTTTCTAATTATTCTAATTGTTCATAGAGTTCTTTGAAAATGTTCTTTTTCACAAGACTGTCCTTTCTCAGCTGTAATGTTACAGCCTGTATGACCAAAATCAACACCATGGCTGCCATATTTTCACACACAACGGACAGATCAGCATGATTAATCAAGCGTACAACTAAAACATATACTCAGTGAAGTTAAAAATGACACACAGTTTACAATTCTATATCCAATAAATAATATGAAGTAGGCAACAGGAAAATACAGTGTGAAGTTGTAAGGTAGTTTTTTGATGATTGAATTAAAAATTTAGAATGTTCAGCAGGTCGACATATTGTGGGAAACATCACTGTGGTATCATCGAGCACCTCAACAAATGATGAAATCGTCCTGCCTGCTACTGTGTGACTATTCTTCAGCTGCTCTACTTTCTGTTCGTTATCTTTGATCTTGAGCTTGCCTGCAGATACCTTTGATCTCATTATCAAAGCATTAGCTGCTTTGCAAGGTGATGCTGACAGGAAAAGGATTAATTTAGCAGTGCGGCGCATTGAACAGCAGTAATGTGGTATTACTACTTGACAGTGACGCATAGGGAAATAATTCAGAAGCACATCTCTGGGTTCAGAGTTGCCTTTTTTTTTCTCGTGTTCTTCACAATGGACTTTTGGCTCTGTTTGTATTTGTTATTTATTCAGTTTAGGTAAATGTAAGGTTAACACTGACAGGCCAACTGCCTGTAAAAAAATAAAAAATTAAAATCCAGGACGTGTGAATTTTCAAGTATTGCATGCTAGTCAGGGCCATACTTTCATGGTGTCATGGCTTCTGTAGGAGCATGTCAGGATTTTCCTCTGTTTCGTCATCTGTGTGCTGCCTATGTGTTTTTTAAAGTTACTTTTGAGTCTGGTTCACTCCGAGTCACTTATTTGAGAAACAGATTGTAACCTTAACCAGCTCATTGGCAGGTTTTCCTCAACAGAGTATCCTGCTGTCCTGCTGCACATCAACCAGCTGCCTGAAACTTCATTTCCTCATTCATAAAGTCGCCATCAAAGCTCAGACCAGCAACTTATTCAAATGAGCAACAAAGCAATGCAAACCAAATACGGGTGCCATCATTTAGAAAATGGATGGATAATACAAAAATTATCAAAGCGCTTTACACCACTCTCATTCATACAAGCACTTTTTTTGTATGCTTTCTATCTAACATTCACACAGATACACTCTGATGGGTGCACTGGAGGGCAACTTGGGTCTAGTATCTTCCCTAAGGATATTTGGCATACATCCCGGAGCAGTCTGGGATTGAACCACCGACCTTTTGATAAATAGATTATATGAAAAAGGCAGCGGCAGCCTCGCCTCTGTCAGTGCGCCCCAGGGTGGCTGTGGTTACAATGTAGCTTGCCATCACCAGTGTGTGAATGTGTGTGTGTGTGAATGGGTGGATGACTGGATATGGGGTCCTTAGGGACTAGTAAAGCGCTATATAAATACAGGCCATTTACCATAGATTGGTAGAACACCACCCCAACAAACCAAAAATGTCTCTTAAATGTTGAAATACTGACCAGGAAAACCAGTGCTAGTGCCATTTTACTGTCACAATGCTGGCACTACACCAGAGATGCTTAAGTTAAAAGGAGAATACGGTGTACATTTACCACATGCCAAATTATTGTTTCAGGGGTCCCCCCCAAGCCAAGGATCTCCATAAATAACAGTGAGGTCACCTGGGGTCAGAGTGCCAGCATCTCTTGTTTAGTCCCAACTCAGGCATCAGATGGAACTTTCATCCTCAAGAAGACGTCTGACTCATTCATGGAGACTAAAACCTCAAATTCCAACTCTACTATCTTCAGTATCAACAAAGTGAACTTCAGTCATGAAGGACAGTACTACTGCCAGTACGAGGAAAGCATTCAGGGTTCAAAGTTCTCCTCCCCCTTTAGTAACTCTGTAGGACTCTTTGTTACTGGTAAGGATAAATCCAATTTCCCAAGTTTTATGGTATATTCCATTTTGTATAATCTAATCAGTAAACTGGTGATAAAATGAAAACTTTAATTCTGTGTTGCTATTTCAGTAAGCTTCCCCAAACCCCATATCTCCATCAGTCCTGCTGGTGAGGTGACCTGGAGTCAGAACATTGCAATCACTTGTTCAATCTCCACTCAGGTTTTGGGTGGAACGTTCATTCTGATGACAACATCAGATTCATTCAACAGGACCCAAAATTCAGCTACAAACTCTGCTACCTTCAATATTTCTTCTGTGGACTTTGATGATGAGGGATCGTACCAGTGTCAGTATCAGAAAAAGGGCTCAAGGCGGGACTTTAATTCCCCGCTAAGTGACAGTGTCATACTCAATGTCACAGGTAAGAGCAATAAATAAAAGGGTAAAATAAAAAGATCAAAACTGATCAACTAAATAAAAATAATACAAATTTACAGATCTTTACATTTTTGCTATTTGCTATATTTTTGCAGTTTATACAAATAGTGTTGTATAAACTGTAGAAATTACTTGTCATAAGATATCAACAGCTTTAATTTATGTTTATCTATGTAATAAAAATATAGATATTAACTTTTTCATATAAAACAAAAAGCGCAATTTCAAAAGTACATCTTGTTTTTTCTGCATAATCTCGCAGAAACGCGGCTGCAGTTAATAAACTGTGTTTTTTTTTTTTTTTGGTTTTATTACTGTTGACCCACTATATAAAAAAAAATGCTGGAACTTTTCTGTCATTTCAACATTTATTTATTACTTAATTCCTTAGTGTAATGTGAATGACCACGAGAGGGATCTTTATCAGTAGGAACAGCAGCAAAAATCTATGCCCTCCTACACATATCCAGTGGGACGAATTGGAGTCTTTGGCAGACCGATTCTGGCCCCTGGGACTTATGTTTGACACCGCCGCTGTAGAACATTAAACAGCTGTTAACATTCGGTAGATCACAAAATACATGGCTAATGTTGATTGGTTAATGATGATTCATAAATAATAAGCTAACTTGCATGAAATGCTACCATTGGACTTGTTTCTGCTGCCCTTCTTAATGGTAAGTCTTTCTTTCACACAGTGAGACTGCAGAGGCCCAGCATCTCCTTGACGTCTCCTAATGCAGGACTTGTCTGGGGTCCTGAAGGTGCACAGATCACCAGGGGTTACAGCTTTGTCCTCACCTGTTCCATTAACTCCACATTTTCCAGTGGACATTTTATTCTGAGCTTCTCTGGCTCCAACCTCACAGAGCCAGCAGTCAACAACTCAGCCTCCTTTAGTTTCCCTGTAGCTGAGTATGAACGGCAGGGCAACTACAGCTGTGTGTATGAGGTCACAGTGTCCACACGGACATTCAGATCTGATGTATTGGCACCGATTAGTGTCATCATTAAATGTAAGTACAGTGTTGAATTCATGGATTTTTGTATAAAAGCAAAAAATAACATAAAAATATCAGACTGACTGTGGTAGCTGTAGCTGTATGTACCATGCAAACTGTGACCATTGCATTAGCTTATGTTTCCCAGTCTTGTTATAAATGTATACATTTAAGACCACAAAGAGAAGTCATAAAGGAGGAAAATGGTAGAGTATAAAAATAAAATGGTAAATAGACTGATTCTTATATAACAGTTTTCTACTCGTCTCTACTCAAATGTCTTTGTACAACACGCCACATTTAACCAAGCACTGTTTTCTATACTTGTCAGTGCCTTCTAACTAACATTCATACTCTGATGCAGTGGTCCCCAACCCCCGGACCTTGGACCGGTACCGGTCTGTGAGTCGTTTGGTACCGGGCCGCGAGAGTTGAGGCTCAGGTGTGAAATGTATGGTTTTCAGGGTTTTTATCGGTTTTCAGCGTTATTTTGTTATCGTTTTTATCGTTTACTCGGTTTTCCTAGGTCTTTTCACGTGTGTTATGAATAAATGTTATTTTTTTCAGTACCGGTACTAGTTTTATTTTGTTGTATTTATCCGCGACACCTTAAAGGCCGGTCCGTGAAAATATTGTCGGGCATAAACCGGTCCGTGGCGCAAAAAAGGTTGGGGACTGCTGCTCTGATGGATGCATCAGGTGGTTAATAACTTGCCCAAGGATATTTGGCATGCAGACTGGGGAAGCAAGGGATTGAACCACCCCCTTTCCAATCAGTAGATGACCTGCTCTACCCCCTGAGCTTAGGGATGGGTACCGGTATCCGGTGCCATGATGGCACCGGTTCTGACATAAACGGTAGTAACCAGACCGAAAAGCAGCGCACATTTCGGTGCTTTTTTTTTCCTGAGTTGTGATACACTTTAGATTTTAGCCAATCATTTTACGTTTCCGAGGATAGTAGGCGGGTCCAGGTACGTACGTTCTTTTAGAGCAGAGCTACAGATTAAAAATGCCCAAGGTGAAGCGGTCAAAAGTCTGGCTGTACTTCACAGCAAAATATGCAAACTCAGCAGCAACAAGTGCTTTAAGCTGATACTGTGATACAGTCAAAGGAGGTAACACCAAGAATCCGATTAAACAGCTGGCGACGCATAGCGTTTTTTTTAAAAGCCGAGAAATGCGCCGTATTTGATAGCTTGCTGCGAGACCTCACACCGAGCACATCTACTGAGGGTGTAGCCGTAGCCCTGCCAGTGTAGCAGAAATGATGAGGATGATGATGGCAGCAGCAGCCATTCTTCTCTGCGTGAGTAGCTTAATGTTGTTCGTGTGTAATTTACATTGAGTAGGCTAACCACGTTATTACATTAATGCATGTAAGGTGAACTAGCAAACACTGTCGTAGTTACATGCGGCTGTCTTCCTGTTTGATGGCAGATACTCCCTTCACCCTGGCCAAAAAGGCTAAAATGACCAAAGAAAAAGTGGAAAACAGCTAAACGAGAGGTTTTTGGACAAAGTTTGTGTTTTTTCCATTGATTAAGCACTGCTTCCAGCCAAGAGTGATACCATATATGCCCCATAGCTGCAGAAAAGGCTAACATTGTTGTCTTTTTACAAAAAAAAACAGCTGAACATGAGAGGTTTTTGGACAAAGTTTGTGTTCTCCATTCTTTAAGCACCGGAACCGTTTCAAAAGTACCGGTTTGGCACCGGTATCAGATAAAACCTAAACAATACCCATCTCTACCTGAGCTACAGCCATCCTCAAAAGACCCCATTTGTTTTTGATGACACAAAATAAAAAAAGATCTTAGCAAACCAGTTCTTATTACAGATTGTTTTACAGTAATGTTCTCAGAAAATCTGTTAAGTATACCCAAACCTCTTACAGTCACTCAGTCAGAACAGACCCGGTCTTTTGGATGAGGTACTGTCCACTATGTGTTACACCATTATCCTGCATTCTATGTGAAAGTTAGTCACAAATCATGAAGATCAAATAAAAAGAAAGTCAGACTTAATATAAGACATTAAAGCAATGATCATTTTGATGAATGTTACTCTTACTCTGTAATATTGACATTATGTTCTGCAGTATTGTCAAACTGGAGGTTAAAGCTGGCTATGCTGTAGGGCAGACCTACCCTGTAGGTGAAACGTTTCATGAGCAAGCATTGTCCCTCATTTTCTCAGATCCACCCATTGACTGACACTTGGTTTCATAATGGCAAAAATGGTGAGATTAAGAAGGCTTGACAACAGGACTTAACAAACCAATGGGTGGTCGTGTCTAACTTTTAGACATAGTTGAGATGAGAAGTGTTGACAGGATGAGCGGAGTGCCCTTTCAGTGACCTGTAGCCATATTCTCGAAACAGACTTGAAATAAGTTACATGTTCTAAATTAAAACATTAATGAAAAGTAGTTCATTATGTGAAGAAGTGTTTTGATGGTCAAACTGATCAAATTCTCTCTCCTTAGTCAATTTGATGCCGCTGCTGTCCTCAGTATCTGTTGGACTCCTGTTGCTGCTCCTGCTGTTGCTGTTAGTGGTAGGGCTGACGTGCAGGAGAAGACAACGACGAGCCAAGAAGCCTGTAGCTCTCATCCACAGTCAAAGTGTGTGCTCGCAAATTTTAAACAATTATTCATCTGATATTCATCAGACTATATATTCACATTCTTTCCCCTTACTTGTGTTTCAGTGGCTGTCCGAGTCGGGAATGCTTACAAGTATGGAGATGAAGATGATGATGAGGATGTTGAGGACTCTGTGAATGTTGATCTATTGGACACTAATGAAAAAATCAAAGGAGGAGCTCCTGGGCTGGATGAAGATGATGATGATTATGAGGACCTAGTGAGTGATGATGATCACGATTATGAGGAAGCAGGCCCAAATGACAAAAAGTCCAAGGAGGCCTGTGTGAGTGTAGACTGTCACAGACAAGATGAGGAAGAAACTAGTGATGAAGAGGAAACTAGTGATGAAGAAAACAACTATGAGAATGTATCCCCACCTTCAGCAAGTGTGGATAATAAGGAAGAAGAGGAAACTAGTGATGAAGAGGAAACTAGTGATGAAGAAAACAACTATGAGAATGTATCCCCGCCTTCAGCAAGTGTGTGTAATAAGGAAGAAGAGGAAACTAGTGATGAAGAAAACAACTATAAGAATGTGTCCCCGCCTTCAGCAAGTGTGGACAATAAGGAAGAAGAGGAAACTAGTGATGAAGAGGAAACTAGTGATGAAGAAAACAACTATGAGAATGTATCCCCGCCTTCAGCAAGTGTGGATAATAAGGAAGAAGAGGAAACTAATGATGAAGAAAACAACTATGAGAATGTGTCCCCGCCTTCAGCAAGTGTGTGTAATAAGGAAGAAGAGGAAACTAGTGATGAAGAGGAAACTAGTGATGAAGAAAACAACTATGAGAATGTATCTTTACCATAACCAGCTCATTATCATTCGTAATGAGCTCTCGTCCTTTTGTATGAAATGGTAAATGGACTTGTTCTTATAAAGCTCTTTTATCCTCTGAGCACTCAAAGCGCTTTAGGCAACTTACCTCTTTCATCCATTCATACAAGCACTTTTGATGCTTAAGAGTTTTCTATCTAATATTCACACACATTCACACTCCAGTGGATGCATCAGAAAGCAACTTGAGGTCAGTATATATATTTAGCATGCAGACTGTGGGAGCCAAGGATCAAAGCAACCTTCCGATTAGTAGATGACCCGCTCTAGCTTCACCTACTTCTTTTCCATGCACTTCCAAAGAAGTGCATGGAAAAGGGCAAAAACTGTCGTGTCACCTTCCAGTCATATTGAACACAACATGATGTTAACTTTGTAAATGATGATGCACTTTAGGCAACTTGCTTGCAACTGATTGAGCTGTGTCCCCTAAGTTCTAATCTCAGTCAGATCTTCCCCTTGCTCATGAAAACACCAGTTTGAAAACACCAAGAGAATGATGGCAAAATTGCTCATCTTGAGGCTTCACGGTGGGATTTCAATAACCAATGGGTGATGCCAAGCATGGGTGGATGCATGTATTATTTTTAATATCCAGTATCTCACAAAAGTAAGTACAGTGGGGCAAAAAAGTATTTAGTCAGCCACCGATTGTGCAAGTTCCCCCACCTAAAATGATGACAGAGGTCAGTAATTTGCACCAGAGGTACACTTCAACTGTGAGAGACAGAATGTGAAAAAAAAATCCATGAATCCACATGGTAGGATTTGTAAAGAATTTATTCGTAAATCAGGGTGGAAAATAAGTATTTGGTCAATAACAAAAATACAACTCAATACTTTGTAACATAACCTTTGTTGGCAATAACAGAGGTCAAACGTTTACTATAGGTCTTTACCAGGCTTGCACACACAGTAGCTGGTATTTTGGCCCATTCCTCCATGCAGATCTTCTCGAGAGCAGTGATGTTTTGGGGCTGTCGCCGAGCAACATGGACTTTCAACTCCCGCCACAGATTTTCTATGGGGTTGAGGTCTGGAGACTGGCTAGGCCACTCCAGGACTTTCAAATGCTTCTTACGGAGCCACTCCTTTGTTGCCCGGGCGGTGTGTTTTGGATCATTGTCATGTTGGAAGACCCAGCCTCGTTTCATCTTCAAAGTTCTCACTGATGGAAGGAGGTTTTGGCTCAAAATCTCACGATACATGGCCCCATTCATTCTGTCCTTAACACGGATCAGTCGTCCTGTGCCCTTGGCAGAAAAACAGCCCCATAGCATGATGTTTCCACCCCCATGCTTCACAGTAGGTATGGTGTTCTTGGGATGCAACTCAGTATTCTTCTTCCTCCAAACACGACGAGTTGAGTTTATACCAAAAAGTTCTACTTTGGTTTCATCTGACCACATGACATTCTCCCAATCCTCTGCTGTATCATCCATGTGCTCTCTGGCAAACTTCAGACGGGCCTGGACATGCACTGGCTTCAGCAGCGGAACACGTCTGGCACTGCGGGATTTGATTCCCTGCCGTTGTAGTGTGTTACTGATGGTGACCTTTGTTACTTTGGTCCCAGCTCTCTGCAGGTCATTCACCAGGTCCCCCCGTGTGGTTCTGGGATCTTTGCTCACCGTTCTCATGATCATTTTGACCCCACGGGATGAGATCTTGCGTGGAGCCCCAGATCGAGGGAGATTATCAGTGGTCTTGTATGTCTTCCATTTTCTGATGATTGCTCCCACAGTTGATTTTTTCACACCAAGCTGCTTGCCTATTGTAGATTCACTCTTCCCAGTCTGGTGCAGGTCTACAATACTTTTCCTGGTGTCCTTCGAAAGCTCTTTGGTCTTGGCCATGGCGGAGTTTGGAGTCTGACTGTTTGAGGCTGTGGACAGGTGTCTTTTATACAGATGATGAGTTCAAACAGGTGCCATTCATACAGGTAACGAGTGGGGGACAGAAAAGCTTCTTACAGAAGACGTTACAGGTCTGTGAGAGCCAGAGATTTTCCTTGTTTGAGGTGACCAAATACTTATTTTCCACCCTGATTTACGAATAAATTCTTTACAAATCCTACCATGTGGATTCATGGATTATTTTTTCACATTCTGTCTCTCACAGTTGAAGTGTACCTCTGGTGCAAATTACTGACCTCTGTCATCATTTTAAGTGGGGGAACTTGCACAATCGGTGGCTGACTAAATAGTTTTTTGCCCCACTGTAAACCCCTCACATTTTTGCAAATATTTTGTTATGTCTTTTCATGGGACAACATTGAAGATATGACACAGTGTACAGCTTGTATAACTTTAAATTTGCTGTCCCCTCTAAATAACTTACAGCCATTATTGCCTAAACTGCTGGCAACAAAAGTGAGTACACCTCCAAGTGAAAATGTCCAAATTGTGCCCAATTAGCCATTTTCCCTCCCTGGTGTCATGTGACTCATTAGTGTTACAAGGTCTCAGGTGCAAATGGGGAACAGTTGTGTTGAATTTGGTGTTATTGCTCTCACACACTCTCATACTGTTCACTGGAAGTCTAACATGGCAAAGGATCTGCAAAATAGAATTATTGCTCTACATAAAGATGGCCTAAGCTATAAGAAGGGTGCCAACACCCTGAAACTGAGCTGCAGCACATTGGAAAAAGACCATACGGCAGTTTAACAGGACAGATTTCACTCAGAACAAAAAATAATCGTTGCCACGCAAAATATTGACACCTTGGGCACAGCTTGGACATTTTCACCTACAGGTGTACTCACTTTTGTTGCCAGCAGTTTAGACGTTAATGGCTGTATGTTGAGCTATTTTGAGCTGACAGCAAATTTACAATGTTATACAAGCTGTACACTGACTACATTACATTCTATCAAGGTGTCATATCTTCAGTGTTGTCCCATGAAAAGATACAACATTTTTTCAATAATGTGCAGGGCGTACTCACTTGTACTGTACATTTTCTCCAACATTAAAACCAGATCTGAATTTAAACTAGTCAAATATTGTCTATGTACTGTAAAAATATTAGCTGGCTAACCTAAGTTTGTTGTAAGAAGCCTTTTAGATATGATAGTCAACAGTGAAAAGCTCAACTTCAACAAACTGTTTGCAAACTGTTTTCTATGATGTCACTAAAGCATCAGTGTGGGTCTTCACATTAATTATTAGTAATAATTCCAGGATATGTGTTTAAAAGAGTGCAAATGTTCTTTGAAACAACCTTCCCTGATAACTTTTAGATTTTTGATGATTTATATTTTAATGCTTTGCACTGTATGTTATTCTTGATGGTGGACTTGGGTCTGGGACGCCTCTATTTTGAACTGATATTGCAATTAATTTTAGATGCATACATCATATTTTATATTTTCCAGTATTATGACTTTGTCCATATAAAAAACATACTGTAAATATATACATGTATACATGCAAAGTATTATACACTGTCCCTTGATACTCAAACACTTTTCAAAAGCAAACTATAAATTTCATTTTGTTATTTATGTAAAACTATAGATAGCGAGTAAACACTTTTTCTAATAAATTTCCTACAGAATATATAATTTCACCTGGATGTTATTGCACATTCTCACACATTTAAAACCCTGGGCAATCTTAATTTGGATGTTTTGACAAACTGAATAATAACCTGGTTGAGCTGGGTGGTGTAATCATATCTTAGTCATTTAGAGATGCAGACACAGCAGCTATCTGGAGTCTCTCTTTCTGTTTCTGATCCTGGCATCCTCTACCCAACTGACACACTTCTTTATTCATGCAGCAGTGCTGATGACTCACAGCTGACTTAGGTTATTTCATATGCGTCGTTGTTCCTTGTGAACTTTTTTCTTTAGTCCAGATTTGGTGGCTTCACCATGAATCCCCAGTGCAGTCCAGTTCATCCAAACCATAATTGCTTCAAGTAAAGCCAGTCAGCTGAATGCAAACAATATTTATTTGCTGACACTTTGAGGTGCATTAAACTTTTCACAGCAATAACAGACATCAAGATAAGCTTCTGGTGTTTTGTATCAGCAAACTGTTCCAAGAGGATGTGGTAAATACCACAATGAGCCAGCTGTTTTCAACCAATCACATTCATTCTTGTTCACTGTTTGAGCCAATCACATGAAGGCATTACAGTCCTAAAAAGCCACAAATACATATGACACATGCTCTTTGTTGTGTTCACAAACAGCGCTCACATACATACAGTGTGGAAATGTTAGAGTCTGTCTTGTTTCGGGTTACAGGGCCTCATCACTGCTTAAAGGATGAGCTCAGACTGCTGTTTGAAATATGTGCTCGGCCCGGAGTCGCTGCTTAGGTCAGTTCTTGGTAGTCAGTTAATGTCTGACGAATGAAAATTCACAGAGCATACAGATGCATAAATAATAAAAAAAAGCAGTTCCATGTCAAAACTGTACTTGCTTCAGAAATGAAGGTAATGTTAACATTAAGAACACAACGGCATGTGCCGCCATTTTGGTGTTACCTTGGCTGTTCATGCACCTCTTGAGTTTTGTAACTTGGCACAATTGCCACTATGGACGTATTCGAGGGAAAACCACGGTCCGTCTGTACAGGCATCTGTATGACACATAAATGCGAGAGCACAAGGACTCCCAAATGTCAATGAATTCACGGAGAGATTTCAGCGACACTGGGAAAGAAAAAATCAGTGTGTTACAGACTGTGGAAGAATCTCCGTGATCACTCTGTAAAGGCAAGAAAGAGGGTACAGGCTAGAAAAAAGCACCAGCAGGCAACAAGCCAGCCCAGATATTAGCAGAAATACACTGGCTGATGAGGTTTGTAAAACACAGAGATTGATAATTTATTTATTGATATTTTGTTTTAAGTCTTTTGTGTTAATGTACTTTTGCAGAATTGACTCTTTGGTGGTTGGCCTGTTGCACCCCTCACAGGCAGTTGTAGAAACTTTTTTTTCCCTTCAACCATGACTCACTTGTACATTTTGTTCAGCAAATTTGCTTGTTTCTAGACACATCTCCAAAAGTTGATTCTGTTCATCTGGACGTAGCGTTTTCAGAGAGAAATGTTTCGTCACTCATCCAAGTGACTTCTTCAGTCTCAGCTGACTGCAGGTTTCCCCAGCCTTCCCCAGCTTTATTTAATGGAAAACGTCCACAACACTCTTCTGTGTTGTGCCATCCGCTTAGCCAGAGGTTGTTTGGTTTCCCCGATGTATAAATCCTGGCAATCCTCCTGGCACTTAACAGCGTATACTATGTTACTCTGTTTGTGTCGGGGGACCCGATCCTTGGCGTGAACCAATTTTTGGTGCAGTGTGTTTTGGGTTTTTTAAGACACTGACTGTGCACTGTTAATGCTGTCCTATTATTAGACACTATACAGCAGGTATGAAGGTGGAAGAGAAGGAATCTCAGAATCATCAGGTAAAATTTATATAAATCTGTGCTGCACTTGATGTAACATAACTTTGACCTTTAAGCCACAGCCATTGTACCACATTGTGCACCAGTCACACACTGCTCTTTTAATCCATCACAGTACACAGTAAACAAAAACACGAAATTGCCATTCAGATATTTTTTTCTTGTTTGACCTCTCACTCAGACATAATGGATCATATTATTGCACTTTCCACTTGTTGGTAATGTGCTTCTTATGCTTTATCTGTATTTGTTCGGGGACTTGTTATAAATCTGTCATGGTATTGCATCACGGACCCAGGGTTTGGTGTTTATTGGTTAATATTCGTGGATTATTGTCATTCATTGTTTTCTGCTTGTGTTTATTCTTACTTCCTTGGCTTTAGGTTTGTTTCTTTGCCTTCCCCGTGAGATGCAACCTCAAAATCACTCACTTGTTCCATCATTACTAAAGAAAGTTTATTTACTTTACAAAGTTTATTTATTTCACATGACACCCACTCCAGGAGTTTTGTTTTCCACAAAATAACTGGTGACCCTCCTACTCCTACATGCACGCACACACAGTCTCACTCTGTAAGTGAGTTGTGCACTAACTTCCGGTCGAGTGAACGCTGGCGCGCTTGGCTGCCGCTGCTCACCGGTTATTATTATCTTATTTTTTAAGTTGCTGACGACAATTTAAATCAAGTATCTAAGACGCGACCCTGTTTTGACTTGTTTTCGCAATATTTTCGGGCTTCTATTGCTTGCGCTGCAGCTGTCAGCGGTCCCTCCGTTTGTGTTCAGTGCTCGGCCCTGATTAAGATGCGGATCCACAGGGTGTTGGTGTGACTTGTGCTCACCTGGGTTTTTTTATCCATCATTCATCACCCGGCAACAGCTCTTCTCCAGTATTCTGCTACGGATCTTTTACGGCTCCGTTTTTGCCTGGCTATCTCTCCACCGGTGGCTCTATACTTCTACCCGGACATCGCCTTCCAGCCCCGCCGCAGGTATATCCACCGAGGGCTTCAGCGGAAGTTCAACATCAGTGACACTAACTCAATATTTTCCATCTGGTCAAAAACTCGTCGTCCTCCCTGCAAGACTGACCGGGCTGTTGACCACAGTGTGCTGGCCCACCTGGCTAGATCGACTAAGCCTACTGTCAGGCATGGTAACTCCAGCATCAAGTTTGGTCTATTAAACATCCGCTCTCTCACTGGTAAGGGACATCTCGTCCATGATCTCCTCTGTGATCGTAAGTTGGACTTTCTTTGTTTAACTGAAACATGGCAACTGCCTAATGACTTTGTTTCTCTTAACGACTCCACTCCATCTGAGTTTGTTTACACCTGTCAACCTCGCATCTCGGGGAGGGGCGGAGGTCTCGCGATAATTCACCGGAGGCACTGGAAAGTGCTCCCTGTCTCTGCCCCTCCCTCCCATTCATTTGAATACACTGCACTACAGCTCCCTGGATCTACCCCCACCATCATATGTACTGTTTATCGGCCACCTAAGCCAAACAAGGAGTTTTTAAATGAATTTTCTGCTCTTCTCACTCATTTTTCTGTACTTTCTCCAAATCTGATCATTGCTGGTGACTTCAATATTCATATGGACAATAATAAAATCCCTTTCCAGAGATTTTACCTCCTGCCTGGAAAGTTTTGGGCTTCTACAGTACATAGAATTTCCTACCCATTCCAAAGGTCATATCCTGGATTTGGTCTGTTGTTCTGGCATTACCCCCACCCATTGTAAAGCCACATTGTTTCCCCAGTCTGATCATATGTTTATTTCTTTTGATGCAAACATAACCGCTTCCAAAACCTGTATCTCTCGTAATATCACTTTTAGGAAAATTAGTAATATCAACCCAGCTGTTTTTTCATCTGCCGTCCATGACCTTCCATCTATCCACTGCTCCTCAACCCCTCATGAACTCGTTTGTCATTATAATGTCAACCTTCATAACCTTCTTAACATATTTGCTCCCCTTAAACATCGAACTGTCTCATTTTCCCGTTCAGCTCCATGGTTTACCTCCGACCTGCGTCACCTTAAAGCTAAAGGACACCAACTCGAACGTCTATTCAAGAAAACCGGACTTACTGTACATAAAGAAATGCACAATGATCATGTTTTGTTCTATAAGGACTGCATTGCCTCAGCCAAATCTGCTTACTACTCTGGTTTAATTAGTTCTAATGAAGGTAACTCCAGGTCCCTCTATTCATTGTTCAGTAAAATTACAAAACCTCCAGACACATTCCCCTCCCAGATGTATTCTGTTGATTTTTGCAATTCTCTTATCTCTTTTTTCACTTGTAAAATCTCAGACATTCACCGTCAACTTAACTCTTTAGGAGCTCCTGGCTCTGAAGTAGACTTCCTGGTTCCCCCACTGTCTTCCTGTCAGCTATTTTCAAGCTTTACTCTTCCCTCCATAACTGATGTATCTAATCTCATTAAAAAATCTAAGCCATCCACCTGTCAACTTGACCCTCTCCCTACTGTGTTAGTTAAAGCCTGTCTTCCCTCTTTAGCACCTCTCATAACCAATATTATTCATTCCTCCCTGAACACTGGGATTGTTCCTGAAGCACTGAAAAAGGCTTCTGTTATTCCAACTCTCAAAAAGCCTGGTGCAGACCCCAATAACTTTGATAATCTTCGCCCTATATCAAATCTCCCCTTTATTTCAAAAATTCTTGAAAAAGTTGTCGCCGCCCAGCTTCATTCACATCTCAATGACCATAATCTCTATGAACAATTTCAATCTGGTTTCCGCCCCAATCATAGCACAGAAACTGCTCTGTTAAGGATTACCAATGACCTTCTGATGGCAGCTGATTCTGGTCTCCTATCCATTCTCATCCTTCTTGATCTTAGTGCGGCGTTTGATACCATTTCTCACAATATTCTCCTGAACCGGTTAGCTTCCATTGGTATTAGTCATACCCCACTTACCTGGTTTACCTCCTATCTCTCAGACCGCACTCAGTTTATCCAACTTAAATCCCATTCTTCAGCTCTCTATCCTGTTTCTGCTGGTGTGCCCCAGGGTTCAGTATTGGGGCCTCTTTTATTCATTATTTATATGCTTCCTCTTGGTTATATATTCCGAAAATATAATATAAATTTTCACTGTTATGCCGATGACACCCAGCTCTACCTTTCTTCTAAACCCAATTCATCCCTCCCACCTACCTCCCTCTCAGACTGTCTTATTGAGATTAGATCCTGGTTCTCCTCCAATTTCCTCAAACTTAACAGTAATAAAACTGAAGTTTTACTTGTTGGTACACCATCTATCTTAACCAAATCCCACAGCTTTTCCATTAACGTTGAAAATTCTCCCACCCTTCCCTCCCCTCAGGTTAAGAGTTTGGGTGTCATACTTGATAATACTCTTTCATTCCAGTCTGACATTAATTACATAACACGGTCTGCTTACTTCCATTTACGTAATATTCACCGACTCCGTCCCTTCCTTACTCCCCATGCTGCTGCCATCCTTGTCCATAGTCTTATTACATCCCGTATTGATTACTGTAATTCCCTCCTATTTGGTCTCCCTAAAAGGTCCCTTCATAAACTCCAACTTCTTCAAAATTCTGCAGCTCGGGTCATAACTTGCACTCCGTTAAGTGCTCATATTACCCCAGTTCTACAGCAGCTTCACTGGTTGCCCATAGAAGCCAGGATAAATTTTAAAATCTTACTTCTTGCATACAAGTGTATCCATAAATCTGCTCCTTCATATTTGTGTGACCTGCTCCATATCACCACTGTTTCCCGCCCTCTCAGATCATCATCTGCTATTCATCTTACTGTTCCGTCCTCACACCTTATCACTATGGGGAACAGAGCTTTCAGTCGCTCTGCTCCTCGGCCCTGGAACTCTCTTCCTCCTGCACTAAGAAATATTGACTCCCTCTCCGTATTTAAGACACAGCTCAAAACACATCTGTTTAAACTGGCTTATTCGCTTTAATGCTGATTTTATCTGTTGTCACGCTCTGTTTTGTAATTTTAACTTATTTTATGTATTTTATGACTATTGCTCCTTTTATTAATTGTGTTTTTTGTAAGGTGACCTTGGGTTTCTGAAAGGCGCCCTCAAATAAAATGTATTATTATTATTATTATAAAAGGCACAGTCCAGTCTTAGGCTCCGCTCCCTGAGTGGAATAATGAGTCTATGTGAGTACAGCTGCGAGTGTACGCTAATTATTGAAATTAGAATTTAAAAAATAAATAATAAATGATATATCTACTGCTGTCAACTGGAAACAGTTGCAATCATATCAGCATCAAGCTTGGCTGAGAGCTGGTATCGCTGTGGTGTTTTATTACAAAACACATGAACACGGTCAAATTGTGCAACTTTGAATAAAGCCCTAATAATGAAAAGCATTTTGAAGTTGTGTTCTGGTTATTTTTATTATTATATTCACATATATATTTTTCAGATAACAGATACATACATATATCATTGCTTTTACATAATTGGATCCCAAGTATGACATATTTTGCTTGTTATAACTGGCAGAAATTGAAAGTGATCACCAAGGCTTGAAGTGAAAACACAAATTGATCACACACTTTGAGTGTCACACATGATACAAATGATTTTTGTTTTTCACTGCATCATTATGGACTGATAACAAAGTGATATCTCATCATCTCAGACATGTTAAACACATTGATGGTCTGCCAGAACATGTCTGAAAACATGTATTTCATTAATGACAGCTGAGCATTTTTGTGCCAGAAAAAATGTTCCAGTTAAAACCACTCTACAGTTTGTGTTTAGATGTGTCCTCGATCCAACACAGCTGATTCAAATGGCTAAATTACCTCCTCAACATGTCTTGAAGTTCTCCAAAGGCCTGGTAATGAACTAATCATGTGATTCCGGTGTGTTGACCCAGGGTGAGAGCAAAAACCTCATCCCTTGAGACCTGGAGTTGGACACCCCTGAGGTAAGCAGTTTATTTAACTTTAGCTCATTTGAATCGAAGGCCGATCCAGGTCTGATCCATGTCTTGTCTTCCTGCAGTAGGTGCTGTAGTCGCTGCCCCTGCTCTTCTGGGAGCTGCTGGTTTCACCTCAGCTGGAATAGCTGCAGGCATGATGTCATTTGCTGCAGCTGCTAATGGAGGAGGAGTGGCAGCCGGAAGTTTTGCAGTCAGCAGGTAAATTAATAATTTGATGTTTCATTAGGATTTTAACTTGCAACAACATCCAAAAATAAAAAGTTCATGAAAATATCATAATTTTAGATTAGATAATGACACTATGCTGTATCATTATGATAATTATGGTCATTATGATAAACATAACTATGACATCATCAATGATATCATTACAACAATAACTGTGAATAATGATGATGATAATGATACAGTTCAAGGATAGATAAATTTGGCTGTCATCTTTACAGCAGTGCATGCTATGACTTCTTATGATGATAATGATAGAGTACACTGTGATATCAGCAGGACTGAAGTGATATTTAGTCATTAGGCACAAAGCATAAGTATTTATCACTTTCTTTGTCTAATGGTGCTGCAGGTGCAGCTGTCAGCTACTGCTGGTCCCGCTGTGGCTGGTGCTGGAGCAGCAGTGGGTTGGTTGGTGAGTTTCATCAGCTAAAAATCACGAAGAACTCGTATATTTGCTTTATGCCAAAACTGGAAGTCTTGTTATTCTTCTCAAGCTTGTTTTCATCATTGTGTTTTAATTGTGTTCATTATGATACATTTATATTAAAATTAAGTATTATGGTGCAAAGTTTTAAACCGCGTGTGTATCATTAATGCAGCTAACTGTATACACAGTTACAAGGAAAAGACATGATTTTGTGTACAAGTCAAGCAAAGTTGGACGAGCTGTTATTTTTTTTAAATTGATCTATGAAACAGATTTTATGAAGGGATCTCTTGATAACTGCACTGAGTGATTTTGTTTGCTGAAATGTTCTATTTCCAATTGTAAACTGTTTTTCAAGAGCAGTAATTAAAAGGATAGAACAGCAGCTAGTTTGCTTTTCTTCCACCTCAATTTACAGAGAAATAGTGCGTTTTGGGAACATTTCTTCCCATCTTTTTGGAACTACTATCAAGTACTACACAAACAGTAATGTAGTACACACACATTTAGTATAAAGTTGGGAGCTTAGAGTATTTCTTGGAACTGTGGGGAAATGCATGTATTGTCTGACTTAGATGCAATAGTGTTGGGAATTCTTCCAGCAGGACCCTGCTGTGAGCATGAGAGTACTGACAGCAATGATAGTTATACGAGGATTATGAGGACAGCAAAGTAGATAAAGTTTATGTTCTTACACAGTTTTCTGAGTATACACTTAATCTTTAAACAATGGAGGAATTATTCACATTCTTCACTTTACAACAAAGTACTAACATCACCCTGTGAACATTACATCCTGTATTTGTAGCATTAATATTATGTGAGAACAATGCAATCAGTAAAAATTGGAATCAAAGAGCTCAGAAACAGTTATTTTTTAAAATATTTTGTTTTGTTTATATTTTTATTTATTGTCAACAATCTTCATTTAATATTATATTACAGCAAATTTGGTTAACTATTTCTATTCAGCCCTGACACTGGCACAGCCAGATATTCAAAGCCTTCATTTTTTATTTTTAATCAGTTTCATACATTGAATAGTTTTCACTTCTTACAAAATGTAATTCTCAGAATTTTTTTTTTTTTTTAATTCAGGTCATTTCAGTTTTATCTATACAGCACCAAATCACAACAACGGTCGCTTTATATTGTAAGGCAGACGCTACAATTTATGTCACAATAGCAGGAAGTCAGGACCTGAAATTCAGACTGGGCAGACCGTTCTATCACAAAGGTTTGTTTTTTTTATTCAGAGGCAGTGTGACCAAGAAGTCAGAGGACTTAGGCTGAGGGATTTGCGCAGAGAGATCGATAGAGAATTGATGGGGTGTTTCAGATAATCTGGGTTAACTGTTCCCGTGAAATTTCAGGAGCTAAGAGGGGTTAGTCCGTATAAGGCGAAAAAGGGAGGGATCGGTGGCCAGCGGGCAGGCAGGTGGAGGGCTCAGAGTTCCATGATCCATTCACAACCATTAGGGGGAGATAGCTTGAGGTCTTTGACCAGCGCGATCTGCTTAAGCTGACCAGCTGGAACAAATAGAGAACTAGTTGCCACATAACTAGAAGTAGAAATAAACACTAGTAGGCAGATCTGAGTACCACTGAAGAGGTGAAGAGTCTGGTGAAGCTCTGTGGCACAAGGCGTCCTTAAATACTACCTGCTCCATGAAGCGATGCAGCTCAGCAGGAAAGATCGGTGTCCAGTTCTTGGACTCTGCCCTAGGGTGGACCCCTCCTCTCCAGAGGAAGGGAGAGAAGGAAAAATATTTTCCATGAAACAAGGAGAGAAATTCTGGGTGCATGATAATTTGATCTCTTATCAGTCCAATTTAACCCACAAATCTGAAGCTTCAGTCCCTAAATTAACCAAATGTAATGTTTCTTTAATCAGCACAGTAACCTTCAGCTCTGCTTGTCAGTATAAAGATGTTTGTAGTCAAATATGAATTATCTAACATGAAAAACGTGTATTGAGTAGAACAATGTGATTCCTTTCAAAACAGGAGTAATTGTTACTAAAAATGTGCTGTACTGTACTTTAATCATGAAAAACAAGGACTTTTCAAACTGAGTCCAATCTTTTGAGCAGTAGTTTATACTGTTTGTTTGTGTCTGACTGCATCTGATCAAGGTTTTGTCAGCATTTTGAAACAAAGACTCAACTTTCTAGCTCTGTATTTCAACAAAAATTGAGCTGAACTATTCCAATGGCAGTGAAAAACTCTCCCTGACAAGTCCACTTTATTGCGTGTTCATTGGCGTTTTCTTATCAGTGGCTCATATTTAACTAATCCACTTTTGCATTCATATTAATACTGATCTGTCACGCTTATCAGTGGCTCATGGTTGCTTAAAGCCTATGTCTGTACTTGAGCACAGAGGCAGAGCATCATTCAATCCTGCCAGCTGCCTGTCTTGGCAGCATTTCAAGGATGACAGACTCCACTTTCTCTGCAGCAAGACAGCTCATAACTTTTTAACAGTCTGTCCCTGTCCTGATACTCTACATCAGGGGTGCTCACACCTTTTCCGCATGTGAGCTACTTATAAAATGACCAAGTCAAAATGATCTACCCACTACAAAAATCCAAAACATATACTTATTTATAAATATATTGAGGATTCTTTATATCTACAATGTATATACATGCATAACCGCAATATCCAATATTTCACAACACAATTAACTATGTAAATTTTTTGTCATTACCTGAGTTTACTCTGATGACTTGCACTGAATTGAATCAGCCAGGGATGCATAGTCCGGACAGTAGCTGCTGACGGCCAGGTTTAAGAGAAAAAACCGAGAGCTAAAAATTGGAGTTAACTCGCTGACTAGCTTGTCAGTTTTACTACACTTCGCGCCGCTGTTTGCGCATGCGCAGCGACCTAAGCGTCAGAAAAAATCTGCTGTCATCTGACTGGCTTCCCTGTATCAATCAAGTGACGGGATGGATGATAGGCTGGCATCTATTTTTTTAATGCCATGCGATCTACCAATACTACCTTTGTGATCGACTGGTCGATCGCGATCGACGTATTGAGCACCCCTGCTCTACATCATCTGCTTTAATCAATAACCATGGACTCTCACTGCAATTTACGCTACAGCTCAAAAGTTTGAATCAAGTTAGAAATGTCTTGTTTTATGAAGAAAATAAAGGTTAGTTTGATGTTGAGTAACACAAAATTAATCAGTCAGGTAAAGAAATATAAATGCTTAATAGTAACACTGAGCATAACTCAGGAATGAGGTTGGAATATCTACGCAGGTGTACACAGGCCCATTTTCATCAACAGTGCCTCCTGTCTTTCAGTGGTACATTGTGTTATCTACTGTAAGTTTATCACATTAAATCCCAACTTATCAGTCAAGAACACTTTTACCAAAGATATCAGCACAGACCAAAACTACT
This sequence comes from Rhamphochromis longiceps, assembly GCF_057381845.1. NCBI lineage: Eukaryota > Metazoa > Chordata > Actinopteri > Cichliformes > Cichlidae > Rhamphochromis > Rhamphochromis longiceps. Next base: position 5,740,573 of record NC_140560.1, read on the forward strand.
TTGCTGATTAAGAAAATAATACATGTTCCCATATTACTGTGTGGATCATCCCATTTTCTCTTTTCACATTGATTAATCCAAGTTGGCACTTTTCTGTAAACACAGTGAACATTTGGATGTGCCACTGCCTTCAGCTTTTTATCAGCTTCACTGATGAAAGAACTTTTTATTTCTAAAAAAAAATTGCTTTTTTAAATAAATCATTTATAAATCCTTTACTTCCACCTATTTCAAGACTTTATTAGAAAAAAGCCAACAAAAGCCCCAGATCCCAAACAAAACCATATTTGTTTTTGTGATCTCTGCAACAATGGTCACAGTGGCTGATTTAATTTAAGCACATTTTGCCCCATTGAAATCATCTGGGTAACAAATTAAGCCTTCATACTTATCAGGGTGCAGGAGTGGGCTCATTCTCGTGTTAGCTATTAATTCCATCTTATCCAAAGCTTACATAACACGGGTATTTTCTTCTTCTTTTTTTCTTTTTTTTAAACTGGCTTTCTTTACATACACAAATTTAAAATTTTCTCAGGTCAAATCACTTCTACAATGTTTTTCTTTCATTTTTGATGAACACCTGTCTGTGCTAATTTTTACTGTGTACTTTTCATGTTGACATCCCCCAGGACAACATCACAAAAACCTGTTTTATTGTGAATAAATATGTGTGATGGCTCTTAGAACTCTATATCCTCTTCCAGGTTTTGGTGGCTACTTGTATTTAGAGCGATATTTGTCACCGTGGTTAGTTACTCAGCTGAGACTATATATGGACCTCAGCAACCTCAGTTTCTATCACTTATTCTTCCAGGTCATTTGGGATTATTTAAATTTTATTTGATTACACACGCATTTACACACTACACAAATTACAGACAAACTGGTGATATTCTTGACTTTTAAATACATTTATTTTTTTCAGTGAGGTGTATATATTATGTCTTTCCCTTTCAGCCAGGGGTGTGACATGAATGGTGGCTGATGTATGTGATGACAGTCACACATAATTAAGGGTAAACGCTAAACTTAATCACCTGAAATCATCATGACATTTAGATTTTCTGGAAACGAACACATTTATTGTATAATGATAATGTGAGTAAAGGATGAAATACACAATGCGCTTGTTAAGATATTTACCAGTGAAATGCAGAGACTCATTAGTTAATTCATAATGTTACAGATTTAGGGTCTTTCACACAGGAATTGGTCAACAATTGAATGACTATAAAATATATTGAGTCTTTGGATGCACTAATGAAGCTCTGAGGTGTGCTGGATTTCATCACTGTTAGTAGAAACAAGTCATCTGACTGACATACAGAAGGTCAAGACCTCAGCAGTTCATCCTCAACATTTAATCTTATTCAGCTTGTTTTAGAACTGCAGAAGCTTCTTGGATGAGAGGTGAATTGTCTTCATGAAAATAAATGAAGTCCATTCGCTTTCTTTCCAAGCTCTTTAAAATAGACAGCTTATTGTAGGTAGGTTCTAAACAGCTTTACATTGATAAATGTTTCTGTGGAATAATGTAGAAATGCATTAAAGCATCATAGTCAAGGGAACAGGGGAAAGCGGCACATAAACTCTGACTATCTTGCACTGCCCTCTGCTGAGAGTGAGTGAAAACACTTTTACTTCATTTTGATTCATTTGAATTTGAAGTTTGAAGTTCATTTTGAACTTGAATATAACTTTTATATAACTCAATTTATATAGCACCAATTCACAAAACAGCTATATAATATAAAGTGTTAGTACTTTAAATGGTTAAGGAGATTTGTGTGATAGTATTATTTACTTGTCTAAGATGGTACAAAAATGATACCTCCTAGATTTTGGTGCTTTTTAATAAATCCATGCAGCATAATGTGCTATAGTCATATTTGTTATATTTCAACATGTGCTATACAAAACTCAGATGTTTTTGACATAATTACATAATGACTGATATAGTTACATATTATGGTTCTTCTTTACATCTACATCCTGAAAGAGTGTTTCTCTGTGAGGAAATCCCAGTCTGCTATGGCAGCTCCAACATGCAGTACATTTTTTGATAACTTTAATACATACAAATATGTTTTATAAAGATACAAAAATAACAGATGAGATTAAAAAAAATGTGTTTATTTTTTGTTATTTAGACCAATATGGGGACATATTTCAGTTCACATTTTTGCGTCGTTATGACATATTATTGTTAGTTTGGTGAGGGCACCAGGAGTGCCACTGTGCTGGACCCCAATGCAGTATCAACAAGTCTCTGCTGGTCATCAAAGAAGATGTGAGGCCTGATCTTCACAGACCAGATTCACATATTAGGTCTTATTTAGAAAGCGTTGGGCAGTGAATGTATCAGGATCACTTAAAAGAGCAAAGATTTTCTCAATGTAATCGCTTCCATTTAGGGTTATTTCAATAGAAACAGCTGAGACCTTTAACAGCTCTGTTCTAACGCATCCTCCTGAGTTCATACCTACATGGACGTCTCAGTGGTAGATTTCAAATGACATGGAACATATCAAAAATCTAAGAGACATGACTAATTGAATTGGTAGTGAATGGATGTATCTTTAACTCACCACGTTTTGTGATCACTTTCTTCAGTGAGTCTGATGAGCTGGCGTTGATGAAGATGACCTTGAAGAGTTCCTCAGTCTGCTTTTTAAATTTATCATTCACAGCCTGCAGAGACTTGAATTTGAGTGAGAAATAAAACTTAACTTAAATGTAAATTTAGCCAGTTTTCTGTGGTTTTATGTTATATTATACCATTTAATTTTTGTATTATAATCTGTGAATGGTCCTAGGCTGCACTTACATGGCATTGTATATGAAGTATATATGTCTCTGCTTTCTTTTGGTTTTTTTAATTACGAACCATGTCACTGTTAGATATACAGGAGTTGAGCCAAATGCATCCCTGTAGTGCACAGTTACCTTGGATGGTCTTGCAAGGTCATGATTCCATGGCAGAAAAAATATGTGCGAAATGAAGAGTTTCCCACATTTTTCTGCAATGCAGCATATTTGAGGAGAGGGTGGCCTCCTTTAAGTCCCTCAGCACCCACGTATCTGAGGACCTATCTTGGTCCACAAACACATCAGCCCTAGTGAAGAAAGCCCAGCAGCGCCTCCATTTCCTGAGGGTTTGGAGATAGAACAGGCTGCAGACTGACCTACTAGTGTCCTTCTACCGAACCACTATCTGTGTGGTACGCTGGTTGCACGACAGCTGACAAGAGGAGACTACAGAGGGTCATCAAAACTGCAGAGAAGGTGATCGGCTGTCCACTGTCCCCCCTGGACTCCATTGCCAGCTCGAGATGTCTCTCCAGAGCCAGGGGAATTATAAAGGACTACCTCCACCCTAACCACCACCTCTTCAACATCCTGCCCTCTGGAAAAAAGTTGAGATTACTAAACTAAAGAACAGCTTCTTCCCGTGGGCTGACAGAACTCTTAATGCAAACTAAGAGTGTGAACAGACTTCTCCAACACATCCACTCTGACGCTTCTAATCAATTATGTTGCTGCCATCCCATGTGCAATATCTCAGTCTCTTCATGTTCTGTGCAATATTTTTGGCCCATGTGTAATATCTTTGGTATGTGCAATATTTTGGTCTCACTGGAACTACCACCTCCACCCTAACTGACCATAGCCACTCCACCCTTATTTATTTATTATATTGTATAACTGACCTTGTATACAGCCCACAATGTTTCTCTTTCAATGTTTCTACGCATACACCATGTACATTGTTACTCACATATATGTATAAATATATATTGCTTTTTTCCCTCATTGTATATTGTTTTCTTTACTTTTGCACCTTTGTGGTCCATCTACCCAATTTCGCTGTGCAAGAAACCGCACAATGACAATAGAAGCTGTAAGTCTCTTTAAGTTTTTATTTTCTCTTTTATTCCCAAAGTTTTGCACATTTACAGTTTCAGTAGTGAAAATGGTTTCAATGTCCAGATTCTGTGTGCACAGACATAATCAAGTTTTGACCTTGGCAGATTAGTGTGTGTGTGGCTGCAGGAATGTGAAAGATAATAAATATGTCACCAGCCCATCATTATGCATAACTCTGAATGAAATGGTGTTATTTATGGTGTATTTGTTGAACACAGAATCATGATTTACAAGTGATTTTGCTGATAGTTAAGGATGCTTAATTGCTTATTATTGATCAGAATATAATCAGGTGTAAGTTTAATAAATAAAAGGGATATAAAAAATATAGTGATAATTCTAAGACAGGCCTCACACTGATGTCGGGATGCTGCTTGGCAAAATCTGATATTTCATTCCTACCCAGTATCATGGTCCTCCAGTTTCCTGCCTTGCCCGCTTCTCTCTCTCTCTTTGTCTCTAACCACACTTTGTTTTGCAGTGTCTTCCTCCAGCATCTGGCTGACTGCACTTGGGTTGACTTGGGTACTTGCCTCATCATCCGGTTCCTTTAAGCTGGACGAGGACTGTCATTCAACGCCGGACTGCTAACTAAACAGTTAGTGAAGTTTGGTTTCTGCCACATTTAATCGTTTGTCTTCTTTGTTTGCCTTGAAGCTGCCACTTACCTTCTGTTCCTGTTTGTACAGGAATCGAGTGTGAGGACTGAGTGAGTGTTTGGACTGTGAGTATTTTGGGGTCAGTTTGGTGGATTTGTCTCTGGCCATCCCTGTGGCATGGATGAGTGGCCTTCTGGATAACCTGCTGTTCTTGAGATATAGTTTGCAAATTCGTTACTTCCCTGTGTGAATTGCCGGGACTGTAAATAAATGCTGGTAATTCCTTAGTCCACATTTTGAATCCTTCCAAGCACTCACCATGATGCCCAGACTCTTGGTACCCGCAAAGATTACAGTAAACACACTCTTGCATTATTCAATTCAGGTGCTGAGCAGAACTTTATTGATCATTCTCTTGCAGCAAAAATAAACATAAAAGTCCTTCTGCTTCTTTAAACTCTGCCTGTCTCTGCTCTAAATGGTTCCCGACTCAATGACTCATAGAACACTAAACCCAAAAGAGAAGTTATGGAAAAAGACATCATCGAGCAATTATTCAGTGGTAAATATGGATATAAATGTAATAGGTTAATAATGAATGTTTAAAAACGTTCCTGTGATTATTTTCATGTTGGCTTGAAATAAAATATATTCCTCTGGTGTTACTGCAGCTTACTGTGAAATCTCAAGCTGACCAATCTTGCCATCATTTATTGTCAACACTTAGGCTACGTCCACACGTACACGGGTATTTTTGAAAACGAAGATTTTCTGTTTTCGTTTATAAAAAAATCCCGTCCACACATAAAGCCAAAAACGAAGTGAAACGCTTCTATAAACATGCCAGTGTAGCAGGTGGCGCTATATTCCTATCTGTGTAGAAATGTTGGCCAATCAGAAGTCAATAAGCCTGGGCGGGAAAGAGTAAACAAAGATGGCGCATAGAAGCAGAACTGAGTCGTATGTGTGGAGGGACAGTAACTGTGTGTGTATATGTAAGCATTTAAACACTGCAGAGAGTAAAATTAACAGTAACATTTTGTCTAAATCCGCCATTGTAGAAATTCATTTCACTGAAACAATAACGTGGCGCACAGTGTGACGTCAAAAAAGGCGCACACCTTTGACGCTGCGTTTTCTCTGTTTATCTCGTCCACACGTAATAGCAAAAACCGAGTTTTTGAAAATATCCACCCTGGCAGGAGTTTTTAAAAATCTCAGTTTTCAATGACCGAAAACGGCGTTTACGTGTGGACGAAAGGTGCAAACGCATAGAAAAATCTGCGTTTTCAAAAATACCTGGGTACGTGTGGACGTAGCCTTATGAACATTTTTTATGTGGTTGTATTTCGGATGTTTATGAAGTTCAGGTCATTATAAATGATAATGAACTGTTGATGGTAAGGATACATTCTCATAGTCGTTCTCTTCATCACTAGTTTCCTCTTCCTTATCATTATCCACACCTAATGATGGTGAGGATATGTTCTCATAGTTGTCTTCTTCATCACTAGTTTCCCCTTCATCTTCCCTGTGACCGTCTACGCTCACACAGGCCTCCTTGGGCTTGTTGTAATTGTCATTTGGGCTCACTTCCTCATAATCATGATCTTCATCACTCACTGGGTCATCATAATCATCACTCGCTTCTTCATCCAGTACTGCAACTTCTTTGCTTTTTTCATTAGTTTCCACTGCATCAACATTCACATAGTCCTCCTCATCATCCTCTTCATCTGCATTGATATAATTATTCCTGACTCTGACAGACACTGAAACACAAGTAAGGGAAAACAATGCAAATTTGTAATATGTATGAACATGTAAACAATGTGATGAATAATTATTTAATAATTGTGTGTCCTGGTGAGCACACACTTTGACTTTGGACGAGGATTCCAGGCTGCTTGGTTGCTCGTGGTCTTCTGCACAGCAGCCACATCACTAATGGCAGCAGCAGGAGCAGCAGCAGGACTCCAACAGATACCGAGGACACCAGCATCATCAAAGACACTAGGAAGAGAAAATTTGATCAGTTTATCCATAAAAACTACTTCTCATTTATGTTTCAGTCGAGAGCATGTAGTTTTCAGCCACATCGTATGTCATTCACACCAGTCTAGTTTCACGAGTTTGGCTACAGAACACTATGCTCAGCAGGAGCAGATACACAGTCAACAGTCAACACTACACGCTCAACTTAAAAACCTACTTACTTACTAAAAGTAGTTGTAAAAATATGACAGCGTCCCCAGCACCAAAAGAAAGAAAGGCTAAATTAATTCAATTAGATGAAACCAGTAAAAAACATAAAATCATTTTCATCAATTTAATGTAAGCAGTTATTTACAAGTTTAAACAGTCTTAACAGACTGTCTCAAAACTTTACTGTGGTTCACTAGTGATTACTGAGAATTCTGCTGATGACAGACAGTATAATGTCCAGACTGAGAGAAAGCTAAAACAGGAAAGATGGTTAAGAAAGTTTATTCTATTTTTATTCTATTGTATGCAGTATATTATTTGATTCTATTCTATTATGTACAGTATCTTATTCTTATCAATCATTTTATCCTATTCCAGTGTTTGTCTAATTTTTGCTATGAATAATAATCAAAGTGTTTTTATTGAGTTTTCAGAAAGCATACCATTCATACAGAAAAGCTCGAACTCAAGTCCTACCACACAGTGTAAGACAAAACTATACCCAGACAGAGGAAGGGGAAAAAAAAAAAAAGGGGGGGGGGGGGAAGTTGCCAGTCATGGAGTGGACGGAAACTCATCTTCAAAATAGGAAATGAAAGGCTGCCAGACCTTAAAGAATTTCTTGGTGTTGCCCTGTATAGTAAATCTGAGATGTTCTAATTTGAGGTGTGCCATCACCTCCTCCACCCAGCGTTTATGGGATGGCGGTGTTGCCTTTATCCAGTTAAATAGAATCAATCTCCCAGCCAGCAATGAGGCGAATGCTATTGCCTTGCTCTGAGAGGCTGTTAGTTGAGTTTCCCTCGGTGCCACACCGAAGATGGATGTCAGAGGCATTGGTTCCATATCCTTATTAGAAATGAATGAGAATGTTCTAAAGATGTTAGCCCAAAAGTCTTTCAGCCTGGAACAAGACCAGAACATGTGGCATAAGTTGGCTGGCACCTGTTTACATCTGGGGCAGGTCGGATCGGCCCCCTGGTACATTCTTGCCAGTTTCTCCCTTGACAAATGGAGTAATTTTTGCTATGAAGTACACCCTAGCACAGGATTACTCTGAAAAGACTGATTACTGCATTTGTTTTTGTTTTTTTTGGAAACTTCAGACTCATATATTTCTGTTTCTATTCACGTTTGTTTCTATACTGGAACAGTCTCCTCCTTTACATCTGCTTCTTCTCTTTCTGGTTTTAAATGTAAACATTCAGAAATTAACAGAATGAACAGAGAAGCCTGAGAAATACAGATACACAGTGTGCACAGAAGATTTGTCACAGTGACTCTTATTTGTTTGTAATTAAAAAATAAAAAAGCATAAACTGTGTAATTTATGTATGTGTAAATACTGTACTTAATGATGACACTAATTGGTGCAATTACAGCAGATCTGAATGTCCGTGTGGACACTGTGACCTCATACACACAGCTGTAGTTGCCCTGCTGTTCATACTCAGCTACAGGGAAACTAAATGAGGCTGAGTTGTTGACTGCTGGCTCTGTGAGGTTGGAGCCAGAGAAGCTGAGAATAAAATGTCCACTGGAAAATGTGGAGTTAATGGAACAGGTGAGGACAAAGCTGTAACCCCTGGTGATCTGTGCACCTTCAGGACCCCAGACAAGTCCTGCATTCGGAGACGTCAAGGAGATGCTGGGCCTCTGCAGTCTCACTGTGTGAAAGTGACATTGGGATTAAGGACGGAAGTCCAGCATTCACTCTTTTAGGCCTCAACTTAACATTTAGCTCTTTAGCTGCTAAATGCTCCACAGTGTGTAATAGTTTGTTTCCAGTAGTCTGTGTTTCGTCCTGAGTTGTCACGGCTGCCGAGGCGAGCCGTGTGGAGTTGGAAAAAGGACCCAAGAGCAAGCAGTGTATGAAAAGATTAGTGGAGTTTATTTACAAGGTGTCAGTGGCAGGAACAGAAAACGAATAATGAGACAAACTAACGGAAACCTAAACTGGGAAAACTAAAGAGCAACTAGAAATCCACAGGACACGGGGAGAAAGGCAGAGAGACGCAGACTGACAGAGGATACAAAAACGCAGAGAGACACAGATGAATGCAGAAAAGCGCGGACTTACATGGAGTAATACAGACAAACCGGCAACAGGCAGGAGAACACACAGGGCTTAAATACACACACCAGTAATCAGGGGATAAGAGACAGGAGGGCAACACAGCAGGGAGAAATCAGAGCTGACGGGACAGGGGAAATGTAGACGGGACAGGGGAAATGTAAACTGAACACACTCACATCAGACATGAACCTTCAGAATAAAACAGGAAATTAACAGACAGAGAACCAGACAGGACACTGAACTTGACAGGCAGACTCATGAGCAGACACAAAAACACCATGGACAGACAGAGGGAACACAGAGAAGTGGGAGCAGGCAGGCAAAGAACAGAAACCTAACAAATGGCAAAATAACAACAGAATACACACTCGGAATGAACAAAAGCATAAGGAAACACAAAACACTGAGTCCTCAGACTCAGGACCATGACATGAGTACTGTGGGCTTTGAGAGCATTTTGTCAGCCACCCAGAAATTTTATGAAAAAAGAGCTGCTGTTCTAAATACAAGAAAGAACTACTGCAGTATCCTCTTATAAGCATTGCTATTGATTATTTATGATCATACTTGTATTTGTTTTCTTACCTGTAACAGAGAGCCTAACAGAGTCACTTGTTGGGGAGTAAAATTGTTGACTTGGGCCGCTTTCCTGATACTGACACTGATACAATCCCTCATCATCAAAGTCTACTTCAGGAATATTGAAGGTAGCAGAGTTTGTGTTTGAGTTTTGGGTCCTGTTGAATGAATCTGATGTTTTCATCAGAATGAACGTTCCACCTAAAGTTTGAGTTGAGATTGAACAAATGATTCCAATGTTCTGACCCCAGGTCACCTCACCAGCAGGACTGATGGAGATATTGGGTTTTGGAAAGATTACTGAAAAGAGACACACAACACCAGCACAATAATACATTTGTTGTAGCTCACTGAGCGCCCTACTTATAGAAAACAAATGCAGCATGATGTTCAGGAAAGTGTATTTCTTCTTACCAGTAACAGAGATTCTGACAGAGTCACTGAGGGGGGAGCTGAATGTGTTACTTGAAATGCGTTTCTCATACTGACACTGGTACAGTCCATCATCACTGAAGTCCACTCTGTGGATATTGAAGGTAGCAGATCTGGATCCTGTTTCAGTCTGACTGAAATTACTTGAGGTTTTCTTGAGGGTGAAAGTTCCATCTAAGAACTCAGATGAGACGGAACAAGTGATGCTGATATTCTGACCCCAGCTAACCTGACCTTCATTTACAGAGATGCTGGGTTTTGGGAGACTCACTAACAAAAAAAAAAAAAAGAAAAAAAAAGAATAGTGTTAGTTTTAATAGATCACAAAGTCAAGCTACACCGATGTCCTCAGCTAATCCCAATAACAATCCATATGGCTCAACTGATACCAGTTTACATATCCAACTGGTAATTCTCTTTAGTGACATTCTCACTGCAAGCCACTTTGCAACCCACTATCACCTCCACTTTCCCTTCTCAAGCTCTACATGAATCAATACCATGTCTGCTAGCAATAAAATCCAGTTTAGAAAAGATGAGAGCAAGATGGTATCTGGGACAGAAACTGCTAACACAACTTTGGCTCTTTCCAAGCATAGACAGTATAATAACGCTAGAGGTGGGAAGTAACAAAGTACAAATACTTTGTTACTGTACTTAAGTACAATTTTCAGGTATCTGTACTTAAGTACTTTTTTTCTGACTACTTTTTACTTTTACTCCCTACATTTTTAAACAAATATCTGTACTTTCTACTCCTTACATTTTCTAAACTTGCTCTTTATCTCTGGTTTAACGCATTTGGGGGGAGTTATTGTTTGTTACCGCTAGCCTTTATGACACCAGTTTAAACCTAGACAGTGACACTTGAAAGGCAGTCCTGTTCATTTATTAATCACCAGGGATGGCAAGAGAGGTAAAGAGAGAGAAAGAGAGATGGCATTGGCCAACGTTTATGGGTTAAAAGTGGGACAGTGGTTTATTTTATGTTTATTTTTTTATGTTTTTTTGCACAACACTGAAACGACTGTAGGTGTCTGTAAGTTGCAGTTGCAGTATCTAGCTAGCCCTACTGAAGAGGAATGAAAATGAGGGGAGTGACTTTTTAAGTGTCAGGTCATTTCAAATGCAACATTTTTATCAGCTCAACAAACATCAGCAAACACACAAACTGTTTGTGAGCAGTTTGTCTCACAGTGTATTGCTAGCTAAAGGTCCAGCTACTTTATTTCACAGGTAGAGAAATAAATCTCACCCAGAGTTGGAGAAAGATAAGAAAGATTGGACAAGACAAACAGAGGTTAGATTTGAAGGTCTCAGTGGGATTTGATAAACTGGAAATGTAAAGCTTACATGTAAGTCCTCATGTTTTTAAAACGGACATTGAGCCAGTACATACGAAATTGTGTTTTGCAGGATAAACAGGTTAATTTGCTATAATGTGGTGGATTTAAAGTAAAGAACAGTGTGTGACTGGTGCACAGTGGTTGTGGTTTCATGGTCAGAGTTAGGTTACATCTGCGGTGTAATTGCATTCCACAGCAGGATGTTAACGGAACCGGTGTGAATGCGGAAGTGAATGTGAGCGCGAATGGTTGTCTGTCTCTGTGTGTTAGCCCTGCGACAGACTGGCGACCTGTCCAGGGTGTACCCCGCCTCTTGCCTTATGACAGCTAGGATAGGCTCCAGTGCCCCACGAAATCCTGAAAAGGATAAGCGGAAGCGAATGGATGGATGGATGTTAACGGAACCAATCAGTGTAATTAGTTAGGATGGCAGCTAGGGGGCGAGACTGGTGGTGTCAGCGGGGCCGAGCACGACGTTCAGCATCCAGCAACTGGAGTCCTCTGACTTTTCAAAGCCGCAAGAGTAGTCCAAATGGATACCAAGGTTCAAAAGATTTTCTCTTGCAAGTAATTTGAATGTGAGTTTGGAAGAGAACCAAGTCAACATTTTGATTTATTTCTTCACTGACTAAGTTAACTGCTAAGCAGAGGACAACATATCGGGGGTACATGATGGATTCGAGGCTGTTTTCAGCGTGCTTAAATTCAACATGCGCAGACAGGGAGATAATCAGAAAGGGGATGCTTTTTTTTGTGACTGTGCTCTACGCACAAGCACAACACTGCAACTATGGAGTGCTACATGATGAGCTGATACGTGACAGGCTTGTTGTTGGTCTCACAGACAAACGGCTGTCAGAATGCATGCAGCTTGAGTCAGATTTGACCCTGCAGAAGTCTATCAACATATCAACATAAAGTCAGACATAAGTACAGCTGGACTGGCCATCAGGCATATTGGGCATTCGCCTGGTGGGCCGATGATATTTTTTTGTTCTCATGAGCTTTTTTGTTGTTTTTTTTTAATTTTTTGTAATGGTATAAACAATAAAAGGTGGTGGATTGGCCAATGTGTCATGATTGACCCTGGGCTGGACCATTTACAGCTGAGGACGTCGGACACACCCTCCCGTTTGCTTGGGCAGCGGCTCTGAAACCAATCTTATCATGGACAAACAGAAGAATATGGTTTTGTGGTATCCTTATTGAGGTTAAAAAGAACGTGATTTGTTCCGTTCTTCAGCTAGAATGAAAATAAGACACAAAGCTGGAGTTATTCTGTCTTTATGCTGCACAGCTGCCTCTTCTTCTGACATTCTCTCCCTCTCCTGTTGCTACTTCAATCATGAAACTGATCAATGATCAGCTGATTGGCTTTTCTGTTGCAAGTTCCGTCTCTCTTGTTTGTTTATCGCCCACTTTGTGACAGAAAGAGGAAACCTGTGGATGTCATGCTAAACAACAGCAGTATGGTTAAGCTTGATAAGCTGTTTTTAGAATTTATTTAATATTACTTTCAGGTATCAGCTGATGTTTGCTGGAGCCACAGCCGTAAAAGCTGCTGGTCATGATATCGGTTTGGATATCTGGTGAGAGGGAAACATGAAGATGAAACCAGGAGAGGTCCTTCCCACATCGCAAGCAGGTCTGGCCCGGATCTGGTATCAAGCCTGCACTGCTGGCTGACTTGTGGCATGATAAGACGTATGTCATCCAGATATGGGCCAGGCCTGGCATAGATTGCGCTGTCCATAGCGGTTGGAATGCCATATCTGGCTCGATTGTGATTTGGTTCATGTGGCCCAGACCCATAGAAAAATGGGTCTGGCCCGGATCTGGCATCAAGCTGGCATTTCTGACTGACCGGTGTCATGGCTGCATGTCAACCAGATGTGGGCCAGGTCTGGCAATGATGGCAATATTTATGTTCCTATTTTAGTTAGAAGACTCAAATGCCATGTTGCAATACTATACTGCTATGGTAGCCAACATTACAAATGCAGGTTTGTGAGTGTACACTTTAGCCAAAACCTAGTGACGGTTTGCTCATCTTTGCCAGTGCGTGGCTGTAGCTCAGGAGGTAGAGCAGGTCACCCACTGATCGGAAGGCTAGTGTCAAGTCTGAATGTGTATGAATGTAGTTAGGAAGCGCTCAGTTTAGAGAAAGTGTGTGATTGGGTAAATGTGGCATGTTGAGCAATCTGGGAGAATAGAAAAGTGCTGTATAAGAGTCAGTCCATTCACTGTCTGATCAGAGTTTTGTCATTTTACTTTTGCACTATTATGCACATGTTGTTATTACATGGCTTGATTAAGGTAGACATTAGGCTGACATCTGGGTCCAGAGCTGAACCTGTTCAGGGCCAGCACAGGGCCAGCAGTGTGCTTGCAACTGGCCCGTGGCTGCACACAACTTACACATGGCCCACATACCGCAAAGAATGACGACCCTTTGGTGGCCCAGATCATGTGTCTGCAACTGTGGTTGCAGACACATTACCAGGGAAAGAGGGGCACAAAGAAATACTTTTCTTTCTTATTGTCATTTTAATTCTCTATCTTTTAATAAATAATCATCTGAATCTTGCAACCAAAGTGGTCATCTGATGTAAAGTGTATAGCAATTGTCATTAGGGTTGCCAACGTCCCTTAAAAAACGGAATCGTCCCGTATTTAGAAACAAAAGTACACGTCCTGTATTGAGCTAATAAGGGACGCACTTTGTCCCATAATACAGTGAGAATCAAAAGTAGTCTATAACTTTTAATGGAATTAACGCTTTGTTTGAAAACATAATTCCCAGCCCCTCTCCTGCTTTGTGACCAATGAGCTGACAGCACACTTATGACAATTCGAGTATGACAATTCAGATTACCGCTCATCTCATTGGTCGAGGAAAGGTCGCTTACGGAGAAAATACCGGAAGACAACAGATGACCACAACAAGAAGCATGGCCAACAGGGAAACAAACGCCGACACTGCGGTGCAAGTCTCGGACGACAGTACACCTAAAGCTGGGCAGACACTGTGCGATTTTTTCAGTCACGTTATTCAGCTCCTGCTCAAACTGCACGATTGACTCGCAGGGGTTAGAAGTTGGTAGGTCACGATGCAGGGTCTCACCCGATGCTCTGATGCGACCTGAGTGCTCACACTGTGCGTCCATAAAATGAAGGTTATAACAGAAAATCTGTCGCTCGCTCTCTCTGTCTTTCACTCACACAGACACACAACCACCATCAACTTTGCTAAATTGCTAATGAAAAACATGATCAGGCAGCTGTGATTGAGCAGCAATGTAAATCCAACTATTTTCACGGTTGTTGTGGTCGTGATAATTTTGTGATGCCACATCGAAAAGGCTCGGATGAGCTTTCCAAAGTTCTACAAGTTGTGCCTCCATCGCTTGTGTCCAGATCACACGCTGCACAGCCGTGCTGCTCCATCTTTTTCACCGACGTTTACGTGTTTGCGCGTGAGCAGTGTGAGCGGCTCACGAGCGATTGATGATCGGGAGCTGCTTGAGGTGTTAATCGCTTCTCGTTACCCCACATATACTACACAATGCACGATGAAGGCCAAAATCGGGCCGATCACCAAATCGGTCGCATGACTCAAAAATCGGCTCAAAATGGGCCAAAAATCGCACAGTGTAAGCCCAGCATGTCAAGGCTCTGTGTGCGGGCAGGCGGAGAGGAGGATCCAAACGCAGGACTCGAACATAGATTTGAGAATCAAAACCACAGCTTTATTGCTGGCCAGAAAACAAAACATAAACCAAACATGAAAACACAAGCTGGAACACACAGGCACGGTCTGAGGGTGAACAGACGTTAACGAGGCGACACTGACATAAAGACACACTGGGTTTAAATACACTGAGGGAGTCATCAAGGAATTAGAGACAGAAGGGGGACACAGCTGGGAGAAATAAGACCTAACGAGACAGGGAGAGCGAAGCCGGAATACTGACATCAGACAGGAACAAGAACCTTCAAAGTAAAACAGGAAACAAAACACACTTTACTAAGACACAGACTAGACAGAGACAGACTAGACGCCGACCAAAGTCTACTAAATAATAATCATAATCACAACAGTATCAGATCATAATATAAAAAAAAAAAACACCAAGATAACAGAAACACCAAGTACCAGAGAAACATAAAGGAAAATCCATGATGCAAAAGTACCAAAACATAATGAACTCAAAATACTGGGTCCAACGGACCCAGAACCGTGACACAGCATTAGAGCAGCAATGTTTGTTCCCCTCAGAGAAAGAAAAATAGGCTGCAAAAGTACAGGGAGGAATGGGAAAAGGAAAACACCTGGCTGGAAAAGTGCACGATAACACCTATAAAGCGCACTGCACTGTGTGCCGGCGCACTTTTTCCATAGGCATGCTTCTAGTGGTGGGCACATGAAGAACATGAGGGGCTTGTCCACCAGGCCACGGCAGAAGCAGATATGGTATGTAAACACTGGTTTGTTGTTTAAACCCTCTGGTTAAGGTTAATATGGGCATGTGCGGTGAATATCAGCGCTATGTGGCCAGAAGTGTGATAATATAATTTATTTTGTGTAATAAACAACTGCAAGGATAGATGATTACAACAAATAGATGACTAATACATAAAAGTAATACATAGATTAATAATGATGATGAGTTAAGATGCGTAATCATGGGAACAAGTGGGTTTACAAACAGGAGCAGCTGATTAGCATTAGAAAAGCTGAAATAATACCTCAGCTGAAGCCAATTGTACTAAATGCACTATATGTGCACAGTTACAAGAATATTTTTGTTCTGTTGCTTTCTATTAATTTATATGATTTTAAGTTAAGCAGGACAGAGTTCTTTTAAAGAAAGATTTACTTATATTCTCAAAAGTTAAGCATGACAGGCTTCTGTTTAAGAAAGAGGCCTATCTAAGAGAAACTGCCGAGTGTTTCTTGACCTGGAACACAAGGTGACATCACCAGTGTTAGCCATGTATGACCCAAGCTGTGAATGCAAGGTGTCAGCGAATGCATCATCTAATGGCTTAGGGCAGGGGTCGGCAACCTGTGGCTATAAAAAATAAATTGTAAAAGTATTTAGCTGAAGTGCATTTTATTTCTGTTAGTTCTTTTTTAACTTGTAGTCCTAAATTTGGGAGATTATCGTGGGTGATCGTGGCTCAAGAGTTTGCAGTTCGTCTTGTAATCGGAAGGTTGCCAGTTCGAGCCCCAGCTTTGACAGTCTCGGTCGTTGTGTCCTTGGGCAAGACACTTCACCCGTTGCCTACTGGTGGTGGTCAGAGGACCGGGTGGTGCCAGTGTCCGGCAGCCTCGCCTCTGTCAGTGCGCCCCAGGGAAGCTGTGGTTACAATGTAGCTGCCATCACCAGTGTGTGAATGTGTGGATGACTGAATGTAGTGTAAAGCGAAACACTCGCGCAAGCCGGTGTACCCGCTGAAACGCCACACATTTATCAGGACTTTCAACCCCAGGTAGGCTTAGCGAAAGTTTGTTAAATTAAAATATGTATTCAGAAATTTTAAAACACAAGACATGGGATGAGGTGAATTCTAAGAAATTTGTTTTACTTCACAGGTTAATTAGAGTTAAGACTCTTGTTAAATAATATTTCGTACAGGTTACACCCCCCCCCCCCCCCCCAAACCCCATCTCCATAGAGACTGTGTCAGCTCCCAAACAGACATAAAACAAACTAAAAACCAGCAATAAACAACTTAAACATAAAAAAAATCACAAAGAAAGAACAATACAGTATCCACATCTGAACCAAAGAGTAAAACAGTGAAATGTGGATGATTAAATATTAGGTCTCTCTCCTCCAAGTCTCTGTTAGTACATGACTTAATAATTGATCAACAAATCGATTTACTCTGCCTTACAGAAACCTGGTTGCAGCAGGATGATTATGTTAGTTTAAATGAAGCTCAGATAAAATAATTATTGTGGGTGATTTTAACATCCATGTAGATGCTAAAAATGACAGCCTCAACATGGCATTTAATCTGTTATTAGACTCAATTGGCTTCTCTCAAAATGTAAAAAAAGAACCCACCCACCACTTTAATCACACTCTAGATCTTGTTTTAACATATGGCATAGAAACTGAACATTTAACAGTGTTTCCTGAAAACCCTTTATCACTTTATCACAGTAGATGTCTTTCTGAAAGCGCTGTAACTAAGTTTAAGAATATAATCCACCCACTGTTATCATCTTCAATGCCCTGTACCAACATAGAGCAGAGCAGCTACCTGAACGCTACCCCAACAGAGGTCGATTATTATAATTTTACCTCCTCACTACGTACGACTCTGGATACTGTAGCTCCTGTGAAAACTAAGGCCTCAAATCAGAAGTACCTGACTCTGTGGTATAATTCTCAAACCACGGAGAATTATAGTTATCTGCTTTAGGCAGATAACTGCCTACGAGTTATCTGCTCGTAAGCCGCCTATGAGCAGATACGAGCAGATAACTCATAAGCTGTAGAGGAAATAGCGTGTCACAAATTTAGAGGATCATCATTTAGCCTGGAGAAATAGTTTGTTGCTTTATAAGAAAGCCCTCCGCAAAGCCAGAACATCTTACTATTCATCACTGATTGAAGAAAATAAGAACAACCCCAGGTTTCTCTTCAGCACTGTAGCCAGGCTGACAAAAAGTCAGAGCTCTGTTGAGCCAGCCATCCCTTTAACGTTAACTAGTAATGACTTCATGAACTTCTTCACAAATAAAATTTTTATCATTAGAGAAAAAATTACCAGTAATCATCCCACAGATGTAATATTATCTACAGCCAGGGGCGATTTTAGCCCTGGCTGTAGATAATATTATGAATCTACATCACCCCCAATCAAAGGGGGTGATGTAGACCAAAGCACCCCCAAAGATTTCTTACTTTTTTTGACAATATTTGCTGTTTGTGGGACACACTAATAAAAATATAAAAAGCTACTTTCAGTACCATTGATATTCATTTAGACTCTTTTTCTCCAATTGATCTTCAATAATTGAGGGCGATTGTGGCTCAAGAGTTGGGTGTTCGTCTTGTAATCGGAAGGTTGCCGGTTCAACCTCCAGCTCGGAGAGTCTTGGTCGTTGTGTCCTTGGGTAAGACACTTCACCTACCGCCTAATGGTGATGGCCAGAGGGGCCGATGGCGCGATATGGTAGCCTCGATTCTGTCAGTCTGCCCCAGGGCAGCTGTGGCTACAGCTGTAGCTGCCTCCACCAGTGTATGAATGTGAGAGTGAATGAATAGTGGAATTGTAAAGCGCTTTGAGGGCCCCGAAAAGCGCTGTATAAATGCAATCCATTATTATGTCCTTCACTTATGTTGCCTCAATTTGATTTGCCATCATGATGGTACAATTGTGAGCAGTTTTTGCCGACAGGGGCATATCTTTTACTTGTTTGATTATCTTGTCTGTATCTGAAAAGTCGCCAAAAAGTTAACTAGCAACATCAAGCTGTCCCCTACAGGATATTTCAATGCAAATATAGTATGGCATGTGTCGAAGTGGCGCTTTATATCTGACCATTTCATCGATCCAATTTTATCATTGCATATTAGACACACTGCAGAACCTGCTCTCTCCACATAGGTGAATTCCTCTGTCCATTCCTGCTGAAAAGTATGATATTCGTCATCTTTTTTTCTTTTAGCCATCTTCGATAAAAGGGTTTCTGCAATTGGCTAGCTGACTACTCGATTAAAAGGAAGGAAGTTTACTTCCTGACCTCACAATGACCCATGTATGTTACGCATTATCCAATAAAAATTTGGTGTTGTCTCGGAGGACAGCTGTGGTTAGCTCCAGCCATCCGCAACCATCAACATGAGCGGTAGAAAATGAATTGATTGAAATACATGGGAATGTTTTATATTTTTAATATCATATTTCTTTTATTGTTAAAGATTTGCCTGCGAGCCAGATGCAGCCATCAAAACAGCCACATCTGGCTCACGAGCCATAGGTTTCCGACCCCTGCTCTAAACAATCAAGAAGAAATTTACAGTAAAACACCAAACATACACGCTAAAAAACGGACTCACTGTTCTCTGTTTAATGTAATGGGGATTTTTTCTGTTTTGTTTTTGTTTCATAATTCCTCAAAGACAGTTTCTTTGCATCTGAATTGTTAAAGTTTTATGTTTATAAGTACACCAAGCCTTAAAGCTGGTTGTGTCAAAGCAGAGTCCTGGATTTGTTGGGTTTGCTTGCCTTCAGTTTATTTTTTTCCTTAATGTTTTTAAGAGCCACACTGGAAAGGAGTCAAGAAAAGAGAGCCTCACTGGTTGATGTTATCCTCATGTAAAAGCTGCACAATTTGCAGAAAGCCATGGACACCCATACTTAACAGTGCTCTGAATTGTTTAAAATCTCCTCTACACACCAGCTGCTGCTTTTCTTGTTTGCCTGAGTAACTTACTGTGTGTGGGTGTGTTAGTATGTGAAGGTGTTGTGATGTTTAGTTTTGAGCCATTTTTGTGTTTCTGCCCATGTATCTATGTGAATATGCTTGATCAATCATGCTGATACGCAAGTTATTTGCATAAAAATGTAGTTTCACCATTTTACATGAGGACATTTTAGGCTGGTACAAATCAGCTGCAGTGCATTTAAATACATTTTCAATTACATGTTAGGAATGTGGTCTCTCTTCAGCTCTTGAGGGTGGCACGGATGCCCCTCCGGTGGTCCTTCTTGGGCTCTTGCACTCTGGGGCCTCTGGATGTCTGGGGCCTGGATCTCTTCCATGCCTGCTTCATGCCATGGGAGCGGGGCTATGGCTCTCTACATCCTCTAGCAGACCATTACATGGGGAAACCTTTTGAATACAAGCGCGCTGATCCACACAGGTGTGCACACGGGTGTTCACTGTTCATAGACATAAACTACACCTTTATTGGTGCTATTTCCAAGCACATTGTGCGCTGTTGGTCCTGCTTGCTACACAACAACATTCAATATTTAGTATTTACTGCTGTTTACACTTAGCTAGATTAACGTGATGGTGTTGTGTTTAGTATGTTGCTCTGTTTTCTCTTCTTTTTCTCTCAACAGGTGATCCAGGAGAGTTTTTTCCTCTTCTTTCTCTTTTTAAGTGCCCTTTCTCTCTGTCCCTCTTCCCTTCTGTTTTTCTTTTACTTCATCTTTCTTTCTCCCTTTCCTATCCCTCAGTCATGTCTGTCCCGTCTGTAACAACTGAAAATAAAATAAAATAAATAATAACAACAAAGGTCGATCAAATGGACCAATACGGCAAGGCCGTGATGATCCATTTGGCAAAGTGAATCCATTGGGTATCCTTGTTGGTCTTCAGACAACAATTCTGATGGCTAAAGAACCAAATGGGACAGGAAAAAAATAAATAAATAAATAAAGGAATGTGGTCTCTGTGGTGAGCCACACTGTCATTTCTGCTTGTACTCTTAGAACAGGATTCTGTCATTTGACAAGACGGAGTTAGATGGCAAAATATTAATAACACCATGCTAAATATCAAAATGCTCCATGTACAGTAGGTTAGAAAAAGTATGTAAAACCGCACTACAGCATCTCCAAATGCTAACCTTAGCTGGGCCTCAGCTAATTTACAAATCAAAACTGAAGGTGTGAAGATAAGCTACGCTTATTTTGAGTTTGTTATCTGCTGATGCGATTGTTGCCTCAAAAACAGATCTCTGGGAAAGCTGGAAATATAATCTGAAAGAGCTTTGACATGCATCTGAAACATTAACTGTCTGTAAATGAAGAGATATCAACAGTGTACTAGTTAGATGAAAGAATAAAAAATAAAAAGAATAATGATCACTTTTTGTGCTCTACTTGTATATGGCAAATGCATATCTATTTAAACAGTTCCCCTGGCAAGTAACCACTGAATCCTGAGTAAAAACCATTAAAGAAAAACTTGACAGAACACACTATACTGCAAACTGACAGAAAAATGTCAAACACTGCACAGTGGAGGAAACATGATGGGTCCAGGTTGATTTGTTGCTTTTGACCCCATGTACCTTACATGATTGATGGAGAAAATTAAGTTTATCAAGTTGTTTTGTGTATTTTTTCTCACCTGAACAAACAACACCAGCGTCCTCGTCATGTCCACAGTTGTGTGTCCCAAATCCACTGTGTCCACACTCAATTAGAGAACTTTCACTTCCTGAACAGGCCACGTCATCAAGCCAGATTTTCCCACTTCCTGGACCAAAGTGAGCAGATGCAGTGGCCTCCACTGCTGTCCCACAGCCCAGCTGTCCACAGGCCACCTTAGCATCACTTAAGTCCCAGTCATCATCACAGACTGTTCCCCACGCACTGCTGTGGTAGATTTCTACTCTTCCAGAGCACCGAGTGGACCCAGACCCGGATAATCTGATATGAGCACCTAGTCACAGGCACATTTGCTTAAAGAGTGTTAGTGTTTCTTTTTTGTTATTTGGCCATGGCAAAAATCAAACACATTTACCAACAATAATAATTATGAAAGATAACATACTTTGTATCATTTAAATTCTGAAGAAACCAAAAGAAACCAAATCAGCATAACCCAGCCCAACTTTCCTTCTTGTCCTTCAGTTTGGCCCAGTTATAGTGACTGGGTCACAGAGTTGTTCATCCAAACAGAGAAAGATACATTTATTCAACACAATTTATTAGAACAATATCTCACCTGAACAGACAACACCAGCGTCCTCGCCATGTCCACAGTTGTGTTTCCCAAATCCTCTGTGTTCACACGCAGTTAGAGAACTCTCACTTCCTGAACAGGCCACATCATCAAGCCAGATTTCTCCACTTCCTGCACCAAAGTGAGCAGATGCAGTGGCCTCCACTGGTGTCCCACAGCGAAGTCTTCTACAGACCACTTTTGCATCATTTAAGTCCCAGTCATCATCACAGACTGTTCCCCAGGAGCCACTGTGATAGATTTCAACCCTTCCAGAGCACCGAGTGGACCCAGACCCAGCTAGTCTGATCTGACCTATCAGCACATAATATAAACTGTATTTAATATTTTCTTCAAGTTGAAATATTCATATGAGACACATAAGAAGAAACTTACCTGCTGCAGGTGTGGAGGACGCAAAGAGACAAGAAACTGATGAAGAGGAAAACATGGGATTGCTTATGATATAAAGTTAGTTAAAAATAATGTAACAAATGTTATCATTTATAAAAAAATAAATAAATAAATAAAAACTGAGTCTTAAAGATGTATTCATTGCTGCTTCTGTATCAGAGTTATTATAGTTTTGTATCTTTTTACTTTTTGTTCTTAATTTTTCTTTTGTACCCCGCCTCTCGCCCTATGACAGCTAGTATAGGCTCCAGCGCCCCCCGCGACCCTGAAAAGGATAAACGGAAGCAAATGGATGGATGGATGTTCTTAATTTATTTTCACTTTAGCTTCCAGAGTTTAATTTCTTATTTCAGTTTCTTTTTTATTATTTGAACATGCAACTTAGTTTAGTTTTAATTGATTTAGGAAAATCACTACAGGTCTTACAATGAACAAACATAATCTTTTGAAAGCAGTTCACTCGGGCTTGTAGACTCAAGTTTCAAGTCTACCAATGCCTCATCGGGCAAGTTGTAATAAAATTCCAACTAAAACTAATTATATTCCATCTAAATTTTTATTTTAGTTTAGTTAACTAAAAGACTTCATTTTTTACATATAGTTTTAGTTAACTATAATATTCTTGATCTGCACAATATAAAGAAAAACATTATACGAAAAGGAAGATTTTCTTACCAAGGGTAAAGATGTGAAGCACCTTCAGCTGCTCCATAACTGACAAACAAAAGCTGCTTCATGTTATTTATTAGAACCCGGTGGCAGTAAAATGAACTTCCTCTTTCGATTTCCGGTGTTTTTCCTCTTTTTTCTTTTTTTAATCTCACATGCATCCGCAGGGTATTCAAACAAAGCAGCTGTAAGGCTTGAAGTTCACACACATGATTACGTGTTGTGTAATGTTGCATAACAATGGCAAAAATAATGCTAATGATTAATCGAGTGCCTCGCAGTCAGGGGCATTGCTACACAGCAAAAATGCCAGTGTTGATTTTTCAGTGTTAGTAGAATTCAACAGAGTTCCGAGTTAGTTCAACACTTAATCGAGTTAAAATAACACATCGGGAGTTGATTCCTGAAAAGTGTTAGTGTGGATTTTAGTCGTTACTGCATTTTAACACTGTGGGTGTTAAATTAGACCACACCTTCATTTCCTGTGGAGCTCCGCATTTCAGAATCCTCGGTCGCCATTTTTTCTTGCTGCTGCGGTAAGTTTTATTCGGTTAAATATTAAGTTTTAGATTGATGTTAGAACAAGTAACATGATAACTAGTAAAAAAAAAAATAGTATTTATATCAAAATAAGTGTCATATTTGAATTTTAACTCTTTTTGTTAAGCTAGACTACTGCTAGCTAGAACTCTGCAAAGTACCAGTTACTTTCCTAATATTCATTTAGCATAATCTGGCTGTTGGCAGACTGTAATGAATATTACTTGTTAATATATATGTCACAGTTTTTATTAAATGCCTTTTATTTATTTTCGAATTAAACTGCCAAAGCCTTAGGGTCAGTGGTATCAAACTCGCGGCCACTTACGGCCCACGTCAGGTGAGGTGAAGAAGTATAATGCAATTTGGCCCTTAATGTGACTTTTTTTTGTGATTAGCCAAAAATGATTTAATATGAAGGCAATAAGGGCAGAGTGTTACGGGCCCTCATAGGCAGCGTAGTCCGTGCTACAGGGAGAACTTGTGGGATGGCCCCTCCCGTGTGTGTTTGAGCGCGAGAGAGGGAGAAAGTAGGAGCTGTTACCGAGGAGAAATGGAAGAAGAAAGCATGTAAATATAATAATAACCACTGCTGCCAAAATGAGTGCCTGGTTGTAAGAAAGCTGTTAAGACTCGACTGTACACTGTGTTCGCTGACAGTAAAGCTACAAGCCCGACAACCCGACGTATTAGCCAGAGGTGTCATTACCACGTTTCAGAGCCGCGGACCTGGCCGAGGTAACAAGAGAGTACAAACATGTGGAGGGATTGGCTTTGTTAGTTCAGTGAGAGTAAAAAACTAATGTGAACACTTATTTCTGCATTTTTATTTTGTTAAATATGAACAAAATTACAGCAGA
The DNA here is from genome assembly GCF_057381845.1 of Rhamphochromis longiceps. NCBI lineage: Eukaryota > Metazoa > Chordata > Actinopteri > Cichliformes > Cichlidae > Rhamphochromis > Rhamphochromis longiceps. The sequence continues at coordinate 5,764,926 of NC_140560.1, forward strand.
AGTGCTGCAAAGTGTCTGACCAGAAAGAGAGGACCATTGTGTTCATTTGGTAGTTCAATTAAAGGCATCGGTTAGTTAAGAGGGAGAGGGGGGGAAATGCATTCATATTTGCAGTTTTGTCTTGTTATACAATTTTTGAAATTTAAAAACGAACAAACCAAACGCTACATTGTCAGGAATATTTGTGTGTGTTTTCTTTATGGTTTCTGTTTTTTTGAAGTAGCCCTCCAATGAGATGGCAGTTCATTTAGGTTTGAGACCCTGCCTTAGGTGAACTAGGATGCTTAAGGGTAACCTGAGAGTATTTTTACACTATAATGGCCCCTACATCTTGTAAATTATGGGAATTTCATTATAGTGTGCATTTCTGTAGCCAGTAGGTATTTTCTTTGTTTATATTTTTTAGATTTAAATTCTTTCGTGGTAAATTAAGCATTTTCTAGTCTAAAAATGAATAACAGGGTTATATTAGGGTTTGTTAGAGAGTGGGGAGGGGTTTTATGGCTTAAAATATATAAAAATAATAAAATAGAAATATGGTTCCTACTAACCCCTGCTATAATTGAGAGAATACTGTATTGCAGTCATGTTACACAGCTTGTACTACTTAAAAATGGACCAAGGATGTTTTTTCTTAACAAAATTAATTTTAGCTCAGTCTAAAGGAACTAGACATGCTAGATATTTTGCAAAGAAATGGTGTTATATGCTGGACCTTATTTTACTCTTGGAAGGTGGTGATATGCTGGTTCCTGAGAAGAGATGAAGTAATCAAAGTCAGCTTTTCAAGACAGCCCCAAGACTCTTCGCAACTTGTGTTCAAATGTGAGGCCGTTGTCAGGTGATAAATGCAAGGAAGAGGCACTCAACTGACATGAAACATGTCAAAGACAACATGAAGGTGACATTTCAACATGGGCAAAAAGTGGTTCAAGAACCTGCCACAGCTTCTACTGTCCTGTACCTTTTCCCAAGATTTCTGGATACACCTGGCTTGGTAAGGCATAAAATGATTTAATGACCGCTTTGTGGTTCCTTTGTTTGTTTTCTGGTTAAAGTGTTGTTTCTGTTGTTACACTTTGTGTTTAAGATTGACCAAGACTTCACAATGTTGTTTGTTGTGGAGGAAGTGTCTGGTAAGCTCCTTGCAAAGTGGCCAACATTCTTCAAGCCAAGGATCATCAAAGATTGCAAAAATCTGTCTCAGAGTACAGAATTGGATGAGCTGCTCATTTCTGCACAGCGTTACTCTGACGAGGGTGGTAAGTGTAAGTTGGAAATGGTAGATTTTGCATGCCTTTACAGCATTTGCTTAATTCCCACAACACAATATATCACTGGTAAACCTTTACTACAAATTGGAATACAGCTGTCCATTTTCTAAATCACATTGGGTTTCTGTATGGTATGAAAACAAGCTTACAAACATGTTAAACTTGAAATGACATTTAATGTAGTTTGAACACAAAAAAAGTTACATAATCTTACTATTGTTATGACTCGATATGTACTTCACTTGGTGGCGAGAAGATTTTAAGTCTCTAGAAATGAATTTTTATACCAAGGCACTGGTAAACTGCCTTATTTGAAAAATTATCAGGTGTCTAAAATGTCATCATGGTATTACATACCGTGGAAAAAATGGCTGCTGGGGTCCTTTAAATGACAGTAATTGTGATGATCTTAATTCCTATTCTGTAGTTTGGGACTGCGAGGCAGCTGCCATCTTTTGCTGCTTCACTTGTTACCTCCAACATCTAAGGGAAGGACGTCTTCAAAGATTAGGATCTGGGTGCTGAGCCCAGTCTTGAAATCTTTTGGATTTACTAAATTTACTAAATATTATAGTGAAATAAATATAACATGTCAAAGATGTGCTGCCTCAAGGTTGAAGTCACAAAATAATACTAAAATAAACTTCATAGTCTTCATCTCCTCTGCTCTCTCCTCTGTCCTCGTTATAAGAAGAATGTAATCAACATGTGCCAATGAAACTCCACCCAAATAGATCATCTATGGTATAACTCTTATGTATCAACTTACTTTATAAACTGGCCCAATCAGTTATTCAACAAATGTCAGGTTGCAGAAAATCGAATTATTAATGCACAATTTCATGCCACAAGAACTAAACTGTCGATAATGCAGTTTGCATACAGGCCCAACAGAGGAGTGGAGGACGCACTTTTGACTTTACTAAATCTAATTCTTAAACATGTAGAGAGTAAAGGGACTTTTGCAAGACTTCTTTTCATTGATTTTTCTTCGGCTTTTAATACAATACAGCCCCATATTTTAATTAAAAGACTTTTAGAACAGTTTGAAATCAGGAAAAACCTGGTGGGCTGGATTTTAGATTTTTTAACTGACAGGTCACAAAGAGTGAGAATAAATGGGGTTCTGTCTGACCCAGTGTTCTCCTCCACAGGTTCTCCTCAAGGGTGCGTCCTATCGCCCTTATTATTCACTCTCTATACAAATATGTGTCAGAGCAGACATGAAAACAGGGCCATCATTAAATATGCAGATGACTCTGTTATTGTCAGCTTACTGAAAGAGGGTGAAACTAACCACGGTCCAGTCATTGATGACTTTGTTCAGTGGTGTGAGGAGTCTTATCTCCAGCTGAACATATCTAAAACAAAAGACATGGTTGTTGATTTTAGGAAACAACAAAATGGGCAAGCAGTCACTTTAATTAAAGGTCAGAAAATAGAGCAAGTACAATCATATAAATATCTTGGGACCATAATAAATGAAAAACTGAACTTTGATCAAAATTGCAAATCAGTTTGTAAAAAGGGTCACCAGCACCTTTATTGCCTTAGGAAACTTGTTCATTTCCACATTGACCAAAAAATTTTAACTTTGTTTTATCGTTCTTTTATTGAGTCTGTTTTATCCTTTTGTTTGGTGGCATGGTTTGGTCAGACCTCTGTCACAGAGAAAAACTCTCTAAATCAGATAGTGAGATGGTCCAGTCGTCTGATAGGTGAGCCACAGTCTTGTTTAGCCTCCCTGTACTCTAAGCAGGTACAGAGGATGGCTTTATCAATCCTTAATAATGGTTCCCATCCTCTAAGGGGTGAATTTCAGCTTCTTCCCTCAGGACGGAGGTTTCTATTTCCGAGATGCAGGACAAAGCGTTATAAAAATAGCTTTGTCCCCGTTGCTGTCACTGAATTAAATAAGAACTGTTTTTGATTCGAAATATTAAAGTATGTGTCACAGTGAGTTTTATATATTTACTAGGTATGTGTGTTTTTAAAGGGATGTCAAATGCTGTCATTTTTCTGTAAAGCAAATTTACCTTGCCTTTAGGTATAAATAAAGTTACCTTACCTTACCTTACCTTATAATGACTGGACCTACAGGCCAATACTTAATGCAGATGTGGATGTTCATGAGTCAGGATTGTGTTGCTGTTATTTCTACTGAATGTCGTGCACAAATGACATCTGTCTTCACTATCACGTGACTCCCTTGTTTGTTAATTTGTGTTTTCTATTTCATTTTGCAGTATATTTTATTCTTAGTGTCCTTTAATTTTCACTCTGCTTTTACACTGGTTTTTAAACTATTCTGTGTAGTATCTTCAAATGTCCACTAGATTTCATTACTCCTCTGTGAACGTGGAACACAACAACGTACGTGACTTTCTATTGTCTTTCTGTGTATTCACACTCTGAATACACAGATATGCACATCTTTTTCTTCTTAAGGTTACAACAATAATGCACACTATCTACACATACAGTTTACTTATTTTAATAGGTTTTAGTGCAATCTTGATATCGGATGGATATAATAACCTCAGATCATTTATCCAGTTTCAGTTTCAGACCATCCTACTGTCACTATGGTTACTTACTGTGATGCTTGCCACCATCATTGTTGATGTGTTTTAGATAACTAATGACCTGATTAAACTGCTTTGCAGCACAGCTGTCCCATTGCTGAATCCAGTTTGTCAGACCAGTCAACATAGGCGCTGATGTTACTTTCGAGCTGCCAGAGTGATGCTCAGCTCTGACAGAGACCTTGCCTGTGATAGCTGGCGATCAGATAGCTGAATTTATCTTCCCTCCAGTAAACAATTCTTTAATGAGATCCAGGGATATTCAAAAACACATCCAGGGCCCAGGCTAACTTGCTGTCAGTCACTGTGACTCATTGTGAACAATTTTGCAGCAGGTCTTCAACCTGTTATCCACAAGAACAGAACTCTTTGTCTTCATCTAGTGATCACACTGTAGTATTAACATAGATTGAAGTTTTTCTCAATCAATTTGATTTTTGATGTCATTCTACTTACTCTCAACCCTTTAAATGTATTTCTCCGTCCTCATTAGCCTTTGTCATTGTGTTTGTACACAGCTCTTTTGTTTACAGATGCTTGTCATGGCACTGCTACTTGCATACAGCCAGTGAAGATATTTGTAGTTCACTTTAGGATTTAGAAATAAGTTACAAGAAATGTAGAGTATTGTAGAGACACTGACACTGCCCTGGATGCAATAAAGGCCTAAACGTATCTTAAAGTTAGGACTAGACTTTTAGGAGAACCCCCCCCACCTTGGGCTGTGAAAGTAGAACAAAGGGAAGCCATAGCTTAGTGGAAATTCCCCAAGGGATACCTGAGTGGGAGTCTCAGTGCTTGTGACCTAATAATCATGTTTTGTAGAGGAGTTTGGTGTACCTTGGGTGTGGGGAGATGGCCTTTTTTAAGACGGGAAGTCATATACACAGAGACATACACACATGCACACACACGGTATGCGCACACGCTGTCAGGATTTGTGTCGTGTGGAGGCAAGGAAGTGACCTAAACGCAGGACTCGTGGATAGTTAAGAACTGAAGATGGTTTATTATGAAGAGTGGATAAACAGCGCAGGAACAAAAGGACCTTCTGGCTGAAAGACTGAATGGCTGGCTGTACTGAACGCAGGCGGAAACGACAACATAACATCAATGACACGACAATGAACTGGAGGAAACTGAGGACTTAAATACACAGACTGATGAGGATGATAATGAGAGACCGGTGAGTACACAGCTGAACATAATCTGGCTAACGACATGAGAGACGAGCTGATACGGGAAAAACAGGAAGTGAGAACAACATTGATGTGGCAAAATAAACCGAACATGAACAAACTGAAATCACTGGGTCAATGACCCAGGAACCCTGACAGTCCATGTAGAAAAAGGAGTGATACACCTGCTGCCATCAGACCTGCAGGTATCAGGCTGTGATGTTCTCCTTTATAGTGGACAGCAGAGGTGGGACCAAGTCATTGTTTTGCAAGTCTCAAGTAAGTCTCAAGTCTTTATCCTCAAGTCTCAAGTCAAGTCTCAAGTAATGTCAGGCAAGTCAGAGTCGAGTCTCAAGTCACTGGTGTAAAAGTCCGAGTCAAGTCACAAGTCTGAAACTTTGAATTTCAAGTCCTTTCGAGTCTTTAAAAAAAAAAAGAAAAAAGAATGTTGCAGTTATGCTAAATGTAAATATTAGACCATGTAATTTTAAAAGCTGTGTTTTTCTCAACACATGACAAAATAGTGAACTTAGAAAATATACACAAATTGTGAAATTGCACCTCTTTAAAATGCAGCTCAATTAAACCTAGCTCCAAGAATAATTTTCACCGACAGTTCTGAGATAAGCTGCATGTTATTCTTGGATGCGGTTGTAGGACCGGCTTTAAAATCGCATGACAAAAATATCATACACATTAAAAAAAACTGCATCACCAACGTAGCCTGGACAACATTTGCTAGTTAGATGAAGTCAGCTATCTCATCTTAGCACATTTATATGCATATTTATAATTATATGGTTCTTGGAGTGAGTGCACACACTCATGAAGTTTAGTAACTTCAGGTCACTGCAACAAGCCCAGGTACAGTTTACCGACGGATGGGTACAGGACCTTGAAATGCACCGTGTAGAACGAAAGACCATCGTACGTATCATAAGTTTACCAGTCTCACAAATTATCTTCATAAATACACATTCATTAACCGTTTATTAATAGGACCTTTGAGCTCAATGGTAATTAATTAGTAGGGGAAATAATTTCTGGTAGCATCACAGAAATGTAGCAGTGACAATAATACTGTATGCTGTAATCGTACTGGGCAATTAGTGATACAAAAAACTGTTTTATCCTGTGAATAAAAGTATAGTTTTTGTCAATGTACCATAATAACAGAAGCGAAACGCAATATTGTGTCAGGACAATTCACTATTTATGCACAATAAACAAAGGAGCATAACGCGACAATTTCTGTTCAGCGCCAGACTTGCTTGTAACCTAGATCACCAATTATGTTATGAAAATGACGTATTAACTACAACAGCAGACTGACCTTTGTGTAAATGCTTGGAGCAGAGTAACCTGTGAGCTGGAGTGTTCTGGGACGTTATATTTGGTCTTTGAATGGCTGCAATCCAGGCCATCCGTCGCCTCTTTGTTACTTCGGAAACATGGCTCGAACAATTTCTCTTCAACGACGTAATCCGATAACAACCGATCTCTTTACCCCTCGGCTTCCCGTGGCTGTCATGCGACCGGCTATTGCAGTTAATAATACAACGGCTTTTTGACATTTTTGTGTTTCTTTTTATCGCTGTGTGACTGATTTCAATTGAAAGCCTGCGTGCGCTAGTACCTCTTGCCATTAGTTCCCAGAATCCTTTGCGGTTTTACCCCTGAATGACGTCACATTTTCAATCTCTATATAATATGCATGTTAAATTTTATATTTGGGGTGAAATATCAAGTCTTTTCAAGTAAACCGGTTCAAGTCCAATTCAAGTCCCAGGTCATTGGTGTAAAAGTCCAAGTCAAGTCACAAGTCTTAGAACATTTTTTCAAGTCAAGTCTAAAGTCATAAAATTAATGACTCGAGTCTGACTCGAGTCCAAGTCATGTGACTCGAGTCCACACCTCTGGTGGACAGAATTATTTGGAGTGGCACAAATAATTTGTGTGGCATCTTATTGAATGCAGAACAGCTGATTGTTCTGTAAATAGTTTGAAATCAAGGTAAAAGGTAAATGGATGCAAATAACTTTGTTGTTTGCAAAACTTGTGCATAGGATTTTAAAATTGACAATTTATATTTGCATTTAAAGTTATGAAATATGATTCATTAAACATGTTTGTGGTTGTTACAGTATAAATATAACATTTTCTACTCTGATTGTATGTTTTTTTGTCTGATTTTACATCAATTGTGTTATTGCAGTATGACAAAATGAAAACATAACTGTAAATTCAGTTACGTTGCGGAAAATTGACTGCAACTTCTATTTTATTTTAAAGAACTTTATTTAACAAACAACGAGTATACAACATACAAACAGATGAAGTATACAAAAGAACAGAAAATGAACACACAAAATCAGCAGTAAAAAGAAAAAAAGTAATAATTATATGAATACACGGAAAAATTCACATATACATGTATTGTTTTGAGAGCCTTTTTGTTGGTGGAGTCTGATATTGATTGTACAATTCCACATCCTTAAACAAATGGCAGATATGGTGTTTTATTAGTAAACTTATATTTATGGATAAAAAATTTAGCTAAAAGTATTAACAAATTTATTATAAAAAAACATTTATCATTCTCCGTGGGGAACTTAAAGAAACAGAATAAAACATTTTCCCATCGTAAAGAAAACTCCCTTAAAATATGGACAATAACAAAACAGCTAAATTCCTTCCAGAATCTTTGTGTAGAAGAACAGTACCAAAAAAGATGTGTCACGGTTTCTGGATGATCCCCACAGAAAGTACAATTAGTATTTATGTCTCATTTAAATTTTACCATGTAGTGACTGGCTGGATAACATTTATGTAGAAATTTAAATGAGACTTCTTTCACCTTATTTACAATCTACGGAAGAGGATTAGGGCCACTGGAAAAAAAAAAAAGAATTCTGACTTTAATCTCAGAATTCTGACTTTATTCTCAGAATTCTGACTTTTTTCTCAGAATTCTGACTTTAATCTCAGAATTCTGACTTTTTTCTCAGAATTCTGACTTTAATCTCAGAATTCTGACTTTAATCTCAGAATTCTGACTTTAATCTCAGAATTCTGACTTTTTTCTCAGAATTCTGACTTTAATCTCAGAATTCTGACTTTTTTCTCAGAATTCTGACTTTAATCTCAGAATTCTGACTTTAATCTCAGAATTTTGAGGTGGGCACCTGCAGGCTTCCAGCTTCAGTGACAGCGATGTGTCCAGTTTGGCAGGTGGAGAACTAATTCACTAAATATGGTGGATATAAGTGACTTTTTGCGTGGCCGAGGAGTCCCCGAAGATGCTATTTTATTAATGGAAGAGCAGAAGGTGAGTAACAAAAAAAGAGAAATAGTTTGGTGTCTCCTATTTTTACAGGAAAACAGTTACGGTACAGTTACGGTTAGCTGTTAGCATGCTTGTTAGCTTATAATGTTATATAGGAATGAACGTGTTTCACAATGTTACAGTATACTAGGTGAATTGACGTTTTAACTGTTGTTGATCGCAGGATCATCCCAGATGGGTTCGTTGCATTTTATTTTATTGTTCTACTATTTCAGAGTTTTTCAAGGCAGTTAAGCAGAGCTGTGTTACAGATGCTAGCCGCCTGCCAATATCACTGATATATTTGATGTGTACAAGTAAGTTACACTTAGTACAGCGGAGAAGAGAAGCTGTAATGAATGTTTATGCGGATATTTCACTCAGAAAAATGGGTGGCGTTCATACACAGCCACCGACACAGCCCCGGTTGTTGTTCTGACGGTGGCCGACTGACGATCCCCTCACAACATGTTAGCTAACACAAACTAATGTAGTGCATGTAACTGTGTATACGTTAGTGGTACAGTGTCGGAAGAAATAAGCAAACTGTTAACTGTTTATAATGTCAGAATGACATCATCGTTCTCCTGCACTGTGTAATGTATGTCAGCTCAAGAAGGAAATCATATCTTATACTCTGAGCTGCTCAGTGCACTTAACGCCTACGTGTGGAAATGGTAGGCTACACTACAGTTAACTACCGGTAAAAAATAAACTTAATACAGTATTTGATTTTTTTTTTATAGAACAATAAAATAAAAAGTGCTGGCTGAGGAGCGCTGCCGTGTTGAACTTTGACCTCGGAGTGACGTGACGTTTGTTCGCACAACCAATAGAAGTGCAGAAAGTCGCAAATCAGGCATATTGTTCGCATAAACACAAAAATAAATAAATAAATAACGAAATAATCCCGATATTGTGCCAAAGACTGATTTACAATGTTACTTTGTGTTCTATGTGTAATACCTTTGCTTAATGGCAAGAAGGCAGCGGGTCCAGATGGCATCAGCTCGAGGGTCGTCAGGTCCTGCGCGGACCAACTGTGTGGGGTGATGGAGCACCTCTTCAACCTGAGCCTGAGGTTGGGAAGAGTCCCACAGCTCTGGAAAACCTCCTGTGTTGTACCAGTGCCAAAGACTTCACGCCCCAAGGACCTCAACAGCTACAGGCCGGTGGCTCTGACATCCCACCTGATGAAGACCCTGGAGCGGTTGGTCCTGGCTCAGCTTCGGCGCCTAATAAGCTCATCACTGGACCCACTTCAGTTTGCCTACCAGCCTGGCATTGGAGCGGATGATGCCGTCATTCACCTCCTACATCGTTCCCTCGCTCACCTGGAGACCGCTGGAGCACTGTGAGAATCATGTTCTTTGATTTCTCCAGTGCCTTCAACACCATTCTTCCCTCGGTTCTAAAGGACAAGCTGGTGAACTCTGGAGTGGACCATCACCTCACTACCTGGATCCTGGACTACCTCACCGACCGACCACAGTATGTGAGGACTCAGGGCTGTGTGTCGGACAGGGTCGTCTGCAGTACGGGGGCCCCACAGGGAACGGTTCTGGCTCCGTTCCTCTTCACCATCTACACTGCAGACTTCTCCCACAATTCCACCCAGTGCTTCCTGCAGAAGTTCTCTGATGACTCTGCAATAGTCGGCCTCATCACTGATGGGGACGACAAGGAGTACAGAGGTCTGACCCAAGACTTTGTGGACTGGTGCCAGCTGAACTAGCTCCAGATCAACGCCAGTAAAACCAAGGAACTGGTGGTAGACTTCCGCAGGCACAAGCATTCTCCACTGCAACCACTGAACATCCAAGGTATGGACATTGAGGCTGTGGACAGCTACAGGTACCTTGGTGTTCATCTGAACAATAGACTGGACTGGACTCATAACTCAGACGCCCTCTACAGGAAAGGGCAGAGCAGGCTGTACCTGCTGCGGAGACTCAGGTCGTTTGGAGTGGAGGGCCCACTCCTGAAGACCTTCTATGACTCTGTTGTGGCTTCTGCTATCTTTTATGGTGTGGTCTGCTGGGGCGGCAGCATCTCTGCTGGGGACAGGAAGAGACTGAACAGGGTGATCCGAAGGGCCAGCTCTGTTCTAGGATGCCCTCTGGACCCAGTGGAGGTGGTGAGTGACAGGAGAACGGCGGCTAAGCTGTCATCCCTGTTGGACAACATCTCCCACCCCATGCAGCAGACTGTGACAGCACTGAGCAGCTCCTTCAGTGGGAGACTGCGGCACCCACGGTGTGGGACGGAGAGATTTCGCAGGTCTTTCCTCCCCACTGCTGTCAGACTCCATAATAAAGACTTTAACTGATCAAGCACACACATCCATACATATGCAATAATACTAAGTGCAATAATCCTTTCTGTCATCGTTGTATTTTTACTCAGTTGTATATAGTATTTGTATTTGTATTCTATTTTTATCTTATTGTATATTTATTTTATTTTATTCTATTCTACTGTATATAGTATTTTATTTTATTCTATTCTGTACAGTTGTGTACTGTATTTATTCTTATTGTATTCTAATTTTTGCCTCATAACTTTTGCACTGTCCACTCCTGCTGTGACAAAACAAATTTCCCACGTGTGGGACTAATAAAGGTTATCTTATCTTATCTTATCTTATCTTATCTTGTTGTGCAAACAAGCCTGCATAACTTAATAAATGTAGAATTTGAAAAATAGCAAACCTAAAAAGAAACACTAGGTACGAGATACATGAGGACCTATGATACGGTGATACTTTTGGTAAACAACCATTTGACTAACATGTGTGTCTCACCTGCTCTTGTTCCATCTCTGTTCTGTCCTCATTCTCCTCTCTCTCCCTCTTTGTGCTGACAATCATCAAATATACAGTTGAAACCAGATATTTACAAACTCTTCAGATCAAAACACAAACACTTTTTTTTAAATTGTAACATCAAATCAGACTAAATGTTTATTTTTTTAGATTGATAAATATAAAAAACATTTGTTAACTTTAAGAGTAAAGAGAGAAATTGTCTGTATTTCTTAATTGCAAATGGCACCAAATTGTATTCAAAATTGAGCCACACTTATGGAGCTCCACAATTCTTTTCCTGGTGTTTTGGTTGACATCTCTTGATTTTAGAGAAACAGGCTCTGTGTTTTGCCTTATATGCATCCACAGCTGTGCCACCAATTTACTCACATGGACTCTACTAACCTATCAGAAGCTTCTTCAGCCCAGAATGGAATCGTCTGGAGTTTTGTTATTAATTAACAATAAACTTAGCGTATATGTACTCCTAAATTTGATCAAAGTGATAAAAAAAATAGACAGCTCTGTCTCTCTTTATTCTGACACTTAACTAATTCAAAAGATATTTCAATATTTATTTATCCAAAACAAAACAAGTTTACTCTAAATTGATGTTGTACAGTAAAAAAATGTTATTGTAAAAAAAATAAGGTGTATGTAAATATCTGGTTTAAACTGTGTATTGAAATTCCTCTTGTTTTGCATAGAAATATAGGGGAGACCGGGGATAGTTGTAACATTTTTGACATTTCTGTCTGTAAATTGAAGCTCTTTTAAGGTAGTGGATTCAAAATGTAATGCTATTAAATAGTGCAGCTATTTTCTCTGCAGCACAATTACCCATTGCATGGTATGGTCTCAAACACAAAGAGTGAAATGTTACAATTAACCCCATAGTCTGGGTTAGTTGTAACATATCCTGGGGTGAAATGTAACACAATGAAATAAGGGTACCAACAAAACATTAACATGTAATCTTTGTTTATTCAACACATGAATGCACTTACATCCATTTATGTAGCTCTGTGTGTGTGTGTGTGTGTGTGTGTGTGTGTGTGTGTGTGTGTGTGTGTGTGTGTGTGTGTGTGTGACAGAATGCAGAAATCTAGCTTTTGAACATATTCCAACCCCCCAAAAAAGACAAATTATGGAATTTTCTGCAACTGAATATTTCATTAATTTTGGTTGGTCTTCCTTGCGTTTGGCCTCATTGGCTCAGTGGGCATTATAACCTACAACTCTTGCACCAATTTTGAACATAACAATGAAGCATCGCAATTCCAGCATCGCAATTCCATTACTTTTTATCATGGCTTACCTTGGTGTGGTTTGCAGAGTGCTTCAGAAAGATGAGGAAATCTGTTTCTTGCACCCATCCTGATTTATTTCCACTATCAATACTTCCTACTGGTCCATCTCTGACACAGTGGTCAGCATAATGTATGTGTGGGAACACAAACAGTGGAGGAATTGTGTTGCCAATGGCATTAACCGCATATACAAAAGCGACCAGTGAACCTCTTGAAGGAAAAAATGTCCATCCCGGTTTTCCCTCCAAGGCACGAGCGATAAGCAGAGTTCTGTCCTTTCCTTCTAAGATTCCTAATTATTCAAAGTAACACTCAGATATGCCATTCAGCGTGTTAGTACGAGCTCGGGAGCAGCTTGGGAGAACAAGAAAACAGAGACTGCTTTAGGTTGCCTTCCCAATCGACTCAAAGGTTTATTTAGTACATAACAGCTTATATAGAGGAAAAAAAGGTTCGTGTGTCAGCAAGTTCTCAGTTCAAACAGGTACAGACCAAATAAGGAAACGTCTTCCTGCCTTGTGAGCAAAGAAGTATCCTGTGTGTAGTTTATCAGTTCAGCTACAATTTATGATCATCCCAGCAAAATACACTCCTAGACATAGAATACAGAGTTCTTTCATTAGTGAATTCTGAAACAAACCACCTGGCCTTTAACGAGCCTTTTTCTAAGAGATAAAGAAAAAGGGAGGATGGGAGTAAGGAAGTGGTCTCGTCTCTGTGGTGTTTTCGACCTTGGGGTACCAGCCTGTGAGTCTTACACATTAATTCTTGGGTCACAGAGAAAGAGAAAAACAACTATTAAATGGGCCTTATTGAGTAACTCTTTTCTGTATAATATCACAATAAAACAATATCCTGTAAATGCTACCATGGTATCAAAATATCACAACACCTCTCTCTGCTGATGTTGTTTCCCCAACTTGTTTAATATAAGTTAAAGTAATAGTGTGGTAAGTTGTAACATCTGCATTATTGTTACAACTAACCCAGACTGTTGCTGTTACAACTGACCCAGACTCCTATAGCCATGAACTAGCTAACATTACAGCCAACGGCTAAAACATTAGCACTAAAGACTTACACAGAATATATCCCCATAGACATACAAATAACACAATTTAAGTTTGATGAGTTTAACTGCAAAGCAGATAATGCTATTAAACATTGAAATAAAGTAGAAAAACTTACTTTTTGGCATACAAATTACTTTTTTTCATGTTAAATTGTCTGTGTTTGACAAAATGTGCTGATTTTTCACATGTGATAGCAGAACTGAATTGGGCATGCACAGGATGAGTCACATCATTTGAAACTTAGCCCTGATTGGAGAAATTGGAAGTGTTACAACTGACCCACGTTACAACTATCCCTGGTCTCCCCTACTGAATAACATACAAAGCATAATATATAAAATACTACCAGAGTTTTTTCTTTGAAAGAAGCCCCTTATTTCCATTCTTGTATATCAGTGCATTACTGAAACCAATTTATTTAGCCGTGGAGGGTAACAACTGAAAATATGAAATAAACACACATGTAAGCTAAGACTCTCTAAAGAAACAGCATTGTTGTTGATCGGCTTTTCATTTCGCTATTTGTTGATTCACTTGAATAGCAAGTAACGTAATATGGGTCAAGTGATCAGTTTGATATCAATCTTTCGTGATACACTGTCATATTTGTAATGTTCTTATTCCTCTATGAATAAAACATCAAGAATTGCTCCTGGTGCTAGCTTCAGCTAGCTGTTTATTGTTTTTTTTCTACAACGATCACTTCTTCTATTCTGTATATCTTATTGATTCCAGAGCGCCCCCTGTGGGTAGCTTCAACAATAGCAGCTATCATTACATCCCCTTTCCAAACAGGTTGGTGTTATAATAAGCACATTTCCAAAGAGAACTGTTACTCTGTAACATCTGAACATTCTTGTCTAACATTCAACATGTTATAAATTGTGCAACAAATTACATTCAGTAGTGTTTTTTTTATAACCAAAAGTTGGAGCACAAGTCAAACAAAATAAATCCAAATGTATGCATTACATCTTCCAGAATGAACCAAATGAATCCCATACAGCCTTCAAGCACATTAGAACTCTTCACCTTTGACAACTTGAACAGTCAATAATACATTATAACTCAGCAGGTCGCAAGTAAGTGTGAACAATTACTATTCTAAATGAATTATTATCTGTTATTTACTTGTGATTTATTATTATTATTTTTTAACAATTCTTTACCACAACAGTTCACACTTTTTCTATGAGCCTCTCTGTAGGTTTCTTAGGTCTGGTAGACCTTCTCAGTATCTCAGACATTGGGGAAGGTCACTGTGGTGCTCAACAGGGTTAGCACCTCGTTGTTCAGTTCCAGTCTCTGTGTCCTGATGTTTAACATCCTGTGTCTTTAACAGACTTCTCCGGTTTCTTCTTAACACTTGTCCATTCTCTGTCTGAACAGCAAACGATCTGGGCCCTACTTCGCTGAGAACTGTTGCTTTTTTGTCCCAGAAATCTGGACCTGCAATCCTCACAACATTTCTTTCCTGAAGCGGTTCCAGACAACTTGCAGTTTTGTCATAGTTCCTTTTCTGTCTGTGCTTGAGTTTCATCCTTTTGTCAGTCAGCTTGTTGTCATGTGCATTGTCATTTTCCTTGGAAATGTGTGGAAGTGTGGTGCGGAGCTTGCGATGCATGAGTAGCTCAGCAGGTGATGCCCCACACTCCAGGGATGAAGCTCTGTAGCTTAGCAGAGCCAGGTAAGGGTCGGTCTTACTGTCACTTGCTTTTTTGAACAATCTCTTTACTATTTGGGCTCCTTTTTCTGCCTGTCCATTCGCTTGGGGATACAAGGGACTAGAGGTGATATGTTGAAATCCATATTGTTTTGCAAAGTCACTGAATTCTCTACAGTCATATTGTGGACCATTGTCACTGATGACACACTGTGGAATTCCATGTCTGGCAAAAAAGCCCTTCATGTGTGTGATGACTGACTGTACTGATGTACTGGAAAGCTGTGCCACTTCTGGATAATTAGAATAGTAGTCAATCACCAAAACATAGTCCTTGCCATCCAGATGAAATAAATCCGTGCCTACCTTTTGCCATGGTGCAGTGGGTAGATCTGCTGCCAGCATTGGCTCTTTTGTTTGTTTGTAGTGATGTTTGAGACATGTTTCACATTTCTGTATCATCTCCTCAATATCCCTGTTGATGCCTGGCCAGTAAACTGCTCCTCTTGCTCTCCTTTTACATTTCTCCACTCCAAGATGTCTTTCATGGATACGCTGAAGCATGTCCTTCCGCATGGATTGAGGGATGACAATCTGGTTTTGTCTCAGCACCAGCCCATTAGCCATGCATAAATCAGCTCGCACAGAGTAGAACCCTGGACAGACTCCTTTTGACCACCCATTCTGTATAAGGTGGGATACTTTCTGCAGCACTGGATCTTTTGTTGTCTCCTGTACAATTTGCTGCAACATGACATCTGATGCTGGGAGTGAGGCAGTTACCATGTTTACATGTGTTTCAGCCTCCTCGGCTGTAGTGCTGACTAACCTGTCACCACTTGGTGCTGGCGCTCGGGATAATGCGAGTACGATATATTTCCCAGGCGTGTAGATCAGCTCAAAATCATAGTGCTGCAACACCATCATCATGCGCTGAATTCTGGGTGACATGTCATTGAGGTTCTTTTTTCTGATCGAGATGAGAGGTTTGTGATCAGTTTCTGCTGTAAAGGTTGGTAATCCATATACATAGCTGTGAAATTTTCCACACCCAAACACTAAGCCCAAAGTCTCTTTTTTGTCAGTGGGTGCTGGCATATCCAATATGGCTTGTACCTTTGACTGATCAGGTTCCACCCATTCACTTGTAACCTTATCTCCCAAGAAGGTCATCTCTGAAACACCAAAGAGGCACTTGTCTCTATTCAGTTTAAGTCCATTCTTGTTAACTCTCCACAAAAGTTTCTCCAGCCTTTCATCATGTTGTTGCCTTGTATTTCCCCAGACTACAAGGTCATCTATGTAGACTCTGGTGCCTTCCAGCCCTTCAATCATGGACTCCATTGCCCTGTGGAAGATCTCTGGTGCTGATTTAATTCCAAATGGGAGCCTCGAGAAACAGTAATGCCCAAATGGTGTGTTAAAGGTAGTGTACCGGCTGCTTTCTGGGTCTAGCCTCAGCTGCCAAAATCCATGTGATGCATCCAGTTTGCTAAAAAGCTTAGCTCCTGCCATTTCACTCATTATTTCCTCTATTTCCTCTCTCTTAGGGATCTGATAATGCTCTCTTTTAATGTTTTCATTTAGATCTTTGGGATCAAGGCAGACTCTTAAGGCACCTGTATTCTTTTTCTTGACACAAGAGTTCACCCAGTCTGTGGGCTCTTCCACTTGTTCAATGACACCCATTTGAGTCATTCTTTCAAGCTCTTTTTTCAAACTTGTCCGTAATGGAGCAGGCACTCTCCTTGGGGCATGCACCACAGGCACGGCATCATCCTTGAGCTGGATTTTGTAGGTGTAAGGCAATGTTCCATGTCCTTTGAAGACTGAAGGAAATTTACTGATAATGTCTGAACTTCCTTCATGCCCTTGGTGTTCCAGTCTTTTGCCTTGTTAGGCTTCTTTCATGGCGTCAGTATTAATCTGATAGATCCTCTTTACTAGTCCCAAGTCCTCAGATGTTTTATCTCCTAAAAGTGACTCGTGTCCATCAGGCACGATGGTGAACAAAATGTTATGCTGTTTGCCTTTTGCTGTCACTTTAAGTCTGCATCCACCTTTTGTTTGTATTGGCTGGTTATTGTAGGCCCTCAGCGGCGTGACTTTCTCTGTAAATCTTCTTGGCTTCTCAGTCAGTGCCTTGAAATCCTTCTCGTTGATCAAGTTAGCTTTGGCCCCTGTGTCAATTTTAAATGTTACCAATGGCCATTGACTAACAGTGGAGCAGTCCATTTATCATCTGTGACTGAACTAACACTTTGGCCAGTGTTATGTCTTGAAGACTGTGCATTGACATCTTCTTCATGTGACACCATCTTAATGAAAAATGTTTCACTTAGATCATCACTGTCATCTGTGTCGTCCTGCACAGTGTGTACTTTTTGTCCCTTGTTTTTGGAGAGACACATTTTTGCATAATGGTTTTGTCCTTTACATTTTGCACATTTTTTTCCATATGCGGGACATTGTTTTGGTCTGTGTTTCTCTCCACATCTCTTGCAAGTGAACATTTCATTGTCACATGTTTGTCACGGACCCGGCTCTGGAGGACTCGGGGGTCCGTGAGCAGTTTTGACTGTTGTTGTTGCTAGTATGATTATTATTTGGTGATGTGTGTTTTTTCTCCACAATGCTGTGTTAGTCTGTGTCCCACTCGTATGTATAGACAGGGTGTGGTTGTGCACGTGTCTATGTCTGCGGGTGTGGCTGGAGGATGGAGCACAGCCACCTGCAGGCCTGATGGGTGTGGCCCTGCGGGAGGACGGGCCACACCTGAAGTTCCTGCCACACCTGTTGGTGATCAGGCTCGTCGGGGGAGCTACTTAGGAGAGTGTTGGAGCTCCCACCGGCGCGGGATCATTGAGTTATCGTACCAAGTTAGTGTGTCAGCATATGTCTGTGCCGTTCGTATATGCCCGCTGAGGGTTAGTGTTGACGGCTGCTTCTATGGTTTCCCTGCAGGAGGAAGAGTGGTCGAGAAAGGCAGCACGCACAGGGAGTGCGGAAACACAACAGCGGGGAGCACGAGCACAGACGTCGGAGGGAAGCATGCACACGGGGTTCGAGGGAGCAACGGGGAGTTATTGTGTTTACAGCTTTTCACTGTAAATAAAGAGCACTGTTTGCATCGCAGAGTCTGCGTTTTGGGTCCTCCTTTCCCCACATCCCCACGGTCTGCCAGCCAGACCGTGACAATGTTTTGTTTTTGTTGTCGTTGTTTTTGAATTTAATCCATGGCTTTCTTTTAATCGACACTGCGTTCACTGCCTCATTTTCTTGTTGCGCTGCTCTTTGAACAGGCTCTCTAAAAGTCAGTACATGTTGTCGTGCTAGCTCACTGGCTTGACTTATCTTTATAGCACTTTCCAGCGTTAGTTTTGTTTCTCTCAACAGTTTCTCTCGGAGCTTCTTCTCATTAGTTCCAAACACTATTTGATCTCGTATCATAGAGTCTCTGAGATCACCAAAATTGCAGGACGGAGCTTTGATCTTGAGGTCTGTGAGAAAAGTATCAAATGACTCACCCTGATGCTGTAAGCGTGAGCGAAAGACGTATCTCTTGTATGTTTTATTTTTCTTTGACAGACAGTGCTCGTCAAATTTCTTCATGACTTCATCAAAGTTATCTTTGTCCTCGGGCTGAGCAAACACAAAAGTGTTGAAGACCTCTATTGCTTCTGTGCCAGCGATGGTGAGCAGCATGGCAGTTTCCAAGGCCTCAGGTATGGACAGCTTGCTGTATTTCTTAGGCACCTTATTCGTCGCACCTTTCTGCAACTCCGTTAGTTGGCTAACCTCTCTCCGTGCTACTTTGATCTTGCCCTCTAGCCTCCTTCTCCATGGAGGGTACTGCCCCTTGTGGCTGTTCAACTTGTAGCCAAGCATCTCACTGATCACTGCTGCCGTATTGTAGATCAGATATTTACACGCTCTTCAGATAAAAACACTTTTTTAATTGTAACATCAAATCAGACTAAATGTTTATTTTTTTAGATTGATAAATATCCTAGTACATGATAAATATTTGTTAACTTTAGGGTAAAGAGAGAAACTATCTGCATTTCTTAATTGCAAATGGCACCAAATTGTATTCAAACTTGTGCCACACTTATGGAGCTCCACAGTTCTTTTCCTGGTGTTTTGGTTGACATCTCTTGATTTTCCCATGTCAAAGAAACAGGCTCTGTGTTTTGCCTTATATGCATCCACAGGTGTGCCACAGCAGCAGCTGCCCTGCCCCGCTTAGTGCCTGAGCTTGGATCATACCAATATTAGGGGGGGGTTTACGCACAGTCATAAATTCCCACAGTGTGCACTATGTGCTTCGAATATTGTGTGTAGTTTTTTGCTTTATACAGTTGTCAGCCAGGCATCTAACTATGAAAAAAAATTATACTCCAAAAGACCACGGGCTTCTGAAAAAACAACCCGGGTTTAAGCCCAGTATGCCACCCCCCGAATATTCTCAAGGTACTGAGCACCAGTGGCGGTGTTCAGTACCTTGAGAATATTCTTCCTGGCTCAAAATGACTTTTTATGATTCATTAGATTTATGTTTGGCAGATTATAGGCTAACATGTCATTCATAACCGTTTAAATTCCCGGAATTCACTTTTCGCCACAACACCAGTTTGCCTGTGTCGTGGCAAGGTAGGGATCAGCGACAGAATTTGCTTCCCCTGCGTAGGGAGTATGTCTGGTTGACTCTGCCTGCATTACAACCAACTAGATGAAGTAGTGATGTTTACTTTAGTAAAAATTGAAAGATGAGCGTCGTTACATTACCGTTCAGTTTGTGAGTTACAATCAGAAAATGATACATTTATTGTTCATTTATCGGACAGGATTATTTTTGACAAATCAAAGAAATTTTGCCCGATAATTACTTTTTTTCCTAGTGTAACTTCACTTCAAAGAGCTACAACTCAAACATTTCGGAGTAATAAGTCATAATAAGAAGTGCATCTGAACTAAAAATCAAGAATGAGTGATACTGTTTGTCAGTGATTTGGAAATTCTTTCCATTGCGTGCTTGCCACGCAGGGGAAACAAATTTTGTCGGGGATACCAACCTTGGCACGACACCGGCAATAAACAAAAGCTCTACCTCTGCTAAACTGTACATTACACACTTCAGAAAACACAGTCTGGTGTGAGGAAAATCAAAGCGATCGAGGTAACTTGAAATTTAGGTTAATACTACAGTGTGACCACCAGATGGAGACAGTGTCTGTTCTCATGGATAACGTGTTGAAGACCTGTTGCAAATTTGTTTCCAGTCCTATTCAAACTGTGATGATTTGCAACAACTAAGAGACTAAATTAGAAATTAGGATTATGTTTGCAAATGGTATTCAGCAATCCACCGGAAATCTGAAGGGGAAGTTCGTTTTACTGTCGCCTGGCTCTCATAAATGACATGAAGCAGCTTTTTGTGGTCAGTCATGGCAGGCACACAGCAGAACGGTCTTCACTTTCTGATGCTTGGTAAGCAGTAATTTCCATAATGTATAAACATTTCTTTAATTTGTACGGAGATAGCATGAGACAGTCTTTAAGTCTCAGTTTTCAATGCAAACATTCATCATTATATTTGTTTTATTTATTTTTTTGCCAACCTTTGTCCTGTGTAATCTCACGTTTTCTTCTTCAGTAGTTTCTTGCATCTTTGCCTTTCTCGCACCTGCAGCAGGTCAGTGTCTTCTCATGTGTTATACATACATGCTTAAATATAAAAAAAATTATTTTTAAAGGACAATATTATATACAGTTTATATTATGTGCTGATAGGTCAGATCAGACTAGCTGGGTCTGGGTCCACTCGGTGCTCTGGAAGGGTTGAAGTCTATCACAGTGGCTCCTGGGGAACAGTCTGTGATGATGACTGGGACTTAAATGATGCCAACGTGGTCTGTAGACAGCTGGGCTGTCGGAAAGCGGTGAAGGTCACTTCATCTGCTGACTTTGGTCCAGGAAGTGGGAAAATCTGGCTTGATAATGTGGCCTGTTCAGGAACTGAAAGCTCTATAACTGAGTGTGGACACAGTGGATTTGGGACACATAACTGTGGACATGGCGAGGACGCTGGTGTTGTCTGTTTAGGTGAGATAATGTTCTAATAAATTGTGCTGAATAAATGTATCTTTCTCTGTTTAGATGAACAACTCTGTGACCCAGTCACTATAACTTGGCTAAACTGAATGGCAAGAAGGAAAGTTGGGCTGGGTTATTGGCTTTTGGCTTTCTTTTGGTTTCTTCAGAATTTAAATGATACAAAGTATGTTATCTTTCATAATCATTATTGTTGGTAAGTGTGTGTGATGGTTGCATGACCAAACAGTAAAAAGAAAACACTAACACTTTTTAAACAAATGTTCCTGTGACTAGGTGCCCATATCAGATTATCTGAGTCTGGGTTGAGTCAGTGCTTTGGAAGAGTAGAAATCTACCACAGTAGTGCATGGGGAACAGTCTGTGATGATGGCTGGGACTTAAAGGATGCTGAAGTGGTCTGCAGATCCTTAGACTGTGGTACAGCCCAGAGTGCCACTTCATCTGCCCTTTTTGGTCAAGGAAGTGGACAGATCTTGCTTGATGATGTGGCCTGTTCAGGGAGTGAAAGTTCTCTAACTGAGTGTCAGCACAGAGGATTCGGGACACACGACTGTAACCATGGTGAAGATGCGGGTGTCGTCTGTTCAGGTGAGCAGAAACACTGAAATTATAATATTTGTTTTCTTTGTTATTACTCATTAAACATTTTTAGTGTTTATGGAAAATAAATGAACTCTCGAGTAAAGCTTAAAAATAAGTACGTTCACATAGCAACAGCTTTGTGAACAGTCTTCTTCACAGCTCCACCATAATCTGGTGGAGCTGGAGCAGTCGAGTGGTCAGCACCAGCAGATCTCATCAGGTCATCCATCACCATGTTAGTTAACTTAAAGTCTGGCCCTCATTTGTGCACACTTGGTTTCAGTTCCTTCTGCTGGACAAACTCCTTCAATTAATTAAATTTTTACACATGAACTGACATGCAGTTGTTCTTTACTTGTGCTTTATTTTTAGTCTTTTAACTTTCCTCTAACTAGTATAATGTTGACATCCCTTTATTTAAAGACAGTTATTATAGCAGATGAATGTCTAACATCTATCAGGTTACTTTTCCAGCTTCATGCTAACTCATGATGGTATGTCTGAGATTTCAGATGCTTCTTGTAGGTGATAAACTCAAGATTAATTTTATTTGATAGATCAGCGTAGTACAGCCTCACTCCTTCAGTTTTGATTTGTGAATTAGCTAAGGCTCGGCTAAGGTTAGCATTTGGAGATCTCATTATAATGGGGTTTGACATACTTGTTTTTTTACATCCTTTTTTGTAGAGAATGTCAACATGTGATTACTACTTGAAAGTGTCACTTTGATGCTGCACAGCTTACATGTTCTTCCAGTGATAGTGTGGGCTGTTTCTTGCTACTCTGGCTTCCTCCCAAAGACATGTATATTGAGTTAATTGGTAATCCTAACTGATTATATTGGGATCAGTGGAATATGATTATATTAACTGCCCTGCATCTCTTCAAAGCAAAAGATATCTAATAGTTAATAATAATAATAATGATGATGATAATAATGATGATGAGAAGAAGAAGAAGTAGAAGAGTGGGCTGCTTATTAAAGTCTGTGACCTTTTGGAGTAAGATGTCTCAAAAACTGAAAACATTGCTAAGGCTGTCACTTATGTTTATGTCTTAACATTTTTTCAGATTTTAGATTTTTCTTCCTGCTCACCTCTCATTTCCCCCTTGCCTTAATTTTGTATTTTGCATTTGTATTTCCCTCTTTTTATTTTTAATACATGCATGCATGCCTCTTTGTGTGCTCTGCATTTTCCTTAAGATAATATAACAGAGGTTAAAACATGAACAGAGTGGATTTCAAAGCTTGTCAATATGGACGATGAAAACAAGCAGCTCTAACAAATTTATACTCTATGCTGTCATAAGCTGCCCTTTACCTTTCTTTGTTTATCAGAATATATATAAATATGTGTGTGTGCACGTGTGTATGTAGCAACAATGCCAAATATTCTAAGTCAAAGTTCATCAGTGCTGCAGATTTTTGGTGGTAAGAGAAACCGAAGGGTTTTTGCAAAAGAGGAACTAAAGCTGATTTGGGTGAAAACTACATGTTCTAGACTGACAAACTAAATAAGATGAAATACATCACACCGATGGTCAGAAATTTATTTTAAGGAAAAATGGAACGTGTTCATTCTGTTTTAGTGTCCTTGCTGCTGCTGTTTTAATACAGTCAATCCTTCTGCTGCTCCACTAGAAAAAAACACCATCTCCAAATTATTTTAAAGACTGTGTAATCATTAGTGACTTTTTGCAGTTAACATTTACATGTGTGTGTATATATATATATGTATACACACACACACACACACACACACACACACACACACATATTTGATTGCCGGTGCAAATTCTGTCATTGATCATGGTGATTTTCTCATTTCATTCACTGAAGTTTGTGAAGTTTCAAAACAAGATGTTCGAGTTAGGTCAAAGCTTCGACTGTAAATTTAGCATCTAGACCTAATTTCTATCGAGGACACTCAAAAGAATAACTGTTATGTAATCCTGCAGTGATTTGTTAATTTGGCTCAATTCCAGCAATTGACACCTTCCCTGCACGTTTTTAAAACTAGATGTGGGGAAAGCAGCAATATCAGCCCATTGTAGAACAAAACAGAACAGCCTACAATGCCAGCAGGCATGATATTGATTCTTGAAAGAAAGCTTGAAAAAATAAAGTGGATGTGATAGTGGGTTGCAAAGTGGCTTGCAGTGAGAATGTCACTAAATGTTACTGTGGGGCGATCGTGGCTCAAGAGTTTTGTAATCGGAAGGTTGCCGGTTCGAGCCCAGACTTGCATAGTCTCGGTCGTTGTGTCCTTGGGCAAGACACTTCACCCATTGCCTACTGGTGGCACGAGTGTCCGGCAGCCTCGCCTCTGTCAGTGCACCCCAGGGCGGCTGTGGCTACAATGTAGCTTGCCATCATCAGTGTGTGAATGGGTGGATGACTGGACTTGTAAACAATATACAAATACAGGCCATTTACCATTTGTAAAGAGAATTGCTAGTTGGATATGTAAACTGGTATTAGTTGAGCCATATGGATTGTTATTGGGATTAGCTGAGGACATCGGTGTAGCTTGACTTTGTGATCTGTTAAAACTCACACTATTCTTTTTGTTTGGACTTTTCAGCGAGTCTCCCAAAACCCAGCATCTCTGTAAATGAAGGTCAGGTTCGTTGGGGTCAGAATATCAGCATCACTTGTTCCGTCTCATCTGAGTTCTTAGATGGAACTTTCACCCTCAAGAAAACCTCAAGTAATTTCAGTCAGACTGAAACAGGATCCCGATCTGCTACCTTCAATATCCACAGAGTGGACTTCAGTGATAAGGGACTGTACCAGTGTCAGTATGAGAAACGCATTTCAAGTAACACATTCAGCTCCCCCCTCAGTGACTCTGTCAGAATCTCTGTTACTGGTAAGAAGAAATACACTTTCCTGAACACCATGTTGCATTTGTTTTCTATAAATAATCAAAGGGTAGTCACTCAACTACCAATATATTTAATATTGTTTGGGTTTTTTTCTTTTCAGTAAGCAAACCCAATATCTCCATCAGTCCTGCTGGTGTGGTGACCTGGGGTCAAAACATTGGAATCACTTGTTCATTCTCAACTCAAACTTTAGGTGGAACGTTCATTCTTATGAAAACATCAGATTCATTCAACAGGACCCAAAACTCAAACACAAACTCTGCTACCTTCAATATTCCTGAAGTAGACTTTGATGATGAGGGATTGTATCAGTGTCAGTATCAGGAAAGCAGCCCAAGTCAACAATTTTACTCCCCAACAAGTGACTCTGTTAGGCTCTCTGTTACAGGTAAGAAAACAAATGATAGCATGTAGTATGTATGATAGTCAATAATTAATAGCAATGTATATAAGAGGATACTGCAGTAGTTATTTCTAGTATTTATAACAGCAGTTGCTGTTTTATAAAGTTTCTGACTGCCTGACAAAATGCTCTCAAGCCCACAGTACTGAGGACTAAACACAGACTACTGGAAACAAACTATTACACACTGTGGAGCATTTAGCAGCTAAAAAGAGCTAAATGTTAAGTTGAGGCCTAAAAGAGTCAATGGTGGAATTTCATTCACCAGGTCACAAAAAACAGTAACACTTGAAAATAATGTCACACTGTTAGTAAAGTATTAGTAAGTGCGTAACTCATCATTTATAAAGCACTACTCCTCATTAGTATGTAACTTATAAATACAGATTTAAATTTTTATTCATGATTAATTCAGAAATTCTAAGTATTATTATTATTATTTAGAGACACACACACACAAATATATACATATATGTATATATATGATTACGATTTTTGTGAGTGTATTAATTGTGGTTATTTTTTTTATTGTAAATTAAGGTAGTTGCTAGTTGTTAGTTTTGTGTGTATTTTAAGTATTTTGTGTGGTCTTCTCTAAAGTGAGGATAGTGGTGCAGTGGTTAGCACTGTTGCCTCACAGTGGGAAGGTCCTGAGTTTGACCCCAACATCTAGCACACCCTTTATTTGTGGAGTTTGCATGTTCTCCCTGCATGTTTGGTTCCTCCTGGTTTCCTTGCAGTATCAGTGTATCATGAGGGATACTTGATATTTGTGAAGCTCTTTGAAAAACTCACTATTGCCTTGTGATCACCTTACTAGTCTTAGTATAATGAGGCAAAGCTACCCTGTGGCTCCAGCTGTCCAGTGTATCTTTTATTCCTAAATCCACCTTATAAACTATGGTTTAGACTCTGGTCTTAACTACATGTCAGTATTTTGCAAACCTCGGGGGGATTATGTTTGTAACTGGCAATAAATATTTACATGTCCTGTATGTCTTTGTTCTTTGTCTGTGTCATTTATCTGTTGTGAAGATAGCTGAGACTTGTTCGAGTCTTCAGCTACTTTCATTTTTTTTCTAAATGCTTTATAAGGCAAGTCGTCCCTTTACTCGTCACACAAAATACTTAACAACTAGTAACTGTCTGAATTAACCATGAATTACAGTATGATAATAAAGTGTCTGTTAACACACTCACAAACAGTTCAGTTCATCTTTAAAAGCATTGAGTAATACGTTACTAATGCTGCACTTAAATGTCTTAAACATTACAAAGTAAAGAAAATCATGATCTTAATCTCAATCCGTTTTCACACAGTGAGACTGCAGAGGCCCAGCATCTCCTTGACGTCTCCTAATGCAGGACTTGTCTGGGGTCCTGAAGGTGCACAGATCACCAGGGGTTACAGCTTCATCCTCACCTGTTCCATTAACTCCACATTTTCCAGTGGACATTTTATTCTGAGCTTCTCTGGCTCCAACCTCACAGAGCCAGCAGTCAACAACTCAGCCTCCTTTAGTTTCCCTGTAGCTGAGTATGAACAGCAGGGCAACTACAGCTGTGTGTACGAGGTCACAGTGTCCACACGGACATTCAGATCTGCTGCAACAGCACCGATTACTGTCATCATTAAATGTAAGTACACTGTTAAATATATGTATTTTTATTTTTTACTAAGAAAGAAGAATCATAAATATCACTGGCAATTCTACTGGGCAGTATTTTTCCCTCAGACGTCTCTCATTCTGTTAATTTCTAAATTTGTATGCATTTAAAAAGAAAGAAAAGGAGAAGCAGGTATAAGTCAGAAGGCAGTTCTGATATAGAAACAAAGCTGAACAGAAATAGGAACAAACACAACTGATAATATATCCTAGCAAAGCAATCCTTTGCTAGGATATATTTGTATTTGCTTATACATGCTCTGGACCAGAGATGTCAAACAAATCGACATGGGAAAGACTCCAATCTGGCATAAATTTTAGACTTTATCTGAATTTTCATAGACTTTTTAGCTTGTCCTACTGACAAAGATCTCACCCACAGTCATTCATTACTACATCAAAGTAATTAAGTAACAGAAACAATTAAATAAAAAAGTTTGGGTTTTGCACAACAGAAAAACTGAGACATATGTTGAACTTGCACTTCTTTTTCTTATATTGAAAAAATGCAGGTATTAAATGTGCTATAACTTTTGTACACTGTTTCAACCCACTTAAGATGAGTGTGGGCTGTATTTGGCTTCCGCTGTAAAATGGGTTTGACATCCCTGCTCTGCATTAACAACCTAAATGAGAAGCAGTTCATTTCAGTGGGACAGAATGTGTTCTAATAGACAAATGCTGTCCTCCTAGTGTCTTTGATGCCGCTGGTGTCCTCTGTATCTGTTGTAATCCTGCTGCTGCTCCTGCTGCTGCTCTTAGCGGTGTGGCTGATCCTCAGAAGAAAACGACAACACAAGCAGCCTGCAGCTCTCATCCAAACTCAAAGTGTGTACTCACCAAGAGACACAATTTTAAATGATTACAAGTTTAACTATATATTCACATTGTTTTCCTTTACGTGTGTTTCAGTGGTTGTCCAAGTTGGGAATGACTACACGTGGGGAGACAATGAGGGCGATGAGGAGGTCTATGTGAATGTTGATATCCATCAAAAAATAAAAGGTGAAGCTACAGGAGAGGATGGAGACTTGAGCGATGACTATGAGGAGCCAGTGAATGATGGCGACTGTGATTTTAAGGAAACAGATCCCAGTGACTATTACAGATGTCCAAAAGAGGCCTGTATGTTTGTAGACAATCACAGGGAAGAAGATGATGATGAAGAGAAAACTAGTCATGCAGAAGATGTCTTTGAGAATGTATCCCCTCCATCACCAGTTTATTAACATTCATAATGACCTGAATCGCATAAACATCCAAAATACAACCACACCGAAAATACCTGCAGGCCAATAAATGTTCACCAGTGTCGTATGGGTTCTATTTCTTCAATATACCATTCTTTGTAACAATATTTCCCTGATATAATGAATGGTATTTAGCAATTAATCTTGTATTATGTGGTCCAAACTGAAGTACTATAAGTACTTTTAAATTACAGTTATTTTCGATTCCTTGTGGCATGAAAGTTAAAGGAATCATCTTCGGCCCAATGCCTTTGGTGGTCACCTGACTTCACAATGTCCTGATCTGTGAGTTTGATATCGGTTCTTATTTAAAGGTTCCCCTTCTGGATCTCTGCAGGCTGCATGTCAAAGCTAAATGTGAAGGGTGTGTGGGGGGAGGCTCAAATGATTGTAAAACTGTTTATCGAAGTGTATCGTTAAAATTGGGCTTTGTCCCCTGAGGTTCTTGTCATGTCTGCTCCTTGTTCATGACACCCAGTTTCAAAATATCAGGAGAAAATTGGCAAAATTGCTCATCTTGAAGCTTTATAGTGGGACTAAAACCAATGGGTGATGTCAACCGTTCTAAGGTTATCCTTTCCTCTAACATTAAAACATTTTCTTTACACTGTAAGAAAATATTAGTTTTTTACCCTACATATTGAAATCCTCTTATTCCAAGTAGCCTTTGACAAACACCACTGAACAATTTAGGTTCAAAAAACTGTTTGACTTTTTTTCACCCTTTATAATCTTACAAAGAGTGCATCAGTAATGGATGGAAACATTCTTTTAAACAACCTTTCCTTTGAACCTTTACTTTTTTTTTCATTTTATTGAGTCATACTGTATTTTATATTTGATCTTGGACGTGAATCTGGGTTGGCTTCATTTTAAAATGTACAAGTCTGAGCCTGAATTATTGTTTTTCAATGCTTTTTGTTTTTATCTTCATATATTATTCTATTTTCTTGGTGTATATATCTAAAAAAAAAAAACTTTTTATGTTGCATGCTACTGTACATGTCAACATTACATTATACTCTGTGCATGATACTCAAATACTTTTCCAAGGCAAACCAGAAGTTATGTATTGATATTTTGGTAAAGTTATAAACACCCTGCAAGTACTTTGAATAAATTCTTACAAAATATTTAGTTTCATCAGGATGTTATTGCAGACACTCACATTAATATAACCTTGACTGGTCTTAATTTGGATGTTCTTGTAGAGCCATGAATAATAAGCAGGCTGATCTGGGTGGTGTAATAATATCTTAGTCATTTGGAGATGCAGATACAGCAGCTATCCAGAGTCTCCACTTCTATTTCTGGCCTTGGCATCCTTTGGTTTACTGACATACTTCTTTATTTATGCAGCAGCCCCGATGATTCAAAGCTGACTTGAACATTATTCCATATGTGTTCTTCTGTATATCTTTGTTCTTGTGAACAGATCTTTTGGCTTCATTATAATCGGGCACAATGCCTAAAGTTACCAGAGAGCTGAATTTAAATAACTTTTTTTAAAATGACAGAATACTTAACTCCATAAAACCTTTTACAGCCATTACACACATCAAGATAATTAGTTGGCATTTTGTATCAGCAGACTGTACCAAGAGTACCAACCAATCACATTCAAACTTGTTTCTGGTTTGAACCAATGATCTGACAGTCTGATGCCTACAAAGCCACAAATACATATGACACAGGGTCCTTGTAATGTTCACAAGCAGCGCTCACATACACACAGTGTGGAAATGTTAGCACTCTGAGCTCATCCTCAGTGATGAGGCCCTGTAACCTGAGACAAGACAGACTCTGTTTATAATACAAGCTCAGCTCTGAGCAACTGCTGAGGTCACTTGTTGGCTGTCATTTAATGTCTGATAAATTAAAATGTACACAGAGCACACAGCCTGACACATAAAAGATATTTAGAAAGAAAAATTCCAAGATACTCATGTAGCATATGCTAGTTAGCTTAGCATAGCATAAAGGAAGGAAACGCTGGATATATTGAAAAGTAGTCTAACTTTACCCACCAGTTACTACAGAGAAAGATGATTAAAAAAATAGGATTCAATATATTAAACTATAACAGTTTAAAATGGCAGCGCACTGGTGCATTGATTAGCACTGCTGTCTCATATCGGGAAGGTTTGAATCCACCAGCAGGCAGTCTTTGTGTGTGGACTCTCCATGTTGTGCTTGTATGGTTTAAGATAAGCTAAGACTTTATTGATCCCACGGCGGGGAAATTTGTTCATTACCTCAGCTCAGGTACAGATAGCAGAAGAAAAATAAGCAAACAAATACAAAATAAATAAGATAATACACGATATACAACAGCAGCATACACAGTATGTGATTATGGATAGAGGGTTGTGGAAATATACAAAAAATAAATGTAACTACTTACCACTACTATTATTACTAAATACCCGAGTAATAGATATATATAAGTACGAGTATAGACGTGTACTCAGGGTCTCTCTGGGTACTCCAGCTTCCACCCACAGTCGAGGGGATGAAGCTTTATTAAACAATATTGTTAAACGTTTCAACACTGTGAAGTTTGACTTCACAGTGAAGGCACATTGAGATGCAGTAAGCATTACTTTTACATTAACATGCAACTAAGTCTTCATCTACTGTCTGTAGGCACAAAATAATGCATTACTGATCCCTCGTCACACATGACTAACGCTAATGAATCAATGTTCAGACGTTACCTAATAATGTAACATGTTCATGTGAAATTATTAAATATTATTAACAGTGCCTTTCACTGTGTTATAACATATCTTAAAATTAAAGTGTTTATATGCACTTCATACAACCTGTTTGTATGCATATTTGCTTCATGTTTTGTTTTGGGGCTTTTTTTTGTATTTTGGAGTTTATTTTTGCACCATCCACCTGTAAGGAGAAGCATTGGAGGATGACCTTTGCTGTCTTTACTTCAGTCAAAATAAAGATATCTAGGCACTGAAATCTGAGCTTGTTATTGCCTCTTTTTTTCTTACATACTGCTATGATACTTACTTTAGTAAAATGTGTTGAATTTGCCATAATTTAGATCACAGTTATATCGAGTCAACAAATCATAACTTTTCAGCTGACTGCTATTTGTGAAGTTTGGACAAATAAAGAGCACTATTTCCATTAGTCAGTTCTGAGTGATGGAAGTAAAATGTTGCGCAAAACGCATTTGTGCAGTTTTAGTTTTTTGACATTTACTGGCACCATTTAAAGAAGTTACAGATTTTGAGCACATAAGTACTTTAATTAAAGAGAAGCCATTTTGGCCTAGAGATGATCCAACGTTTGTCAAGTACAAAAACACAATTCAATAAGATAATGTTTTATTTGCTTTAGTGATCATTTATTTCCTCACTTGTAATTACTGGTCTTTTCATTCCAGTTAAGTTTCATTTTGTATCTAATAGAAAGAGGTTCAACACTGCTAAAAGGAGTTTACATTTTTGCACTATAAGGTTTGTGGCTTCCATTTGTAACTGAATTCTGTTTGAGGCCGTCTGTCTGTGTTTAGATGATATAGCTTTTCATTTGCAGCACGATGGTGCGGTGACTGTCACTGTTACCTCACAACAAGTAGGTCCTGGGTTCAATTTCACCATCTATGTGGAGTTTGCATGTTCTCCTTGTCGTGGGTACTCGAGCTTCCTCCCACAGTCCAAAGACACGTGGTTAGTGAGGTTAGGTTAACTGGTGATCCTAAATTACCCATAGGTGTGTATGCGAATGGTTATCTGTCTCCCTGCGTTAACCCTGCGACCTGTCCAGGATCATACTAATCATTCTTTTGTCACAGTGAATTGTTCACGTCTACTTATCCCTGTTCAACTTAAAAGAGCACTGAGCACACAGTGTAGGGTTCTTCTTCACCATGTGTCATAAAATGAGATGAACACTTTAAACTCCTAACAAATTGTCAAAGAAGCAAATAAAAACATGTGATCTTATATTAACCTGACTATGTACAAAATAAAAGTAACAGGAAGGATTTTTTTCCCATTATTTTACATGGTATTAATTATGTAAACCTTGACCTTAGTTTTTTATTTACAGTAAATAAAGAGGAAATGAAAAATTGCTAACAAGCTGCTATTTTCCCAGAGAGGAAGAAGAAGAAAACTAGCAGGACAGCAAACAAGGTGATTATATAAGTATATATAGATATACTATTATTAAAGGAATTTATTTTAAACTAATAGCTATGATTGGACCATGATTGTGGTTTAATGTAAAAGAAGAGATTGTATAATGTGCTAAAAGGTAAACATTAGGCTAAACCTCTTTTGATTTACTGGGGCAGCCCTTCATTCTGAAACGAGCCACTTTAGCTCCTGTCCTGTTAAACCAGCTTTCTTCTGATGAGCTACTTCTCACGAACAGCAGGTGGGTGGGCCTTCTGTGCACAGAAGTCCACAAACTGCTACAAGAATATTTCAGATTTTAAAATATTTACATTTTTGCTAAAATATTTCAGCAAGACTATTTCATAGGATAAGTATGTATAGATATACTTTGCATGACTTGTATGGGATGTTTTGGATTTGTTTGTCTAATTCACCATTACATTGGTAATTAACCTTCCTGTAAAGTACATCACCCACATGAGAAGTGACACTCTGGGAAATGTGACCTCTCCTTATTTAGAGAACATTTTAATCCCAAAAAGCTAAAAGCTTTAAGGGGAACAGCCCTTACTGTGTTGCCAGGTTTAAACACTTTTTGCTCACAGTGGTTGTGCTGTGAAGCAGACATGCAGTTTAACTTCCATGTCACACAAACCTTTCTTTAGTGATCAGGAGAGAACCATATTACAATAATGTATCACTAAAAACCAATAATCTGTCATTTCTTTATCAGTTCAATTTCAGCTATAATGAAAATGGGTTGAAATGATTAAAATTGTTTTTTCAGCATGAAATAAGAAAACAGGGCAACCACCAAAACAGCTAGTCCACTGATTACGTCAAACAGATAGCAAACCAGGTTTGAGGAGAAGAGATGTCAGATGGATGTGCTCATCTTTGAACTTAGCATTAAAACTGAAAATATTCTGGAGATGAAAATACTCTTCAAGATATGTTCAGATAACCTCGAGTCCACATTCTAGTTTTGGTCGGTTAGATCAAGACTGATTCTTCAAGATTAGGCAGTCGATCAAAGTAAGAAATGATCATGATGTCTCTAAGTGGGAGAAGAATAAATCTATTTGGAAGGTGAGAACTCTCTTAAACAAAACATAACAAGGCTGCCTCAGTCTGCTGTGGCCGTGGACAGAGGATTACTGTAACTGGTGGGTGTCCTGTTTAGCAGTTGAGAAACCAAATCCCACAGCTTCAGAGCCTTAACTTACGCAATACTTCTTATCCATAACGAACTTTTGATGTTGTCATTTTGCCCTAGTTTTGGCTCCTCAAAGACTGATATAGCTTTCATCTTCTAGCTCAAATGTCTGGCCCTCTATCCGGTTGTTCAGTCTGACGTCACTAGCCGTGTCTGGGTCTAAACTCCGCTGCAGGTCCATTTATCAAACGATCACTATGGCATTACTGAGAGTTGAAAAACTGTCTAAAGTCTTTCATCTTTAATAAAATGATCAGCGTTCTGCTCTACCAGGTGTAACAATTGAGTTTAACATCCAGGCATCCATGAAAACGGGATTTATGACATTTAACGGAGTTAGAAGTTAGCAGGGAGTTAGCTCGCTAGCTTCTATCTAAATATAATATAGCATGTCCTGACTGCGGGGTTTTGGAAACAAATTAAAACGTACAGCTCTGTTATCACTTCCAGCATAAATGAAGACAGAAAACTAAACAGCAGTGACGTTTGTAAGGTTACTGAAGTTGGGCTAGCTGGTATATAATGATGTGCTACGTGACCGCTAGCGACACAGCTATGTTAGCATAATATAAACAAGCTAACTTTTTTTCCACTCGATAAAAGTTAACGTGAGTGTTCTCGGTGGTCAGAAACAAATGTAATCGCATGGCAGGATGCTGTAAAAGGACCAAACTTCAGCCAGGAGAACAACTGAGATAATCCATCCACAATACGAGGTTCGTCATTCATATACTGCTGCATGGGCTGGGCTGTAGTTACATCCTAAGGTTTTAAAAACTGAGCTTAAATAAATGATTAGTGGTAATAAAAACCGAGGGAGGTCAACAGTGATCACTGACTGTTTTAGGAGCTTTTTGAGATCAAATAGAAGAAAATACAAAACATTAAACATGTTAACAACACAAAAGCCATATTAAACGCAGACTACTTTAGACCCGGAAGTAGGATTCGTCGCTTCATCACTGAACAACCGGATTGGCTTGTCTCTTGAGAGTCTTACTCCCCTTACACAGTTCTGGTCAAAATCCTGTCTCCCTCATACAGCTCTCATATACCATTAATGACATGGCCTAACAACACAGCTTTAGATTTAGGTGAGCATTGGGTGCAGAGAATGGAGTTAAAGTTTTGCTTTGTTGATATTCAGGAACAATTTAGAAAATGTTTATGCAGGAATGTTTTCTGTCAACCACAATTCATGAATCCAAAGTTCCTATGGTGTCTGTTCACTGATCACCTCTGCCAGCCAAGCCACGTGAAGGTCTTTGCTGGTGTTATTGGCCACATTCAAACATTAAATATGTCCACAGTCACACATTCAAACATTAAATGTTTGAATGTGTGACTGTGTAACTGTAATTTACAAGCTAAGTCAGTTAAATGCAGCTAATGGCATGCTATTCAGTTTACTCTGATTCCTTAACAAGTGTTCAAAATCCAGCACACTGTAGTGCTTTTAGAAAATAGTAACTTTAAGTTAATTTAGTTACTAGGCAGAAATTCATTTTGGTTATAGTAAAAAAGAAATATTAGAATTTTGTGTTTGCTTTTAACATAGAGGTGAATAAAGTCTTTTAAAAGGTGTTGTGTCATTATTTACTTCATCCCACATACTCTCAGTGAGACAGCACACTTTCAAAGTCCCAGCCTGGGTCACTTATGAGGAATGACAAATCAGCATATTTTCTCCAGCAGTATCATGGCCTTGTGCATACAAACCCAAACAGGCTATGACCATGTGTTGTCTTTAGCTTTTTGATTAATGGCAGAGTATTCCTGACTTCACTGGCACATGTTAGCAAGCAGCACTGAGCTCATAGAGCTTAAATAGCACGGTGGGAGGGCCGGGACAGAGCAGCTGGGGTATATAAAGGACTGCTGTGTAGATTCCCAAACTAAGAGAAGAGTCAATACGGAAAAACTGAGGAAGCTTTCAGTTCTCACTGGACCCTGAAGATATCTAGTCAGAGGCAGGAACCTGCAATCAAAACAACACTGACATCATGTCCCAGCACGCAGCCTTGACCAGCTTGTTTGGCGATGACCCTTTCTTCAGTCATGAACAGGTGCTGTGGCCTCTCAATATTGAAGCCCTGTCTTCTCTCCAGCGAGACTTCTTTAACCGGAGAGCCAAACTAGCTGACAGCCTCCTGAGCCAGCTCTATGATGGGCCCCAGCTGCTCAACTTCAACCAGATGCCCCTAATGTCTAACACATTGAAGCGGTATGTACAGTAGCCCAATTTTACTAGTGGATATACCTGATTTGGGGTTTGTTCAAACCTACAGATTTGGTTTTAACTTAACCATCCATAAGATCACCACTGATCTGCCTAGAGTTATGGCATGTTTTAGCCACATGCTAAATACTAAAATGCTAAAAGTGGTAATGAAGTCTTATACATTTTTGGCATCAGATTTTCTACTAAAAGATATTTTATTTGGCTTTTCTAAACAGGTAAAGAATCTATTAAAAGGGTAGAATGCTACCTAAGATCTACTCCTATCTTAAGCTTAAGCTTTTTTGGATTGTCAATGATCAGTTTAGACATTCAAACATTTGGGGTTTTATAAAAAATTTAAAATTCTGTAAAGAAAAGAAAAAAAAAGAAAAGATACGATGATGATGATAATAATAAATAAGGAAAGCTTTAGCAGAATCCAAACCCTACCCCAAACACAACTATAAAAAGGTTAACAGCTCTTGTGGGTCCGGAGCAATGATGGAGAAATTATTTCTAATACTGATTCACTTTCAGGCTGAGTGATGATGAAGAGCAGCAGAGAGAGCTTTCCACTACAGAGACCCACAAGGAAGTCCAGCCAGCTAAAGAAAACAACGGTGACCTCCTGGTGACACTAGATGCTCGCGGTTATGCCCCCAGTGACATCACTGTCAAGCTGGAAGGCCGGTGTCTGGCGGTCGTAGCCATGAAGGAGGCCGGAGCAGAAGAGAGCCAGTCCTGCTCTTCCTCATCCTCCTGTGCGTCCTTCTGCTCCTCTGCATCTTCTCAGGCAGGGTTCGCCCAGAAGATCGACCTGCCTCCTCACCTGGATCTGTCCGGCCTCTCCTGTTCCCTGATGGATAACGGACAGCTGCGTATCCATGCCCCTGTGGCTAAGCAAACAGCTGGAGAGGAACGCCAGGTACCCATTCGTTTCAGGACATCGCTGGAGTTTCCCATCAAAAAGGACGACACAGAGGAAGAACAAAGAGACTAGTGCATATGTGGCCCCCAAAACACACACACACACACACACACACACACACACACACACACACACACACACACACACACACACACGCACGCACATTTTTGATGAGTTTATTTATATACAGCCTTCCACAACAAAAAGACTCTACAATGAGTAATGTTTACAATTATTAGATAAAGACAACTTTTTATTTTATAACAATGTGCAATTTGTTTTTTCAACTGTAAAAATGAAATAAAGTGTCAAATGGAAAATAATATCATGTAAAATTGGCCTTTGCTGAGGACTACTGTGACCACATGATGGTGCCAACAGCCTACTCACACGAGGAGAATGAAGGAGTAAAAAGAAGTCAGCAGACACAGATGGAGGAAGAGAACAAGAAGAATCCTAAAAGCTGGCATTAACTCCCCTAAGGTGGCTGAATTAGTACCCTTAAAAGGTTCAAGTGACATTTGGTTTCCTGGGGCGAAGTTATTTGCCGGCGTGCTGAAGCTGGTGACAAACAAAAGGAGCAGTTTAACATTTTATGAGTCCTACCCTGAGGGTGTCATGATAGAGAAGAGAAGAAATAAAGGCATTATTAGAAAAGGTGAACAGAATAGAGTGAAAGGGAACAGAAACATTGGCAGTTTCTGAGGGATTAGTTTAACCAAATCCTAACCTTACTTTTTCTTTTCTATGACAATACCTTTAATTTGTTTTTTTCTTAAAGATCTGCTGCCAATGCAAATAAGATAACTAAATTTACTTAATGATACTAACTTGGGCTTTAGGAAAACTGCACAAAAGGTAATATCTTCGCCAACACCCTACCAGACATAACGAAAATAAGAAGATAACATTATTAGATTACTATTATTAACAATTGTACCACATGAGTCAATGAGACTTTATCAGAATGTTGCAAATTTATTAAAAATCAGGAAATCTTTAAGAAAAGTTTCTTTATGCTTTGATGTGCTATTCTAAAATTTGGTCTTCTTTGGTTTAATTATTCTTGTAGTTGTTGACATTGCCAACAAAGACACACACATTTGTGTATGAAAGGTCAAACAATTGCACTGCATGCCAGGATGAAAATCAATCCACAAAGTCCAAAGCACTCCCTGAAGACTTCTGCAATTATCTGTAGTGAGGTATAGATCAGGTCGAGGGTTAAGATCTATTTCTGCACCCTTAAGTGTTTCCTGAAGCATGGTGCTCTTGATAATTCTAAAATAAAAAATATTAGTGCTCTGTAGAGCTAAGTTTAACCTCGATAGAAGAAATAACCAGACGAATGACTATGAGGACTAAATCAAGCCTTTGTAAAAACAGAAAAAAACAGAATTCAGGAATAACTATGTCCTTCACCAAACCATACTGAATTGACCTCATTAAGTATCTGTGAAAAGATCTGCAAATGACGCTTCACAAATGGTGCCTTTTTACCCTGATTAAAGGTCACAAA
This sequence comes from Rhamphochromis longiceps, assembly GCF_057381845.1. Lineage (NCBI taxonomy): Eukaryota > Metazoa > Chordata > Actinopteri > Cichliformes > Cichlidae > Rhamphochromis > Rhamphochromis longiceps. The sequence goes on from NC_140560.1 coordinate 5,803,080, forward strand.
ATGGGGCAAACTTTTCAAATCTTGGACGAAAGAGGCTGTAGAGACCAATCCAACATATTTAAGGTTGTTGTAGGGACATCTTCAAAGTGGATGAAAGGTCTTACATAGACTAATGGATTACTGAGTATAAAAACAGCTTTTTCTCTGTTTTATTGAAGCTGACTCTCACAGATCGACAGATACGTACCAGGTCATAGCAGTAGTGAGATAGGTCTCTCATTCCAGCTCTTCACATATTTGACTCTTGTAAAAGACCACTTGGCATCTAATACAAACAGATAACAAACATAACAAAACAAAGTACATGCACACTGGGAGCACATGAACTCCCATTGCTGACAAACAGAGACGTTTAATGACAGAATGTCAGAAGACATGAAATTTGACATTTGAATTTCCACAGTTCAAAATTCTTTATTTCTTTTTTTTAATCCTCTCCTCTCTAGCAGCTTTTGCAATCAGTATTAAGATCTGATTGTGCTGTTGTGCCAAACACATTTTGCTTTTCCAAGATCAGCTCTGTAAATTCTCTATAGGCAGACTGGACTTCCCAGCATGGGCCAAACTGCCCTATGCAGCAAGGCAACAAAGAGGGCGCAGACCAGCCCAGTGCAAGGAAGCACCCAGCCAGAGACCAGGCGAACCCAGGCACCAGATCCCCATGCCCCACTCGCAGAGCCACCCAGAAGAGGGTTGAGTTCATGTTTAGGCATAGAGAATGATCGCTCTGAATTTGAGTGGTAGCGGCTAGCATAGACCAAAACTCTTTGTAAAACCATCTGGTGCTGGGGCTTTATCTTGTTAAGGAATTCTGCAATGTCAGCGTCGGAAGGATTAATCTGTGATGAGTTTAAAGCTTATAAAAATCTTTCAAATATTTATTTGTATATTTATATGTTGTTGGTCATGAGCAAGGATCCCAGTGGAATCCTTTAAAGAATAAATACTTGTTGTTGTTTTTTTATTTAGCTTTAACTGGTTAGTAAGTTTTTCAAACCCAGCCTTTGCCTTAATTGTTTTATTTAGTTCTACTTCTCGTTTTGTCAGGTTGGTAATTATATGCTCTTGTGGTGAGGCAGCACAGGCAGATTCTAATGATTTCATTTTTTGTTCTAGTTCTAATACGTTTAGAAAGCACTTTCTCCTTGTTGTTCTTATGTGAACAGTAAGATAATATTTTGCCCCTCATTACTACCTGTCCTGTTTCCCATAGAACATGTGTTGATGTCCCTGCTAGGTCATTATTATCTAAATGTATTGCCCATTCCATTTTGAAATAATCTTGTCTTGTTCTTTAAATAGTGATGTATTAAATCTCCAGCTCCTAATTAGTGGTGTGACTCTTTTCTGTGTCAGACAGATAAATACTAGTGTATGATCACTGATAGTGATAGAATGAGTGTTTTTAATAACGGAGCTGGAACTAAAAAGTAGTCTGAGCGACAGTGTGAGTGGTGTACTGGTGAAAAGAAGGTGTAATACTGAGAGTGGCATCACAAAGACCAAACTCGCAGCCACATCCTTTGACTCACTGCTGTACTGAGACAGGTTGAAGTTTCCTCCTATTATAAGTGTGGTGTTAGAGTGATCTGAAGGAAAACCCATGTCTTCACCCTGCCTTTTGACACCTTGTGAGATGTGGGGTTTTTTAAAGATTATTTTATTTTATTAGTTCATTGTATGTTTTTTATACTGTTTTTATTTTTTATTTACTCTGTTTTGTTTTCTCTATTGTTCTTTACTTATTTCCCGTACTTTGGTCCTGTGCTGGCTGTTATAAAGTGCTTTATAAATAAAGTTGGATGGGACTGAGAGTGAAAAAAGAAGGTATAAACAAAGGAGGGGTCATCAACATTTGGTCCATATACTAGTGATACACAGATCCATATTTTGAATACATAGATAAAGTATTATTAATCTGCCTTGTGGACCTGCTGCTGACAGTGCAGTTCATTTTTCTGTTAATTAATATGGCTAAACTTCTTTGTTTTGAGTAGCGGGCTGAGAATGTGTGAAGGAAATATGGAGAGGTGAGTTTTGGTCATATGAGTCTCCTGTAGAAAGACAGTATATGGTGGTAAGTCATTTAACTGATTAGTCATTTTGAGCCTCTTTTTCCTGGAATCAATTCCACGTAATTCCATGTGACGAACCTCAGTGTGGTCATGGTGGAGAGTAGAATTTACACCAAAACTGTGTGTTTATCTGTCTGTCTTGTATGGCTGCATGTTAGTGTGTGTGTGGTTGGTATGTCTGTGACTGTGCTGTATGTTTCTGTGGTAAACAGCAGCATTGAGGCAGAGCATACATAATGCTGAGTGCTGAAGGAAACAGAAAAGATGTGAAAGGTGATAAAGGGAATAAGTCACACCGTTCAGTTCCAATTCATACAAACCAATTTAACCGAAACTGAACAAGAAGAGCGGTCATCCTTATTAGTACTTTCCCCCATTTAGGCCATTTTGACAAAGATGAGGGGTCAAAATATATTTTCTTTTCTTTTCTTTTCTTTTCTTCCTTTAAATTTTATTTTGCTAAAATCAGTTAACAGTAGCATTTTATTGTTTTCAGCCAAAGACAAAATATCAGCATTTCATGTTAGTGTGACTTGCACTCCGTGGATTGAAAGGTTCATCACACTGTTTCTATAATATGTTTACAGGTGTGGAGGAGGTACATAAAAACAGAATAATAGTACATATATGAGATTGTTTATGTCACAACTCTTGCATTCTCCTTGTATCAATGATTTCAAACAGTTGTGACAAACTTGTCTCTCTCCCTCTAATTTTTCATGTCCTCCCAGAAATGTCTTCACGGGACCTGCAGGGGTTCATAGTGTGTAGGTGTGCGTGATTGTGACTATGCATAGATTTGTGTCTAAGTGTTTGTATGTGCGTAAGTTCTTGCCTTTCTAAAACTAAACGTGCTCACACATGAAGAATGATGTCATCCAGAGTGAGGGCTCTTCTCTGCCATTGGAGTAATACAGATGTATGTGTGTGTACATGTTTAGACATCTTTGTGAGGACAGAAATTGGCATGCCACTATACTTGTGGGGACCAAGAGTCCCTAATGGGGACAAAATGCCCATCCCCACTAGTTTGAAGACATTTTTGAGGCTCAAAATGTGGTTTTAATGTCAGGGTCACAGTTATTTTTGGAGGTGAGAAGAAAAGAATCAAAGGGTTGAAAATGGCTGCAGTGCAATGAGGGTTGCAATGAATAGCAAGACTTTGCCCTCGCATATATACGTTTGCAGGAAATGTCTGCACATTTTCCTTGCAGACAGTTATAAGGTCGTAATAATGATGGATTTTACAGTCCAATAAGGCGGCAAACTCACTTTCTCCTGGAGAAGGACTCCCTCACCGGAGGATGCTGTTAAAACTGGCAGACACTTCTCTCTATGCACAAGTCATCTCAATAATCTGCTTTGTGCATGTGTGAATTTTCTTGCAGTTCTTTGGCTGAATTCCCAAAAAATGTAAAAACCCATCTCTGGTACAGCAATAAGTCAAAATATGTAAGAACAAAAAGGCAGATACCTGTTCATTTTACCCAAAGGGAGTTACAATTATCACATCATCAGTTATTTCCTCCTGTGATGTTATTGTCCTGTGAGAAGAAATGTTCCACAGAACTTCCAAACTGGAAAAAACGCCAAAAACAAATAAATAAACATCAAAATACAGATGAGAGAGACTTCTTAAACCAATTTTGTCTTATTTAAAGAGTATTTTCATCAATCTTGTAATGTACTGCCATCTTGTGGCAGTGGACTGCCCACTGTGGGCCATGTCTGTCCATAGTGACCCCGCATGAAACCTAAAGGGATATTTGCTAGGTGAGCTGTCAGAGGTTAGTGGAGGAAACACAGTTATTTAATATTATATTATAAACTCACTGTCACGATGTGCTGTGCAGGTGGTGGAGAGCTGATCCAGAATGCAGGACTCCTCAGAAAAACATACATTTAAAATGTAGTTTTACTAGCTAGCATCAGCAAGCTTTTGAAAAAACAGCAGTATTAACTGGAGCAGACTGATAGACTGGCAGGCAAACAGCATGAAGGGACATGACAAAGAACAAAGTGAAACTTTGGAACACAGCTGGGGAAAACAAGGCACAGGTGAACAAAGTCAGAACGATGACATGGGACACAAAACTGAACATAACGGCAGTGTTGGGAAGGTTACTTTTAAAATGTATTCCACTACAGATTACAGAATACAGAATACATGCGCCAAAATGTATTTTGTAATATATTCCGTTACGTTACTCAATGAGAGTCACGTATTCTGAATACGTTGGATTACTTAATATATTATCATGCTATTTACAACTACATGAATGTACTATTGCTGTGTATTTTAGGGTGTAGACATCTCGTATAGAGAACTATTCCACGTATATAAAACAGGTCCGCGGCTCCGAACTGTAGTAAAGGGACCTCTGGCTAATACATCGGGTTCCGTGTCGGGCTCTTAGCCAAAAACTAGCTTTACTTTGTTGTCTGGGTCAATTTTGCTAGCAAGAGAGAGAGAGAGGCGTTGAAAGGCTGCTCCAACGGAACTTATTGTTTCAGAGGAAAACACGAACAGATCCTGTTTCTGCTCGATGACAACTCGTACTTTTCCAGTCTCCTTTTTCTCCCTCCTCGCGCTCACACACACATCACGGGTATGGCAGTCCATTCTCCCTGCAGCACAGAGTACACTGCCCGAGTACACTGAAAAATATTTCTTCACATCATCATGTGGGCTGCAAGTAGGGGTGACATGGGCCGCGAGACTGAGGCCCAGGCATTAGAGCCTCTTAATGTGTGTTTTGTTTGGGTTTCCACCAACATGGAATTACCAAAAATAGAGAGGGCATAGCCTAACATATGAAGCAGGAAAAGAGCGCCGTGTAATCCATTTATTTCAACAAAGTAACTGTATTCTAAATACCACCTTTTTAAACCGTAACTGTAACGGAATACAGTTACTCATATTTTGTATTTTAAATACGTAACACCGGTACATGTATTCTGTTACTCCCCAACACTGCATGCAGCAAAAGAGACTATCAAAATAAAAAAGGAAACTAGCACTGAGCCTGAGAATTACAAATTTGACAAAGACAAAGGGAGAATAAACAGAGACATGAAATCACCAAAATCACCAAAAGACTTCAAAGTAGGCTGGAGCCTACAAAGCCACACCCCTCCCCCACATTGGACAATCGGACCATCTCTCCCTGTTCCTCACACCTCGGTATTCACCACTCATCCAACGTGTGAAACCTGCTGTGAGGACAATTAAAGTGTGGCCAGAGGGGACAGACGCAGTGCTCCAGGACAGATTTAAAAACACAGACTGGAATATGTTCACCCACACAGACCTGGACCAGTACGCCTCATCTGTACTGGATTACATCTCCGAAACCACAGACAGTGTCATCACCCAGAAACGGATCACCATGTACCCCAACCAGAAGCCTTGGATGAACCGGGATGTTCGTCTCCTCCTGAAGGCCCGCAACACCGCCTTTAGTTCAGGAGATGCACACGCCTACAGTACAGCCAGGGCTAATCTAAAGAAGGGCATCAAAAAAGCCAAACACCATTACAAAAAGAAGGTAGAAGAACACTTCTCCAACTCCAACCCCCGACGCATGTGGCAAGGACTCCAGACCATTACAGACTACAGGACCACCAAACCCTCCCCCGCATCCTCTGATGTCTCCTTCCTCAACGAGCTCAACAACTTTTATGCTCGTTTTGAGCGAGGGAACCCCACAACCACAACCAAAGCAGACATGACGCCAGACCACCAACCTCTGACTCTCTCCCCCACCGATGTAGGAGCGGTGCTGAGCAGGATCAATGTCCACAAGGCTGCAGGCCCTGATGGCATCCCCGGGCGTGTTCTCAGAGCGTGTTCTGGGGAGCTTGCAGGAGTGCTCACAGACATATTCAATCTGTCCTTGGCCCACGCTGTGGTACCGGCCTGCTTCAAATCCACCTCCATCGTCCCGATACCCAAAAACTCCAACCCATCTTGCCTCAATGATTACCGCCCAGTAGCACTCACCCCCATCATCACTAAGTGCTTAGAGCGACTGGTCCTAGCACACTTCAAATCCTGTCTCCCCCCCACCCTGGACCCCCACCAATTCGCATACTGCCAGAACAGGAGCACAGAGGATGCAGTCTCCATCGCAATGCACTCTGTCCTCTCACACCTGGACAACAACAACACCTACGCCAGAATGCTGTTTATAGACTTCAGTTCAGCGTTCAATACAATCCACCCCTCACAACTCATCAGTAAACTGACAGACCTGGGCATCAGTTCCCTCATCTGCAAATGGTTACTGGACTTCCTGACCAACATGTCCGGCTGGATAACCACTGCTCATCTACAATCACGATGAACACCGGTGTACCACAAGGCTGTGTGATGAGCCCTTTCCTCTACTCCCTCTTCACCCACGACTGCAGACCTGCTGATGGTTCCAACACCATCATTAAGTTTGCAGATGACACCACGGTGATTGGCCTCATCAGTGACAACGATGAGGCCGCCTACAGGGAGGAGGTGGATCGTCTGGCTGAGTGGTGCGACAGAAACAACCTGCTGCTTAACACCGAGAAGACCAAGGAGCTCACCGTGGACTACAGGAGGAATGCTGACCCACATCCACCCATCCACATTAAGGGGACGGCTGTGGAGCGTGTGAGCAGCTTCAAGTTCCTGGGAGTCCACATCTCCGAGGATCTCACCTGGACGACCAACTGCTCCAAGCTGGTCAAGAAGGCTCACCAGTGCCTCTTCTTCTTGAGGACTCTGAGGAAGAACCACCTGTCCTCAGACATCCTGGTGAACTTCTATCATTGCACCATCGAGAGCATCCTGACCAACTGTATAACAGTCTGGTACAGGAACTGCTCTGCCTCGGACCGGAAGGCGTTGCAGAGGGTTGTGAAAACTGCCCAGCGCATCGCCGGAGCACCACTTCCTGCCATAAAAGACATCTACAGGAAGCGGTGTCTGAAAAGGGCTGGGAAAATCATCAAAGACCCCAGTCACCCATCACATGGACTCTTCACCCTCCTGCCCTCTGGGAGGCGCTACAGGAGCCTCCGGACTAAGACCACCAGGTACCGGAACAGCTTCTTCCCCACAGCTGTCAGACTCCTGAACTCTGCCTGCTGACATCTGACCCACGTTAACACATGGACTGAACATACACACACCCACAATGGACAACTGTACCCTCAAACACACAATAATAACATGGACTGAACCACCACTCACAACCACTAGCACTTTATATAGCCTCTGTAGAAACTATCTACACCCTCACTTATCTTAACTGCACTACTGTATAGCTCTGTGTAAATAATCATTCTGTACATTCGATAATCTTTAATCCTACAACTGTTTACAACTTGCATAGTTCCCATTTCTGTATAGCTGTATATCTCAGATTCTGTAAAGTTATTTATTTCATATTCTGTATAGTTTTTCATATTTATATCCTGTTCATAGCCTGTACATAGCTTGTACTCACTACAGCCTGTACATACTTATAGTTATAGAATATTCACAACATACTTCATACCGTGTACATTATAACATACCATAATAGACCCATTTCTGTAATATACTCACATATCTATATTATTGCTAATATATATTGTAATATATCTATATCACTAAAGCACTTCTGGATGGATGCAAACTGCATTTCGTTGCCCTGTACCTGTGCATGTGCAATGACAATAAAGTTGAATTCTATTCTATTCTATTCTATTCTAAACAGGAATCCTTACAAAAAGTAAAAACAAGAACACAAAACTAAAAATACTCGTAACTAAAAAAGAGATCACAACTCAAAACACTTAGTTGAAGACACAGGAGCACGGCACTAGCATCATATCAGCTACCACAAGCCCCAAACAGATTTAACCTTATTAGATATGTGTAATGTGTATGAGAATGGAACAAACAAGAGAAGCCTATTAATCACAGGTCACCACAAACTGACTGGATGGGTTAATGTATAGCGAGCACATTCATTTATGCCTTTTTTCTGCTGGCTCAGCTTAAAAAAAATATATAGCACATATATTTCATATATGTGTATGCATATATATGTGTATGAGTAATATATGCTGCTATATACAGCAGCATATATTACTCATATTACAGTATGAATGCATATTAAAGTATATATTACAGTATGGATTCAAACCTACCCCCAGGAAAAGAAAGTGTATCATTTATCATTTAACATTTATCTGGAGTCTCAAGCACCACCTCAGCTACAGTTAGCTCCAGCATGTAGCTTTTTCAGACATTAGCTTGGTGATAAAATCTCATCAAAGAGAAAAGAACATGGCATTAAATATCCTGAGGTAAATAATTGACTTATTTCTGATTCTGAAACAAAAAAAAAGTATAAGTAAAATTGTATTTGAAATCCTAAGTGAGGTGACAAAATGTGTAGCTTTGGGCTGTTACATTTTAATGTCTCAGCACTGTTCGAAGGTAGATCCTCTCTGATTAATCTACTAATGTTACAGTAGCACTGGTGTAAGCAGCACCAGCGAGAGTTTTGTCCTGCAGGCTCAATTTTGTACCCAAGCCAGCTCTAGCATCAGTGTGTGCTCTACTACAAACTGCCAAAATGTGACTGATGACTTAAATAAAAATTAGATGTGCTTAACCTGGAGGAAACACTTCATGACTTGCTCACTCATAATAGTCTAAAAGCAGAAATAATGCTGGTTACATTTTATATTATAGAGCTCTGGATTTTCTGTCATAATACTTCCTGAAATTTATGATTTTGTAAACACAAGCAGCAAAGCTATTCTCCCTAAACAATTATAATGATAATTTAAAATCAAATTAGTTTACATTTCATAGCATTTCATGTTTCTGACCCTTACTTAGGCTCATATAAAATTTCCAAATGCTGCTTTGGTTTTGCTTTTGATTCCCATGCTAAAAGTGGATGGACTCTTATTGTGAGTCATCTTGGCTCAAGATGTGCACCAAATGGCATTACTGTTATGACATGTGGCCAACTGATTCATCATACTTGACAAATGTGGAATTATCATGTACTGACACTTTTTCCACAGTAGTAGAAGAAATGTAAACAAACACCTCTGTTGACTACAAAGCTGCATTTCATATGTTGTGTTCAGTATCGGGTTCAAGAGAACCCGATACTGAACTCAGTAGTTTATTCAGTAGTTAGTGTGAAATGCCACTGCGAGAGCACATCACCCCAGTTTCATCCTCTTCCGCTGGCTTCTAGTTCCTTTCAGATTTTAAGATTATGTTGCTTGTTTTTAGGCTTTAAATGAACTCGCCCCTCCTTATTTATCTGTGCTTTTAAGTATCCACAACTCATCAAGGACACTGAGGTCTGCTAATCGGATGATTCTGAATGTTCTCTGGACAAAAGATATATGGAACTGGTCTTTTTCCAGTTTTAGGACGTGACCTGTGGAAACGCCTGCTGAACCCTTTCACGCATAGTGGTCACTACAGTGGACAGCTATTCAAAGGCTGTTTTCTTGTGTTTGTGTCAGTGTTGATGGTATTACTTGCACATAAACCACTACATTGGACACTGATGTGTCACTCCATACCCTGTCACCCACTCCAAAGGTGATGTCGTCCACATAAGTGGACATGTACTATTTGAAAAATACATGTTTAAAAAATGAAGTTCAAAAATAATTTTTTCATGCTTGATTGAGGCTGATTGAGGTTGTCATAATTCATGCTGAAAGGGCTAATCACATCTTTATAATAATTAACAGACCTTCATCCGGCCTCAAATCTCACCTGCTTTCCCCGACTTTTAATATGTGCACAGACATGTAAGTCTCAGCCTGCTTTATTGTATTTTATATTATTTTATTTTAGTGTATTTTATTGTTTTTATTGTCCTTTATCATTGTTTTATTTCTAGCTGAACCTATAAAGCACTTCGGTCAGCTATAGTAGGTTTAATTGTGCAATACAAATAAAGTTTTAGAAATTGAAGCCTCTCCTAAAAAAGCAGAAAAACCAAAACTTTTTAGTATTAGCACATGCTAGCAAAAACTTACTATTCTTACTATACTATTTTTATTAGCATGTTCAGGTAGCTTTAATATAAATGATTTATTCATGCTTTACTGTGCAGCAGTGATGTGACGCATCTATTAGGAGAGTTTCTTTTTCCTCTTTTGCAAAGAGCATTCTACAGGGAGTGCAGAATTATTAGGCAAGTTGTATTTTTGAGGAATAAATTTATTATTGAACAACAACCATGTTCTCAATGAACCCAAAAAACTCATTAATATCAAAGCTGAATGTTTTTGGAAGTAGTTCTTAGTTTGTTTTTAGTTTTAGCTATTTTAGGGGGATATCTGTGTGTGCAGGTGACTATTACTGTGCATAATTATTAGGCAACTTAACAAAAAACAAATATATACCCATTTCAATTATTTATTTTTACCAGTGAAACCAATATAACATCTCCACATTCACAAATATACATTTCTGACATTCAAAAACAAAACAAAAACAAATCAGCGACCAATATAGCCACCTTTCTTTGCAAGGACACTCAAAAGCCTGCCATCCATGGATTCTGTCAGTGTTTTGATCTGTTCACCATCAACATTGCGTGCAGCAGCAACCACAGCCTCCCAGACACTGTTCAGAGAGGTGTACTGTTTTCCCTCCTTGTAAATCTCACATTTGATGATGGACCACAGGTTCTCAATGGGGTTCAGATCAGGTGAACAAGGAGGCCATGTCATTAGTTTTTCTTCTTTTATACCCTTTCTTGCCAGCCACGCTGTGGAGTACTTGGACGCGTGTGATGGAGCATTGTCCTGCATGAAAATCATGTTTTTCTTGAAGGATGCAGACTTCTTCCTGTACCACTGCTTGAAGAAGGTGTCTTCCAGAAACTGGCAGTAGGACTGGGAGTTGAGCTTGACTCCATCCTCAACCCGAAAAGGCCCCACAAGCTCATCTTTGATGATACCAGCCCAAACCAGTACTCCACCTCCACCTTGCTGGCGTCTGAGTGGGACTGGAGCTCTCTGCCCTTTACCAATCCAGCCACGGGCCCATCCATCTGGCCCATCAAGACTCACTCTCATTTCATCAGTCCATAAAACCTTAGAAAAATCAGTCTTGAGATATTTCTTGGCCCAGTCTTGACGTTTCAGCTTGTGTATCTTGTTCAGTGGTGGTCGTCTTTCAGCCTTTCTTACCTTGGCCATGTCTCTGAGTATTGCACACCTTGTGCTTTTGGGCACTCCAGTGATGTTGCAGCTCTGAAATATGGCCAAACTGGTGGCAAGTGGCATCTTGGCAGCTGCACGCTTGACTTTTCTCAGTTCATGGGCAGTTATTTTGCGCCTTGGTTTTTCCACACGCTTCTTGCGACCCTGTTGACTATTTTGAATGAAACGCTTGATTGTTCGATGATCACGCTTCAGAAGCTTTGCAATTTTGAGACTGCTGCATCCCTCTGCAAGATATCTCACTATTTTTGACTTTTCTGAGCCTGTCAAGTCCTTCTTTTGACCCATTTTGCCAAAGGAAAGGAAGTTGCCTAATAATTATGCACACCTGATATAGGGTGTTGATGTCATTAGACCACACCCCTTCTCATTACAGAGATGCACATCACCTAATATGCTTAATTGGTAGTAGGCTTTCGAGCCTATACAGCTTGGAGTAAGACAACATGCACGAAGAGGATGATGTGGACAAAATACTCATTTGCCCAATAATTCTGCACTCCCTGTAGTTCTGAACACAAATTTGCATATCCCCATAAAATGGCTGTGAAACAGTCATCAAATGTAAACTATGACTTCAATTGATACAAAACTATTTCTTTGAAATACCACAATACAGCAGTGTAGAGTAGGTGAGCCTGACTCTGTTAAGAGAAAAACAAGGTTGTAACTCTCTCGCCCCCACATGATATGTGGCAGTGGGTAAGTGCTGTGGAATGTTCTTTGTCTCTGTGTTTCTCACTCTGTGTATAAGACAGCGACTGCCGCGCCCATCGTCAGAGACAACAGCTCGGGGCGCCTGACCAAACTGTTCTCTCTGTTAAACTCAGTTAAATGCCTGCTCATCAGGTGTTTAATATATGTTAAAAAAAACCTTCCATGACATATATTGTCCTGCCTCCCTGATGCACAAAGTTACACTTTACTAGATTAATATGTCTGACTGAGGATAACATACAGAGGGTGCAAGAAATGCTCAGCAATGAAATGTGATGCCCTTTAGCATCGCGTTTCAATGCACTCTGCATGTTTTTGACATATTACAACATAAATGTTTAATGTTTGAGGAAACGTGTTTTTTCTCTTTAACTATATGTAATCAAATTAAATTTAACACCTAAATCTGACCAAGTGAGTTTTGTGATTACATCAACGAGTAAAACTGAAATATACAAATCATAAAAAAGGGAAACAAATTAGTGAGTTAAAAAAAAAGCTTATCAGCGTGCAAAATACAAAGGTCTCTTGGCTGATATTATAATTACAGTGACTTACATCACTGCCTTGCCTCAAGCCTCCTACAGCAGACCTGGCAGCTTAAGTGGGGTGTTATATCCAAGAGTGCAATATTGCTATGCCTGCCTCCAAGGGACACCTCATAAGGGGGAATGGGAGTTTTTCATGCACTAGGATGAGGATGTGAAATGCTTGTGTTTTCTGCTAAATAAAGATGAATAATAGTCATTATTGTTAGTAACACACAATTGGTTCATAATGGCAACTAAGTGAAATGATGAATTTAATTTCAGCAGACGGATGAAGGGAGGCTGAAGTTATTTATTATACAATATGAAGTGAACCTGGTCATTGAGAAAGACCCACACTAACTGCTGGTGTTGCTGGCACTCTAATTGTGCTTAGCTAAGTTGAAGTTGAAGGCAAGCATCTTCTCCTATACCTGATCATTGGGCCACAGTTATAACTGTACATCTGTGGCTCTGGTGGGGTTTAATCTTTGACTTTAGTGCCACGTATGAAAATGATTGAATGTAAACACTTTAAAAGTACTATTCTTCTCATCAGGGAACCATGTAGTATTTTTTTTTATTTAATGAGTTAAGATTCACAAAGGGTCTCCTAGACAGAACATGCAACAACAAGTCTATTCCATTACCAATTCTTCTTGGTTCCAGTTGTGACAGTAAAAGGGATCAGCATACTTATTTAAGGATAGGACCAATGCCCAATTTCATCTCACTATCTCTGTCCCAGCACAGAAATATCCCTTTTTCTTTCTTCTACTAACTCTGTTTTACTCCACCACCATCAAAAATATTGAACTGCACTGCTGTCATTGTCTGTAAAATGTTGTTATTGCCATTTTTCTGCCTCTTCTCTCATAGAGGGTAGCAGGTGTGTGTGCAGGAAATAGGGGGATCAATGGCTCAAATGAGCTTTATTGATTGAAGGAAAGGCTACCAAAAGCCCTGAGGCTTTTTGACCACTTCTTTAACCTTCTCTCATTTCTTGTTTGGTTTCTTTTTCTTTTCAGTGTTTTTTTAATCCATGTGCCTTTCTTAACCTATTTTCCCCTTTCTATTTTTGTATGTACAGATATGTCTGACAACATCCCCCCTCACAACCTGTAAGGACCCTTGGGACTTTTCAATCCAGCACTAAGTGGGAGGAGTTACATGAGATCGTCCATCAAGCCGTTTCTGGCACATCATAAAACATACAAGAGTACCCTGCATTATACAGGGGTGAAACCCAATACCCATGACAAAAACATTTGCAAATCAAATCAAATAAATAATTATTTCTGGAGGTTTTATTGCAGCACTTTCTTTGCAATGAATTAGGGGCTAGGAATATTTGTTCCTAGTGACCAGAGGGTGACCAGCTAGGCCTGTAATACTGAGGCTGAAGGGACTAAATGCTCAAAAAGAACACAAAGTTAATAAATCTCATGCAACTACAAAAGAAGCAAAAATAATAATTATTTATTAGATTGATCTCAAAATACCTTTGCATTTCCTTTTTTGCTAATTCACCCAGTGTGAGGTATATCTCGGATGAAGCAGTCTCGATTAGCACAAGTCATAGCCACCTGCTGGAATCAACCATGAAAGTGAGCTTCGACATGCGTCCCCAGTGGCTGGGACACATATCCATGGCAACATGTTGGACTTAGACCAGAGAAATAAAATGGAATTGCCACATTGTGGTCCTACCACGCACTGGGGAGGAAAATTGGTGGGTGTTTTAACAACTGGAAAGCAAACAAAACTCTGTTAGTGTGCCAAACACTGTCTGCTGCATTAATAAAGGTGAAATAATCTTTTATTACAACCAGCATGAATATTAATCAGATATCTGCATTCATTCTCAAAAAAGCACTATGTAGCTTGAATTCTTAGGCCTTCGAAATGTAACTACTGGCCAAAAAAAGAAAAATACATGTATGCAGGCCCCTATCTAGAGATTTCAACAAGCACAAGTTTGAAACAACTATTTGAATAAATCACAAATAACCTCTTTAAGTTTAACATCTAATGAAAACCTTGACTGAGTGGAATGAATGTGCATTGTATTAAAAAGCAGTTAATGCTTTCTTTTGGTTTTATTATATATACTTTATAGTTCATTTAATCATGACAATGTGTTGCTTATTGTTCAGACGCTGATATTAAAAGCTGGTATGAGATAGTGATCATATCATGTTTTTAATGAACAGCAACAGATGATGAAGTTAGCAGTGGAATGAAATACATTTACTGCATGGTGAGAAGAAAAACACAACGGCCATAATAAGATTGCTATGAAACTTGAGCTCATTACTCTCCACGATCATATTATCTTTAGTTATATTAAATAAAGAGGTAGAAATGTTTCCAACACAGCATTAAGATTTATAATTTGAATACACTCTAATGGCCGTGAAACAGGCCATTTGAGGAGAATGAAGCAGTGTGAGGCACAGATACACATCAGACAATCACAGTCACTTAAAATTACACAAGCAGCTAAGGCCCACATGTGCTGGCCCCAAACCTGTTTTTGACTTTTAGTGCTTTTGTAGGATCTTTGCTGTACAATCGAAAGTGCTTTGAGGCGGCTGTTGTTGTGATTTGGAATATAAATAAAACTGAACTGAGCTGAAAATTCATAAACCTACTGTCATCATTTAATAAATAATAATGGATTGCATTTATATAGCGCTTTTTGGGGCCCTCAAACCACTTTACAATTCCACTATTCATTCACACACTGGTGGAGGCAGCTCCAGTTGTAGCCACAGATGCCCTGGGGCAGACTGACAGAAGTGAGGCTGCCATATCGCACCACCGGCCCCTCTGGCCAACACCAGTAGGCGGCAGGGTAAAGTGTCTTGCCCAAGGACACAACGACCGAGACAGAAAGAGCTGGGGATCGAACCGGCTTCCCAACCCCCTGAGCCACGGTCGCCCCGAAGAGGTGCAACATCAATTTTACAGATGAAAGATTGTTGTCTTTGCAGCTAG
The DNA here is from genome assembly GCF_057381845.1 of Rhamphochromis longiceps. Taxonomy (NCBI): domain Eukaryota; kingdom Metazoa; phylum Chordata; class Actinopteri; order Cichliformes; family Cichlidae; genus Rhamphochromis; species Rhamphochromis longiceps. Next base: position 5,818,639 of record NC_140560.1, read on the forward strand.
GCTCATTGTATATTTTAGGAGAACACAACATGAAAAGGTTTCACTGAAGAGTATTTAAATAAATCATACATACTGCAAATTGCACCTATTATCAGAAGCACATGCAGAGCTTGCTATTTTCAGATCTGTTACATATAACACATTGAAATATCTGTCAAAATGTAAAAGTTTACAGGGCGCATGTGAAGCAATCAGATTAATGCCTGAATCTAACAATTATTTGTTATTTATTGACTGTCATGAATACCTGCAGCCTCACATGTAATGTTGCTGAAAAAGTCATCAAGTGGGTTCATTTTTCACCTGCTAATCTGCACTGATCTTGGTAGCATGTTGGCCATTATCTAAACTCAACTAGCTGCTTCTGTGTTTACTGTACTGCTCTATTAGCACATTACACTCAGAACTTCCCATCACTTCTATCAGTGTGTTTTTGGGAATACAGCCTCATACTTGTTTGCCCCACTTAAATCAGTAAATCTGTCCCTAATCGAGAAACACACACACACAAGCTCACCACAGCAGTTGCGTTAGACTGATGTGTTGTTCCTGGTGCTGATACAGCTGCTTATCAGTAAAGTCTGCCTGTCATCGTCTCGACAGAGCAGAGATACAGGCTTAAAGAAACACTGAAAGGCTCCTGAATATCAATCAGACTCGCTTTAAATGCAATTCTGTATCTGTGTGGGTCTCTTTGTGTGTGTCTGTATGTGTCTATCTGTGTGTGTGTGCTTCACAACAATCCTAAAACATCTGTATTTGTAGCACCTATTGGCTCGAAACAGCAGAAAAGGCTGTAAAAAATTTTTAAAAGTATTTCGAAATTTCATTTTCAATCTATGTGTGTGTGTGTGTGTGTGTGTGTGTGTGTGTGTGTGTGTGTGTGTGTGTGTGTGTGTGTGTGTGTGTGTGTGTGTGTGTGTGTGTGTTGGGGGGCTGAGTTATGTGCATCAACTTGGACAGCACTGTGTTTTATCAGCGCTGTTTAAATGTTTCCTGCCACTCATCTTCCTCGTTTGTAGCGATTCTAACCTTTAGAAGACTGCTATTGATACGATCAGACAGAGATACACTGACACAGACAGACTCACATGCTCTTTGTTCAGCTTGTTGTTTCCTTATGAATCGATTTTATATACTTCCATTAACTTCCATTATATGGTTATCCCACATGATTAGCAGGGCATCTTACAGTCATGGTATCAAATAAGTAGATCCCTGTAAAATTACTAATAAAGCCTCTTGAATAGAAGTGTGTGAAGCTGTATTGCCAAGTTTTACAACTGATGAAGTATGTAATCAAAGCTCCAAATGATGTGAAATACAAAATTTTATTGGACCAAAAAAATGTGTTTTTTAAATCGAAAGGCTGCCAGCACCCGAAGGGTCAAAAGAAGTTAACAAACCTAAATCTGATCAATTTCAACAGGTAATTCTGTCATTGAAGTGCATGTATCTAATTTCAGAATGACTGTGTGAATATATTATTTGTCGGAAAGATCTCCAAAAAGAACGTTAGAGCAAGACAACAGTTTGCCAATGAAAATACAAGGAAAGAGCTTCTGGAGCTTCACACGGTGCAATTCCTCATATGTGTACATGTACTTGGTCAATAAAACTGATTCTGATTCTGAAGACCAGACTTTTTGGAATGATATTCTCTTGATAGATGAATCAAAGTTCATCAAAAAAGTAATACGACACATTTTCAAACACACATCAGATGTAAAAGATCATAAGTACTTGAGGTATGTCCTAGTTGACCAATGAATCCAATGAATATTTTAGCATTTTTAAATCATCAATAATTTGTAATTGAAACAAACAGGAAAAAAACTGCAATATTAAGTCTTCACGATTGGTCAAACTTTCACCAAGTCATGATGTCTAGGCAAAGAAGGCAATACTGTCTTCTGATGGCAAAGCTGCTATCATGTTTTTTGCAAAAATGATTTCTGATGAAAAAAGTTTTTCCTTAGTTTACATGTGCTTTTTGTTAACATATATCCATGGAAGGGCAGGATGGTCCCAGGACAGAGCCATACTGTTAAATTTAAGTTAATACAGGTCAAAATAAACAATAATGAAAGCGTATACATGCATTATAAGTGACTAAAGAGATCTATAATTATTAGTCACCAGGGGTCTATTAGAGGTTTGTGAAAGCAACATGTGTGTATGTGCTTGCATGTCAGGGCACTGTGACTGACTTATGTAGAGCAGGTGCTGCCACACCAGACTGACACATTAAAGTATTGCTACACTGTGTCGGGATTCACAAGGACTGCCTCATCTTCTGCTGTGAGAATCAGTGCAAGTGATCACACAGTGACATTGGTCAGGAACTTAAGGCTACGCACTGTGACACACACGACTCCTCTGGTGTCATTTGTTTTGACATTGATGGTAAGCTGAGGTTTTTCCTCTGAGCCTTTGCTGTCTCTTGTCTTCTGGTTAAAAAGAGTAAACATGTGATTATGCTCAAGATGATTCACCTGAACACACCAGTGGTTAGACTCTTTTCATTTCCAAGTTGTTCAGACTCTGTCACCACATTAAAACTTAGTGGTTATCTGTAAGTGTATTTTTTTTTTAATTTGCAAAGTTAATATATGAAAATGAGAATTTCCCCTCCAGCCAGTCTTTATTGCTTATTATGTTAAAAATTGTTTATTGTCTTTTTGTCTCTTTTAATTGTTTCATTAGTCTTTGTTTTCTTTGGACATTTTAGATTATCTTGCCTTTGGATTTTATCAGTAAACTTGGTCAGTCTGCTCCTGCCTTTCAGCATCTTTGTTGCTTTTTCCAGACGTCATTGTCTCAACACTTGGGTCTACTGAAGAAATAATCAGCAACAAAGCACAAAACTCCAAAATGTTCTTTGGCTATTAAACTTGGAAGCACTTTTTTTAAGTTAATCACTGTCATAGACTGTATTATTGGACCTTATGTTTACGCTTGTTGCTCTGGGACACATTTCTTATTTTATTGAGACCTGTACAATTTTAACAAGCTATTCCATGCTCTGGTGTAGTTGGACAAAAAATGTATCCAACCATCTGTGTAAATGACCGCAGTAAGCTGAGAAAAATCGGCTGCACTGAAAAGAGAAAAGTGGGATTTTCTAGAAGTAGTCACAAACTCTGCTTGTTATTGTAAGAGAATTTTAACATATTGTGGAAAGAATGACGAACACAATCATATATTTGCATTCTTTCAGCACTTTTTATTCCCAGTTGCTGCTCCTTAAACCCTCGGCTGCAGCTTTTCAGCTGCCAGCCACACATATACAACAACAAAGCTTCTTAGGTCCCAGCACGTTTAATAGGGGAGGTGTGATGAGCTGATCAAGCTCAGGTGTGTCCACCTCCCCCGCAGCCGCGCCACAAACCACGCCCCTCCACACATATCATTGTAATCGACTAGTAATATAAAATATTTATTATAGCTTCTTTAATTAGGATTGATTAGCAAATAACTAGCCCCACACCTTTAATGTTAACTTGCTAATCAATACTGGCCAAAGATATTATACGGTAGCTCAATATTACACCCACCATACAATGGGCACTTTCTGTTTGTGTCAATATCTTGAAGTCTGCCTGTACATTCCTTCAGGACAATGTAATTTTCCAGGTCATTTCAGTTTCATTCTTTGTCTTTAATGCTGTCATAAAATCAGCTTCTATCCTTTTTTCCCATATGTCTCATTTCGTAGATTAAGTTGGAACTTAGTGATAAGGGTCACTGGCAGTGTAAACATATCCTCCTGGGTAGACACCTACACACACGCGCGCACACACTCTGTGGTCAGTAATTGCCTTGCCCTTTTAGCAATGCATTATCACAGGTAATATTTGTGGAAGGAACTAAGGTATGTTAGCTTCCCCAAACAAACCTACATTCTCCATCAAGTGCACACAGAGTAAGCTATTAGCTACTATGTTTGCTCAGCGAACAGAGAAGGGTTGAGTGCAAAGATGTTTATACAGCTTTCATTGACTCTGTGTGAATGATAAAGAGACAACAGAGAGACGGGCGAGTAAGCTGGAGAAATGAGTTCCAGTCATTCAGTGACTGGAATGACACACACACACACACGCACACCTTCATATACGTCACTACCAAGAACTTATCTGTAGTATCTCACACACACCTTCAGACACCAAGCTACTTTTTGCACAGTACTCAGTGTTTTGCACATTTCCATTGCACTGTCTTGTGTCTGTATCGTCTTGTCTTGTTTTTGCAATTTTTGCACACTGCACAGTATTGATAGGATTTTGTTAAGGATTTTTACAAACCAAACACAAATGTCCTTGATTTATGTGTAAAGTTTATTTACACATATAGAGATTTATATTTGAGAGGTGACTGAGAAATTAATTAGCACACATTACAATCAACTACATTCCAATTCCTACACCTGGAAAATAAAACACTTCCTTCAAGATTAATTTCTTACCTTCCAGGCAGTCGTTTGTTTCACTTCAAGCAAAGAAAAAAAGAAAATTAATCAAAAACCTGCATAAAGTGTTACATCTTTATTTATTTATTATATTCTCTCAAAGCTGTGTCATAATGCAGCAGACTCATTACATTTGATTTTTTATGGATTTCACACTTTGCACTGACAACTAATGTTTGATTGTATTTTTCACTTCTTATGTTTCAGTGGCATTGTGTTACATTTACCTTACTCACCTCAGTGTGAGTTCAACAGAGTAATTCAAGCTGGACACAAAAGGCACACGGCATAATAAATAAGTGGTGGGGTTTGACAACTGATATCTGTCAAATTAGTTATATTTCAGTAATATGTAATATCGCTCTGCTTTCACAAAATCCTCCTTAATATAAAAATGTGAAATGTGGATTGTTCATTTCATTTCTGTGCAACATTATCCACAATGAGCCTTATTAGAAAACAAATCTACCCCAAACCAAGAGTCCTTCATCAATGCTAGTCCACATCTAGGCTCTTTTTGGCACATTGTTGTTTTACAAATCAAGTTCAAAGTATTAGGTGTTTATAAAAGTGACATTCCACATTGAAGTTGCTCTGATCAGTGAACAAACTTGAAGATCTTAGTCCACCAAATCTTCATTGTCACCAAAAGATCCTGAACCACAAGTTACTGACAGTTCCTATGTGGGACGGCTTTCAGAGGAAATCCTTTTGAGTTCCATCTCTGCTGAATTGAAAAATCTGTGGACTGGATTTCTCCCCTAGCCTGTCACAGAGTGACGCTGAAAAACTAATTCAGGCATTTATTAATGCTAGGCTGTACCACCATTCATTATTATGCAAATGCACTAAAAACTCCCTGAAAAGCCTTAAATTACACTCAAAATGCTGCAGTGAGAATGTTGACAAACTGGAAAGAGGGAGCATATTTATCCCATATTGGTTTCTCTTCACTGGTTCTCTGTTAAATCAAGATTAATATTTTCAATCCCTCTAAGTAGAATGGGAGGCAGAGCCTTCAGCTTTCAGGCCCTCTTCTGTGGTACCAGTTTGGTTTTAAGAGACAGACACCATCTCTACTTTTCACGATAAAAAGCTTTGCTTTTTGCTAAAGCATATAGTTCAGGCTGGATCAGGTGACACTAAGCCATCCTAAAGCTGCAATAGGTTGCTGGGGGGCTTCCCACGATGCAGTGAGTGTTTCTTCTTCACTTGCCTCTTTTTATTCTCTGTTTATACACCACATTGCATTTAATAAACAGTTATTATTAATTATTAATCTCTGGTTTTCCTTCACAGTGTGTCTGTTGTCCTCTCTCCTCAGACCCACATGACTCATCATGGCAGATGGCTCCCCCTCCCTGAGCCTGGTTCTGCTGGAGGTTTCTTCCTGTTAAAAAGTTGTTTTTCCTCCCCACTGTCGCCAGGTGCTTGCTCGGGGGTCATCTGATAGTTGGGGTTTTCTCTGTATTATTGTAAGAAACAAAAAACTAACAAAGAAAAACAAAAGTCACAATAAAACACTGAGTAGCCATGCACCTAGTTTTGCACCATGTCTCACAATAAGATATAACATTTATATCAGAAATTCAACAGTGTTGTCCTTAAGGTGCAAACCACAAGAGTACAGTTTAGAGAATCATGTGAATAGAATACATTCTAGAAGAACAAACAAAGCAAAGAGTTCTTTTCCTTGACAAGCAAGCTCCTTTTCCCCTCCTAAACGCTACTTCACATTCCCCTTTGTCTTTGCAGATGCAACCAGCGGGATCAGTAAGGCCTGAAAGTCTCTCTTAAGCATGCTGGTAATGTTCTTGTCAGAAAGCTCATTTAGCCCAGTAGGTCCACAATGTGTGAAAGTGCTACAAGCATTTGAGCCCCACTCCATGTCTCATCCATGACATTTTTGACTTAATTCTCTTCACTCCCATGTGCATGGCCTCTTAATTGGTACGATAATGACTGCAAACCAACTGCTCTGTAGAGAGGACGATCAATAAGTGCTATAGATCTATATGAGGAAGTTCTCCACTCAAGCTTATCTATTGAATTTAAACCCTCTCTTGCTTTCAGTAAATCCTGTCCACTCTGTTTTGGACAAGTATCAAGGCTCATAGAAACCTTTTTAAAGCACTTTGAGTGGTTAGGAAGAACGTAAATGTAACTCTAGTCCATATTTCCACTAGAAGATCATTTTATTTAAGAATAAAATAATTATGAGGGTAAATGCACTGTGATGGCCAAACCCGTGGCCACACTCTAAATTCGGTAACTTTTGTATTTTCATTCTTCATTTGAACATAGTAATACATTTTAGTTGCCAATAATTTCATTGATTGGTTTGGATACATTTGTTCTATTTGTAAGCGCGCACATTTAGTTTACTTATGTATTCATACTACTTCATTTCTTTGCTTTCTGACTAACCTTTGTCTTTTTATTTCTTACCTGCCATCATCCCTGGGAGTTGCTGGACAAAAGATGGCAGCCAGGGTTTGAAACCATTAAATATGAAGAAGATAACTGGACCACACCACCACTTCCTGCTGAAGGGGGAATGTCCATCCATCCATCCATCTTCATCCGCTTTGTCCGGGGCCGGGTCGCGGGGGCAGCAGCCTAAGCAAAGAGGCCCAGACCTCCCTCTCCCCAGCCACCTCCTCCAGCTTATCCGGGGGAATACCAAGGCGTTCCCAGGCCAGCCGAGAGATATAATCTCTCCAGCGTGTCCTGGGTCTGCCCCGGGGCCTCCTCCCGGTGGGACATGCATGGAACTCCTCACCCAGGAGGCGCCCAGGGGGCATCCTTGTCAGATGCCCGAACCACCTCAGCTGGCTCCTTTCGATGTGGAGCAGCAGCTGCTCTACTCTGAGCCCCTCCCGGATGGCCGAACTTCTCACCCTATCTCTAAGGGAGAGGCCAGCCACCCTTCGGAGGAAGCTCATTTCTGCCGCTTGTATCCGCGATCTCGTTCTTTCGGTCACTACCCACAGCTCGTGGCCATAGGTGAGGGTAGGGACGTAGATCGACCGGTAAATTGAGAGCTTCGCTTTTACACTCAGCTCCCTCTTCACCACGACGGACCGGTGCAGCGTCCGCATTACTGCAGCTGCAGCCCCAATCCGTCTGTCAATCTCCGGCTCCCTTCTCCCATCACTCGCGAACAAGACCCCGAGATACTTGAACTCCTCCACTTGGGGCAGGAACTCATCCCCGACCCGGAGTGGGCACTCCACCTTTTTCCGGCTGAGAACCATGGCCTCAGATTTGGAGGTGCTGATCCTCATTCCCGCTGCTTCACACTCGGCTGCGAACCGTTCCAGTGCGAGCTGGAGGCCGTCACCCGATGAAGCCAACAGAACCACATCATCTGCAAAAATCAGAGATGAGATTCTGAGGCCACCAAAGCGAAAGCCCTCCGCCACTTGGCTGCGCCTAGAAATCCTGTCCATAAAAATTATGAACAGAACCGGAGACAAAGGGCAGCCCTGGCGGAGCCCATCACCCACCGGGAACGAGTCCGACTTATTGCCGGCAATGCGAACCAAGCTCTTGCAACGGTTGTATAGGGATCGAATGGCCCGTAGCAATGGGCCAGACACCCCATACTCCCGCAACACCTCCCACAGGACACCCTGAGGGACACGGTCGAATGCCTTCTCCAAGTCCACAAAACACACGTAGACTGGTTGGGCAAACTCCCATGCACCCTCAAGTATCCTGGAGAGGATAAAGAGCTGGTCCAGTGTTCCGCGACCAGGACGAAAACCGCATTGTTCCTCCTGTATCCGAGGTTCGACTAACGGACGAACTCTCCTTTCCAGCACCCTGGCATAGACTTTCCCAGGGAGGCTGAGGAGTGTGATCCCCCTGTAGTTGGAACACACCCTCCGGTCCCCTTTCTTAAAGATGGGGACCACCACCCCGGTCTGCCAGTCCACAGGTACTGCCCCTGATCTCCACGCAACATTGCAGAGGCGTGTCAACCAGGACAGCCCTACAACGTCCAGAGCCTTCAGGAACTCGGGGCGGACCTCATCAACACCAGGGGCTCTGCCACCAAGGAGTTGTTTAACTGCCTCAGTGACCTCGCCCCCGGATATTGGCGGGTCATTCCCCTCATCCCCAGACTCTGCTTCCTCCTCGGAAGACGTGTCAGTGGGATTAAGGAGGTCCTCGAAGTATTCCTTCCACCGCCTGACAATTTTCTCAGTCGACGTCAGCAGCGCTCCGCCAGCACTATACACAGTGCAGGTAAAGCACCGCTTTCCCCTCCTGAGACGTCTGACGGTTTGCCAGAATCTCTTCGAGGCAGTCCGAAAGTCTTTTTCCATGGCCTCTCCGAACTCCTCCCACACCCGAGTTTTTGCTTCAGCCACTGCCCAAGCCGCATTCCGCTTAGCCTGTCGATACCTGTCGGCTGCCTCCGGAGTCCCACAGGCTAACCAAGCCCGATAGGACTCCTTCTTCAGCCTGGTGGCTCCCTTCACCTCTGGTGTCCACCATTTAGTTCGGGGATTACCACCACGGCAGGCACCAACCACCTTGCGGCCGCAGCTCAATGCAGCAGCTTCGGCAATGGAGACGCTGAACATGGTCCATTCGGACTCAATGTCCCCAGTCTCCCTCGGAATGCTGTTGAAGCTCTGCCGGAGGTGTGCGTTGAAGATCTCGCGGACTGGGGCCTCTGCTAGACGTTCCCAGCACACCCTCACTACGCGTTTAGGTGCACCAGGTCTGTCCAGCGTCCTCCCCCGCCACCTGATCCAACTCACCACCAGGTGGTGATCAGTTGACAGCTCAGCCCCTCTCTTTACCCGAGTGTCCAGAACATATGGTCGCAGGTCTGGTGATACGATTACAAAATCGATCATCGACCTACGGCCTAGAGCGTCCTGGTGCCACGTGCACTTATGGACACTCTTATGTTCGAACAGGGTGTTCGTTATGGCCAAACTGTGATTAGCACAGAAGTCCAATAACAAAGCACCGCTCGGGTTCAGATCAGGGAGGCCGTTCCTCCCAATCACGCCCCTCCAGGTCTCGCTGTCGTTACCCACGTGAGCATTGAAGTCTCCCAGTAGGACAACAGAGTCTCCAGGTGGAGCACCCTCCAGCACCCCCCCCCCCCCCAGGGACTCTAAGAAGGCTGGGTACTCTGAACTGCCACTCGGCGCATAAGCGCAGATGACAGTCAGGACCCGTTCCCCGACCCTAAGGCGCAGGGAACAAACCCTCTCGTCCACCGGGAAAAACCCCAACGTACCGGCAAGCAAGCCGAGGGGATATTAGGATACCCACCCCAGCCCGCTGCCTCTCACAAGGGGCAACTCCAGACTGAGACAGAGTCCAGCCCCTCTCCAGGAGACTGGTTCCAGAGCCCAAGCCATGTGTAGAGGTGAGCCCGACTATATCTAGCCGGTACCTCTCAACCTCACGCACTAACTCAGGCTCCTTCCCCACCAGAGAGGTGACATTCCATTTCCCTATTGCCAGTCTTGGCAGCCGGGGGTCAGTCCGCCAGTGCCTCTGCTCCTGGCCGCCACACGGTACACAATCCACCCGACCCCTATGGCGCCTCCTGCGGGTGGTGGGCCTGCGGGAGGATGGGCCCATGTTTCCTCTTCGGGCTGTACCCGGCTGGACCCCATGGACTAAGGCCCGGCCACCAGACGCTCGCCCTCGGGCACCCTCCCCGGGCCTGGCTCCAGGGCGGGGTCCCGGTAACCCTATCCCGGGCAGGGTAAACTGTTTCCTCGGTGTCCTTTTCATAAGGGTCTTATGAATCGCTCTTTGTCTGGTCCCTCACCCAGGGCCAATTTGCCATGGGAGACCCTACCAGGGGGCAAAAGCCCCCAGACAACATAGCCCCTGGGATCCCTGGGACACACAAACCCCTCCACCACGATAAGGTAGCGATTCAAGGAGGGGACCCAAGGGGGAATGTGTGTTTTCTTTACTTTAAAAACAAAGTATTTGTATTTAATTAAATATTTGAGTTTAGGGTTTAATGGGGTTTTTTGATTTTCTTCTTTAGTGTTTAGTTTATTAACAAACTAGATTGTACTGCATCGTTTGTGATTTATGATTGTGTTTTGTTTGTTACCCCTCATGTGTCACAATGGTCTGATCAGCCATTATATATACCCTTGTATGTCATTTCATGTTTAGGTCAATTATGTATGTTTGGGCAGTCATTTGGTTTGTTAAGGTTGCAGTCTTTGCCTGAGTTCAGTTTTGTTTCTTTGACCTCTTTTATGAGCTCAACATTTATTAGTCTTGTAAATATAATTTTTGGGGGTTAAATAAATGGAAACTATATTTTTCTAATAATTCCTGGGCTCCTCCTGTTTTTCAACTCGGTCCATCACATGCACATTATTTGCTTGTGCTGATATTAGGAAAGAAATAAGAGTGACCAAAGCAATACCTTTATAAAAATATAAATATATATATAAATGTTTTTATTTGGGTATCTGGCTTAAAAGTTAAGTTGATCAGTTGTACTAAGAACTGAGAAAATTAAAATTACTATTAATATTCACTAAAATCTATTATTGAAAAAATCTGTTAAATCTAGTTTTCAGGTCCCTTGAAGTCTCTGGCTATTTTTTTTTTTAACCTGGCAAAACATCCTGACATTTGGTCAGTAAAAGCTCCACAATCCAAACCAAATGGCACAGACAAAGTACTACCACGAAACACAGAATCAGTGACACCAATGTCAGTAAATCTGGCCTAAAAATTGAGAACTCAACTAAACCGATTATTATGTGTCACATTCTGCAAATGGCAGAAATACCACTTGTCACCTATAGCTGTTACCTTGGGTGGCTGTGGATCAGGTGGAGCAGGTCATTTACTGATTAGATGTTTGGTTGTTCAATTCTTGGCTGCTTGAGTCTGCCTGCTAAAGTACAGGCAAGATACTGATCCATATTCCATATGTGGCTTTTGTGAATGTATGTGTGTAAATATAAAGCGTGTTCCATAATTTTACCTCTGTTGGTTCAACACTCAAATTGTCTGAGAAAAAAATAATTATTTTTCTTTCTTTAAATAGACCGTTTCACTGAATTAGCCACAGGTAACAAAACAAACTGAAGGCTCATGCATTGTGTTTGACATTACAGTTTTTCTGTTAAATGTTTTTGTGCTTTGTTGTTAGAAATATAGAAACCCTGCCTCTAAGCCTGAATGTTTGTTATCACTTGTTGGATATTAAGAGATTTAATACACATAAGAATATTTAAGCACATTTCACAACACGTGACTGTGAACTTCAGCTGTTTTACACAGAAATAAAATGCCTCTAGCGTTCTACTAAAACCTGCTACAGAGAATTTCTTTCTAATCGAAATCTTCAAACTCCACTTGTGAAGGCCTAACCTCACTACTGGCTGTGCAGCTTATTCCATGTTTGAATATTTCTTTTTGTTTTTTCCTCTCCGTGGTTATTGCAACGGTCTCAAATAAATGAATTCAAATGTTAAAAAAGTACAGAAGTGATGGATTAACCAGTGAGGAGACAATGACCAACTGTTTAATGAACTACATGCAAACATGTCAGATGTAAAGATGAAGCAGGTCTTCAACCAGGAAAAGAAAACAAAGCAGCAACTCAGGCCTGCAGCAAAACATGGATTTCATCAATAAAACGGGAAAAATTCACAGGGGAGTGAAGGCGATGGGGGAGAGGGCTGTGGGTATGCATGACACGTAAAGCCATATCGTTCAGGTGCTCATACGTCACAGCTTTGGACTACTGGGAACCTGCGTCATCACGCTTCTTTATTGACGCTGGCACAACTACTTTACGGTGAAATGACTTTTTGTCCGTCTGTCTGTCCGTCAGCCTCACAGTTGCTCACGTGGCTCCGCCTGGTGGCAGAAATCGCAACAGTTTGAGTCACAGAGTGAAAGCATTCCGAGCAGACTGACGTGCAACGAAACACAATAAACGTTTTTAGCTAAACTTCAGACACAGTGGTGTGCACGTGGTTAATCTCCACAGATCAGCCAAAACACAAAGATTTCAGTTTGACTGGGAATATGTATTCCATAACCCAGAGTTGATTCACTGCTGCCCCGAATACACGGAAACCTCAGCCAGCAAGAACGAATCACTTTGTTTGGACAACTACTGGTTTCCATTTGGACATGTTGGATCATATTTGACTGATTTCTCGTGAGATACATATCGAATGTAACAGGTTGCTTTACTGGATAGTTGAGCCAGGACTTCTGGTGGCCAGATAAGCCCAGTCTGGGTTATGCAGAGCTTTGAGTAAACAGATGGAAACTCACTAAACATTCTTTTTTTTTTCTTTTTGCACTGATGCAGCTTTTGAGTGTCATGGCCGAAAATGTCATCAGAAACACAAGACTGACTGCGTGACCGACTCCTTAGTAATGTCTCATCATCATCATCACCATCGCTATCTGACTCATTCGGCCTCTACTCCCACCCGTCTCCCTCACACACTCACGCGGTGTAACCCCTCCCTTCTCCGCTGCTGCTAAACTGTATAAATAACCTCTGTCGGAGTTTGGAAGCAAGGTACAGCGACCTGCAGAGTGAAAACAAGACACCGAGGAGGAGAGAGAGTAAACCCTCTGCTGCTGCGAGAGACCACCTGTGGCTGCCACGTCTACCTGTAACCTCCAAAGTCTTCTCAAAGTAAGTCTCCACACTTCTCACACAACCCATGCTTTAACTTTCTTTGACTCCAATAGGGATTTGTTGATTTGTTTATATACCGGTAAATAAATAAATCAAAATAATCGCAACTTTGCTGAGCAAAACGTACTTAAAATAAAAGGTTTCTTCTGCTCGCTTGCCTTTAAGCGTTAATTGGTGTCCAGTAGCTTGGCTGAGGTGACATCTGGAGCGCGTTCAGTACCACGGACAGCTCAGCCTAGTTTTACCACACAACACATGCCATCGATTTGCCTCAGGATCCACATCTGTTTCGTCTAAAAAGTATTTTTTTTAAAAGCAGAACTTCAATATAACCGATTACAGCAGAAATGTGCGCAAAGGTCACTGTTGCTGAACTTGATCAGATCTGCTCTAAATTCTGAAGATCAGCTTTATAAGACCTGCTGAAGGAAGGAAAAGGACTTAGAACAAAATCTAGTGGCCTCAGTTGCTATTTTTTTTTTAAATAATATTTTATATTTTTCAAATGAATAAATACATAAAAGGAGGATATACGTTTTTCTTATTTATTTATTGAAGCAACTCCGACTTTAATCTATAATTCACCCCATGCAATTATTTAGAAAAGGACTGGAAAATACAGCAAATAAGCAAATAAATAAATAGCCGGGCTGCAGGGTGCGAGTGGGGGTAGAGAGCAGAGGTTTCTGGCACACTTTCATCTGCTCCCACACATGCACGGAGAATAGGAAACGGTCTGGAGAGGTTCACACTCCAGCAACATAGTACTCATGGTAGGTGAAGGCCACATTCACATAATACAGTTATTCTACCAAGAGTCTTGGTGGAGATTTACTGCTGCAAATGGAAAATGCGAAAAAAGTCGCAAAACGCAAATAAATAAATAAATAAATAAACAAACAAATAAATGAAATGCTACAATAATATTTTATTTTAAGGATTTCACAAAATATTGCGGTTCTTTTTTGTTTTTAAGTTGTTGGTTAGACAAGATTTACATACAGAGTTTTAAAAGACAATTAGATTGTAGACTGCTAGTTCTGGCCTGATTAAATAGTGTGGGTGTGCGATCCGCTGCTAAATGTGGCACAGCATATAGACCAAAACACCCAGAAGGTAAATCCTGAAGCAGCTGGTGCAGCTTGTCAGATGTGAGCGTCTGTTAGTTTCATGGTTTTCTGTAAGTCTGAATGGGAAAAAAAAAAGAAATTCAATTTAGATCTCTTTTTTAAAATTCAATTAATTGTGAAACAAATTAAACAGTGAAATGGCCAAACTAATGCAAGTGATAATTAAGCTCCTTACTGCCATTTTCAACAGCCTCTGGACATTTCCACCACAGACTCCACAGTCAGACAGAGGACAGAGGGATTTTTTTTTATGCTTTATGTTAGTTGTGCAAATTTACGAGTTTGCAGTTTTTAAATCTGTGCAGACCTGGTATGGAGCAAACCAGTGACTTCTGGGGAAAATGAACATGCAGTTACTTTATCTGACTGTTAATCCAGACATACACAGATTTATAGTTTGTTGTTGTAAAAAAAATACTTGTTTAGTTATCAACAAGAAGTTACAGCAAGATTTCTCTCTTTGTTGAAAGGCTTTAATCCAGGATTCTAATTAATAATTGTAACAGCAGGAGCAGATTTGGTAATGGTATGATGTGATAATGAAATAATCGTCATAAAGCTGATACACTTCAGTGGAAATCCAGTTCCTCACACAGCATGCTAGTTATTATTATTATTAATGCAAATTAAACCTTTCTGTAAACTCCATTAAACCCACAGCCTCCGTGAAGATGCGTGAAATCAGTTTCCTCCTCTAGAGACAAATCCATTTTCTTCATCTTCTTTCAAAAGACAACAACTTTCAGGGAAGAGCTGACAAAAAATCAATCACAGCCCAAAGCCCTAAAAAACATTAAAGGTATATATTGACTTGTTTAACCGCTTTACACACCTCCGTTTACTCATCAGCCTGAGCAGATATTACAGATGAAAACAGATGACATTTGCACCCCTCAGGAGAGGTATGGTACGGGTCGAAGGTTTTGTCATTAGACAGGAAAGGGCAATAGCCTTTATTAGACTCAAAGCATCTTTTTTAATGTATTTATTTATTTGTAAGATTTCATTTAGGATTTATTTATTATTTCCTTCTTTTTTGTTATTTTTCATTATGAATCAATGGGAAATTAGACTTCAACAGTGGTTAGATTTCCATAGCATTTATGTGCCTTGTTACAGATGGTTGTGATACTGAAACCTTGGACAGTGCTGGTGGCCTTAGTGCTGTGTGTGCTGGTCTGTCTGGGAACACTGGCTGATGCCTACCCCCCCAAACCCGAGAACCCAGGAGAGGATGCTCCTCCTGAAGAGCTGGCCAAATACTACACTGCCCTGAGACACTACATCAATCTGATCACCAGGCAGAGGTATGACCACACACACATACACGAGTGTGTGCCCAACAGGCACCGCTGTTCAGGACAGCCTTGAAATGAATGTGGTCCTCAAATGACATTTAGATTTGGTACCATGAGAAAATGACTGAACTTGAAGGAAAATGGTGATTTCCAAACAAATAAAGAAACCATTTTCATCTCCTGCATTAAATTTCAATAAGGATATCAAGGTAAATTTAACAAGGTAAAAAACAAGAAAAAAAGATACAGCACAATCTGCTTCATCACCAATGAAATGACGTGTGCCATATTTGAAAATGTGGAACGAAAAAACAAAAAAGCTTGAATTAATTTTTTTGTTCAGTTTTCTTCCACCAAAAAATCCTGCAAGGCAGGGCACCAATATGAATATTTAATGGTCCCACACTAATAACCTTTCCCAAGTCTTTAAGTATTGTTTTTACTGTTGTGGATGATCCACATGAAGCTGGGCATGAAGAAAGTATGTGAGTTAAATCACTCATAAACAGCCCTTGAAAAATCCCCTCAAAATTAATGACCCTGAGCCAACTGTAGGTGTTAAGCTAAATGTGTTAGTGGGGAACTTGAGCCTTTTCTTGCTTCTTTCCTGCCGATCTTACTTTAGTCCAGACTTCATTTTATCTTCCTTGAGTCATTAAAGCAAGCTGGTTCATACATAAGCCTGGAGCTCTGTCAATGTGTGATGTACACCCTCTTCCTCCCCAACACTTCACACAATGAGATTATAGATTAGATTACTGTCCACTCTCCGAAACCTCCAGGCCTCGAAATGAGCGGGACCAGAGCAATAAAATCGGCGCAGACCGACCCAAGAAAGAAGCCCAAATTCAGTTAGCAGGGCCCAAGCTAAAGCCTGCTGCTCTCAGGTATAAAGATCACCAGTATGGAATTGTCAGAGGGTGTTTCATCATTGGAAACAGTCACACTCGGGAGCTATCTGTTCTCATTCATGAAAGTCAAATAGGCCATTGGTATTTAAATACATCCAGTGCTATAGAAAGTTTTTGCATTTCACTAGAGAGGTGCACATTATGGTTTTCACAGTGGGTGTGAGTGTTTGTTAGGTTTAGACACACTAGATACAACTGATAGCTCTATGAGGTGTAACCACAAATGAACAAAAGAAAACAAAAGTAAAATTTGCATAGTTATTATATCATATGTGCTATATTGTGACAATGTTAATATTTAAATATTGCATTTATCAGTTACCATCACATGTAGCCACGCTTTTCAGTGTAAGTAACATTTCTTACTACTCCAAATTATATGGAAAATTATACACAAATACATCAAAAATACCAAAACTAACAAAGACACGTTCATCCCCAACTGGCTCAAACATTTCACAGAAAGCTGTTTTAACACATGAAGGACTGTGAAGATGTTAAAGAGGATGGATTTTAATTCTGGTGACTTTTGTCTTTTTTTTTCTTTTTTACAAATATCCATACAACTAATCAATTAAAAATTAATTCAAAAGAACACTCAATCCTTAGATTGAGCTTTAGATTTAAATTAAGGTCCCACAATTGTAGGAATTGCAGGCGTGAGCCTGTGAACCTGCTTGATCATTTCAGTGCAGCATTAACAGAAAATGTTGAAAGTATAATATTATTACATTTCCTTAAGTAAGAAATCCGAGCATTTCTTTCACCACTGGGGAGAAGAAGACACAAAAGGACACATTAAGGCTAAAGAAAAAAATATTGGTAGATTGGTAGGAAGATTGAGGTATCAACCAGCGGTGAAAACATTTTATATCCTGATATGTTGCCAGCTGTGTGACAGCTGAAACAGTACATGTGCGCTTCTTGATTGCTTACCTGCAGGGAAGCACACACTGAGGAAGTAACGGAGCATAAGATTGGGTGCTGAGGTCATAGGGGAGGTGGAACAGATGTTTGATGGGAAAACAGAAGAACTGCAGGCCGCTCTGCGGGACCTGAGATGATTGTTTCGCACACATAAACACACACACACACACACACATTACCAAGTAAATTTTCAGTTAAACGGCTCTGTGATTTTACATTTGCAGGCTCTTTTGGAACCCTGGTTTCCCATCAAGGGAATGATAAAAACCCAGCCAGACTTGGAAATGACAGCCTCGTACACACATTAAAACAAACACACACTCTTGAATTTGAATCTGACTGTGACATTAAAGCATTAGCAGCAAACAAAAGGGAACAGCTTGGAAAGGTAGAGGTAAGAGAAGACAGGTGACAGACTGACGGACAAGTGTGATGCACCAGAACCAAAAGTCCAAAAGTCATGTGTTTGTTGTGAGAGGAATAAATGTGGTCACTGGTTTGAATCAGGTTGCTGCACACTGCTGATGATTTCGAAAGGAAGGACACAATCACAGACAGAAACCTGCCAACAATAAGAAAAAAACCAAAAAAAAAAACCTGATTAACACAAAGTGTCCAAAGTGACGGCATGACAAGCACATCTCAAAAAAACAAATATAGTACCAACAAAAGCAAACAACATACAAACAACCTAACAAAGTCTTAGGGAACAGACACTTAACACACACCAGGGAACAGGATAACAAACCCCAGGCAAACTGAATCAAACACTAACAAGGGTGAGGAAAAAAAGGAAATAACTTTCAAAATAAAACAGGAAATTGTAAGGTTGATTAAGAATGAACTCTAAACTCTAAGCGGTGCAGAAAATCACAAAGAGAACTTTCAAAAGCGCAGTGGAAGAGAAAATTTAGAGACAGACAATTGAAACTGTGTTGTCATAAAGACAGTGTCGTGGAGATGTGCAAAAGTCTTGACTTCTCATTTTTAAAAAGTATTTTTCTACACAAATGGAAAATAGGTGCAGCGTTTTATTAAAATGTGTACATACATACATGAGAATGCATTGTATAAAGCTACATTTTAACAAGCTTGAAAGTCAAAATTTGGTATGGCCAACTTTATTCTATAACACAGATTGCTGTAGACATTCACAGTTTTACCTCTCGTGAGCTCTTCTGTGCATACTCATACAGAACTTTCAAATTTGGTTTATCACTCTAGAAGACCTACTGGCACTGGTTGATAATTTGGGCTACCTTTGTCCCCATTTCCCTTCCTTAAGCATGGTTTCCTGACAGCCACCGTTTCATTGAGACCATTTCTAATGCTTCAGCAAACAGTAGATGGATCATGCATCTCACAGGTCTTCATTGGATGTTTTTCTATTTCTTAAGATCATGAAAGCACACTTTCATGTTTAGCTGTCTGTATATTTTTTGGCCTGTCACTGCTTTGTTATTTTCTTCACTTATCCAGTTTCCAAAGACTTTTAAGCACGTGGGGCACATTATATCCAGTTTTCCGTTAATAACTCTTTCTTTCGGAATCACTTTTTTTGGAGCAGCTATTGGTGAAACAATGTTATCTTTGGCATTATTCATAGATCCAACTAAAGAAATGGAAACATATATGTTTATGCAACAGAATGCTAGTAACAAAGTACCTAAAGATACTATTCAAACTGTTTTGATAAAACTAATCCAACCCTTGAATTGTGTGACTTGAATCATCCTTGAATCATTGATGGGTCAGTGTTGGTTGTCTTCACAAGACATGAAAGAAAGAAACAAAAAAACTCCTCTGTAAACATTCACTTACACATAAATGAATGAAAAGCAGTCAATGGCCAAAGGAAAACTTCAGAAATATTTCAGAAAGCCTGGAGAACTCTTATTCATGACCACATATATAGAAATGTGGGGTGACTTAAGACCTTTGGACCACCTACAATATTAAATATACCATATAACAGTTACAGGAGCGGCATGGTCATGAAAACTCATGCTATGAAGTTCCCAGTGCTCATATTCTGCTGATGTTTACGTCAGATGATTGTTGGTACTTTAGTGTACTTTTACACATTATGCGCCTCAGGATTTGACAGCTCCAATCTAACTTATGGGTGCTGTGATTTCTAAATGCATACACTTTGCAATGATACCACTTACAGTTGACTGTGGAATAGCTAGGAGGGAAGAAATTTCATGAACTGACAATGGTGACATCCTATCACAGTAACAGCAGAATGACTTATTAGTTGTTTGTAAAGGCAAACTGCATGGCTACAGGCTTGATTTTATAAACCAGTGGCAAGGGGACTAAAACCACAGTGCGGCACAATGTATTAGTGTATATACAGATATACAGTGTATATCTCAACAAAAGACGTGCGTGTTTCATCGGTAGCCAAATGAGGTTAAACTTATTATGGTTTCTAAGTCATGAGTAAATGGACTGATTCTTATATAGCACTTTTCTACTCTCCCAGAGTACTCAAAGGACTATATACAACAACCTCATTCACACCCACTCATACAAGCA
This sequence comes from Rhamphochromis longiceps, assembly GCF_057381845.1. Classification (NCBI taxonomy): domain Eukaryota; kingdom Metazoa; phylum Chordata; class Actinopteri; order Cichliformes; family Cichlidae; genus Rhamphochromis; species Rhamphochromis longiceps. The sequence goes on from NC_140560.1 coordinate 5,838,600, forward strand.
CTTCTAAACTCAAGAGCAAACTAACCAACATTCACACACATTCACACTCCGATGAACGCATCAGAGGGCAACTTGGGGTTAGTATCTTGCCCGAGGATAATTGGCATGCAGACTGGGGAAGCCAAGGATCAAACCACCAACCTTCCAGTCAGTAATTGATCTGCTCAACCACCTGAGCCACAGCCAACTCAGTGATTTTCAGCCTGTACGAACAGCTGTATATTTTTTCCTGTGGCTCTAGAGATTAAATTTTATCTTGTGTCAGATAAATAATCCCTACAATAATATAGAGGATGTGTGCAGTCATGAAAGATGTATGCTGTAGAATCATTCCACCTGAATGCAATCGTGTGCTACAAAAGGCAGGAGAAAAGACTAAACACCTTATCTGCAGATCTCATTTCATATCAAGCTTTGAGGGGCGTGTGTTTTCATATTTGTAACTAAATTCTTGAAAATCTGTTAAAAAACGTGGATTATTATGTATTATATAGAGACCTCTGTAGCAACCACCAATGTGGCATTCATGGTTGTATCATGGGTAATTTAGGATCCAGTCTTATAGAAGGATTAAAGGTCAGTGTATAAGGGATCCTTGCTGCTTCTATTTTGACTCTATACCAATGAGCTGCACTTTGTGTGACTGATTTACAATAAAAGCAAATCTGTTTTTGTAAAGGAGAGTGAAACAGCAGCATTAGGAAGTGTTTGGATCAGCAGTCGTTTTGAGAACAGAAAATGCACTGTGGTGGTCTGAGTCGAGGGGGAGAATGGTGAACCTTTCCACTAACAATGATTATTAAACAACAGAAACATTTACAGAGGCAAACTGTCATGAATATCTATTTTTCCAAAATAATGCCAACATTAAAGCATAAAGACTGAGCTTTAACTTCATGAAAATGATCACAATTGCAATTTACAATAAAAAAAAATGTCTTCTTCACTCTCAGGTATGGAAAGCGTTCAGCTCAGGAGGACGTGGTCGCAGAGCTGCTGTTTGGTGGCGATAACAACAGAGACCAGAGATCAAGGTAAAGATCCTCAAATGTAAAAACTGAAGATGTCACATGAACTTAAAGAATTTACACTCTTCTCTCATTGGCACATTATTTCCTCTCTCTGTCTTTCAACAGATATGATGACTCTTACATGTGGTGATTCTCCTCCCTCCTCATCGGACATTCCCTCCGGGTACATCCCAGAATGCACCTGGAGGGGCCGACATGTGCCTCTTCTTCCCTGTACTCTAAACCCAACAAAAGAGCATCTCTGACGGATCACAACCTCCCTCTGTTTCTCCTGTTGTTGTTTCACATCTCTGTCACTCCAACAAAACTGTACATAATTTATTATTAAAATAAAATATATATGTATATGAAATCACAGAAGGTGGAACTGTGTCTGTGTGTGTGCGTGTGAGCTTTGGTGTCCTTCGACTGTCCATCAGACTGGAGGAGATTCTTGTTTTGCTGTTTGTATTGTGAAAAGTAACATCATAATATGTGAATCAAATGTTTTCTGTGAGAATAAAAGTTCCCAAGGACTCATGATCTTTTCTTTTGTGGCCTTTTATGTTCATTTATAACTCCGTATTTTAATTCTACCCGCTACTATAGCTTTGCCTGATTCAGAGTTCAACAGACTTCTTATTGATCTTACAGTGGGACTTGCCTCTCAACTGATCCTTTGTCTCCAATAAGGTATTTTAACGTCCTCCCCAAAAACATTTCTAAACTTAACTAAGAGACTGACAAAAAACAATGGCTTTGTCCAAAACATCAATGTATTGTGTTGAAGAGATATATTTAAAAGATAGTAGTAATCAGTATAGTGTCCATTCTGCACAGGCTCCAATTAATGGCAAGGGAAATGCTGCTGAACGCTTAGATATGGAGGAATAGGTGCTCTGCTGAATGAAACAGCAAAGAAGCACCAGCGCCAACTTTGGGAAATAAACCACGTTTAGATTTATACAATAGGAGCAAATTGAGGATGTGCACTGAAGTCCGACTCGTAGACAGCTCTTGGAGAGTAAAGGATGATTCTGGCGGTAAACTGACATTGTTTCTTCTACATCGGTAAGAACAAAGCTTTTAATCTAAAGGTTTTAGGAGCTGCTAACAGTGCAGAAAAGCCCAAACACCGTTTAACTCCAGAAACTCCAGAACAGTAAGATGACCACATTAGCCACGGCATCACCCAGATCTCAGGACAGATATTGTATTATTTGTTTTTTAAAGGAGTTGGCAACTACACTAACACTTTCTGGTAAAACACTGCCTCCTGGTGGTGAAACTTCGGGTTAAGTTTGCAATATGTGAATACAAAAAGTACCTTTCAATCAGTTTTCTTCTGACATTTCTAAAAAATGGCAAGGATAGAGTAGCAAAATCAGGAAAATTGTTAAACACATAGCTTTAATCTTGAAAGTGTGATTTGCACATTACTCTGAACTCAGAAAATTTGAAACAATAGTTAATATAAAATAATGATATAAATAATACAGTATAAATATAAATAACCCGCAGCAACAGCGGACACAGCTCAGAAAATTAGGTTTAGCTTTAGGCCGAAATATTTTAAAAGGAAAATAATTAATAAGACCCCCCCACCCCACCCCCCTCTCTCTTTTTTTCAGTTTTTCTGAGTGTTAAAAACTCTAATGAGGAGAGTTATTGATATTAACACAATCTATATCTCTTACTCTTACTGTGTCACTTGCTCTGGGTGAGAATAGATAATGCACTGAAAATGCAACTATATAGTGTTATATTTATATAAAGACTGAGGTGCTTTCTGAGACATTTATAGCTGGTTTATACTGTCATGTTTTGTAATCTGTAATACTGAAATGTTTCTGGCAATTGAATAGTCCTTGTGGAACTGAGTCAAACTGCAATGTGTGTGTGGGTTTAATTGTTCTTGGACAACAAAAGATCATTATGGTGTGGATGAATAAGATGCATCAATGTGTCACAGGATATGCTGACAGTAACAAAATATCAAGCTTAAATGAAAGTTATCAGGTTATATGCTTAGGGAAACATACAGGGTTAATATGCAGTGCACAAAAGAAAGAGGGTTTACTGTGGGGACAGAAGATTTAGGAGTATTGAGCTAAAACACACAAACACAAACAGCTGCAGTAATGGTAATTTCCTCAGAGACCAGATCTTATTTTATTGTTGAATTTGGGGGGCATGAAGCAAAAGAAAGGAAGAATTAATCCCAGAGCACAGTCATGCTGAAGGCAAAGATGGCCTAATAATACCAGGGAGAAAACCAACATCACATTGTCAAAGGTATCTTTCTCACTGGTATCATTATGTTTCTTTTTATGTATTTTATTTGAGTATTTCTAGGACAAACTGTGATGGAAAAACAAAAGCTCTCACACTTACACATTCTTCTCATAGCTCATGTATTAATTATAACAATAGAAAAAAATGTGAAAGCAAAACAAGCACTGGCCCTTTAATGCACCTCTACGTAAAGCACCGGGAATATGGTCAATTCAACCGGAAGTCTCTTGATTCTAAGCGTTAAAGTATTACATTCCCATCCCGCTTCTTGTTTACCTGCATGCTTTATAATTTTTATTTCAGTGGCAACTCTTACTTTTATATAAATATAAAAATATAATGCTTTAATAATTCAATTTTATTGTAGCTTTATTCGCTAAATGCCCTTTATTCTGAAGTTTTCTCGGAAGTTGTGTATTTTTCTGCCTCTTCCAGTCACAGAGGGAACCGAGAAACCAGACGACAACAAAAAGCGCACGAGACATCACAGACGGCAGGAAGCGTCTCTTGTTGTGTTTAAAGGTGGGTGAGTTTGTTTTTATGTGTCGCAAATATCATTTTATTAACAGACGACGTCTTATCATTAAAGTATCCTAATAAAAGGGTTGTTTATTTAAGGGAGCAGATACACTAAAGCTAGGTTGACAAAGGTGCGCGCGTGTGCGCGCGGTTCTCTCAGTGTATTTAAATAACCGCGCGCCACTAGCGCTACATTTCATTTGTGATGTTTGGTTAGCATCTTCCTTTGTCAGACAGGCTATCTGCATGTCTTTCTGTCCCCCTCTCCTTTTGTGTTTGTGTGTGTGGTGCTTTGTTATGTATGACTCCTGAGATTAATTAGTAGACTTCTCTGCTTGCACTGGTGTATTTGCACCTGTGTCGTTTATTGTGTGTTTGCTGAGGGATTCATTGGTTATGTTAATGGTAGTGTAGTTAGGCTACCAGTTAAACTGGTTTAAGACTTAGAGTCACACTCACCCTGACAATTTTATGACAGTTTGTCAAGCTAGACTCATCTGTCCTAATACTTGACAAATATAGCTTTTTTAAAATTGCTTAATAAAGCCATAATATTAAATACCATAAATCTCTTAAAGTTTTTTCTTTTTTATTATGTATTCTAACAATTCAATAACAATTCTGAGTAATTCTCTTGCTGTTGAAGTTTAGTAACTGACATGATTTGTGTGTTTGTTATCATCTCAGAGACTCAAAATAATAATAATGATTAGAAACAATAATCACACTACATTTGTCATCAGTTAAGTTGTAGTCCAGCTATTATATCTGCTTGGTTGGGATTTTCCTTTTGAAATGGTAAAATAGTACAAAAGAAAATGCGGATAAAACAGCACTTTAGCTCAAGTCTAAGGAATAAATCGTTTGAAATAACCAGCTTTACTAAATACAGGATAACGACACAGTTTAAACCATGTTGGCATGTAGTACAGCACACAGCCAAACAGCTTTTGCCGGCATGTGCTTTCTACAATTGTTTCTTTACATACAGCAGGCCTGTCCTGGTGTAGCTAAGCAGATGGATGATGGTGGGGGGTGAATGGAGGAGGGGCAGGGATGTTGCATAAATAAGGGAGTAATAGAGAGGAAAGGATGGGAGGAAGGTAAGAAGGAGGGGAACATCATTAAGGGGATCTGCAAGCAAGAAAAAAGGATTAAAAAAGCAGAGGGGAGTGAGACAGCAGGACAGAGTGCAGAGCTGAGGAAGCTGTGAGGGAAAGAAGTGTTAAAAAAAGTGACGATGAAGCAGGAGGACGAGGAGGGGTGTTTGTTGGAACGTGTGAGGAAGCAGAAAGCAAATGGACTTCACAGCATTTTAAACACAGTCATTAATGTGTCTGTGTTGGGCTGTTATTGTAGTTGACATGTACAGTAGCTGAGCAGCCTACTTCATCCACATAGAATGAGTCCACGTCCTCATCAGTAATATCAACAAAAGAGAAAAATTATTGTACTCCCATACTCATTGTCATACAGCTCAGTGAAGTTATGCTGCTACTCACGATGTGCATTTATTTGATGAGTCATACATACACAGTGTGAGTTCAGTTCAGGCGCACCGTCCGTGGTTCTACTTAGATTTGCAACATCTGTTTTTTGTTTTTTTCACACTGAGGATATATATACACACACACACACACACACACACACACACACACACACACACACACACACACACACACACACACACACACACATTCTGCTCTAAAACGGAATAAACTAGGTGACTCATAACCAAAATAATTTAGTTGGATAAATGGTACTACAGACTGGAGTAAAATGTAAATATGTAAATATGATTTGGGGGTGCCCCTTTTAAGAGCAGTGGGCAGCCAGTAGGCTAGTCCCTTGGTCAGGGGAATTAACCTGACGTGTTTTCAGTTTGGGAAGAAACTGGAGCTACTGGAGGAAACTGGAAGAACAGATTGAAAAAGGAAGGCACAGGTTTGAACTTTAAAAAGTTTCACTGTGAGACAACAGTGCTAAGCACCGAAGCATCCTATGCTCAGTCAGTTTCTCTCTTTTATGGTGTTCATTATTATTCATGGAGTTTTGCTGTCGCCAGTCTAGACCCAAACAGGTCAGGGTAGTATCCAAGATTAAAATCTTGTAATGTTTTCTTTCACATTTGTTGTCATCAGCTTGGATAAAATGTGCATCAAAGCTGGATGATGATGTGAATCTCATCTTTCAGACATTATACTTTACATCCAGTCCATCCCGTTCCACACGTCTCACTCTTACAGCTTCTCCTTTTACGTCATCCACTTTTGCCTGAGGTGTTGTGTAATGCCTACTCTAGTATAAACAGCAGGGTGTGTGTGTGAAGGCAAAACTGAGGGAAGATGAGTTTCCATGGCAGCCACAAACTGCAACAGCAGCTTGTCATAGCAACAAGCATAGATAAATGCATAGATAGATAGAAAGCATTAAAGGGGATGTGTGCCTCTTTGTTCCCTTCTCACTTTCTCTGTATTGCCATTGTATCGTGTGTGCTGTCTTGGCAGTGTATAGATTAGTCACACCCACATGCCCTCCCCCTCCCCTTTTGCCAGGCATGTTCAATTCCAGAACAATCAGTGGAGCTCCACCCTCAGTCGCTGACATCACTGCACCCTGTGTGTTTGTCGTGCTGCGTTATGGCGGGGAGGGGGTTCAAAAACACGAGCATACCGTATACACCCGCAAACATTCCCACGTGCAGCAACTGAGCAGTGCAGTTTTATCTCATGCTAATTTATAGCACACACTGAACCCAGTCATCAGTTATTATCACGCGGTTGTTACTCTCAGTCAGCAGGATGGCAGCATAAGTCTCGACAGAAAAGGATGATTAAAATGTTTAACATGAATATTTTAGACTGCTGAATCTGCTTTTTTAAATCATGCTATAAAAATAATTACTAAAATGTCAGAACTGAACAGAAAAACATGTTAAAGCCCAGATTTGGTTCTTCATATATCTATGATAACTGACAACTCTCCAATTTTTTGGTCTCATATCCACTTCTGTCAGATGATCACTAAAAAAACTCAGAGCTGTAGTGCATGTGAGATATATCAGCTCAGCTATTTAGCTTCAGGCCTAAATGGATAAATAGCTACCCTGGCTGTAGTGTTTATGTTTCTATGCCAGTACATTACTTGCAATTGTGCTCTCCCCTTTTTCTTCTTCCTGCAGCCATTTATAGGAGTAAAAAAGCCTGGTAAAATCATATAAGCTCAAAGGCTGTTTTTAAAAAATGTGTATTACTGAGGCTGTAGTGGTGTACTGCACTGCGTGTAAGTGGTGCAGTGGCCTATATATTAAGAGTGTTAACTTGTCCAATTGGTTCCAATCTTGAGGCTTTTATTCATGTGAAAGTGTTTATCTTTGTATTGCAAGTTGCCCAGTGAGTTTAAAAGCAGGTGGTTTGCACGGCATGAATAGAGGACATCATCATTTGTACTAAATCATCCCCATCTGAATGTAGCAGCGAAGGAAACAAGCTTTTTTAAAATGTTGGTGTTCATTGAACGTCTTTATCATTATTGTCAGTGTCTTATTTTCAGACCTGCACTTACATTTATTTTGTTGATCATTCTTTCCTTTTTTTCTTTCTGTCCTTCTCAGATTTACTGCAGCTCTACCATGCCCGTGGCCTCCACCAGGACAGAGCCTGGTGAGACCAAACACTATACTCCACATCAGCTTAGCATCGCCACATGATTGTTTTTTTCTGTTTTCTTTATTCACAGCTCTCTCCTAAAATCCAGTTTCACAAAAGATTAAAAACCAGAAATATGAGAATGTGTTACTAATCTGAAAAATGGTGGTATTTGCTCTTTGTAAGCTAATTAATGATAACAGATGTTTTACAGTTACAGCTACACTGTAGAATATCCTCCAGGAAACGACTGATGCCCCCAAATACCAATATTTATGATAGCGCTGTAGTATATATATATATATATATATATATATATGATGCTGGTTTGCTTACACCTGTGGCCTTTGATTACATCTGGTAATATCAAATTCAATAATATGAAAATACTAAAATAAATAAAAATGAAAAAATTACATAATTGCAGCTTGTTACATTGTAGCATACTTCCCTTGAATATGACTAAATATAGAAATTCTTAAATTCACTGCAGTTTTGTACATAACAGCACTGCTGTAGGCTGTATTTATGAGTCATAATCTAGTTTTCTTTCATTTTAAATTTCAACTTTAAACTTTAACCTTAAGGCAGCATTCCGGCTAACAAGCTGTGCTGGCAAGTTGAAATTTTCTCAAACTCCCAAAGCAAAGCAAAGCAATACATGTACAGTTCATTTCTCTAGCACATGATTTTAGCCTGCAGCTTTCTGTTTTCTTCTCTTTGTTCAATGTTGTCGTTCCTAAAGCCAAAAATGCATCCAAACAACAGACCGTGTGCCACCACACTCGGTAGTATGTTTTAAAGGAGACAGTACACACTGGGGGGAGTATTAACTGAATTTAAAGACAAAAAATGTCAATTTGAGGTCCTGAATGTCGGTTTTGATTGATTTGTCAGCCCTACAGTATCCCCTACCTGACACAACACACAGTCTGCAGCTTTTTTAACCCATGCCATTAGATTAATATGGAGTTATAAACTCATACTCGCGTAAGTATCTATTTTTGAAACTAAAAGGATGTTGAATTCCAATGAGGAATTTCCCTATAATGAGCAGAATTCAGACAGTTACATCACAGCTTTGTTAAAACCAGGAAGCCAGGTGCTTGTTTAAAGCAGAGTTACAACTATAGACACAAGCTCTGTGTCATTTGTTACTGTCTCATTTACCATGTTTCCCTTACTTAATGTTGTTCTTCCCTTCACTGTGTGTGTGTGTGTGTGTGTGTGTGTGTGTGTGTGTGTGTGTGTGTGTGTGTGTGTGTGTGTGTGTGTGTGTGTCACAGTGCCCCAAGTGTTGGACGCAATGAGCGACAGCACGGCCAGCTCCACCACAGCCAATGACCTGGACCTCATTTACCTCAAAGGCATCATGGAAAGCCCTCTGGTAGGCTTCACACAGATGCACTCGTGCACACACATATTTTAAATTCAATAAATTTTGCTGCGCTTCTGTCATTCATACTTGCACTTGCAGCACGCTCTCATCTTTGTAACCGTGTTTGTATTTGTGCGTAAGGAGCAAGAGGAGAGCCTGAAGGAGCCACGGTTGTCACCCGTGAGGGAGAATAATGTGGAGCTCCTGCAGGAGATCCTGAGAGACCTGGACCCATTCACCAATCATTCTGATACCGCAGCCGAGCTTGCTCGCATTCTCACGCAGCCTCACTTCCAGGTGTGGAACACACAAAGTCACACACACAGTGTTTCCCACTTTGTGTTTTCACTGTATTCCAGTCACAGAGGTGGTTAATTGAAGGAAAACGAATATTTCATGCATGATATTTTGTGCCTCAGTCTCTGCTGGAGACACATGATTCAGTGGCAGCTCAAGCATGTGAAAGTCCACCTCCCAGCCCATGTGACTTTGTGGATCATGAACCAGAAGACAGCCAAGCACACAACCACCTTCCACCTGATGCCATCCGCATGGTGGGCATACGCAAAATAGCCGGGGAGCATCTGGTAGGTTATTAGAATTTGGACTGTTTGCACCTTTTGTGTTTCCCATTTAAAAACATTCAGTTTGTGAAATAATAAATGCTTGTGTGGGTTGTATGCTGGTGCCATTTGGGTTATGGATGCAGATTTTTATTAGTGTTAATGATGGAGATAATAGCCAGTAATAACTGTATTCCAGGGTGTGACATTCAAGGTGGAGGGTGGGGAGCTGGTGATAGCTCGTATTCTTCATGGTGGGATGATAGACCAACAAGGGCTGCTGCACGTCGGCGATATCATCAAAGAGGTGTGTTGCTTTTTTCTTTTTTGTTTGTTTTTTGTTTTCCTTAGTTTCATTTTCAATTATCCTCTAATTTATTGGTTTATGGTGGAACCTTGCATTTTTAGTTCTATAGGATAGTTGTTTACTTTTTTCAGTAAGTTAGTATTTGATGAAGAATATACTTTTTGGTTTCCTGCTAAGACTATCCGTCCTATGAATGCAAGAGCCGACAGAAACATGTAGACAGCTACTGCAGACTGTTCAGAGGTAACGTCTCCAAAGCTCACTTTGTAAAGCATTATATTTCCATTGTTTCATCTACATTAAAATGTGTCTCACTGTGAGGTTAACAGGAGACCAGCTGAGACTCCAGGAAATCAGTGCACCTGGCCCACTGTCCCTGTGATTCTTGGGAGTGAAGCTATTTTTACAGCAGTAGCTGTTTCACATGTCTCCAGTTTTTTTTATGCTGTTCTGAGTTCCCGCCTGATTTACATATGAAGCTTACCGATATTACCGTATTACCGTATCAATCGTCTCGTTAAGCATTTACTTATCGACTCTTGTTCTCTTGTGTTTATTTCTTCTTGAGTGTCAACTTGTTAACCGCTATGACTCAAGGTCAGGCTCAAGCATGAAATGCCCCGGATTATTTGCGTACCTCCACAACTACCATAAGAAAAAATCTGTTGTTTATCGGCTGTTTATTGATCACGGCATTCTGAAAGTCTAAATGCATAAATCTGTGTCCATACTATTGTTTAACCACTAGATGGCGAGGTAAACTATGTGTTCTTATGAAAGCATGGGGCAGAAACCCACAGCAGTTCAATCCCAATACTGTGCAAATGAATAGATCAGGAAAAAATAGCAAAAGTAAGGATCATTTGCTAGTGAAAGTTTGTTTTTTTGACATTTTATTCAGGGGTTTTTGGTGCTGCAGTTATTGGAGTTTCACTCCTGGAATCTGTGGAACTTTATTCATTTGAGTGGATGTTTGAGCAGATACTTACCTGTGTTTAAATACTCTGTGGTGTAGCTTGCTTGCACTGGGCAGGTCTATCCCTCCTGACAGGGCTATTGGGACCTGTTCTGGTGCTCTGTAGTGGGCTAACACCTTAAGAGTACATTTTCAGTTGTTCAATTTGTCCGTCATCTGCATAGTCCACAAGAGGCTTTTAATTTTTACATGCTTCAAAGTTCTGTAAATATTTAAGCCAACTGATCGAATTTGCAAATTTAAATGTAAAACTCTAGTCAGCTGTTTAAAACCCTTTCGCTTAACCTTTAAGACATGTAAGGAATCTTTTTTGTCATTACTCTTGTTGTCTACTTTACTGACAGGCGAATGGACGAGAAGTGGGCAGGGACCCCAGGGTTTTACAGGAAGAGCTGCAAGCAGCTAGTGGAATTGTGGTTCTGAAGATACTGCCAAGTTATCATGAATCCATACCACCTGTACAGGTGACACATAAACACACCACACACAGAATAGACACATGGGGCTAAATCTATTCTCCTTATTTGTCAGGGTTTCTATTTATTTATCTATTTTTTGGTTATTAACTGAATTTCATTGTTAGAAACTTATTTTCATTAACACTAGAACCTTGTTTTGACCTCTGTTAAATTAAAACCACGTGATCTCATATTTCATGCCGTTTTAAAAATGGATTTCTTCATCAAATACTGAATTTTGGGGTGTTTGGGATCAAAAGAGAAAAGAAAGTATAACCATTTTTACATAGAACCACCAAGGATGTTATTTCGACCGCATAGAAACTGATGTAAAATCACTGTTGTGCCACATTGGGCTGCCTAGCAATACGATTGTTTACACACATTTTGACTTAAATGCTGCTGTTACATGAGTCAGAGCTAGCTATATGTGATTGATAAATAAATATGTAGGGGAATGTAGTTAGATGAAACATGAGTAATTGCTGCTGGGCTCAGGGTGGGATATTGAGCTGGGCAGACTGTGGGACCGAAGGCATGGAGAACCAGGTATGTAACTTGCTGTGTAGGGCAGCATAGGGAACTGAAATGAACAGAGACTCCAGAGTGTGGGGAACTAATCCAAATAACTAAAGAGTGAAATCAAGAGAACAGCGCCCTGCTCACTTTCAGGCCTGAGCAGCACCTCAGCAGGTGAAGCTGCGGACTGAGGCAGGGTAGTGTGCAGGTTTGGTCTTAATTATATTTTTTAAGTGTGTAAGCTGTTGTGGTAGTTTTGTCCAGTCTTTGTTTATTTATTCTAAAGTGTGTTTTAAACTTTACAACCTGCAATTAAATTTTAAAACTCATTGATGAAACCATTCAAATCCCTCAAAATTCACCTTAAATCCTTGTTTTGCCAAATCTGACTTAAAATTAGAAAAATTTGATGAAATAAACAACTTAAGTGAACTTAAAAAATGGCATCTTTGCCATTACTGCAAGCAGCACCTCAGTAATGGCACCTGTGGTAACATGAACCCCTCCTAGCAGTTCTAGTCTTAAAGGGATTTTAACTTGGGATGCACCACTGAAATAAAGATGTGTACCTCTATGTATTTCTCCAGGTATTCTTTAAGTGTCACTATGATTATGACCCAGCCAACGACAACCTGATTCCTTGCAAGGAGGCGGGGTTAAGGTTTGAGACCGGGGATATCCTGCAAATAGTCAATCAGGATGATGTCAACTGGTGGCAGGTGACAGAATAGTATTTATGTGAACATGTTATAGCTTCCTGTGTGCACATTTTCATATCTTTGGATTGCTTTGCTAATTTTTTCTTCATTTGTTGTGCAGGCACGTCATGTGGAAGGTGGGAGTGCTGGGTTAATCCCTAGTCAGATGCTTGAGGAAAAAAGGAAAGCTTTTGTCAAGAGAGATGTGGAGCTGGCACCTGCAGGTAATATGAAAGAACGAATAAGGTTGTGATGATGGTGACTTTATTTTAACAGAGGGCCTGGATTCTAATCAAAGCATGGACGCAGTGTGTGTTTTGGGCCTTAATGAAATCATCTCACTATGGATGTAAAATATTATTAAAATACTGGTGGTTGCCAGTGTTGCTCTGCAGCCTCCTAGTGGATGGTATCAGTTAGATAATCATAGGTGACTTCCTCCTTGAATTATTGCATCACAAGATTTTCAGGAAACTTGAAGAAACCTTGAGGTCAGTGTCGCTGAGATTCAAACTCATCTGAAATTTTAGTAGCTGCACCTTCAAAATCCAAAACATTTCAAAATCCCACATTGGCACATTTTGAAGTTATAGCATTCACAAACGTGAGTGTCCAAGCTGCTGCCCTGCAGGGTGACGACAGTACTCCATCAGCCTTTTACAGCTTTGGGGTAAAAGCCAAAAATGTTTCATGAACACAACAGAATATGACCCATTTGTATTGAACTATATTAGCATGTTATACTGTAAACAGAAATATAAATCGTTAATAAACATATGGCAGCAAAAAAAAAAAGACTTCTGAAAGTGTTAAGTATTAAGTAGGTGTTCATTAAGGAAGGGCATTATGTTCACATGTCTGGTGTGTGTTGCTGCAGCCCATGGTTTATTGATTATTTGTCACTGCCGTGTGGTGGTGCACAAACACGCCAGGTACATGAAGTTTGCTCACATGTTTAAATTTCACAATGTGCCAGTGCACTGGTCTACAATGTTTTAAGAATATTTAGACTTAACTTTTTATAAGAAATATTTTCAATATAACATTGAGCATTATAGCATGAACCTGTATTAGATTACAAGAAAAGAAGTTTGAACATACTCCCACTTTCATATGTGGGAGTTACCCCAGTTATTATGGCATATAAGAACCATCGCTCTCTGATGTCCAACCTTTGTAAAAGAAAAAAGGTTTTCTTTGCTAAACGTTACCAGTCAATGATGTGTCATTTTTTACACTTCTGTAAATGTGAGATTTGCATAAGCATTCGAACAACTGCTAATTCAGTTCGAGTTCACAGAAAGGGTTTTGTTCTGTAAGGGAGCTCTTATCAGTAGATCCAGTAGATCTAATTCCCCTTTTAGAAGCACAAACATGAATATTAGAACTTAAAGAGGAAAAATTAAATGTGTATGAGACATAATATCTGGCAGAGACACATGCATGAACATGACTGATCATTACAAGCCAGCTTGTGGGCAAATGAGTACAAGTTAGTAGTTGTGAAACATGACTGATGCTCATAAATTACTTTAGTTTGAAGTTTGGCTTCAGTTCTCTGCCTACACTAATGCTGTGCTCCAACAATGCAACAGGAAATCTGTGTACTGGTGTTGGAGGAAAGAAGAAGAAGAAGATGATGTATGTGACCACCAAAAATGCAGGTAATAAAACAGGGCCAGGATCAGTTTAGCTCTGCTGGGGTAAAATATTCCTACTGCTTTGTCCTTACTTTCTGCTCTTTGTTCACCCTCAGAGTTTGACAGACATGAGATACTGCTCTATGAGGAGGTGGCCAAGGTCCCACCTTTCAAGAGGAAGACTCTGATTCTGATAGGTGCTCAAGGTGTGGGGAGGCGGAGACTAAAGAATAAGCTTCTACTGAGGGATCCACAGCTCTTTGGGACCATAATTCCATGTATGAAGTCTGATATATTCCATTGCCTTATTGCTTCTTATTGCTAAAGTAGCTAGAATTGTTTTTTTATTATATTGAGTCGATCGGTAGGCCCACAAACCCCTATGCAGGAAGTTGATTTCGGCTCTCTGATTAAAAAACATCTTGATCCCTGATCCTCTGATCAGTCCCCTCTGCATCATCTGAGTCTCAGCCAGTAGATGGTGCAGAGGGGACTCGCTCAACCTGACTGCCTTCATGTCCAGATGTCTTCCCTGCTTCCCCTGATAGGAAAAAAGCTGACTAACTTTGCAGGTCAAACCTTTTTGATTGCACCTGTTGTGGCACTTGTTATCCTGGGATGGTTTCAGAGGCCTGTACAATAGGCCCCAAGGGAAGATATTACTGGGAAAGGCTAGAGCAACCTATTAGAGCTATTTGGACTAATATAGATCAATACTCACCTTTAATGTTTCTCAAAGGGTTGAAAAAGGAATGGCCACAGTTTAGACTTTAATAGCAGAAGATTTTATTAAAACAACTTTTCAGAGTGGGGTCTGCTACCAAATGTGGCAGACAAACTGACTAAAATGTCCACCATCCATCTAAAAATTTTTACATTTTGGGTTGGAGAGCTATGTTAGCTGGCTTGAGCTAATAAACTGATCATAGTAACTTCCCTTCCTTGTATTTGCGCAGACACCTCCAGAAAACCCAAAAAGGGAGAGCGAGAGAGTCGGATGTTTGCTTTCACTACCCGCAGCAAAATGGAAACAGACATCAAGAACGGGCGCTATCTAGAACATGGAGAGTATGAGGGCAACCTGTACGGCTTGAAGATCGACTCCATACATGAGGTGGTGGAGGCAGGGCGGGTCTGCATACTGGACGCCAACCCTCAGGTGTGCACATACAAGACTTTTCTGTTTTAGCAGTAATCATAAGCAGCAGCACCTTTACTGTCTTGTGTGAAAATTAGGGGCTAATTTGGCAGAATCCTGTATACATTACACACATGCTTCTAATAGTTTCTATTGCCAGTTTATTAAAGTGAAATGCTCTAACTTACGTTGTGCTTGAGATGCTGAATCAATGTCGTTGTGCTATTGTGGTAAGCTGATTCAGTTTTACCATGAACACACTGTACAGCATTTTTGGTTTTCCTTTGTTTGAAATGGTCACAAACTTTAGATAGTTTTCATCTTTTTCTGTGACTTTGCTTTTCGCTTCTTCTTCATCTTCTCTGCTTTTCTGATCCCGCCATCAAGTCAAGGCCGCTCCGTCCACATAAAACATGGTGATCACTAACCAGTACATGGCCTTAAAGTAGAAAAATTTGCACGTGGTATTGCACATAAGCATTGTGCATAATATTGCATACAAGGGAGACTGGGCGAAGGTTAACACAGTGTATTGGATGTGTGTGTGTGTGTGTGTGTGTGTGTGTGTGTGTGTGTGTGTGTGTGTGTGTGTGTGTGTGTGTGTGTGTGTGTGTGTGCGTGTGTGTCATCTGAAGAGACCATGTTGTAGAATCTGACAGCAGTTGGAAGGAAAGACCTGTGAAATCTCTCTGTCCCACATGGTGGGTGCTGCAGCCACTGAAGCAGCTGCTCAGTGCTGTCAGAGTCTCCTGCATGGGGTGGGAGAGAGACTTTGATCTCCTGCATCCATTTGGGTCCACAAAATAAAACCCTCCACATTCCTCACATCGTAATCCCATGACAACTTCTCTACTTTATCTTAAATCTGTTTGACACAGTCAGTCCCATTCAGTCAGCATAGTGTCATGTGCCTCACTCAAGGGCATCTTATTAAGAGTACTGATAAGAGAAAACAGTCTTTCACTCTCGTCAGTCGGTAACTTGTGGTGGATTAGCCCAGTGGGTCAAAAAGTTTAGAGCCTGCAAGAGACTCTTTCAGTCTAATGTACTTGTGTTGATTTTGCTTGCGTGTCTTAATTTTAGTCTCTCAAAGTTCTGCGGACCTCTGAGTTCTTGCCCTACATCGTGTTCCTTCAAGCTCCAGAGTTCGAGGTGCTCAAGGCCCTAAATCAGTCAGCTGCAGAGGCAGGGGTCGTCACCAAGACGCTGATGGTAGGAATTGCTCACAGTACAACCATATGCACATAAAGAAGATGAATAACTCAGGAAGCAGTAAATAATGAGAAATCAGTCAAAGCAGAAGTCCTGTGATTAACAGCCCTGCTATCTGTTTTCCTTCACAGGATGAAGAGCTGCAGAGGACGTGCGATGAGAGTGCTAAAATCCAGACAGCTTATGGTCACTACTTTGACCTCAGCATTGTCAACGACAACCTCGACGAGACATACCGCACCGTCAAAGCAGCGCTGGAAACGGTTTCCAAAAACCCCCAGTGGGTCCCGGTCACCTGGGTGTTCTAGAAAGAGACGTGCTGGACTGAGGAGGGAGGGAACAAGAAAGGAAGCAGGCACTGAAAATATTCCACTGAGTATAAATGATGGGTAATAACTTTACAGGATAACTTCTCAAATTTCCATAATTTAAACAGGATATATTTTCCGTGCTGCAAAGAAAGCGTGGAATTGAAGAAGGAAAGAGATGAACGAGGAGGTGGAAAAAAACCCTTCATTTCAAAAAGTGTGCATATGCATGTGTGTTCCTGTTTACATAGAGACTTCAGAGCAAAGACATGTGCCATTACTGATGATTATCATCAGACATTGTCATTGTTTACATTTTTTGCATTTAATCAGTGCCATCTCAGTGCAACTCAGTGCCATTAGGAACAAGCAAGCTCCATCTTTCACTTTTGTAAGTGTACAGTTTCTCATCATGAAATCAAAAATAGTTTCCCACTGCCTTCTACAGTAAATGTGGATGTTTTGCATAAAGGTTAAGTTGTATAAGGTTTCCTATCAATCCCCTCACACCCATGGGTAAAGCTTTTTTCAGGTTAAGTCTGGTGAGGCCGTCATAATCTTTAAAAAATGTCTCTTGTTCTGGAGTTGGTTGAAAAGTGAAAGGACATCTCTTTCAGGCTTTTAAAAAGATTTGATTTCAACTTTTATTGGTTAGAGACACTAATCACTGAGCAATAGCATCTAAATGGTACATGACCATCAGTGGCAATAACAGATTCAATTTGTTTGAAAAGTCAAAGTTAACATCACATCCAGACCAGGGGTCTCAAACTCCAGTCCTCGAGGGCCGGTGTCCTGAACCACGTATACCTGTTGCAACACAACTGAATACAATTAGTAGGTCATTAGCAAGAGTATAGCACTTGACTATAGAACTTGACTGCATGCAACCCCTAACCCTACTAAATTTGAGTAATGTTGTTTGGAAAAATGTACTTCTAAAAGTACTTTTATTGCTCCATGTTCATTCACTCATGAGCTGCTGTAACGTGAATCAAATAGCTGAATAGCCACTTCAGTCCTCAAGGACTAGAGTTTGAGACCCCTGATCTCAATCAAAACCTAGCATGAAACCTCTCAGCCAGGTTTAAACAGAAAGAAACATTTTTTCTAGATATCTTCACCTATCATAAAAAAACAGCTCGTCACATTTCACTATAATCTCATTTTAACTTTGTTTCAGTGTGCGGCACAGTCGCTTCATTAACAGTTTTTCAATAAGTAGCATACTGGGTGGGTCACATGGATTAAACTATGATTTAGAGAACAAAAAAGAATCAACGAATATCCTCTTCATCCTATGGAGCAGGTGCTGAAAAAAATAGGACAAAGAAATAAATGAGAAGTCTGGAGCTCTGCATTCAGCTGTTAACTGTTTTTCTTAAATCATGATTTACTCATAATGCTGGCCTCTTCTCATGGTTCTGTTACTAAACCTGAAGCCTCTTTAATTCAGTTCCATGTCTAAATGTGAATGTGGCCACTATTAAGAGCAAATCATAGAATGAGTCTTAGGAGATACACTGTTCATTTAAAACAGAACTCCAGGCCTCAAGAGCCGGTATCCTGCAGGTTTTAGATGTCCTTGATCCAACACCGCTGATTTAAATGGCTAAAATCAACATGTCTTGAAGTTCTCCAGAGGCCTGGTAATGAACTAATCGTTTGATTCAGGTGTGCTGACCCAGGGTGTTGTCTAAAACCCTACAGGCCTGATTTAAAACATCACCATTTACTTGATGATTTTCTATTTGATTTCTGTATAGGTTTCTCATCATATTCCAAATTTAATATTTGTTCGCAGACACTGAAAAATTCCTGTAAGAATTCAGTCAACTCACTCCGTAACATTTTGACAGCTAATTTTGAGTTTCAGTCTTTTAACCATTTAGTTGTAGATGTATTTTAAGCTTCTAACCTCTTTTAATTTTAGTGTAGTTTTAGTTGACTAAGTATCATAAGAGTACAGTAGGCTAATCCTGAAGTTGAGTGACTTCATTTAAATATAAAGTGTAAAAGTATTTTACCAGTAAGAGTTGCTCCAAATGGTTACAAAGCATCTTATTTTCCTCAATATCCACTTTATGTCTATGTCTCATCTTCTCTTCTACTCAAGTGTTGACATTTTGTTTTGTTTTCATGACAAACAGGGAGCTTCCCTCCAACTTACCCTGTTAGTCAGCAGCAGATGAAATACGCACAACTAACCTGACCAAAAAAGAGAGAGATTATTTCTAATTGGATCGCCTCCTTTCTGCCCAGTATATATTCAATGACAACAGTGTCAATACACTTTGTCATAGTTTTTCTCCTCGAGCATTCTTTTTTATTTAGTTGTCATCATGTTTTAGGAAAACTATGATAGAAATTATTGGTCATAGAGATAAACAAATACAAATTTTATTTGTCACATACACAGTACAACATATAGTGAACATGTAGTGATATGCTTGTGTCCTGAATGACTGATATTTAACTGTGCATCATTTATGCTGATAACTTCTAGGACCAAATATGTTTGGTTGTTATAGGTGGATCTAGACCTAGAGTTCAACTAAACATACAGAGTGTCAAGAATATGGAATAAAAGTGCACACATCAGGAAGAAATCAAACAAACACAAGCTGTGAAACCGTACATTGAAGTCATTGTACAAAGCTTTCTTTCACCAGAATGAGTTATTCTGTTTCACTCATCCTGTCATTCTCAGTTAGCACTTTTCATTTTGATGTGTCTGTGATTTTTTTGTTTTTGTTTTTTGTATTTCTTGCGTGAGCTGTAAAAAGGTTGTAGATAGAATGTAGATACACAATCATATAGAAGGAATGATGCTCCCCCCTCGTATTTACAGTATGAGACATGTCAGTGGTAGCCTCAGAGTGAAGACCACAGCAGCTGACCTACATCAAAATAAATGTAAAACAGTATTTTCACCATTTTGATGTCAACACAGTGTGTTGTCTTTTGTCTGTTTTTTGTTTTTGCCCTTCAGTTGTAGTGTCACTCTCAGGCCACCGTACTTGTCACAGTTTCCACAGTGCCAACTGAAGTAAAACAAATCATTGTATTTATTTTTTAATTTCATGTGTTTTTTGTGGCAGCTACTCAGTATTTTGATGCACAATCGCTTAGCGATATAAGAAAATTTGGTGTTTAACAGTGAACAGAGTCTGGTTCTTTAGGCTGTGTTAGGGGAGCAGTTTTTAGTCAGTCTTTGTAAATAACATTTATATTTATGCTCTAGTTTTTAAAGATGGCTTCAGAAAAGCAGATTTTTGCCTGGCAGCTATACATGTGACGTCTGAATATGCTGGAATAAAACCATCATTACTCTTGAGGACATTCCAAAACCTCACTGTGTGCTTTTTTCAATGAAATGTCATGAATGCAACGGTAACGATCATCAAATCACAAAAAGATTTGATGATCTTGCGATAATAGACTTTCCTGAAGGCAAAACAACAAAATCTTTGCAGTCATGCATTGAATTAGACGGTGAATCAGTGTTGAACCTTGGAATTATTTTGTAAGGCTGCTATTAGTGATGCTTCTGTCTCTACAGAATAAATGATTCAATTATAATTATTTGTGATTATTTTGCCTCAATTATTCATGTGCACTTTTATATTTAATAATTTTATATTTGATAAGTTAAGTATTATAAAAGACACTTTGGAGTGGCATGATGGATGCAAGGCATTTTTCCCTCAAAACAGTTAAACAGGAACCAGCCAATGATATTGGTAATTAATGTAACGTGTGTAAACCATTACTTTTTTTTTGTCTCTCTGGCTCCTCATTTCCTCCACATAGAGATGAAAACATAAAAACAATGTCCAGCACTGTCAAGAGCACGCCAAGTCAACCCTAACCATGTAGAAATGTTGGCCAACTAGAAGCCTACCAGCAATTTATTGCACAGTCTGACATCATAAAGGGGATAATGGCACCGACCTTTGACACTGCAAGCCAGTGTTTATTTTTATTTACCACAGACATTCTGAAAACATTCAACCAAGAAAAGCATTTTTCCACCGTGGCTGTAGCTCAGGCGGTAGAGCAGGTCATCTACTGATCGGAAGGTTGGTGGTTCGATTTCTGGTTTCCCCTAGGCTGCATGCCAAATATCCGTGGGCAAGATACTAACCCCAAATTGCTCTCCGATGCATCCATAAGAGTATGAGTGTGTGTGAATATTACTTAGAAAGCACCTAGAAAAATGTGCTTGTGCGAATGGGTGTGAATGGGTGAGTGCACAAGTTGTGTAAAGTGCTTTGAGTGCTCAGAAGAGTAGAAAAGCGCTATATAAGAACCAGTCCATTTAGCATTTACTTCCAGAGGTGCAGAGAAGAACACACACCCCCATCACCATCAACAGTGCTCCTGTGGAGAGAGTGAGCAGCCTCTGTTTCCTAGGTGCACATCTGGTGTAGGATTTCACATGGTCAGTTCACACGAACAAAACAGTGAAGAAGGTGCAGCAGTGCGTCTTCTTTCTCAGGAGACTGAAGAGATTCGGCATGAGCCCCAACATCCTCAGGACCTTCTACCGCTGTGCCATTGAGAGCATCCTCACCGGATGCATTACTTCTTGGCATGGCAACAGCACCACCTACAACTGGATAGCTCTCCAGAGAGCGGTGCAGTGTTCTGAAAGGTTAATTGGAGATTATATATATATATATATATATATATATATATATATATATATATATATATATGTATATTATTCATTTTTTGATAATTGGTGCCATGAACCCCGATTCTTTTGCGGCTGAGAGGACAAATGTGGCCGAAGGTCGGATCTGAAATGAGGTGGACAGGAGACCGGTCTAAAAAGATTTAAAGGTAGGCACAGCCTGTTCAAAAAGGCAAATTGTGCAGATTGGATGAATTCTAAATTATCTGTTGGCCGAGTTGATGAGCTTGACCATTAAATTGGCTCAGTAGTGGTGAAAATCTGTTAAGTAGATTTCTGGTGACATGTCCATGGTGATTTTGGGTAATTTGTGACAAATAAAAAGTAAAGTCTGGGGAATATTTGATGAAAGTTTATTCCTGTCAGGGTTGGGGGAATTTTAAAGTTGATGTGTTGTGTGTTTAAAGTTGATGTGCTGTGTTTAATGTAATTGTGTGCTGTCGGCCAAGTGAAAAAGTTTAGACTAGGGCATTTGGTTAAAGGATTGTTACAAGACAATATATATTGTTACAATATATATATAATTAATCCTTATTTTCTGTTTATATTGTTTTATAGAGGCCAGTGTAGAAAATCGCCCTTGTGAGTTAGAATATGTGCCAAAAGTCACAGAGTACTAGGAGACTGCATGTCTTGTGCAGAGAACAGGAAGTTAGTGCAGAGCTGCATAGCATATTAATAAAACACAGGAAACCAAACAGAAAAAGTGGAACTAAGTAAACTGTGTGTGACGTATAGCAGAACTATGTATAACCATAGTCTGTTCTCGGATTGGATAGTTAAATTTGTGATTGACATGACATTGGCCAATCAGATGAAAGGAAGAAAAATAGGGTCAGAATTTGTACTTGTAACTTAAAACTTGAGTGTAGAGTTTCACACCTATTTTTTGGCTAAGTCCACACACAAATTCTTTTTACACATACATATACAATACTTGAAATGTGCAATTCACTTGTATTTTTATTTTTATTCCTATTTATCCCCTTCGTATATTTTATTTATATATGTCTCTGTATTTATATGTGTGTGTGTGTGTGTGTGTGTATATATATATAATATTCTGTAACTCTGTAACTTCTGTCGGTGCTGTGCTTTTGGAAACCGAATTTCCCAGAGGACCCACCCGAGGGATTAATAAAGTTTTTATCTTATCTTATCTTATATCTTGATTTACAAGTACAAAATATTTATGACCACAATTTGAGCCCATACTAGGGCAGTAACAGGAGAGGCGAAAGTATCACCTGTATTTGGCAGTGAGTAGAAAATCCTTTGTCCATCTGCCACCATGTGCCCCCATTACATTTCTGTCTGCCACCTCACATACGCCTGTCTAGAACCAGTCCACTGTACTACCAACCTTCTAATTAAAAGATCACTAGCTTTACCTTCCTAAGTACAGACACGCTAAACAACTAATATATATTTTTTGTAGTCCACCATTTATCCATCACCTGTCATAAGCTCAATACAATTAAAGAGAATCACAAGACTTTTACACAATTTATTGTTTACACAACATGTATTAGGTTTACAGATGAAATGCTGCTTGGCTAAACTTTCTAATAAATTGTAATGACATAATAAACACACATCTTGCAGTAACTAGTATAACATTCCCAGTAAAATAGTGCATATAATAGTGATCAAAAGTTTGAAGTAATTTAGAAATATCTTTAAACAAGTAGTCAAAATTAAGTAAGAGCCATTGCAAAGAAAATCCTTATATACAAACATACAGAACTTGAGTAAGTGGCTTTATGGCTTTATGTAACAGAAGAAGTTCCTTCTCTGCTGACAGTTTCTTATGCCATAGGATGCAGTCCCACTCTTCTCGAGGACGCCACAGAAGCCATTAGTCGGGCAGCTTGGAATATTTTCATATTGCATCTGTCCTCCACCCACCCACAGCCACTCACCAGCCAGGTTACACAGGCCCGTCCACACCTGACAACATTGAACAGAGAGACAATTGTAAACATGGTGTATGAGTTTCTCAGCAACACGAATAAGCTGTAGGAAACTGTCCAACCTCATCAGTGCTAGCTTGTTGTGCTCTCTCCCGTGCATAGGTGTGGTCATCAGTAGTGATCAGTGTGGCCAGGTCGTAGCGATGGTTCCTGTAGGGAGAGTTGGGATCATTTGTGTCCACTGCACCCAGAGACCTGCAGTGGTTTAATGCCTCCTCCCACGTCTTATTCTCCTTCACCAAAACCAGTTTCTCATCATAACACATGAAAGAACGATTGTAATGGCAACCGTGAGTCCACCATACACCATCATGCTTATATACACAGTCTCCATTTTGACTTGGCTCTGAAAGAAGAAGCAAAGAGACACTGTTATTTGTGTTATTTACTGTTCCCAACAGCAAATAACACGCTAATGTTAATATCAACAAATGTGATCTTGCACAATCTAATAAGAACCAATAATTTGCTCTCACACCAGGTGTTATTCTAAGATTAATACTTGAGCTTTAAAACATGTTACTTACGAGAACTATCCCACTTGATGAAGCTAGCTATCTCATCTCCTCGGGACCATTTCCATGTATTTGTATTAGCTCGATATAATCCGATCCAGCCTCCAGATTTGAAAAATGTGTTCTCTTGTTCATTTCTGATTGTGATCAGGTCAGTGTGGTACTTCCTGCAGAAGGTCTGGGCATTTGTCCAAGTTGTAATGTAAGACCCAGAGTAACGTTTAAAGTTTAACAGATCCCCACAGACAGGAGAAATAAAAAGCAGCAGAGGGATGAGAAGGCACATCTTCCTTAGGATGCATTGACACTGTAACAAAAAGGAAAAGGGTCGCAGAGAAGAAGATTGGAGTTTTTTGCGCAGCCATGTTTCACCGATGAAGTAGTCAAATGTCTCTCTGAGCAATGACAATGTAGGACAGATGATGACATTAGGAAATGTGGATGAGTCTTGGATTAAACAAGAACTGTATAAATGTAACTGACATTTAGTCACAGTAATATTACTTAATCAACTCAATATTTTACCTAATGTACTTGTTTGATGTCATCCTACGAGACTTTCACATTAATCATGTATGGTACAAATAACTAAAACAGTAAACTTTGTAAATCTTGTAAACTTTTAACTTAAAGAAAAAAAAATGGCTAACAACTTGAACAGTCTTTTCTAGTGAAGTGGGGCATGCATAGGTTATATACTCTCAGCAGGTTAAACCATTCATTGCACTGTGTGTCAGCTTCTACAGCAGAACTCACCTTGACAGCAGATAATGGGGAACCTTTGAAGCTCAGGGTCTCCTGATGATGCTTTTTTTTTTATCAAGTCTGTGAGATACTCATGGACTGTGATACTTGTCAAAGCTTTTCTTTAGCATAGACTCCGCCTTTGTTTGAAGCATTTGAATAGCTCTGGCTTTCTATCCTCAATTTCATTTAAATCTTTCTGAATTTCCAAAAAGATGCTAAGCAGCATTCAAATGTGGTTTTGTGTTGGGGATCTTCGTCCTTTCTACTTCTCTTTTTGCTGTCAATCCTTTGAGAAATAATCGTTTTGCATCTCTGTAATGTAAGGATTTATAAAAACATTTATGTTTATAGAACACTCTTTTCTGCTAAGTTCCAACCAACCTGTCAAATCTTATTATACTCACTTCGCTCTTTCATTGGTTTTCTCCACCTGCAGCAGCTAAACTCATTTAAAAAATAGAATATATTGAAAAGTTGTTATTGCTGGTATGTGATTTCCTGGTAATTGTCATAGATTTAATCCCCAACAAATTTACTTTCCCCACTTGATAGTCAATTTAGAACTTTTATTTTATTCTGAGTTATTACAATCACGGTGGACGAGACCGGGGGATGGAAAAGAAAAAGAAGAAAGAAACAGAAGTTGGGGAGAAAGTTAACAGAAGGAGATGGATACAGAAAGGGAGAGAAAAAAAAAACACTGAAAATCTGCTTCAAACACTGCTGAAAAAAACAATAACACAGCAGAGAAACCACAGCAACAACCAACAGAAAAAAAAAACACTCATCAACAACAATGAACAAGCAGAACAAAACCGCGGCAACCCCCACCCCAACTAGGTGATGGAGCTGATCAAAGGAGCCCAGAGAGATTGATCTGTTGTGGCAGCAGAGGCTGTATCAAGGCTTTTCATCAAAGGTCACTGATCCTGAATGACAGGATGCAGCACATGTTTTGCCTGTCACTGAGGCATGGATGTATTTGACTATATGGATACATCAACATGCAAAACTGGCTGGTAGAGGCTTGTAAAAGCAAAGTTAAATTTTGTAAGCCAGCTTTTAAAAGGTAAAAGCTCCTACTGATTCTGCTTTCCTAACTATTTGTTTTCCTTATATTTCAGTAACAACAACAAATATGCCATAAATGACAAACTGAAAACAGTTCAGTGATAAAATCACTAAAAATTATTATAATACAAGTTATGATGTGAGGAGCTTCATGCTGAGGTAAGGTCCTCTAAAGTTTGGATGGAGTCAGGACTGCAACATTCTGGCCCTCAAATTTAACCATAAGAAATGCGAAAATGCTAAATTTAAGTATGTGCTATGTTTTATTAAAATGAATAAAGATACAATGAGGGCAGACTCCCTTGCTAAGAAATTGGAGATATGTTTGGTAAAGGAATTCTGGAAAGACATAACCCAAAATGTGATGTCCACATATGTGGACACCAGGTCCTAGGAGCATAAACCAGTCCGGTGATATTTTACTCGGGATCATTGAGAATAAATAATTGATTCTTGGTAAAACCATCAATTTTACTGAAGCGACATCAGTGATATGGATGGAGACTTCCATCTTGCCAGATCATCTTCTACTGTCTTTAAAAGTGGGATGTGGTTTAATTAAATTAAATCTGGAAGCCTAGGACAAACATTAATGCCTAAATATTTAATATTTCCATATTACAGTGGGGTAGAAGCAGAAATTCGGAATAGTATTTCCAGCCAGCTGGTTGGCTGCTTCTAGGGTTTTGATGGTTCCTTCTAATTCCTGAATACATTTGTTCTGGCTTTTTTGGTGAGAATATAGTTATTTTACCTCTCATCACAGCTTTTCCTCCTTCCCAGAGAACAGGTGCTGACGTTCCAGGATGGTCATTACAGTCTAAATATAAAGCCCACTCTTTAAAAACATATTTAATAAAATCTAAAATGATGTAATAAATTTCCAGTTTTTACTTGACGGAATAGCCTTCTTATTTATTAGCTTAATTATTTATTAAATAAATCTTATTTATTTATTTAATTATCTCACAAACAAACTCAAATGAAAATATTTTTTTCGAAGGTCACTGATCCTGAATGACAGGATGCAGCACATGTTTTGCCTGTCACTGAGGCATGGATGTATTTGACTATATGGATACATCAACGTGCAAAACTGGCTGGTAGAGGCTTGTAAAAGCAAAGTTAAATTTTGTAAGCCAGCTTTTAAAAGGTAAAAGCTCCTACTGATTCTGCTTTCCTAACTATTTGTTTTCCTTATATTTCAGTAACAACAACAAATATGCCATAAATGACAAACTGAAAACAGTTCAGTGATAAAATCACTAAAAATTATTATAATACAAGTTATGATGTGAGGAGCTTCATGCTGAGGTAAGGTCCTCTAAAGTTTGGATGGAGTCAGGACTGCAACATTCTGGCCCTCAAATTTAACCATAAGAAATGCGAAAATGCTAAATTTAAGTATGTGCTATGTTTTATTAAAATGAATAAAGATACAATGAGGGCAGACTCCCTTGCTAAGAAATTGGAGATACGTTTGGTAAAGGAATTCTGGAAAGACATGAAAACAATGAATAGTGTTAAGACTTCCTTACCAGCTAATATTGATGGTGTTGGTGGTCTGAGAAAATTACTTGAATGTGGCAGAAACATTACGGTGATCTATTTAACTCTTCTTTCTAATTAACCAAAAGTTCAATCTCTGCCGTGGATGAAATCGATAATAAGGAAGATGTAATGTCATGAATAGAAATTTATGATGCAATTAGAACATTAAAAGACAGTAAAGCACGTGGGGTGGACAAGATATCTGCTGAACATTTGAAACATTTGCTTGCTATTTGTTTCACAGGGTTCATAGTTCGTGTGATTCTCCCAGATTCAATTATTGCTGTCATGTTAGAAAAATAAACAGCAAGAATAATTATCGAGCTACAGCGTTATCTAGCATGTTATCCAAAGTCCTTGAAAATATCATTTTAAACACAAGTAAAAGTTTGTCCGATAACAGTTTGGGTTTAAATCTAAGTACAGATATGTGTATTTTTGCCCTGAAGGAAATCCTGGATCTGTTCCTTCCAAGCTGAGCGTGTGAGCAATCGTGCACTGCTGACACAGTCGCTGCACACAGAAAATTAGCGAAATAAAATAAATACTTGTATTTACTTTAATTCCAATTCAGGCTGGATTTTGTGTGTGTGTGTGTGTGTGTGTGTGTGTGTGTGTGTGTGTGTGTGTGTGTGTGTGTGTGTGTGTGTGCGCAGCGCAGATTTTCTGTGTGGGGAGACAGTGTCAGCAGTGCGTGATTGCTCACGCGCACTGCTTAGAGGGAACATAATTATGTGCTTAGTTGATGCCCCTAGTGATTGACGTGTAAAGTGATTGATCGTGTAAATCATAGGTGTCAAACTCTGGCCCGCAGCCTAATTACATTTGGCCCGTGAAGCCATACCAAATTACTATTAGAGCTGGCCTACTGGTATTATACAGCTAATATATATATTGTTTAGTATTAAGCTTTGCTTGTTCCATATTCAGTTTTTCAGCAAAACGTGTTTGAGTCCATAAGAAAAGATTCATTCTTATATCTGAAGGAATAAATATATTTCAATAAGTATTAACGTTAGCCCGCGACTTTGTTCCAGTTTTGAATTTTGGCCCACTGTGTATTTGAGTTTGACACCCCTGGTGTAAATCATGAAAAGCTAGTTTATAAGTTATACAGCAGAGGGGTTCCTAAATCTTGGGTAAGAATTCTGTCCTTCTGGTATGCTCATCAGTCTATGCGCATAAAATGAGGTAACTGCATGTCTGCCAAATTTTATGCAGGGAATGGGGTTAGACAGGGGAGTATTTATCTTTATTTTTTTTAATGTTTATATGGATAATTTCTCAAAGCTGTTAGATTACTGTGTGACAGGTTGTGTAGTTGATAAGACCATATTTAACCATTTGATATATGCAGATGAATTAGCGAGCTTCTCCCCATATAGTGCTGGCCCGAAGGCCTTTTCTCAATATGGTCTGGACTTTGATATTCATTATAATGCCACATGTATTTATTAAAATAAAAATTCCCCGCTCGCCCCTGTGGGCGGTTTATCCTTCAAGCTCGGGTCCTCTACCAGAGGCCCGGGAGCTTGAAGGTCCTGCGCAGTATCTTAGCTGTTCCCAGGACTGCGCTCTTCTGGACAGAGATCTCCGATGTTGTTCCCGGGATCTGCTGGAGCCACTCGCCTAGCTTGGGAGTCACTGCACCTAGTGCTCTGATTACCACGGGGACCACAGTCACCTTCACCCTCCACATCCTCTCGAGCTCTTCTCTGAGCCCTTGGTATTTCTCCAGCTTCTCGTGTTCCTTCTTCCTGATGTTGCTGTCATTCGGAACCGCTACATCGATCACTACGGCCGTCTTCTCATGTTTGTCTACCACCACTATGTCCGGTTGGTTAGCCACCACCATTTTGTTCGTCTGTATCTGGAAGTCCCACAGGATCTTAGCTCGGTCACTCTCCACCACGCTTGGGGGCATCTCCCATTTTGACCTCGGGACTTCCAGATTATACTCGGCACAGATGTTCCTGTACACTATGCCAGCCACTTGGTTATGGCGTTCCAAGCTCCATATATATATATATATATATATATATATATATATATATATATATATGTATATATATATATACATACATACATACATACACACACACACACACACACACACACACACACACACACATATACACACACACACACATCCCATCCAGTGATTCCAAAAAGGCCAGGTGAGTACTCTGAACTGTGTTTCTGCCTTTTGGCACAAAGAACAGTCAGGGAAAACCCCACTGTGCACTTAGCCAACAAGTACCAAAACACAGAATCACAAAACAGAAACGTGTTGCTCTTTCATTAGCTGGGACCACATCCACATTTAGTTTTGACAATAGTGAATGAAGAATCATAAACTGATGCTGTGGTTTGAGGAAGGCCTCAGAGGGGCCTGGGAGCAGATCCGAGGCCGAGTAGATCTTCAAAGAAGGGATCCTTGTGAAGTAGTAATGATTGAGCGTTATGAAGGTTCAGGAGGCATGCATCGATGCAGAGCCGTGAGAGTAGTTTATGAGGTGTGGTCCTGTTCCTGAAATTCAGATAAATTATCTCCACTTTCAGTAAAAAGTGAAACCAAAGATACAAGAATGTCACAAGAAACCAGAACAGAACTTCTCAGCAGAGCCTTCAAAATAAAAAAATCTTCCAAATAATAAAATATCCTGGAATAAAGTCTGCACACAAATCTAATATATGAATTATATTTCTGCCTGGTTACATTATAACTGGTTTTCTAATTCCAATTTTGTTCATCACATGTATCATACTTTGCTGTATGAGCAACTTTGCTGCTCAGCGGTCTATTCACAGTGTATAATATTGCCCTCTGAATTTGTAACCTTTACATATTTCCCAGAGGACTAAGAACTTCAGTCACTGCATTTTATCTCTCAAAGCGTTTTTGTTCACAATCATAAAGCAGAACTGCAGTGATCTAAGCTAAACAGTCACATAGCTGTAAATAAAAGTCCTTTTTTGGATGTGGATATCACACACATACAACCAGCCCTCTATTCTGTGCCAGTGCTCGCCTACTGTGGAAAATTCATTTCCCACTCCTGTAATTCTGTGGTATGATTTCACATAATGTCACATGTTATGTGCTTGTTACTTCATGACTATAAGAAACAACAAAGTTTTCATTTTTCATTGGGTCTTCTCCTCTACAGCCCGGTTGGAAAGCTTCCCATTTGATCTCCTCACTGCTTCGTTCTTACCTCTGATCTCTCTCCTGTTGTCAGTGTAGAAGGTGCAAAGCTCCCTTCAGCTAGTATGTGGTGGTGGCTGCTTGGTCTATTCAGCTGCGTGCTGCTGGCGGTTATTGTCATTTTCTTTTTGATAGTGGGGCAACGCTACAAGGTATTTAGTGAGTCGTGCCTGAGACCACCCGGACCCCTTGTCACTGACAGCAAACTCAGGGATGCCAGGCTGAAGAGAGGTAATGTATGCATGGGAGCAGTGCTCAATTTGGTGACTACTTGATGCTTAGTTTTTACTCAGTTTTTATTTAAGGAATGAGGAATTTGTAAAACTCTGCTAATCAAGACTTCTTACTTGTGCTAGTCATAATAAATCCTTAAAACTGAGAAGAAGTACTAATTTTCCTATTAATGTTGATAGTCAATGGATCAGTTTGTCAGTATTTTGGTTTATGAGCAACACCTGCAAATTTAAGATAAGACTTTGTTGATCGTGGGATCAACAAAGACGAGGAAATTTGTGCGTTACCACAGCTCAAGTACAATGCCATTCCCTTTGACCTCAGCTGTAGTGTTAATTACACTAAACATTAAGCTTTTCGTTTAGTTACCACAGCTCAAATCACCAGTGTTTTCTTACATTTTCTTGTCATTTTTTAGCTTCTGAAGAAAATGTATTTTTAGAATAGAAAATAAATAATTTAATACACACAACTTCATAGCTGTTATTCATAAAGAATTTCATATTTACATGTAAATTGAAATTTTGTGTCAACCCCTATTTGTTTTTCTAGATCTAGCTATACAAACATCTGAAGTGGATCTTTCTGTGGAGGTTGCATTGCCATCAGAAACCTCTGTTTCTGTCTCGTGTGTCTAGAAACCCTCACAATCCTCCATCAGGCTGATTTGAAATGTTTTCCCCACAGGATTTCGTGTGGACCGTGTTCCTGCTGATCTGGACGCAGTGGTGATTGGCAGTGGCATAGGAGGTTTGACGGCAGCAGCACTTTTGTCCAAAGCTGGGAAGAAGGTTGTAGTTCTGGAGCAGCATGACCAAGCAGGAGGGTGCACACACACCTTCCAAAATAAAGGATTTGAGTTTGATGTGGGTAAGCTGCTGAAGGAAACACACACCAGTCCACAAAATAAAACTCACAACAATATATCTTTAAAACTGTTAGGATGCCTGGGTCGTTGACCCAGGGTTTTTGAGTTTACGATATTATTTATACTGTCTAGTTTTTGGTTTCTTTGAGTTCTGTCTTATGGCTTATGTCTCTGTCTTCTTTAGTTGCTCTGTGTCCCCTATCACCTGCATCCCCTTGTCTAGTTCGCATCTATGTGTATCTTAAGTTCCTATATCCCCGTGTTCAGTCAGTGT
The DNA here is from genome assembly GCF_057381845.1 of Rhamphochromis longiceps. Classification (NCBI taxonomy): domain Eukaryota; kingdom Metazoa; phylum Chordata; class Actinopteri; order Cichliformes; family Cichlidae; genus Rhamphochromis; species Rhamphochromis longiceps. The sequence continues at coordinate 5,870,408 of NC_140560.1, forward strand.
TTGTGTCTGCCCTGTTCCCACGTCTCTGTTCCCTCTGTAGTGCCTGCATGTGAGTCTGTGTCTTTGTTCAGTCTGTGTTATGTGTTTCCTGTTTTACTTTGAAGGTCTCCGTCTTTTCTCAGTGTGTTCAGGTTACGCTTCTTTGGTCTCGTCAGTTCTGATTTGCCCCAGCTGTGTTTCCCTCCTGTTACTCATTTCCTGATTGCTCCCTCTGTGTATTTAAGCCCAGTGTTTCTCTGTGTCGCGATCTACCGTTTTCTTTGCTGTGTGTTTTGTCTGTCCTCCGGTATTAGTTTATTTTTTTGATCGTTTCCAGTTATGTTATATTTGAGTTTAACATTAAAACGGTTTTTGAGTTTACATCTGTCTCTGGAGTCTGCACCTTGGGTCCTTTTCCTGTCTGCACACAGCCGCACCTAACAAAAACCAACAAGACAAACTGCTAAAATGCTCAAATTTATAGCTGGAGTTTTAAGCCTAATCTCATATGCTCTCTTGTTGAGTTCAACACATCTTAAAATTAGCTATGGTCAAATTTCACATTCATTTATATATTTTTTTTAAATCCAAATTTAAAATGATTATAAAAATTAAATTTTATTTACTATCAGAACCATGAGGATTGTTATTCAGTTAAGTACATTACCATTAATAGGATGTTTTTCAAGAACAGGGTTTATGGCATGAACTTGTCAGTGGTGAATATTTCTGTCAACATTCGGCTGTGTGCAGGCAGGAGTTAGACCCAAAATGCAATCTCAGATATGAAGGATGAACTCAAAAACCACAGCTTTATTGCAGGCAAACGAAAAGGCATACAACACAAAACTAAACTAAACTGAGAAAGAATAAACTAAACTCGCCGGGAAACACACAGAGAAACACAGCCATGAGGGGAAAAAGCAACACTGACACAGCGAAACACAGGGCTTAAATACACTGGGGAATAATGAGGGGAATGAGACACAGGAGGAGAGCACAGCTTTGAGAAATCAGACATGACAAGAAGTGAAATTCAATACATTCATGTAGGACACAGACCTTCAAAGTAAAAGAGGAACTGTAACAATGAGATGCGGACTTGACTAGGGGATACAACTGACAGGGGAGACAGAGCAACTGAGAAGCACAGAGACCAAACATAAGGGAGGCACAGCGTACAAGGTTCAAGGTTCAAGGTTCTTTATTTGTCACATGCATAGTTATACAAGTATAACACACAGTGAAATGTAGCCTGACACGCTCCTCGACATGTGCAAAAATTGGGGGGGGGGGGTGTAGAGGAAGAACATTATATATATATATATATATATATATACAGACATATAGTATATACACTGGGTGAATGTGCAGTAGTAGCAGCAAGCAGGTGAATTCTGTACATTAATATGAATAGACATCTGACTATTTTACAGGATAGACAATATAAACATATTTAAAATTAAAGGAATTGAAATGTACATTGTTCCTTGGTTTAGTGTCTGGAAGAGTCCTGACTCAGTCAATTATAGATGATGTGAGAGGGCGGGTGTGTGTGTTTAGGGCACGGATGGCTTGGGGATAGAAGCTCCTCTTGAGTCTCTCTGTCCTTGCCCGGAAGATGCGGAACCTTCTACCAGGTTGCAGAAGTTGGAACAGTTTGTTGCCAGGATGGGACGGGTCCTTCAGTATCTGCGCTGCTCTAGTCCGGCATCTCCTGGTGTAGGTGTCCTGAAGCGGGGGGAGAGCAATCCTGCAGCAGCGTTCTGCTGTACGGATCACTCTCTGGAGAGCTTTTTGGTCCTTCACACAGCTGTTCCCAAACCACGATGTCATGTTCTGTGTGAGGATGCTCTCCACAGCGCCTGTATAGAAAATCCTGAGGATCTTTGGAGAGACCCTGAACTTCTTCAGTTGTCGTAGGTGATACAGGCGCTGCCTAGCCTTTTTGGTCTGGACCTGAATGTGGGCAGCCCATGTCAGGTCTGAGGAGATGTGGATACCAAGATACTTGAAGGACTGCACCCTCTCCACTGGAGCTCCATTGATGATGATGGGCTTGTAGTCTCTGTGCTGACCCCTTCTGAAGTCCACCACCAGCTCCTTGGTCTTGCTGACGTTCAGCTGGAGGTGGTTGTCCTGGCACCACAATGCCAGATTCTTCACTTCATCCATGTAGGCCGCCTCATCGTTGTTGGAGATGGCACCCAACACCACTGTGTCGTCAGCAAACTTCACAATGGCGTTGGAGCCATGGGTGGCCACACAGTCTGAAGTGTAGAGGGAGTAGAGCAGTGGCGAGAGGACACATCCCTGAGGTGCTCCTGTGTTGATGGTGATGCTGTTGGAGAAGCACCTGCCCACCCTCACCACCTGAGTTCTGCCAGTGAGGAAGTCCAACACCCATGCACACAGACGGCTGTTAAGTCCCAGATCCCTGAGCTTTGTGAACAGTCTGCAGGGCACTATTGTGTTAAACGCTGAACTGTAATCAACAAACAGCATTCGCACATAGTTACCCTGTTTCTTGTCCACGTGGCTGAGAGTGGTGTGTAGGACGTGGGCGATGGCATCCTCTGTGGATCTGTTGGATCTGTAGGCGAACTGCAGCGGATCTGTGGTGTCTGGGATGGAGGAGGAGATGATGTTCTTCAGCAGCCTCTCAAACACCTTCATTACTACCGAGGTCAGTGCAACTGGCCGGTAATCGTTCAGGGATTAGTACAGAATGGTGTACGTCAGTTTAATGCTGGGTGGTGCTGCAATAGTAACTATCCTCGGTCAGAAGGAGAGGCTGACATCCAGGGATTAGATTACCACAGGTGGAGTTTATTGGCGGTCAGATGGATGGTACAGGGAGGTATGGCATACAGTAGGAGGATGTGGAGAGGTGATGTGGTGTGGTTTCTATGATTAAGAACAGGGTATGCATTACAACATGAATACAGATTAAAGATTAAGAAAACTGGCAACAAATTCCTCCACTACAAATCAGTCTGATACCACTTCTTACAGGGTTCAGGTTTACTAAGGCACTACCCAAAAGGCGCCACAAGAGGGCACTCCAACACAAGAGATGACCTATTTACACTGATGCACTTAGTAAACAGCCCCTACTTAGCCACTACATAATACAGTGATATTACAGTATACAAATTCACATAAATTGACAGAGGGAACAAACAAAGCTGTAACAAGCCCAAAACAATCAAATAACTGGGCTGCCATAGCTAACACTAACTAGCACATATACTAAAGGTAACTAAAACCAATACACACAAGTAGCAGTGTAACCATCTTAAGCATGGAACATTAACTCACGTTTATGTGACGCACACCATTCCCAACAAATACAGGATGGGCTATTTGCTTCCCTTCCAAGCAGCTCTCTCCTCAATCGTTAGCCCAGGAACAAACGAAGACCATCTAGCTCAGAAGTCCCATGAATCCCATCACTGCCCAGAGGCTGCTGGGTAATGTAGTTCACACTAACACAGGCTTTTCTACACACAGACAACAATAAATACTGGGATAGATTACAAACACACAAAACACTGGGTCACACCCAGGACCCTGACAATTTCCAAGTATATTATGCACACAGGGATGTTTACATAATTTAATATTATTTATCTGAAACTTGTTACATGTTGTGAATGAATGGAAATAAATAATAATAGAGATCCCAATTTGAGAATTCATCTTGTTATAGAGACCAAAAATGTCAAAACTAGTGCTGTCAGCGTTAATCTGGTTAAAATGACATTAATGCCATAACTGCATTAATGCTGCAAATCTCCGTTAGCTAGTTAACGCGGATCGCCCCGTGCATGGAGCTGCACTGCGTCAACGCGTTAGCACAGTTAGCTTGTTAATGTGTGTTGCGTAATCAGTTTTACCCCGGTTCTTTTTATTCCTCGAGCATCCAGAGATGGCACCGGACTCAGTAGTCATTTTCACAAAACCTTTATTCATCTTTATTCATCTTTACTCATCTTTACTCATCTTCATTTACCCTCATTTAAGCATGCATCTTCTAGAAGGGAAGACTTGCCAGGCCAGTGCCCCTCTGCAAAATCTACACTCCTTTGTCTGTGAAATACAGTTTTGTAGGGGCGACCCTATCATAAAACCCCCCACGGTGTGCTGCAAACTCTGTGTCTGTGTCTATGTGCACGAGCACATGAATGCCTACATGTGCGCGTTCCCGCGTGTCTATGTGAGTGCTCGTGTGTGACTGTGTACGCATACCTGTGTGTATGTGTGTGCACATGAGTGAGTGTGCGTGTGGATGTGTGTGCGTGACAGTTAAAACACTGTGGGTTTAGGTGACTCCCTAGAGGTCATAAAACCCATCTCCCTTCCAGACCACAGTTATCCAGTTACAAATGTTGAGACCCCCACCCAAACATCCTCTGGGGAAATTCCACTCAGCATTAACTCCTCTCTGTTTTACTTTCACAGTTCAAGTAGGGGAGGGGTCTCCTACAATCTACTCCTAAGTTCACGACACAGTGAGGCCTTTATTATATTAAGGGCAGTGTCTCTACAATAGTTCTACATTCTAGGTTAACACATTTCTAAACTCTAAAATAAGCTAAACATTCTACACGTGTTAACGCTGTGCAGCCCCCGCTTTAATGGTTATGGAGTTAACGTCATTTTAACGAGATTATCGCTGACAGCACTAGTCAAAATATATTTAATTGCTTTAAACATTCATGACACATAATTCAGTCCAAGTAGATTAAACATGTTTATTTAATGTATGGGCAGTGTTGGGAAAGGTTACTTTTAAAATGTATTCCATTACAGATTACAGAATACATGCCCCTAAATGTATTCTGTAACGTATTCCGTTACGTTACTCAATGAGAGTAACGTATTCTGAATACTTTGGATTACTTAATATATTGTCATGCTTTTTACAACTACATGAATGTGATTTATTACTGTTACTTAAGGTCCACAGCTCCGAACCGTAGTAAAGGGACCTCTGGCTAATACGTCGGGTTCCGTGTCGGGCTCGTAGCCGAAAAATATCTTTACTTTGTTGTCTGGGTCAAGTTTGCTTGCGAGAGACAGAGAGAGGTGAGAGACGGCGAGAGGCGTTGAAAGACTGCTCCAACGGAACTTATTGTTTCGGAGAAAACATGAACACGGGTACAGTCGAGTCTTAATAGCGTACTTACAACTAGGCTCGTCAGGCACTCTTCTTGGCTGCAGTGGTTATTATTATATTTACATGCTTCCATCTCCTGTTTCTCGGTGACAGCTCATACTTTTCCACTCTCATTTTTCTCCCTCCTCGGGCTCACAGACAAATAACAGGTATGGCAGTCCCTGCAGCACGGACTACACTGAGGCTACATTCTTTAGGGTAGCGTTCTGCCTATTGCCTTCATATTAAATCATTTTTAAAAATATTTCTTCACATCATTATGAGACACAAGATTGAGACAAAGGCATTAGAGCCTCTTAATGCGTGTTTTTTGGGGGTTTCCACTGGCGTGGAATTACCAAAAATAGAGAGGGTGTAGCCCAACATATGAAACAGGAAAATACCTCTGTGTATTATACATGTTGTGGCTAGCTCAGACAAGGAGGAGACAGAGGTGTCATTTAGTCTTGCTTCCCCGAGTTGCCAGGGAGCACAGCCGTTCATTTTCCAACAGAAACGCACGGCCGATAACCCAACTGCTCGGCATGGCTTAGCACAGACCTTCCCAAAGTGTGGGGCCCGCCCCCGGGGGGGCGCGCAGAGCCATTGCAGGGGGGGGCGCAGAATGAAAAGGGGGGAGAAAAAAACAAAACGCTTAGACACTGCTAGCACAGGGTGCCCACAGAAACACAAAGCAGGAGATGAAGCATCGCTGAATATGTTTCCAAACCAACTTCATTCTAAGCCAAAGACTAGAAAATATGGTGAAGCATATCTGCCCTTTGGTTTCACCTGCACAAGTGCCAAGGTAGGTCTCCCCTGCAGAATTGGTTTTCCCTGTGTCAGCAGCGCTGGGCTGTTCAAATCGCGGACAAACAGGATCCTACAGTTGTTTATGTTTTTAAACCCATTTTGCACAGAGAGGCATTTTTTGAAAAATGTATTGATAGCAATGTTGAATATTATTACACATGAAAAAAAAAACTACATGTAAAATAATTACACGTGAGGCCTCTGCCTTTCTAAATGAAGGGACAGTAACATGCCGTCTGTATGTAAGCGTGTAAAACCTGCAGATAGTCAGATTAACAGTCGTTTGTCTCTATCTGTTATTCTGCAATTTATCTCATGTAAAAAAAATAACGTGCATACAGCGTGACGTGAGAAAGGCACATACCTTTGACATTAAGTGACCAACTCTGTATTCCTCGTCCACACGTAAATGCAAAAAATGAGTTTAAAAAAATCTCCGTTTTCGGTGATTCGAAACGCCGTTTACGTGTGGACGAAACAGCTGCGTTTTCAAAAATATCCATGTAGGTGTGGACGTAGCGTAAAAGAGTTAGTAGTTTATTTTATTACTACCTGTAATTTTTTGCAGATTACTTGTATTTGCTTAATTGTTTACGAAATGTTTGAGGTGTGAAATAAACCGAAATGGAGCTAAATATGGGTGTGTGTGGTTGGAGGATGTGTTTGTGCGTGCGCGCGCGCGCGCGAGAAGGGGGGGGGCGCGAACATTTTTCTTGTAAAACAAGGGGGGCCCAGCAAAAAAAAGTTTGGGAACCACTGGCTTAGCACAACAACAACAACAACAACAACAAAAAGGCGCTCTCTCACCCAGGAAACACACAGTTGCAGAGAGAGCGTGTCATCCTGTAACCATGGCAACTGTAACACTGCCCCTGGAACAACAGAACATAGCTGTCAAACAAAACCCAAACAGTCCTGACCCGCGACAATATGAAACAGGAAAATACCGCCGTGTAATCCATTTATTTCAACAAAGTAACTGTATTCTGAATACCACCTTTTTAAACGTTAACTGTAACAGAATACAGTTACTCATATTTTGTATTTTAAATACGTAACGGCGGTACATGTATTAAGTTACTCCCCAACACTGTGTATGGGTGATGTAACCCATTATGCAGTACTATCCATTTTATGACTGCACAGTTACTTGATTCCTTTATCGTGAAATTCTTAAGAAACCCTTAAAAACTGGTTCATCTAAATGTGAGAGATTAATTTGGTTTCACTGCTTGTGCTTTCTTTCTTTTTTGTTTGTTTACATTTTTGAAAAAATGCACAAGTGAATTTAAACCCATTATGTTACCACCAGGTATCCATTACCTGGGTCAGCTTCATGAGAACAGCTTGTTGAAGGTTGCTTTGGATCAGATCACAGAGGGACAGCTGCAGTTTGCAAGGCTGGAGCAGCACTTTGATACAGTGATCCTAGGTCAGCATGACCAGCGCAGGTAGATCAGATTTTGTTACTTGTTTCAGTATCCCTGACTTTCGTTAACTTTTTTGCCAACTTTCTATTGCAAATGAAACAAACTGGATTTCCCACCTTTAGTGCCACATCTTTCCTCACTTTCATCATAAATCTTCCAATCTCCCATCATTCTCAGGGAGTACCATGTCCATGCAGGGAAGACTGAAATGGCAGTCAGCCTGAAGAATCAGTTTCCAGGAGAAGAAGAAGCCATTGATGAATTAATGAGACTGATGAAGGTAAAAAGGGACAGAAGCAAGGGTAATCATAAGGAAGTGGATGCCTCAAAAAGAAGGGTGCAGGGATTATGCAATGGACTAGTATATTAAAATGTAAGGCATAAGCAAAAAATAAAAAAACCCTCAAACATCTTGCAGCAGGAATTTTAGCTTTCCTTGTGATATCAAGACTATCACCTTGTTTTACAGGCACCGCTTCAAGGAGGATCAAATGCTTGCTTGTCCACTGGATATGTACTTCTCAAAAAAGGAACAAGAGACTCTAGGAAATCTAATTCAAACTACTATTTTTTCTGTTTTATCTGTTTCATTCAGTTCCTAACAACTTACCCTGTCCATATCAATACAAAAATCCAGCATGAGTTTTTTCCATTGAGCTCTATTTTGTTTGCAGTACTTACTTGTTTACACACATGCAACTGTATACATGTCCAACAATGTGATGAATCAGCTAAACAGAATGGGTTGTAGCTTAAAATAGTGGATACTTATTAGAAGCCAAAAATCACCAATTAACTGATCCAGTTCCAGAAATACAATCAGTATAGCAATCTGTTATCAGATGACCAGTTCTGCTCTTCCCAGATGAACTTGGAAGAATTGCTCAATAGATTTTGGCACCTTAACAGTAAAACCGTTGAACTGCACTTGTATTATAAATGGTGCCAGATAAGTAAAGCGTAGATAGGGCTCTCATTAATAAATATGACTGTGTGCTCTCTTACAGCTTGGTTCACAGAGGACGCCACTTATTGCCATGTTGAAGATCGTTCCGTACTGGTTGGTTAACTTTCTCATCCGGACTGGCCTATTACATTGGATATCTTCAGTGTTTCGTCTTGCAACAACCAGCCATTCAGAATTAATATCCCACCTCACACAGAGCAAGGACTTGCAGGCACTTTCTGCATACCTGTTCTATGGTGCTGGACACACACAAAGGCATATTGCCACTCAGATCAGACGGTACATTGTCTTCATGGTTCTGTTTCATCTTCTTCTCTTGAAGGCGTCCCTCCTAAAGACTCCAGCTTTCTCATTAATGCCCTCCTCCTTCACCACTACAAGCGTGGTGCATACTATCCACGCGGGGGCGCAAGTGAATTTGCCTTTCACATCATCCCAGTCATTCAGCAAGCAGGTGGTGCAGTCCTAGTCAGGGCTCCAGTGCAACGCATCCTTGTCAACGAACAGGGGAAGGCGTATGGTGAGTGGGACAGGGGGAGAGAAAATAACTTCATATTTCATGTTTAATTTCTTGACAAATTCTTTGAGGACAGTCTGATGGCTTGTTGTGGGTCTAGCCGAGTGTCCAAATGGACACAGCTTGAATTACTAACTTGTATGACTGCACAATGTACTCAAAGTATACTAAGTTTGCTGAATGTTTTCTGTTGCAAACTACAGCAGATCTTTTGCAATATTAAATGTCAACCTGTCAGTATATGCTATATGGGCAAAAGTACTGGGATATCTACACATTAAACCCACAGCAGCTCACCTATGGAAACTCAAGCCATGAAGCTCCTGAAGCACAGTTTCTGAGTTGATTGTAATGCCAGAAGAACTTTGCAGTGACTAATTCAGCAGAGTTTTATGCATTATTATACATCTCAGTGACCATACTCTACAATTTATATGGTCACTTCATAGCTTAGTTACTGTAGTTCCAAAACTCCTCCACTTTGCAAAAATCCCAAGTACAGTTGATTGTGGAATATCTAGGAGGAAAGAAATTTCATGAAATGGCTTGGCATCCCATTACAGTACCATGCTCTAATTCACTGAGCTCTTCAGAACAACACATTCTTAATCCTACTGCACAAAACCGCAACAACCAGTGAGACAAACTTATTTGTCAGACCAGATTATTAAAAGTAAGGCAGTTATCTCTGTTTACTTAGTGGTTACAGATAGTAAAATGAGGTGGCAATTAGTGGCAAATGTTTTGCTGGTAGAATTTTAGTCACCTTAGATATTAGGTCATTGGTAGTAAATTTGTAATGTCATGATGGTTTTAGACTGGATAACTTTATTGAGAAATTTCTTTGTCTTGAAATTAATGTCTCAGGTTATCTGAAGTTTGGATTTACTGTTTTTCCAAAGCAACTCTACATTATCTGAGAAACAGGAGCAAGTGTGATCCAATGTCCAAAAACGATATCTCCACCAAGTAATAATATCAGGATAACACTTTGTATCTTTCAGGTGTGGTGGTTCTTAAAGGACAAGAAGAGATAGAGGTTCTTGCCCCTGCTGTAATTTCAAATGCTGGAATCTTCAACACCTTCCAGAAGTTTCTACCTCACAATATACAAGAAAAACCAGGTAACAGTCGATGTGTTGCACTTGTTTTTGATTTTAATTTGATATGAGTGTCATGCATTTCCTGAAGTGTCTTTTGCCCTCTAAAGATTCTATATGTTTTCTGTTGTATAGAGATCCAGTCATTGTTGAGTATGGTACATCATGGCATGGGTTCCTTTTTGGTCTTTGTTGGTCTGGATGGAACCAAAGAGGAGCTAGGCATTGTTTCCAATAACTTCTGGATGTATAACGACAATGACTTGGACTCACTGTAGGTTTTCCTCTCTTCTTTCATTCCTTCATCTCTTTGTAGTTTATCTTTATTTCTACTTGTAACTTCTATCTGATTTCTTGTCAAAGGAGCTCGCAAAGAAAAGCGTCTGGACTTCTTTAAGTTGCTTGAAGACGTTTCACCTCTCATCCGAGAAGCTTCTTCAGTTCTAAGGTCAAATGGTGGAGAGTCCCAGATATAAACCTAGTGGGAGTAACCCCCCACAGAGGGACAAAAGGACCCCCTGATGATCCTCTAATCGCCTGAGCCAAGGTGTGAAACTGGGTGTGGGTCCCAATCAGCCAGAGTTTCGGGTGTGTTCATTGTGAAACCTGGCCCCACCTTATCATGCGAATTCCTGAGGTCAGATGGCCCAGGATGTGAGTGGGCGTTAAGGCGTCTGGGAAGGGATCTCAAAACTGGATTATAGATGGCAGAGAGTTGGTGTCGTAAACCCCCGCCTCTGTTCAAAGATGGTCGCTCACAGTGGACATAGATGGCTTCTTTCACTCCTCTTTCAAACCATCTGTCCTCTCTGTCCAAAATGTGAACATTGGCATCCTCGAAAGAGTGTCCTTTATCCTTAAGATGCAGATGGACTGCTGAGTCTTGTCCTGTGGAGGTGGCTCTTCTGTGTTGTGCCATGCGCTTGTGAAGTGGCTGTTTGGTCTCTCCAATGTAGAGGTCTGGGCATTCCTCGCTGCACTGTACAGCATACACCACATTGTTTCAGACCCAGCAACACGCTCAGACAGAAACTGGTTCACCCGAAAGACAAAACGCCAAAACACAAACATAACAATGTGGTGTATGCTGTAAGTCCAGACGCTTTTCTTTGCAAGCTCCTTTGACTACGATGACCTGGATGACTGAGAACCTTCACAGACATATCCGATTTCTTCTAAAATCTAGTCAAAAATTGTATCTGGGTCTATACTTTTTTGTCATTCTAGTGTTCCATCTAAATATTTCCATGTTTATGTGTTTTATAATAATAATAATAATAATAATAATAATAATTCAACCCTATCTTATCACCATTGCAGTGTATTTAACATTTAATGGATTGAATTAACAAATTTTCTTTTGTGTCTTTGTACAAAACATTGTGTGAGAAGCATGGAGCAGTATTCATCTCTAAGCAGAGAGCAGGTTTTGGGAAACATTCCCATGATGTTTATCACTTTTCCGTCTGCTAAAGATCCAACAGCCAGCATCAGACATCCAGGTAATGCACATTTGCATGGACAAAATTCACCTGTGCATCTTTGATGCACCACTCTGACTGTTTGACAGTAGTACAGTACCCTTTATTCTTCTTCCTATCTCTTCACAGGTAAGTCCTGTATGACTTTGTTAACCATGGCACGCTATGAATGGTTTGAGGAATGGGAGGGGACCAAGCTTGGGAAACGGGGACAGGACTACGTGGATCTGAAGAACAGTATGGCCCAAGAGCTGCTGGAATGGGCACTAACCATCTTCCCTCATCTGCGAGACAAGGTGTGTGTAGATACTTGTGAATGTGTTCATGGTCTGCACAGACAATGTATTCTGATTGATTCATTAATGATCTAAATTTGATTTATCACATTTAGTCAAATTATGCAATTAACTTAATCTGTTTGCAAACTAAGCTAACGTGCATTACTCAACAGTTTTCTGTTCAAAAGTTGCTTTTTAGTCAGGGTTAGTTTTTTTTTTTTTTAACTGTTTAGGGTTAAAAATGGACTTGTAGAGGTGCTGAAAATCACTGAAAAGGCTTGAATTTGAACCCTGTGACATCTAACCCCTCATGGGAGAATTCTCATCTATGCTTTGAAGAAATTTAAAGAAAAAAAAAGACTTTGTCATTGTTAGCTCCATGTTCTCAGCTCATTGTCATCCCTTTCAAGCTGGAAAGTCCAAAAATGTTCCGGCTTCCATCACTTGTCATATGTATGCTTTTGTCGTTTTACAACAGAACTGCTCTGAGTTTTTTTAATGTCCACAATTTAACTGTCAAAAAGCAACACTAACATCTCTGTATATTTCATTATCCGCTCAACTTGTACAACAACTAGTTGAAATTTCACAGTCCCAAACTCTATTGATAAATCCTCTATTAATTTACACGTGTATGTTTTTCAGGTAGTAATGGTAGATGCTGCAACCCCTCTAACAAACGTCCACTATTTGGGTGCTCCAAGAGGTGAGATGTATGGAGCTGAACACAACCTGGAGCGCTTCAAGCCAGAAGTGATTGCTAAGACACGACCACAGACTCCCATCAGCGGTCTCTATTTAACAGGTGATTCTCATTCCCCCAGCCATATCTACACTTACTAAGATTCTCACTCACACAGTGACAATAATTCATCTTTGTCACAGCCTTTTAAGAAACAAAAGAAAAATACTCCAAGAAAAGGCCATGGGTGGTAACCGGTAGTTTGTTTCTGAATGCACTTCCTTGATTCTTTGAAAAACATATGTTGTTTATTTCTTATATAAATATGAACCAAAAATCAACCAAATAATTTCTTACAACTTAGATGTAAATGAAAGTTTATTATAATTACACTTTTAATATATATAATTATTTAATATAATTCCACAAGTTCAAAAAGTGGTTAAAAAAAGGCCGTTTAAAACCCTCCTGTCGTCTTACTGGACCTTTGATAAACAAAATAGATTTCCACCGCACCCCACAGTGTTCTCTTAAGCTCTTAATTAATGGGAGGTTCCAAAAGTTACCACAGTAATGAAAATTTTTCCAAAATTAAAAATGTAATTACAGATTTAAAAAGCAAACTAGCTTAAGTATATTCTTACTATAACAATAATGGCTAAAAAAGTATGATTCCCAAGAATTTAACAAAAATGGCCCCAACAATCTTACTCTACAAACTCACCCATATGGAAAAGAAATAGTAAAAACTTATATGATTTACTCATGAAAGTGGCCACTTTCCCATTACTTTCATACATTGTTTTAGTAAGTATCCAAAACATACAAGTTTCATTATATAATTTTTCAAGGGATCTTATATCTGTTTTCACTCTTGTATGCTTTTCATACAAGTTTCACACAAGACAGATACAAACTTTATAAGATTTATATATATCTTTTCCATATGGGCAACTACAAACTAGTTCTTTGAGTATATGCAAACTCTGAGTGCAATGATTTCCTGATGTTTCTGTGTGTGTTCAGGTCAGGACGTATTTTGCAATGGCATGGCTGGAGCTCTTCACGGTGGACTGCTTTGTGCGTCAGCTGTCCTCAATCAGATCCTCTACATTGACCTTCTAGCCCTGAAGACCCGCCTCAAACGTAATCAGAGTAGTCACAAATTAACCTGGTAGCTGTGGTGGAGTCTGTGTTCTTCTCGAGTACATAAAATTTCACGTCTCGAGATAAGATTTAATGCTTTTTATGATATATATCTTTGGATAGTTTCCAGTCATGCTGTAAGGTCAGCTGAATTAAATGTGTAAACAAATGTGTGAGTGATGAATACAAATCTGCACGTCCACCACCATAACTGCTTCTGCTGTAGCTGTTCTTGGATTCTTTAAAAGTGATAAAGACATTTTAAACCTGCTGCCAAATGTCACCTTCATTCACTTTTCATTGAGCTTTCATTTAAAGAAAACCTCACCAGTTGCATGTGAGATGCCTGCAATAAACCATTACAGTGATACCTTTAATAAACAGTTAAGCTATTCATTTACAAGTCTTTTTATTGACATGCTGCAGCTTCCCAGGAATCACCAGATTCTTCCGACCGCTCCCTTTAGGGGTCACCACAGTTGATCTATTCTAACATCCTCTTCTGAAACATTAATCTTCTGCATGTCCTCCTTTACTACACCCATGAATCTTCTCTGTGGTCTTTACCTGAAAACTTCACATTCAGAATCTGTTGTCCAGACTATCGCAACCTCTCCTCTCCAACTTTATCTCCAAACCACAAAACTAGAGCTGCTCCTTCAATACTCATTTTTTATCCATCCTGGTCACTCATCATATTATCCTCGTGGGACAAATCAAATCTACAGCCCGCACTATAAGTTTATGTACTTGAATTGGAAGGGGTAAAAAACACAATAAGGTTGATGGCAATAAGAACATTAATGCCACAGAGCCATTAATCAAGTTATTAGCACCACATGTTATTAGAACCACATTTTAATGGTGCCACATGCCCCCATGTGGCACCATTAAAAGGATATTGAATTAATTATTAGCAATTCAGGTTTGTAATGTACCTCAATTATCAATGTCAGAGTGTAGAAAACCCTAAAACATCCTGGGATCTTGAGGGGATTGCTGTTGGAGCTATATAAAAGTGAATTGATTTAAACTGAAAGAGCTTGCAGTCATATTACATATATCTACTAATATTTGTAAAATACAACAAGCACATTAACCGATGATTTTCTATAATAAGGGCACAGCTGTTAATACAGCTACATGACAATGCGTAAAGGGTACAAGCAAACACACAGAGAGATGCATAAATTGCTGGTTTTACCAATTTATTTAACATTTTACAGATCTGTGTTCAGTGCAGGTTTTCCAAGAAGCCAGAGAAGCATCATTCAAAGCAAATATCAGTGATTAACCACATGAAGCTGAACAATCAAACTAGCTTAGACAACTAGCACAAAATCACTCTGAAAAAGTAGATTTACCACTGGAAAGTTATTTGCAGTTTTTCTTTACTTGCACCTTAACTGAAGCTGTGATGCCTTTTGACATTGTGGCCATGATGGTAACACTTTCACTTTTGTATGTGAGATTGGGGCCTTTGGCTGGGCCTCTGACAAATGTTGTGCCTGAGTTTTTGGACATCTCATGAAAGAGATCTCGGTTACACTCTGTGCCAATATCAAAGACTCCCAATCCACATTGATTTGGCTTCTGTTTTAATGGCACCTTGGACATGATGGCAATTTTTGCAGCTGCCTCTTTGGAAGAACTATTGCAAAGATCATAAGTGATGATGCTCACTGCTCCTTTAAGTCTGGATGGACGCTTGACAAACTGAGCCTCCCCTTCAGCAGATAGTTGAATGGTAGGTGGGAAGGGAATGGCGTAGCATCCACTCTTTGTGTGCACACTACACAGGAAAATACATCTCCATGAGAACATGTTTTAAAAATAGGGCAATATTTGAAGTCCAGCACTTTTTAACAACTCACCAGGGGTTACAAAGAGAATAAGTGGAACACTCATTCTTTATCTGTACAGTGTATGCACGATCTGTTGGCAGTGCCCCGGCAATACCTTGACCAATGCCAAACACATTCCCAATAATATCTGGTGCATCTACGACATTTTCCATCTCTGCAGTTTACCTGGTCAAAAAAAAAATCCTTCACTTATTATTTTCTTCCTAATTGACAGTGTAAGACTGAGTTCATAGTCCATTGCCTTTAATACACTACTTTAAGCAGATGATGACTTTAGATGAGTGTTAATGAATATATTTATGTCATTTTACACTTTGTACTGCGAGAGAGTGCGAGCATCCAGCAAGCTTATAACATCCTTGGCACTTCCAGTAATAATCTCTGATTGTTTGTCAATAATCAGAGATAATTACTGCATTATTATTAGCACATACTTTAAGCAGTGATGTTTAGCTTGCATGTGAGCTACCTGGTAGCATACCATTTGACAGGACAAAACAATGACTACCATCTAATAAATAAGGACACGGAAAAAGCCTGCAAGGCGAGTTATAGCAGTAACATGATTCACCATCTGGAGCAAAGCCAACTGTCAACATATGGATAAACAATAGAAGGTCTGCAAAATGAATCAAAGCTTACTGAGAACTTATTCATTGATTTAATATGTAATCTGCAGGAACTTGAACTCATACAGAAAAATTTCTATCTTGCACATCATTTTTATTTTTAGGTAAATGTTTTTCTGTTTCCTGCAAGAAAAATGTGTTTGTTAAATTCCAGTACATAATACTGTACAAGTACAAGTAAAATTTCCTTTTACAATGCCCACATCCTAAACACATGACAAATAACCTTTATAACTTAAGAGCAGAGGTGTGGACTCGAGTCACATGACTTGGACTCGAGTCAGACTCGAGTCATTAATTTTATGACTTTAGACTTGACTTGAAAAAATGTTCTAAGACTTGTGACTTGACTTGGACTTTTACACCAATGACCTGGGACTTGAATTGGACTTGAACCGGTTTACTTGAAAAGACTTGATATTTTACCCCAAATATAAAATCTAACATGCATATTATATAGAGATTGAAAATGTGACGTCATTCACGGGTAGAACCGCAAAGGATTCTGGGAACTCGTGGCAAGCGGTACTAGCGCACGCAGGCTTTCAATTAAAATCAGTTATACAGCGATAAAAAGAAACACAAAAATGTCAAGAAGCCGTTGTATTATTAACTGCAATAGCCGGTCGCATGACAGCCACGGGAAGCCGACGGGTAAAGAGATCGGTTGTTATCGGATTACGTCGTTGAAGAGAAATTGTTCAAGCCATGTTTCCGAAGTAACAAAGACGTGACGGATGGCCTGGATTGCAGCCATTCAAAGATCAAATATAACATCCCAGAACACTCCAGCTCACAGGTTAGTCTGCTCCAAGCATTTACACGAAGGTCAGTGTTTTTTAGTAGTTAATACGTCATTTTCATAACATAATTGGTGATATAGGTTACAAGCAAGTCTGGCGCTGAACAGAAATTGTCGCGCTATGCTCCTTTATTTATTGTGCATAAATAGTGAATTGTCCTGACACAATATTGCGTTTCGCTTCTGTTATTATGGTACATTGACAAAAACATATACTTTTATTCACAGGATAAAACAGGTTTTTTGTATCACTAATTGCCCAGTACGATTACAGCATACAATATTGTTGTCACTGCTACATTTCTGTGATGCTACCAGAAATTATTTCCACTACTAATTAATTACCGTTGAGCTCAAAGGTCCTATTAATAAACGGTTAAGGAATGTGTATTTATGACGACAATTTGTGAGACTGGTAAACTTATGATACGTACGATGGTCTTTCGTTCTACACGGTGCATTTCAAGGTCCTGCACCCATCCGGCGGTAAACTGTACCTGGGCTTGTTGCAGTGACCTGAAGTTACTAAACTTCATGAGTGTATGCACTCACTCCAAGAAGCGTATAATTATAAATATGCATATAAATATGCTAAGATGAGATAGCTGACTTCATCTAACTAGCAAATGTTGTCCAGGCTACGTTGGTGATACAGTTTTTTTTAATGTGTATATTTTTGTCATGCGATTTTAAAGCTGGTCCTACAACCGCATCCAAGAATAACATGCAGCTTATCTCAGAACTGTCGGTGAAAATTATTCTTGGAGCTAGGTTTAATTGAGCTGCATTTTATAGAGGTGCAATTTCACAATTTGTGTATATTTTCTAAGTTCACTATTTTGTCATGTGTTGAGAAAAACACAGATTTTAAAATTACATGGTCTAATATTTACATTTAGCATATAACTGCAACATTATTTTTTCGTTGTTTTTTTTTTAAAGACTCGAAAGGACTTGAAATTCAAAGTTTCAGACTTGTGACTTGACTCGGACTTTTACACCAGTGACTTGAGACTCGACTCTGACTTGCCTGACATTACTTGAGACTTGACTTGAGACTTGAGGATAAAGACTTGAGACTTACTTGAGACTTGCAAAACAATGACTTGGTCCCACCTCTGCTTAAGAGGTAATGCATTTTTTTTTTGCCTTGAACATGAGTAATTATCTGTAATGTCACTAAATCTTCTAATTGCAACAATTTCAATTTTATAAACAGATCATTTGTATGTTCTCTATATTTAACATTATGAACCATTCATACCATTTTCTACTGTAGCAAGCATAGGGGTTTTATATTACTCGCATATGTATTCTCCCACACTTCAGCACAATAACTGAGGTAGTAGAAAATTAGTGAGAAATATAAAATACATATTAATCTATACCTATACCTAAAATATAAATATTTTTAACCATCTTTTTTCTAACATGTTAAATATGAGATTTACATATTTGCAAAATACAGAAACAATGGTGATAAAGTTGAACAGTATAAAATGATTAATAAATAGCTGTATGCATGTTCAAAGTCTTTTTTATTATTTTATGTATAAAATATAAGAATTTTTAAATATCACAACTTTCAGATAACACATAACTGTTTGGTGACGGTTGTAGGAGTAGTAGTAGCCATAGTCATATAGGCTATTTACTATACACAGTATGGACACAGTAACCTAATTAAAATTGATGATGATTTTGAGCTGTTGTTCTGGACTGGTCTGTGTCTTCATTCTCCCATTTTCCCTCTTTGTGTGCGGACGTGTATGTGCTGGCCTATGCACATTGTTGGGAACAGTGGAGTTTCCCACCTTCAGGCTAACACACGTGCTGAGAATGACACGCCTGTTCTGGATAATCTCATTTGGGCAGCTTCATAAGGAAGCAGAGGCGCTCCTCCTACTTTTCTTATTGTTTGCATTTATTGCAAAGTTTTGCGGAGACTTGAACTTCCAGCTGCTTTGACATTTTTGTTTTAGCTAAAAAAACAACAACTGCGTTTTCACTAGTAAAGGCCAAATGAAGCTTTCTGAAGCACTGAAGCATGTATCAAAAAAAGGGATCATTAGTCATTCATTACATTTAAACGCAGTCCTCTTTTGTTGGCTAAAAACTGAAAAGCAGCTAAATTCTACAAATTAAAATGAACGGCTTTATTATCATTAATGTCATGTGACGATTTTGTGTGAAATTAGGCTACAATTGTGGTTCTTTGAATGTGTATTTGTAGGGGTGAAGAAAAGCAATGTTATGTCTGTGTGATTGGAATTTTGATGAATAAACCATCCTTGTTTACACATGTGCCATAGTGTGTGCTCCCTTTGCTTGTGACTTCTGAACATTTATAAACTTCATAGATAAAAATACATTATATATAAAAATATATAAGACGCTGTTTTAAAAGGCTGGGAGTAATGCTTATGCTTACATGCTGTGTAACTGATCAGTGGACATGTTCATTTATATATAATATATTATAGCTTATAGGTATGATTT
Organism: Rhamphochromis longiceps; assembly: GCF_057381845.1. Classification (NCBI taxonomy): domain Eukaryota; kingdom Metazoa; phylum Chordata; class Actinopteri; order Cichliformes; family Cichlidae; genus Rhamphochromis; species Rhamphochromis longiceps. The sequence continues at coordinate 5,889,757 of NC_140560.1, forward strand.
TACCCTGGGGTAGAATTGCTTATAAACAGATAAAATAAAAACATTACACATAAATTATTGTATTTGTTTTTTATTTAGGAATAGGCAGAGCATCCTCTCTTCCTCACGGGCTCCATGACTCATTATATCGCACACTGGTTCACTATTTTCGCGCATCACGCCACAAATCCTGGCAGTGATTTACTTCTGTATGAACCACTGAACAGGTACTGAAGCAATGATGTACTGAATGAAGCTCGGATGTGCCTGATCACGTGACTCTGACCAGATGAACCAAGCCTCGACACAGTGCTCCTGAAGCACTGTCTTGTTTTTATTGACATTATTACACAGCAGTGGGGAGTAGACTTTATCACAGTAGATGTCTTTCTGAAAGCGCTGTAACTAAGTTTAAGAATATAATCCACCCACTGTTATCATCTTCAATGCCCTGTACCATAGAGCAGAGCAGCTACCTGAACACTACACCATCAGAGGTCGATTATCTTGTTTATAATTTTACCTCCTCACTACGTACGACTCTGGATACTGTAGCTCCTGTGAAAACTAAGGTCTCAAATCAGAAGCACTGACTCTGTGGTATAATTCTCAAACACGTAGCCTAAAGCAGATGACTCGTAATCTGGAGAGGAAATGGCGTGTCACAAATTTAAAGGATCATCATTTAGCCTGGAGAAATAGTTTGCTGCTTTATAAGAAAGCCCTCCGCAAAGCCAGAACATCTTACTATTCATCACTGATTGAAGAAAATAAGAACAACCCCAGGTTTCTCTTCAGCACTGTAGCCAGGCTGACAAAAAGTCAGAGCTCTTTTGAGCCAACCATCCCTTTAATGTTAACTAGTTATGACTTCATGAACTTCTTCACAAATAAAATTTTAATCATTAGAGAAAAAATTACCAATAATCATCCCACAGATGTAATATTATCTACAGCTACTCTTAGTACCATTGATGTTCAGTCCTGCCATTAATTAATGCTTCAATCTTAAATATGATCAACTTATCTCTAATAATCGGCTATGTACCACTCTTACTCTGGATGGCATTACCTTGGCCTCCAGTAACACTGTGAGGAACCTTGGAATCTTTTTTGACCAGGACATGTCCTTCAACGCACAGATTAAACAAATATGTAAGACTGCGTTCTTCCATTTGCGCAACATCTCTAACGTTAGAAATATCCTGTCTCAGAGTGACGCTGAAAAACTAGTTCATGCAGTGTCACCTGGACACTGGCAGAGGGAATTATGTTAGGATGCTGTTCGTGGACTACAGTTCAGCATTCAACACAATAATTCCCTCTAAGCTTTTCACCAAGTTGACGGATCTAGGACTCACCTCATCACTGTGTCAGTGGATCCTCAACTTCCTCACAGACAGACCCCAATCAGTGAGGGTAGGAAAACAAGTCTCCCCCTCCATCTCACTCAGCACTGGAGTGCCTCAGGGCTGTGTTTTAAGCCCCCTGCTGTACTCACTGTACACTTATGACTGTGTAGCCACATCCGACACCACCTCCATTGTCAAGTTTGCTGACGACACTGCTGTTGTGGGCCTGATCTCCGACAACATCGAGACGGCCTACCTGGAGGAGATTAGGAACCTGGAGACCTGGTGCCAGGAGAATAACCTCCTCCTAAACATCAGCAAGACTAAGGAGCTGATCGTGGACTTCACTACAAAGCAGGCGAGGAATTACAAACCCCTCATCATCAGTGGCACGCCAGTGGAGAGAGTGGACAGTTTCCGATACCTGGGTGTCCACATCACTCAGGACCTGTCATGGTCCTGCCACATCAACACCCTGGTTAAGAAAGCCCGTCAGCGTCTCTTCTTCCTCAGAAGACTTAGAGACTTCCATCTGCCACTGAAGGTGCTCAAGAACTTCTACTCCTGCACCATCGAGAGCGTCCTGACGTCAAACATCTGCACCTGGTTTGGGAACAGCACCAAGCAGGACAGACGAGATCTGCAAAGAGTGGTGCGCTCGGCCGAACGCATCATTCAATCAGAGCTCCCTGACCTGCTGTCCATCTACACCAAGCGGTGCAAGTCCAAAGCTAGGAAGATTATGATGGACCTCTCCCATCCCAACAATGGACTCTTCTCACTGTTGAGGTCTGGGAAGCGCTTCCGCTCCCTTAAGGCCAAAACAGAGAGAATGAAGAGGAGCTTCTTCCCCCAGGCTATTCGGGGCCTGAACCAGGTGTAGGACTGGACTCTCCCACACACGTCACTATAAGACTGGACTCTCACACACGTCACCACACGCACCACCACACATTTCCTATAATCCTATAATTCCTATAATTTATAATCCTTATCTTTATAATCTCTTCTGCTATTTGCACATTCTTTACTGTAAATTCTTAAGTTAATTTGTAAATTTTTGTAGTAAATTGTAAATATTGTAAAACTTTTCTTCTGTCATTTAATGGTCGGGCATTGTACAGCTACAAGCATTTCACCCCCATGTCATACTGTGTATGGTTGTGTGTGTGTGACAAATAAAATTTGAATTTGAATTTGAATTTATTACTTCCAGGCTGGACGACTGTAATTCATTATTATCAGGATGTCCTAAAAACTCCCTGAAAAGCCTTCAATTAATCCAAAATGCTGCAGCAAGAGTCCTGACGGGGACTAGAAAGAGAGAGCAGATTTCTCCTGTTTTGGGTTCCCTTCATTGGCTTCCTGTTAAATCCAGAATTGAATTCAAAATCCTGCTCCTCACATACAAGGTCTTAAAGTCTATTAGAGCACTTTTAGAGTACCATATCACCCTATTAGAGCACTTCGCTCTCGCTCTGCAGGCTTACTTGTTGTTCCTAGAGTATTTAAAAGTAGAATGGGAGGGAGAGCCTTCAGTTTTCAGGCCCCTCTTCTGTGGAAACAGCTTCCAGTTTGGATTCAGGAGACAGACACTATCTCTACTTTCAAGAAAACTTTCCTTTTTGCTAAAGCATATAGTTAGGGCTGGTATTTTAATGCCCGGCTGAGATAAAAGATACAGTCCCCACTCCAGCTCCAGTCACACTGCTTAACCCACCTGTTCCACAGAACCTGGTACAAACTTTTGGCTTGGACAACTCGTTACAACCTTCCAAGACGCTGGAGAGGTCACTCCCTATACCAGAAGTTTTTTAAGATGAGTTGAATAAAACTGTTGGTTTCCTAATGCAATGTTCTTTGGTGTTCCTTCAGCAGAGTCTCAGCTAGGGTCTAAGATTGGCTTCATGATGACCTTGCTTCATGGGAGAGCACTAAAGTGGGGACAGGCAGTATTGATAACACACCCGACACTGACTTTCAATGAATTCATCAGTAAAATAAAAATGTGTTCAAGGACTCTCATCCTTCTCCACCTCAGCTCAACCGCACCACAGTGAGTAAAAAGGACTTCAATCTGAGCTGGTCATCTCAAGCCAGTTCATTCTAAGACTGTTGATTGTTATAAAGTGTGACTGTTCGAATTATCTTTGCAATATTGTTGGGTTTCAGTACAATACAATATAAAGAACTTTAAGTTGACCGCTGTTGTGATTTGGCACTATATAAATAAAAGTGAAGTGAATTGAATTAAAAAAGTTTACAGTCATATATCTACTGATATTTCTAATGAATAGTAACTACAATAACATTAACCTATACTTTTCGATAATAAAGGTATTCTTGTTTATTAGATCTACATGACAACATGTAAACAGTACAGAAACTTAACCAAACAAAGCAGACACAACTTAACTCACAAACTGATCTAAAGACAAAGGCACAACCTTTATAGTGGTTTGGCCAAACCATTTACACACAATAGGGGGGGGGGGGGGGGGGAAAGAAACACCACTACTAACTAAACAAAAAATAACGTAACAAAACCAAAAATACCCCTGTTTCTGACAAGCACTTGGTTGGTACAGCTGAGCAGGCATTATTGTGTTTTTCTCAGCCCTCGGCCACACCTTTTGCGTGAAATGAGAAACAGCCACCTCCCCAAATCGGTTACTTAAAGAAAGAGAAACATAATTATTATAACAGAATACATTTTTTAAAACCACACAATGATGGTTTGTGTGCTTAATGCAAGGTGTGCTGCAGTCTGATATTGTGGCCATGATGGAACACTTTTGTGTTTGTTGCGCACTCTTTGTTGCGCACACTACACGGGAAAATGCATCTCCATGAGAACATGTTTTAATAATAGTACAATATTTGAAGTACAGCACTTTTTATAATTTTAACAACTCACCAGGGGTCACACAGGGAATAAGTGGAACACTCATTCTTTATGTGCACACTGCATGTGCACATAAAGTAAGTGCATTGATAACATCATAAAATGATTTTTCCAGAACAACGTTTGGAATATCTATTGGAATATTTATGTCCGGCATCTTCCGAGTATGTGCTCAAAGTTTTACAAAAGTTTTTCATTGTACTTCAGTCATTTTATTTTTCAGAGTCACTGCAGTGCAGAACAATTTCTCTCGTGTTTCTGTGTTTCCTGCACTGCAAGTTAAATTCCAGTAAAAGATTGTAATGATTACAAGACTTGTATTATTATTATTAAATGAACGTTAACATGATGAGGAATCCAGAGCTATGTCTAATTGTATGTCAGTTGAATTACAGTGTAGATATTTTTTCTACACTGGCGGTTTTTACAAATATCAGTGGAATTGTGAAAGACATTGAAAGATATAAGGTTGTTTTCAAAGAGCTCATATCTTAGCATCCATCCTTTACATTACTGCCATCTTGTGGCTTGCTATTGTCTTTGCAACCAGAATTAACACTAAAAATGGCGCCAATGGAATTTCTTTTAACCCTACCATGTCATCAAAGTAGCAAAAGAGGGCAACAAATGTCTTTTTTAAAAACTGACCAATATGATTTGGTATGAAAAGCGTACTTCAGACTGAGAGTATGAGAAATAAAAATGGGGAGGAACTGACCACTGTAACAAACATGGAAAATTATTTCGTTTTAAGAATAGCATAGTATGAAGTCTGTAGGTTTTACTACTGTGAAATATAATGCCAAAGAAAGAGCCATAAAAATCTAGGTAAGCAACAGGAAAGTCAGTAACCAGAACTCAATGGATGGATGTAGCTTCCAGATCTGAATAGTGAATGTGTTTTTTTCTAATGACCAACAGTGGGCATCGATTCTGGTTTCGCAGGTTGTGTACTGTATGACGTCAAGAGATAGTTTCCTGATAACTGGCTCTGTTGCTGGTGTTACCTCTTATTGAATGGGACATTAATTTTATTTTGTAAATTATAATATTTATTTGATGTCACAAAGATGGCTAAACCAGAGTACATTCACTGGCTAATGGTGGTCAACAAGTACAAGTACCTCGGGCTGTGGGTGGACAATAAACTGGACTGGTCATGCAACACAGAGCACCTGTATAAAAAAGCCCAAAGCCGACTGTACTTCCTCAGGAGGCTGAGGTCTTTTAACATCTGCAGGAAGCTCCTGAGGATGTTTTACCAGTCGGTGGTTGCTGGAGTACTTTTCTATGCTGTGGTGTGCTGGGGGAGCAGCACAGCAAAGAAGGACTCATCCAGGCTGGAGAAACTGATCAGGAGGGCTAGCTCTGTGGTCGGCATGAAGCTGGACACTCTGGTGACAGTGGCAGAGAAAAGGACACTAAAGAAACTGATGGACATTATGAACAATGCTGGGCATCCTCTGCACACGGCCATAAACAACCAGAAGAGTCTGTTCAGTGACAGGTTGCTTCTCCCAAAGACAAGAACTAACAGACTTAAAAACTCCTTTGTCCCACACGCCATCAAACTGTTTAACTCCTCTCTGGAGGGGAGAGGGAGGGGAAACAGGAGGACAAAGGAGGGGGGAACAACTAAGCTGTAGTGCCTCTTCACCTCACTGTACAATACCTTGTGCAATACTTTTTGTAAATAGTCAACAGTGCAATAGACTCAATACTTGAAATGTGCAATTCACTTGTATTTTTATTTTTTATTCCTATTTATTCTATTTATCCCCTTTGTATATTTTATTTATATTTGTTTCTGTATTTATATGTGTGTGTGTGTGTGTGTGTGTGTGTGTGTGTGTGTGTGTGTGTGTGTGTGTGTGTGTGTGTGTGTGTGTGTGTGTGTGTGTGTATATATATATATATATATATATATAACAATTCTGTAACTGTAACTTCGGTCGTTGCTGTGCTTTTTTTGGAAATCGAATTTCCCAGAGGAACCCACCCGAGGGATTAATAAAGTTCTATCTTATCTTATCTTATCTCTCTAATGGCTTGTCAGCCATGAAGAACAAAGAGCATGAGGTGTCACACTGAGATCAAGTCCATTTTCAGAAAACCAACTAGCTTCACAACAGGACTTCCCCAACTTAGGGTAATATCACAGGGATGACAGAACTCTTTTAAACACAGACTCACTGGTTAAAGGATTGACTAATAAATCCTTCTGTCTTACAACCACAGGAATCTCCCCCTGCTGGCCTTTATCCTGGCTTAAGGCATTTGATGGTTTCGCTTTTCTGGCAAGAAGATACATCAATATCTTCCACGGTTTACACATACTTTTAAGTGGTTTGGAATACAAAAATTAATAGTTTGGATGTTGGGATATTTTAAATACATGAAAAAAAAGTATTTTAACACAAATATACTTTTATTATGAAATGCTCATTTCTTATCCGTCGGACGACCTGCTTGAAAAATATCATTTCCGGTGTGTGCGTGAGAGGCGGAACAAGCGGCCCTACAGAGGGAACAAAGGACGGTTAAGTGAATTGCTGTATGTTGTTCCCAGCATGCGTGTATATATAAATATATGCACGTATTTATATTTTTAAAAGTGTCACTGTTGCATTTTGTAACTTCGGGGAAGAAGCGGGAAAACATTTTCATGTGCCAGAGGAAACTTGGGCTGGTTGATTAATTGATGTTGGTTGATAGCGGGAGCTGGTGACTTCTTCGTTAACCTAGCTTTAACAGCAAGGCTTATACTGACGTCGCTTAAGCGTTTTGCTCTTTAAAAGTGTCACATAGTTTTGAATGAAAGCATATTCGTGTTTGCTTACTTTTATTGTTTGGACCTAGAGCCATTAAATTCGATGGATAACTCGTACGAATATGGGACAAAGAGGTTTTGGTGTCGGCGAGTTTAGCTAGTAGGCCTTGTAAGCTAATGCTAACCCAGTCAGCCATTGTTGTTGTTATCCGCTCATTTACCGGTGCTTTTTTCTTCTTCCTCGTTCTACGCCAAAACTACAAAGTGGACTGTAGTTGAGTTCCTTTCTCTTTATGTTTCCCTCTTCAGCTTAACCAGCATGAAAATAGCCTCCATTCCATAGGCCGCTCCTCAGCTGCGATGTCAAGTAAGTAAATAAATCAGTCATTGATATCCTTTATATGCCAACACCTGTCTCATTCTATGGTTCATATATATATGCGACCAGTACACTGGGGAAAATATGTAGGAATACTATTTCATTAAGTAAGGGACTCAGATAACATAAAGCACATTTTTGTGCTGTTTTTGCACATAGGATGCCGTCATGCAGAATTTTAAGCTTTAGGTTGCCATGCTTCATAGTGTCATGCTGTCTAGATCGGTGGACTTTTCAATAAAAACAATATTGAAGAGTGTGTACAGTTGCACTATTTCTCATAGAATCAGATTTGTGTCCTATATGTACTATCTGCCTCTTTAGTCAGTTCCTCGTGTTTTGTATAGACTCAAAGTCAACTGATTCAAACTGGAGATAGTGATGGTAGCCTTTGTTCTGCTCTGCGGTCACATTGAGTTTGACGTTGCAGTGAAATGAGGACTCTGGACTTGAGATGCAGAACACAGTGGTGGAGTTTGAAAATGTACAACTGACAGTTAAGACCCAGAAGAGCATCAGAGTAACACTCAGGACCAGCACAGGCTGGTCGATAAAGTGAAATGCTACAGATCTAGTTTTTTGGCATTAATGGAAATGTAAAAATAAGGAATTGTCTATGGCTGAAAACTGAAAGTAATACTGAATTGCAAAATGTACCTGGGTGACAGCAGCAGTCAGTTGGATTACCTCATATAGAAGTGCATCTCTTTTCAGACATTCATGATGCAGAGGAGTGAAAAATGGGGCTGAAGTACTTTCACAGTAGACAGTTAGGAAGAACCCTCACTGTTCACACTCAAGTGGTATTATTGTCAGGCAAAAGTAAACAGCAGGGAAAACATGTCATTTGTACAGAGCAGGTATGCAAGGATTGACTAACATTTTTTTCTTTTTCTCTTTTTTTTTTTTTTTAAACTTTGAACAGAACGACCATCCTACGCTCCTCCCCCTCCCCCTGCCCCAACAACAGTAAGTGTCCCACTTTTAGCACCAGTCTTAGTGTTCATGGTTTAGCAGCCAAGGGCCATGTTATTTTTTTGCTTCTTTTCTTTGTTACTTTCCTTTAAATCTTTAATGTGTGAACGTGCCAAGGTTGCCACAAACCTTGTTCTTCAGTTCTCTATCATCGCTTTCACCCCTTTTTCCTGTCATGCCACACGTTTTTTTTTTTAGGTCTTGCACCAAAGGTGTTTGAGATTACTGATGGGGATCAAGTTAGTTTGTTATTTGACTGAAGAGCTTTGCAGAATCTACCTTGGCTGATGTTATTAGTAGACATATGTGAAGTAACAGAATACATGCTTGTTTTGATGCTTTTCATTTCCTTACATTCAGATGCAGTGCAAAGCACTGTGTAGAGCTGAAATCTGCTGATACACACTCAGTTAAATAAGTTTTTGTTGTGCACTAATTCTTAATGCCATCCAGTTGCCTTTTTTGCCTTGCATGATAAGATCATGGAACAAACAAATCAAAAAGTCAACATATATATATCTATATATACATGTATTTTCATGTTTCCCCCTCCTTTTCACTTATTTATGTTTATCCCTCTTCCTCCTCTTGTGTGTGAGCCATTTCTCATTCGTGTTTTGTCTCATTTGTCTTCCATCAGCAAATGCCTTCCACCCCAGGGTTTGTGGGCTACAACCCTTACAGCCATCTGGCCTACAACAACCTCCGACTGGGAGGGAGCTCCGGAGGCTCCAGCAGGGTAATGAATTGATGGAGCGATTTGAAAAACAAATTAAATGTAACAGAAAGTGTAAAGCACAAGTAAATGTTTTGGATTGAATAAAGGGCCCAGGTATGAGAAGAATGATAGGATTGTAAGAAAGGCTTAGACTGTATATTGAAGTGGGGAAACTGAATATATGACTTGCAGCTTTAAAGAGCTTCAGTTGCGTGCATAAATGTGTGTTGAAAAAACAAATTAATGCATTAAAAAAAAAAGTAAGATGTGATGTCAGTTGGAACGTAACATTTGATGACAGCTCTGCTTTTGGAAAAAAATATAAACGGAATAAGATTTATTTTCATATTGACCTGTGGGGGGGGAATAAAACGTTTTCAATGTGACCAATCCGGCCTCAACAGTTTCTGCACTGCAGTTAGCAGTAATCAAGTCAGATAGAAAGTAGATCTGCTCTTGTCGGACTAGAACACAAGCCTTCCTGTGGGTGTGCATGGTGGCATAGGCAAAACACTACCTTTGTGGTGAATGTGTTCCTTTATTGTTTGAATTATCTTCAAAAGATGTTTTGCCCTTGCCAAATTAGCCAAACGTTGCTAGTTCTTTCAGCACAACCTAAAACCGAATCTGAGATAACTTGTATCACAACAGTAGTTGCCAACCTTTTGTTAAACAAGGTTTTTTCCTTCAGGCTCTGAGTGCACTTGCATAAAACAAGATATATTACAGCAGAACAAAACACCGAGAAAGCAATGCTACAGGAAACTGTTCACTTTGAAAATTTATTTATTTTCCCACTCATTGTGCACTCAGTCAGTGGTGCTGTTTTCTAACATTAACACACATCAGAGCTGGCAGCTTGATTTGTTCACACGTAATCCTCTAGAATTCCAATCCCAAAATAAAGACAATGTTGGAATTTCATTTTTTTTGTAACAAAACCAAAGTGAACAGCCAAAACAAAAAAAAACATTTTCTGCATCACCAGTTAGGGGGTGATAGTAATGTAAATGAGCAGCCTGTGAAACATCTAAACATCATTTGCCTTACAGAGATGCTCTGAAACACTTAAAGCCATTCTTTGGCTTGTAGAACATCTTAACACATCAAAATTGTTTTTATCTGACTGTATGAAAGCATTAAGGAACATTTCAGTATTGTGTATTGTCATGTTTACATTCACATCTGTTGTTTTACCTTTTCCACAAACCATATCAGATCATAATCAGCAGATGTTTTATGATAGTTTTTGTTTTTTCTGTTCACTCTCTAAACCTGGCCCTTGTTTGTTTGTTTCCCTTTGGCTTCATACCTTCCATCTCTCCATTCATACTTTTTCCTCCTTCTTCTTTGTGCCCCCTCTCTCCTTCTTTCCACAGAACTCCTCGGGCATCACCGTCCCAAAGCCTCCCAAACCACCAGACAAGCCACTGATGCCATACATGCGGTACAGCCGGAAGGTAAGCAGGAAGGTAAGACACCCATCCACGGTGTCTGCTTTTACTGCTTGTCCTCCCATCCCCCTGAAAAGCTGGCAGGGGTTTGAGGGTGGGAAACAGCCAAGCCATGACGCCTCACCACCACCTCAGCCACCTAGTGGAGGCTCTCCACTTTGTTTCCGTTGACTCACAGTAGCCTTCTGTGTTTGTCAACATGCAAAATTGCTACATCTCCATATGTTTCCTCTTACGGGGATAATCTGTCCCTGGCACTCTATTTTTCCCCCTTATAGGCTCATCTCTTGCCTGCTTTTCTCTAGTTTCAGAGCTGTAATTTTAACACTGTATGCTCAAAAACAAAATGTGATCTAAAGGATCCTGCATTTAGAAAAAAATTGAATTCCATATATAAGTGAATATTTTCCATCATGCCTTCTTGCAGCACTTAAGTAGTTATGCTTTTCCTTACTAATAATTTCATCCACTGTTTCTTACCTCTGTACTTTGCTTCCCGTATTTCCTTTGTATTGTAACAGTCAATGTCATTTGATCCTGCCTCTGTGTGTGTGTGTGTGTGTGTGTGTGTGTGTGTGTGTGTTTTGATGTGAATATGAAAGGTATGGGACCAAGTAAAGGCCTCCAACCCAGACCTAAAGCTGTGGGAGATTGGAAAGATTATTGGGGGCATGTGGAGGGACCTGAGTGATGAAGAGAAGCAGGACTACCTTAATGAGTACGAGGCTGAGAAGGTAAGGAGGAGCAAGAGTCTAAGGCTACGTTCACACTGCAGGCGAAAGCGCATCAAATCCGACTTTTTTGACCCTATGCAACCCATATCCTATCATGGTATGCTAGCGTGAACAGCACAAATCCGATCTGGGTCACTTTCGTATGTGGTACTGAATCCGATACATATCTGATGTTTTAGAAAGCGACTGTTGTTTGAATGGTCATGTCACATTAAATCCGCCTTTTGCATCACTGACACAAGACAGACGCCAATTATCAGCGCCGGAGACGTGCCCGAGAAGACATCGTGAATGCTTCCTGGTCATCCAGTGTAGATGTTAGTGAAACTGTTTGGAAGTCAACGTTGGAGAAACTTGAACATTTTGTTTGTACTGTATAATCTGCAGATTCTGACAGAAATCTGCAACTATCCTTTGAAGCACCGCTCCTCTCTAAAACAGCAATAAGGGTCATCATTAGGCCATATGTAAATAACAAAATAACTTTATAACTTAAAGCAAAATTGGGAAACGTAAAGTCCGAAGCAAGTCTTTATGTTAAGGGCCATCAGTCAAACAATACTGTTTGGTCTGGGTCTAAACAGCGCGCGTTGTGTGTGACATCTTCTTTTGCGCATGCGGGCCGCTTTGAGGGTTCACACTAGAGCACGTTTGCTGTCACATTTTATTTGTAGTGTGAACAAGCAGACAAGAAAATCGGAACTGAGCATTAAGACCTGCAGTGTGAACGTAGCCTAAATTTCTTTTGTAAGTAACCCGTTGCTCTTGGATACCTTCTTTACATGTTGGCAGTTCAACAGCAGTTGTAGAAGTGACAACTAAAGAATCCCTGCATTGAAAAATAAGAAATGATCAGAGTTGTTTTAAAGGGCTTGTTTTCTTTTCCTGTCCCTCTTCCTCTTAGATTGAGTACAATGATTCTTTGAAGGCCTACCACAACTCACCTGCCTACTTGGCCTACATCAACGCCAAGAACCGGGCTGAGGCGGCAATGGAGGAGGAGAGCAGGCAGAGGCAGTCACGTATGGACAAAGGAGAGCCGTACATGAGCATTCAGCCTGCTGAAGATCCTGATGGTAGGTTAATTATGAAGCTATCTATGATTTTTAATCATGGCTTCACAATGTAATGTAATGCGCTTAAAATAAACACTGACCTGTCTGTCTGTCCTCGTCATGGTTCTGCCCATCTTGTCTTTTCGCTCCACCTAGATTATGATGATGGTTTCTCAGTGAAGCACACAGCAGCAGCTCGCTTCCAGAGAAACCACCGGCTCATTAGTGACATCCTCAGTGAGATTGTGGTGCCCGACGTCCGCTCTGTGGTCACCACAGCCCGCATGCAGGTCCTCAAGAGGCAGGTTCAGTCTCTTATGGTGCACCAGGTATGTTAGCAGGACATTTTTGCTTCCATTTTGTTACTTTGTTTTTTAGCTTGTAAAGCTAATGTGGTGTTAATATTACTCAAACTGACTTCAAAAGCATTGTTTACACTTTAATATAAATGTGCATTCCTCAAATGGGATTGGCTTCCTTGTGACAAGATTTTTGCTTACAACCAAAAGTAGTTGCACTAGTTTTATAAACTGTTTCACATTTAAAAGGAAGGATCTATTCCTGCTGATTGATTGCTTGTGATTTCAGAGGAAACTTGAAGCTGAACTTCTTCAGATCGAGGACCGCCATCAAGACAAGAAAAGACGTTTTCTGGAGACCACTGACTCATTCAATACTGAGCTGAAGCGGGTAAAGCAGCACTGTTTATTTACCTAGAGAGAGCTGAGTGTGTAGGAAGGAAGAGCTTTATTTCTAGATGACTAAATATCCCTTTAGATAGAAATTTGTCACCACAGACTGTTGTGTTGTAAGTGTAGGCCTACTACTTTCCCTTTGCCTTCAGTCTTATGACATTTGCAACTTTTTAAATTCATTTTGTTTAATTGAGTCTTGTGTGTTTCCAGCTGTGCAGTCAGAAGGTGGAAGTGGATATGGAGAAACTAGCAGCAGAGATGGCTGCCGCTGAAGAGGCAGCAAGGCGCCGGGCAGAGGAGCGGGAGCGGGAGGCCGCTGAGCAGGCAGAGAAAGCTGCTCAACAGCAACAGGAGGCTGCTGGAAACAAAGCTGCAGAGAAGAGCAGCACTAATGCTAGCCCCACCTCAGGGACCAAGGAGGAGGACAAACCTACACCAATGGAGACAGGTACCAGTAGGGGGGGACACAAAGACATACACAGGGGGGTGGGGAGGGTGTCTGGTTGGTGAGTCTATCCTTGGGTGCTTCATTCTGCAAGCCAAATATCCTTGGGAAAAATACAATCCCCAAGATTCATCCATCAATGTGTGAGAATTTTTGAAAATATTTAAATATAGATGGAAAGTGCTTGTGTGAATAAGGCATGTTGGATAAAACGCTTTAAATCTTAAAACTTGTTTGGATTTAAGTACAATCATAATCCACCTGATAGCCACTGGGTTGATGGAGGAGTCGTTCAAAGCAGTTTCACTGTATATACAGTGGGGCAAAAAAGTATTTAGTCAGCCACCGATTGTGCAAGTTCCCCCACCTAAAATGATGACAGAGGTCAGTAATTTGCACCAGAGGTACACTTCAACTGTGAGAGACAGAATGTGAAAAAAAAAAAATCCATGAATCCACATGGTAGGATTTGTAAAGAATTTATTCGTAAATTAGGGTGGAAAATAAGTATTTGGTCACCTCAAACAAGGAAAATCTCTGGCTCTCACAGACCTGTAACGTCTTCTGTAAGAAGCTTTTCTGTCCCCCACTTGTTACCTGTATGAATGGCACCTGTTTGAACTCATCATCTGTATAAAAGACACCTGTCCACAGCCTCAAACAGTCAGACTCCAAACTCCGCCATGGCCAAGACCAAAGAGCTTTCGAAGGACACCAGGAAAAGTATTGTAGACCTGCACCAGACTGGGAAGAGTGAATCTACAATAGGCAAGCAGCTTGGTGTGAAAAAATCAACTGTGGGAGCAATCATCAGAAAATGGAAGACATACAAGACCACTGATAATCTCCCTCGATCTGGGGCTCCACGCAAGATCTCATCCCGTGGGGTCAAAATGATCATGAGAACGGTGAGCAAAGATCCCAGAACCACACGGGGGGACCTGGTGAATGACCTGCAGAGAGCTGGGACCAAAGTAACAAAGGTCACCATCAGTAACACACTACAACGGCAGGGAATCAAATCCCGCAGTGCCAGACGTGTTCCGCTGCTGAAGCCAGTGCATGTCCAGGCCCATTTGAAGTTTGCCAGAGAGCACATGGATGATACAGCAGAGGATTGGGAGAATGTCATGTGGTCAGATGAAACCAAAGTAGAACTTTTTGGTATAAACTCAACTCGTCGTGTTTGGAGGAAGACGAATACTGAGTTGCATCCCAAGAACACCATACCTACTGTGAAGCATGGGGGTGGAAACATCATGCTATGGGGCTGTTTTTCTGCCAAGGGGACAGGACGACTGATCCGTGTTAAGGACAGAATGAATGGGGCCATGTATCGTGAGATTTTGAGCCAAAACCTCCTTCCATCAGTGAGAGCTTTGAAGATGAAACGAGGCTGGGTCTTCCAACATGACAATGATCCAAAGCACACCGCCCGGGCAACAAAGGAGTGGCTCCGTAAGAAGCATTTGAAAGTCCTGGAGTGGCCTAGCCAGTCTCCAGACCTCAACCCCATAGAAAATCTGTGGCGGGAGTTGAAAGTCCGTGTTGCTCGGCGACAGCCCCAAAACATCACTGCTCTCGAGAAGATCTGCATGGAGGAATGGGCCAAAATACCAGCTACTGTGTGTTAGGGCTGCTCGATTATGGCAAAAATGATAATCACGATTATTTTCACTGAAATTGAGATCTTGATTATTTGACGATATTTATTTAACCCTTTAAGACCTACTATAGAACCAAGTCCACCAGAGCTTATATTATTTTTTTACATGCTGTAGTGCCATTTGTGGGAGCATTTCAAGTTGCTATACATCAATACAACTGTTATAGCCCATATTTTAATAATATGTATGCATTAAGTCCATAGTAATTACATAAATTGCAAAAAAGTGCAATAAACTACAAAAAAAATTGAAAATCGCTTTTGTTTTGTTTACATATATTTCTACTTGGAGAAATTTAAGAGGTTTATCCCTCAAAACTTTAAATACAATAAAGTTGCAAAAAATAGTTTCCCACCACAGGAAATTTATTTTGAGTGTCTTCATAGTTTTATTTTGGAGATACAGCAATTTTTATATACTGCAGGAAAAACAAAAAACAATCCTATGATGCAAATTTGCAAAGAAAACAGCATGTGCATCATTTCACTGTGGGAAGTGTTATGAACAGCTGATAGGATCGGCAAAGCGTGTTTCTGGAATATTATGTTTTTGTTCCTGCAAGCGCTTTTTATGCAATTTTTGCAAAGCTATATGTGGAACGAAACCGTGACCGAGGACAAGCTGATGGCATAAGATGTAAGTACAACTCCTCCGGTTTCATATGCAAAACAAATTATTGCGCTAGCTTACACGGTTCAGGTTCTACAGGGATTTAACAATAGTTACGCAAAACGGAGCGTGCTGCTCTGACCGGCTTTAAAGGGTTAACAATGACTTTAAAAAAATAATATAAAATAGTGTGCAACACCACTGAAGTTCACTGAAGCTTCCCTCGGGTCCTCTTAATCAGCGGTCTTCAACCTTTTTTGCGCCACGGACCGGTTTATGCCCGACAATATTTTCACGGACCGGCCTTTAAGGTGTCGCGGATAAATGAGGGAGGGGCTAATAATCGGCTCAGTCATTTTTAATGATCGTTGAAAGCCCAGATCGTAATCGTGATTAAAATTCGATTAATTGAGCAGCCCTACTGTGTGTGCAAACCTGGTAAAGACCTATAGTAAACGTTTGACCTCTGTTATTGCCAACAAAGGTTATGTTACAAAGTATTGAGTTGTATTTTTGTTATTGACCAAATACTTATTTTCCACCCTAATTTACGAATAAATTCTTTACAAATCCTACCATGTGGATTCATGGATTTTTTTTTTTTTTTTTCACATTCTGTCTCTCACAGTTGAAGTGTACCTCTGGTGCAAATTACTGACCCCTGTCATCATTTTAGGTGGGGGAACTTGCACAATCGCTGGCTGACTAAATACTTTTTTGCCCCACTGTAGATAGGTTTGGTCAGTGGAGTTAATTTTTTTCTTTAACTGTTTTATTAATTTTGCAGAGCTCACAAGTAGCAATGAACATTTAAATCAGATTTACTGGGACGTTACCCAGTTATGACTCCGCACCTTTGATGTGTACTATAATGCCTTCATTATTTGTATTGACTGAATTGTGGGACCAACAGAATGAATGAAAAGGCTTTTTTAATTACTCCAAATTGTAAATGTTGCTAATGGCTAACATGGCTGTCAGCTTATTACTAATAGTTAAACAGCTAGCTAATGTGCTGCATGATAGGTTAACATTTATGAAAACTGTTTAGTACGTAGATGTTGTTGACACAATACTTCTACTGACCTCTCAAAGTGCTTTAGTGCTTGTACAGTGCTTTGAGGTGACTGTTGTTTTCGATTTCGATAAAACTGGATTGGATTGAAACTGCTGTAAATGTCAGGTACAGCTACTATTACTTTAGTTTTAGTTGAGTTTTAGCAACATCTCAAGTAAAATTAATCAAAACTGAGCAGAGTTTAGTGGACACAGCATTAAACATCGTTTATACAAATATTGCACTTTTAAGAGTGGTTTAATTCTATTCTTCATTATTCAGGTTTTAAATGTCAATGACATGTGTCTTTAAAGACGGCTTATTTTTTAAATCAGATGTGTTTATACCAAATCTGCATCCATTCCTTTCTTTAGATGAGGCCGCACCTGCAGAGCCGCTTTCAGACCCCCAGGTGGCTCCACCACCACCACCATCTGATACTTCATCGTCTTCCTCTGATAAAGCAACACCTCCCCCTGAGCTCCCCAGGGAGAGCAGTACTCCCAACAGCAGTGCCCCCAGTGATGATGGGGGCAGCAGCAACAGCATGCCTCCTCCACCCTCAGACATCCCACCTGGAGCAGCAGCATCAGGCTCATTCCCAGACCCACCTGTAGGCCAAGAAGCCAACCTCAGTACAGCTAATCCTAATGAGGCCGCAGCACCAGCCCCTCCCTCAGAAGAAGCAACCCCTCCACCACCACCACCACCACCACTACTGACCCCCAGTCAGAGCAGCCAGCAGTACGATATGTAGTAGTGCTGCCTGTACAGTGATGGGTGTAGATGTCCTCCTGGTGCTGCAGCTCTCCCTCTCTGGATGGAGCAGCAGTGTTGTAGTGATGCAGAAGAAGTGGCTCTGTAACAGCTGAGAAATACTGATTGGTTGAGAGGTGTAAAAGTAAAGTCAATACAAAAAAAAATAGTGCGAGAGTGACGTAGATTTTCATCATCCAGCTTCATGTAGCTGCACCAAACGCAGGGAAAGTAGGATTTCCTTTAAAGCTCTGTATGCCTCCTGTAACTTTACTCAGCATGCCTGGTCTGATAATCTGACTTAATTGAAACGTCACCAAAGAGTACAACACCTGGCCCTCTTTGAGTTTGTGCTCCAGGCACTGTGAGAGCATTTCCTCTTTTCTAATCAGGTCACTTGATGTTATTTTTTTTTAAAGTAATCAGATACACACTCAGAAATAGGATAACACAGGGCTGTGAAACAACTGCTCAGCACAAACCGCACCACCGAGTCTGAAAGTCCGTTTACTTTTATCATCAGGGTTTGTATCCCCAGCACTGAGGTCAGAAGTGAATCAATCTGTTAGTGAGACTGTTTTCTTCTTCTTTTTTTTCTCTCTTTTTTTTTTTTAAGACTATAAAAAGGTTTAACAAAAACAAACCTGAATCACGACTGACTTCAGAGTGAAACGGCTTCAGATGAACGAGAAAAAGCAGCCACGTGCCCCTTATGGTTCAAATAAACACCTGAGATGAGGCTTACTGTATAGACAGGATGTGGTTGAAACACACACATCTGCATGCATTAAGCACATTAACAACCAGTCACAACATTGAAACCACCTCCCTGCTGTTGTCCACTTCATTACTGCAGTGTGAGTGTATCTATGATGTTGTGGTGCTGCAGCGGCTGAGCTTGTTGGTATGCAGCAGCGAGTAGGTGAATCTCAACAACCAGATGAAGGCTGGTAGCCAAGTTTTCCCAGCACAACTGTGATGATCATCAGAGGTTTCAATGCTGTGGCTGTTACGCTCCATGTTTGTTTGTTTATTTTTTGGACCACTGCAGAGTTTTATTTTGCGATTCATTTTGAGAAACCTGACATATGTTAAAGGGCCAGCTCTGACAAAAGGACCTCAATATTTTCGGCTCTCACTTATTGAAAAACCTCAATTTTCTAGATAAATTTCATTTGCAGAACTACTACTGTTACTTTTTTGTCTTTTGTGATTTAGTGAACCTTATTAAACGAGTGTAATCCAGGGCAACCTTGGTAATTTGTACTCTTGAATCAGATGCCATTTTAACACACACCCTTGTAAAGTCAGCATCAATTGATTTTTCCATATTCTGCATGTTTGGCTATGTACTAACCTTACCCATGTATGAATCTGAGTGCAGGTCTTGTATAGCTGGAGATGAGGAAAATTAAAGTTCAATACAAAACGCATGAAGATCCCAGCAAATAAATAATGATGGGATCATCTCCAGGGTATTTTTAAAAAATCTGAATAACATGTCTTGCTTTGAGTGTAAAACATTAACTTGGATATTTGTTCCCCTGTATTGAAGTCTAAGTAGAAAGAACTGACACTTGTACTCAGTTAATTTAATTTTTGCTCATTTAACCTGTAAAAGCTTCTCTGTGAGGCGAGGCTTTTGTTTAGACCACAGATTCCTGCTGGCACTACATGCATCTAACTTCACCAGAGAAATGCACAGGTAACCTCACTTATGCATTCAAAGGACTGTTTTCTTACTTGGACTGTTTTTTGGTAGTATGCCTGTCTTTTTTTTCTTTTTTTTTTGCATTTTTCTTTTCTACTGTCTGAACTTGTTGACCCAAATAAAGATGATTTGTCTTTCTGCTACACCTGGTTTTTTTTTGTATTTTTGTTTTTTTTGTTTGTCTCCCGAAAGTAAGACTGGATAAGGAGGTTAGTGACAATTTCACTCTCGGAGAAAGATGTTAAGAGTGAGCCAGTGGGTTTTGCTAAGAGGAGGGCTCAGCAACTGATATAATCTGGTACCGAAAGCATATACAGGTCCTTCTCAAATAATTAGCATATCATGAAAAGGTTCTCTAAACGTGCTATTAACCTAATCCTCTGAATCAACGAATTAACTCTAAACACCTGCAAAAGATTCCGGAGGCTTTTAAAAACTCCTAGCCTGGTTCATTACTCAAAACCGCAATCATGGGTAATCATGCCGACCTGACTGCTCTCCAGAAGGCCATCATTGACACCCTCAAGCAAGAGGATTTCCCCCCAATTTCGCTATATAAATAAACATTATATAATATCTCCAGCTGAAGCACAGAAATTGGGGACAGACTTATAAGAGCAAAGCCTGCAGCTCCACCGCAGGAAATAAGGGGGAAGTCTGACTGTTGAGGCTCAACTTTCCAAAGAGTTTCCACGGAGTGACAAACATTTTAAAAGCCTGGAATCAGAAAGTCTGATGTGAAAAAAAAAAGTCAGATTACAAGAAAAAAGAAGAAAACAGGTGGAGGACAAGGAGCTGTCAGCCTCAGGTGAGAAACCCACTGCCAAAGTTTCCAAGGAATTATACTGCAAGTGATGGTCAAAGTCATTTTTGTCATTTGTTCATAAGAAGGAATTGTAAATGTAATCCTAAAGTAGTAAAATATTGATAAATTACAGATTTATGTGTATGCACTGTTAGTAAATGAGGCCCACTGAAATAACCTTACTCTTGCAAGACATGTATGTATAGAATGATGCTCCAGAAATCTTTCAGTTCACACTCCATACAGCTGTTTTCTTACATTTACTGCAAATTAACCATTTACCTGTTATACCATCTATATGTCAAGCTTCCCAGTCTCACATTCAGCTGTTGGAGGATGAGATCTTCGCTCCTCAAGCGATAATCCCCCCTTGGACTGTCTTGGTGCAAAACCAAGACATAAATCATGTCTCCTGGAAGGGGGAGGACGTACCACAGGCAGGGCACAGCGAGCTGAAATCTCTGAAACCAACTGGCCTTCACTTCCTACGAGACAGAGAAGCTCTTCTACCCCTGTATACGAGAGGAAACAGGACTGGACAACCGTGAATAGGAAGGTTAACAACAAACCTTCAAAACAACTGAACACCAACGACCAGGACCAGGATCTTCCCCAGTCCCCCAAACCCCTGACAGGCCATCACCCCCATCACCCTCCTCCCCCTCCCTTTCTCCCTCCTCCCCACACCTGAAATTCACTGAAGAG
The DNA here is from genome assembly GCF_057381845.1 of Rhamphochromis longiceps. NCBI lineage: Eukaryota > Metazoa > Chordata > Actinopteri > Cichliformes > Cichlidae > Rhamphochromis > Rhamphochromis longiceps. Next base: position 5,910,528 of record NC_140560.1, read on the forward strand.
ATGATGGAGCGGGTCAATGCTGGGCTCAGATCTACCCCCCGGCCCAATCCCTCTTTGTCCCCCATAAACCCCCCACCAAAGCAGCCAAAGGTTCGCCACCGAGCCCCACCCTCAACAGAGCAATCGAAGTCACATTGCCCAGCCTCGCCCCACTTAGTTCCTCCTTACCACCTTCATGCTTTGTCTCCGCAGTCTGATGTGTGATGTGTGGAGGGTCCGGGCTGCGAGGATTATGGCAGTGGTGACTTTTCCCAGGAGAAGCTGGGACCCTGTTTACTAGAAGGTTTTAAAATTTCTGTACTTTTAGGTGACAGAAGGAGACATATGGCCTGGTCAAAACACAGAGAGCTGCACTCTAAAAGATCTTTAAACATAGTAAACATACCTTGTGTGCCACAGACTGCTCCCAAACACGAGGGGACAAGTAATGCCTCTAAAACACTTAAGTTGGCTTTATTAAACGTTAGATCTTTAGCTGGGAAAACATTTTTAATTAATGATTTAATCACTGAGCACAGCCTTGATTTTATGTTTTTAACTGAAACTTGGTTGGACCAAAATAACAGTGGAGCTGTTCTCATCGAGACGACCCCTCCTAACTACAGTTTTATCAGTGAGGCCAGGGTGAGCAGGAGAGGAGGAGGGGTTGCGGTCTTATTTAATGAATCATTTCAATGTAAGCAGCTATCTCCTGGAAGTTTTCAGTCTTTTGAATATGTGGCTTTACAGCTGAAGGCCCCATCCAAAGTTGTGTTTCTTAATGTTTACAGGCCTCCCAAATACTGCACAGACTTTTTTAATGACCTCAGTGAACTGCTGTCTGTGATCTGTGTTGATTTCGACTGTGTAATTATTGTTGGGGATTTTAACATCCATGTGGACAACCCTCAGGACAAAGGGACTAAAGACCTGAGTAACACTCTGGGCAACTTTGGGCTGACTCAGCATGTAACAGAGGCCACACATAATAGAGGACACACTCTCGACCTACTGATCTCCAAAGGCCTGAGCATTTCAAAGGTTACTGTGTCTGATGTGGGCCTGTCTGATCATTACTGTGTTTTCTTTGAAAGTAAAATCTCAGCCCACACAAATATATCAACAGCAGTGATCACAAAACGGTGTATAACTGAAGACAGTAGTGAGATCTTTAACCAGGTCTTCCCATTAACACCTGACCTGCCCAGAGGGTCAGTCAATGAGCTCGTCAATAGCTTCAATGCTAACATGTTAAATGTAATGGACACTATTGCCCCCATTAAGGTGAAGGTTATCTCTGGAAGGAAAAAGTCTCCATGGAGAAACTCCACACTGGTGAAAAATGAAAAAAGAGAGTGTAGGAAAGCTGAGCGCAGATGGAGAAAAACAAACCTCCAGGTTCATTATGACATTTATAAAGAGAAACTTTACAATTATAATTTACAACTGAGGAGTGCAAGGAGGTCCTACTTCTCTGACATCATCACTAAAAACAGCCATAATGCTCGGGTCTTATTTTCTACAGTTGACAGGCTAACAAACCCTCCTGTGCCAGTGGCAGCCGAACTTCATTCAACCATGGCCTGCAATGACTTTGCCAAATTCTTCACAGACAAAATCCAAAAGATTAGACAAGCAGTTGGTACATCAACAGCAGATTCAGGATATGTACTGTGTCCACCGAAAAACTGTTTAAACACCATCAAACAGTTTCACCCTATTAACAGCAAAGACCTGGAGGACATCTTAGGTCAACTGAACTCCTCCTCCTGCTGTTTAGATGTCCTGCCAACAAGTTTTTTCAAAAAGGTCTCAAAGACTTTAGAGTCAGACCTGTTACAGATCGTCAACTTTTCCTTAATGTCAGGTGTGTTTCCAGAACCACTAAAACTGCTGTAATCAAACCTATACTGAAAAAGGACAATCTTGACAAGACACAAATGAAAAACTACAGGCCGATCTCAAATCTCCCATTTTTAAGTAAGATCATTGAAAAAGCAGTTTCTCAACAGCTCAATTACTTCTTAAAACAGAATAACTGCTATGATGCCTTCCAGTCAGGTTTTAGACAGAACCACAGCACTGAAACCGCTCTGACAAAAGTGTTTAATGACATATGTCTGAATACAGACAGTGGAAAAATGTCAGTCCTAGTTTTACTGGATCTCAGTGCAGCATTTGATACAGTTGACCACAACATATTACTCAAACGACTGGAGAACTGGGCATGTCTTTCAGGAACTGTACTAAACTGGTTCAAAACATACTTAGAAAACAGGAAATACTTTGTATCAATAGGTAACTTCACATCCGAGCAGACAAGTATCACATGTGGAGTTCCCCAAGGTTCCATCTTGGGACCCCTTCTGTTTAACATTTACATGCTCCCACTGGCACAGATTATAAAGAACAACAAAATAAACTACCACAGCTATGCAGATGACACACAAATATATATCACAATGTCACCAGGAGCCCGAGGCCCTGTACAGGCTCTTGGTAAATGCATTGAGGAAATTAATGACTGGCTGTGCCACAATTTTCTCCAACTAAACAAAAACAAAACTGAGGTAATAGTCTTTGGCGCCAAAGAAAAACGATTACAGGTCACCAGAGAACTTCAATCTATACATCTAAAAACCACAAACCAGGCGAGAAATTTGGGTGTAGTGATGGATGCAGACCTAAACTTAGAAAAACACATTAAGACAATAACAAAGTCAGCTTACTATCACCTCAAGAATATTTCAAGGATAAAAGACCTGATGTCTCAACAGGACCTGGAAAAACTAGTCCATGCATTCATTTTTAGTAGGCTTGATTACTGTAACAGCATCTTTACAGGTCTACCTAAAAAATCAGTCAGACAACTACAGCTCATTCAGAACTCTGCTGCTCGAGTCCTCACTAAGACCAAAAAAGTGGACCACATCAGTCCAGCTCTGAGGTCTTTACACTGGCTGCCTGTCCGTCAGAGGATAGACTTTAGTTCTGATGCTGGTCTATAAAGCTCTGAATGGTTTAGGACCAAAATACATCAGTGACCTCCTGACCCAGTATGAACCTTCCAGATCCCTCAGGTCATCTGGATCCGGTCTTTTATCAGTTCCCAGAGTCAGAACCAGACACGGAGAAGCTGCATTCAGCTTTTATGCTCCTTATATCTGGAACAAACTCCCAGAAAGCCTCAGATCAGCTGAAACACTCAGTTTATTTAAATCCAGGTTGAAGACTCACCTGTTCTCAGCTGCATTTGAATAAAGCACCAAATCCACACTTTTAAGCTTAAATTTCAAAACTTACACTAACTACTGATCTTATCTATTTCTGATTTTATCTGTTTTGATTTTATATACTGTTTTGTTTGTTTGTTAAGCTTAAATTTCAAAACTTACATTAACTACTGATTTTATCTACTGTTCTGATTTTATCTGTTTTGATTTTATATACTGTTTTGTTTGTTTGTTTGTTTGTTTGTTTGTTAAGTGGGTTTAGAGCTCTGGGTAGCTCCCCAGCTGGGTCTAGACTGGGTCTAGAGAGTATTTTAAATTCAGGGAATTTAAAATAGAAAGTAGCTCGTCCACAGAAGGACTGGTAGCTCCCCTTACGATAAGGGTTCAGATCGCGCGAACAGGTGTGAAATGTGTGTGTTTAGTTAGTTTGTTTGTTTGCTTGTTTTAATCAATTTTAAATCATGCTTTTTATTTGTTTTTGTTTCTAATGTCTCTGTAAAGCACTTTGAATCACCTTGTTGTTGAATTGTGCTATACAAATAAATTTGCCTTGCCTTGCCTTGCCTTGTGGTATTGATGGTATTTTCCTGGGTATTGATATTGAACCTTAAATTCTAGCACATGATGACTCTACCTGAATCATGTAATAAATTCAATCTGCTCTTTGCTGTTAAATTCAACATCATTTTGGTAGTGTTCTTTACACACTGGCGATCCTTCTAACTGTACTGTCACAGAATTACTTGATATTGCCAAGTCATTTAATCTGGGCTTGTTCAAAATCACTACCCTTTCAGCTTGTTCGTGGCCAAAAGTGGCCACCAACAGATTAGGTTTGTAATTTTTATTATTTTTATGTTTTTTTGCCATTTTTTTCTGCATAAAGCTTTTAAGTAAGTTCAGTTCTTTTCATAAATATAAAATAATTATTACTTTTTAAATTTTTAACCCTTTAAACACCAGTTTGTTTGTCCACTGCACTATCTGGAAGACAACCTCAAATCTCGCAATTTTATATAATTGCATTGCTACTGAAATTTCTTGTATTATTAATAGTAGAGTCTGGGATAAGTAATTGATTCACATCAACACTGATTATAATGCATTGTTATTTTTGTGCAGGGAGAGCAAAAACATAAAAACTCCCTCTCAGCTTGTTCGTGGCCAAAAATGGCCACCCCCTTGTTTACGTTTAAAAATGCTATAAAATTAATATATATTAAAACATTTTTCAACTTTCATTGACTTGATTTTTTAAATTAGCACCGCTCCTAGTCATGAAAGCCAAAATATAATTCAAATTCAGATATTATACCCTTTGAATACCAGTCAGATTATGTATTATTACTACGCTTTTGGGGGAAAATAGTAATAAAGTTCACATTTTTTAGCATATGAATGATGAAACCTAATATTTTTTTTATCATCATTGCAGGTCAGTAACAGTAACTGTAACAATGATTTATTTTCACTTTATTTATTTATTTATTTATTTTTTCTTTGGGGGGGGGGGGGAATGAATGGCCAAAAAGAATATCACACATGGTGTGTTAGTGGCAAGAAAGGCAATTTAATGACCCAATAACCATTGAAATGACCAATAAAATGATTGAAATTTATATTCCAGTGTGTGCTTCTGTGTGCATCCTCATTAGCAGCAAGATGTAGTAACCACATTAGAGTGGTTTTTGTAGGCACACTTTCTACACCTGGTGCAAGGGGCTTCTGTTCCAATCCTGGAGGTGCACCTTTTGCACTTTCTCGTTTCGTTGGTGGGGTGTGGGTCACACTCTGGTTCAGACTACTGTATCTTGAGATCAATGGCAGAAGTGGCTGAGAATTAAGGAGAAGGGTGTCTTGCAGTTGTTGAGGTCACCAGCATGTGCCCCAACTCTCCCAGCATCACTCTTCATTTGTAGGTTGTAGATGACTCCCCCACTTCAGTGAAGTTGTTTCCGGCGGGACAAAGCATCGTATCCCAAAACATCCAGGAAATTGGAGAAAAGAGCCATCAGCCATCAGTTAGTTTTCCTTCAACAACTCGAGGTGCCAACATCCTCTAAGTTATCCAAGCTGTATTTGTGCCTATTGTAGTCCAGGATTGCTTCTTGCTTTCACACATCCTTTATTCCCCATCACTGACTGCTGGTTCCTTGTGTGTTGCTGTCAAAAGAAGCACATTCCTCCGTTGCTTTGGGATGTGGGATATTTCTGTGGTAGTTTTGGTGAAGCCAAAGACAGACAACAAAATCTTCCTCTGTTGCAACTGGAGGAGCTGGGGAGGAAGCTCTGGGTTGTTTTCCCTGTGCCAGTTTTCATCTGAGGGGTTCCTCTGCCAAGGTGACCAAAGGAAAGACGTCGTCCTCGGAGCTCCTCCGTCAGTTGGAGTCTGAACCCCATGCCTTTTTTTACTTCCTGAGAACGTCCAGTGTTGTCATCCAACATGCTATGTATTGCTTTATTCTGGTTTAGGCTCACATCTCCACTTCATCTATAATCCTCCAATCATCACACCTTCGCCTCCCGTGCAGGTTTGTAAGGGTGCACAGCAGCTAAAAGATCTCCTTTGTTATAAAAAATCAAAAAGTAGATCTCAGGCTGCTAATGCAGGAAACTGCATACAGGCTGAGCCCTGGTTTGATACCAGTGGGCACTGGATTGTAGAGCAGTCTCTCTTCAGTGGTGGGACCCACATGGTTTTCCTTTCATGAGGGATCCACTCAGTCACCGGCTCCTCGGTCTCAGAAAATGCTCCTATGTTCTTTTCCATCAGCTGCTCGGCCTCCACCTCCATGCCCCCCAACCCCAGTCCTCCCCCAAAGAAGAGGATTCAGGCACTGGCTAGTACTCATCATCAGTGGTGATACAGTCAGCCTCTTTGGAGATTGTCCCCTCATCTTCTGGAGAGGAAGTTTCTTCATCTTGGGCAGATGTCTTTTCTTCAAGGGCAGAGGACTGCTTGCTGTCCTTGCTCTCTGACCAGATCATATAGGCAGTGCTTGAAGCAGTGATGGCCTTCTTGCCATATTGCCAGAGTAAATGATCTGGAAGCTGTTAGGCGCACCGTGGATGACGTCAGTGCGCACACTGTGTCTGAGGAGGATGAGTGGAGGTGCTTCAAGAAGGTGAACGCACGCAAAGCTACTGGTCCGGACGGGATTCCCGGCTGCGTCCTCAAGTCATGCGTGGCTGGCTGGAGTGTTTATCTTCAACCTTTCCCTCTCTCTGTCTGTAGTCCCAGCCTGCTTCAAAATGGCCACCATCGTCCCTGTACCCAAATCCTCCACCATCTCCTCAATGAACGACTGGCGACCTGTAGCCCTGACCCCCATCGTAAGCAAATGCTTCGAGAAGCTGGTCAGGGACTTCATCTGCTCTGCACTACCCGACTCACTGGACCCTCTACAGTTCGCATATCGCCACAACAGGTCCACTGATGATGCCATAGCCCTGACACTACACACTGCCCTGTCACACCTGGAGAAGAGAGACACGTATGTGAGAATGCTGTTTGTGGATTACAGCTCAGCATTCAATACCATCGTTCCCTCAAAGCTGGACAGGAAACTGCAGGATCTAGGACTGAGCAGCTCCCTCTGCAGCTGGATCCTTAACTTCCTGTCTGACAGACGCCAAGTGGTCAGACTGGGCAGCATCACCTCATCCCCCATCACACTGAACACTGGTGCTCCACAGGGGTGTGTACTGAGCCCTCTCCTGTACTCACTCTACACCTACGACTGCACGGCCACTAACAACTCCAACATCATTGTGAAGTTTGCGGACGACACTACAGTGGTGGGTCTTATCACCAACGGTGATGAGACGGCTTACAGGGAGGAGGTCAGCGCCCTGACCCACTGGTGTCAAGACAACCATCTCACCCTCAACGTCGCAAAGACAAAGGAGTTGATAGTGGACTTCCGGAGGTGCTGTGGAGAGAGTGAGCAGCTTCCGGTTCCTTGGTGTACATCTGGCTGAGAATCTCACATGGTCAGTACACATAAACAAAACAGCCTCTTCTTTCTCAGGAGACTGAAAAGATTTGGCATGAGCCCCCGCATCCTCAGGACCTTCTACTGCTGTGCCATTGAGAGCATCCTCACTGGATGCATCACCACCTGGTATGGCAACAGCACCGCTTACAACCGCAAAGCTCTCCAGAGAGTAGTGCGGTGCTCTGAACGGATAATTGGAGGTGAGCTTCCCTCCCTCCAAGACATCTATAGGAAGCTTTGCCTGAGGAAAGCGGGGGGGGGGGGGGGGGGGATCATCAAGGACTCCAGTCACCCCAGCCATAAACTGTTAAGACTACTTCCCTCAGGAAGGAGGTTCTGCAGCATCCGGTCCCGAACCAGCAGACTGAGAGGCGGCTTTTTCCATCAGGCCATCAGACTGCTGAACACATCATAGACACCTCACCCTTACTACTGGAACTTCAACATTATGCACTCCACGCCTTTTGACAGGTAGCAGGAAATTTTCTTCCATCACTCCTGTTCTTGCTGGCTTGCACTGACTGCCAGTTAAATACCGTATTCAATTTAAAATACTACTTTTCACTTACAAAATTATCAATAATTTGGCGCCGAGCTACCTCAATGAGCTTCTTAGGTTACACACTCCTGTCAGAGCACTTAGATCTGCTACCCAACTTCTTCTGGAGCAACCTCATTCTCGGCTGAAGTCTCGTGGCGACCGTGCGTTTGCTGTAGCTGCCCCAGTCTTATGGAACAATCTATCCGGGCGTCTGACTCTATGCCACTGTTTAAATCACGGCTGAAGACTTATTTATTTAATCTTGCTTTTCCACCTAGTTAATATTTGGTGTGCGTTGGTACATTTTTATCCGTTATGCTTGTTAACTACTTTTATGGTAGTTAACAAGTGGTCAGCAGCAGGTTGGAATCCAGTTTACTTTGGCGTTGGGTGGAATGTGCACAGCCGTGATGATCCCTACTGTTAGCTCTCTTGGTAGAAAAATAGGCCGGCATCTTACTGACATGTACTCAAGATTCAGGGAGCAGTGACTGTTTATAATTGTCCTGTTGTTGCACCAGCGTTCATGCATGTAAATACAGAGCCCCCCTCTGCTCTTGTAGTTTTACGGAGGGCGTTTATATAGATCAGCAATCTGGCTTTCCAAGCTAAATGATGATCTTCTAAATTATTGAGACACCATTTCAGCTCCAGATTACATGCTATGTACTTTTAGGAGTGCATTTGAGAGTTACACCAGGGAGTCAAGTAGTTGACTGACACCAAAACCTTTGTTTGCACACAACTATAGCATGCAAAGAAACCTCACAGCAATGAATAGTGCAGTGTTAGTCTAAACACAAATTTGCTGATGTGTTTTACATAGTGCACGATGTTAAATTCAGACTTGGTTTTATTTTTGTTTTAAAAATCCTCTAGGTCCTGAATTTACATATAATTTGCAGTTGATGGCTCTGTTTGCAGTTATATGTTTAAATACGATAGGGTGATATAGTTTCTAAGTGGAATTTAAAATAAAATGGGGCTTGATTATTAAAAATCTTGCATGTGAGGAGACAGATTTTAAATTTGATTCTAGATTTAATAGGGAGCCAAAGAAGAAAAGGAGAAATATGCTCTTTCAAGTCCCTTTAAGTACTCTTAGTGCAGCTTTTTAGGGACTTTTACAACAACCTAATAATAATAATAATGAATTACTGTAGTAACAGGACAGGCTGTCATGTGTAGGCTGTGTGCAGGCAGACAACGTCCCCAGACAAGTTTGAACTTTTGCTGTTTTTCAGTTGTTTCTCAGCATCTCCATTCTGCTGCACCCAAGAAACTGTCATTTAGGTGACTAACCAGCCTCTTTGTGAGAGACTGTAACATCATGAGCAACAACACGGACAGTTTTCACTCTCTCCTGTATGCAGTAGACGAGTTGGCAAATAAGATTGATGATGATTGCGCACATCGCCCAAAGGCTCTAAACTCGCCTGTGCTCTGCGTGGAAAAGAAAAAAAAGTTTGCATGAAAAATTACCACTGGATTTCTGAAACATGCCAGCATACTATGTCCTCACCACCCTGCACAAGGCAGTCTCCTATTGCTAACTTGCATACTATCTGCATGCTGACCCGCCCCCATTTTGCTATATAAATAAACATTATACAATATCTCCAGCCTGCAGCTCCACCGCAGGAAATAAGGGGGAAGTCTGACTGTTGAGGCTCAACTTTCCAAAGAGTTTCCACGGAGTGACAAACATTTTAAAAGCCTGGAATCAGAAAGTCTGATGTGAAAAAAAAAAGTCAGATTACAAGAAAAAAGAAGAAAACAGGTGGAGGACAAGGAGCTGTCAGCCTCAGGTGAGAAACCCACTGCCAAAGTTTCCAAGGAATTATACTGCAAGTGATGGTCAAAGTCATTTTTGTCATTTGTTCATAAGAAGGAATTGTAAATGTAATCCTAAAGTAGTAAAATATTGATAAATTACAGATTTATGTGTATGCACTGTTAGTAAATGAGGCCCACTGAAATAACCTTACTCTTGCAAGACATGTATGTATAGAATGATGCTCCAGAAATCTTTCAGTTCACACTCCATACAGCTGTTTTCTTACATTTACTGCAAATTAACCATTTACCTGTTATACCATCTATATGTCAAGCTTCCCAGTCTCACATTCAGCTGTTGGAGGATGAGATCTTCGCTGTGGTATTGATGGTATTTTCCTGGGTATTGATATTGAACCTTAAATTCTAGCACATGATGACTCTACCTAAATCATGTAATAAATTCAGTCTGCTCTTTGCTGTTAAATTCAACATCATTTTGGTAGTGTTCTTTACATACTGGCGATCCTTCTAACTGTACTGTCACAGAATTACTTGATATTGCCAAGTCATTTAACTAAGTGCATCTAGGTTTTATCTGGGTTTTAATCTTGGCCAGTCTATAAACTCCCTGCAAATGTCTGATTCATATGAAGGGAGTTTGGTCCGACCACAAATGTGTAATTTTTGATACAGCCAGTATTTTCTTCCCAGAAGAAAACCATTTAGTCTGACATTTTTAATGAGCACCTGACAGCCAGGTTTTCAGCTCTCCTTTCTCACGTCCACATCACCACACCTACTTTTTTGGACATCTTGGTTAATTGGATTAATAGTTTATGCTCATGAATTCTCAATGGGGTAGAAGCCTGATTACCCCCAGCTGTCAACCCAAACCCCTGAATCAGTGATCATATCCCATCCATTATCATGGAGACACAAATCCCCAGGTTCACTACCTTCACATGAAGGAGTTGCTAACCACACTCAGCCTGGTTTGATTAATAATCAATAACAATAATCAAGTGGTAACTAATATCTTGGACAAATTCCAAGCTGGTTTCCAGTGAAACCACAGCACTGAAACAGCATTACTAAAAAATACTAATGATATTCTTATGCATTTTGGATAAATATAGTCCTACTAGATTTATCTTCAGCTTTTGTGAATGTGTGTGTGAATGGGTGAATGACTGAATGTAGTGCAAAGCGCTTTGGGTTCCTTAGGGACTAAGTAAAAGCGCTATACAAATGCAGGTCATTTACCATTTTGACACCACTGATCATCCCACTTATCAACAAGTTACACAAGTGACATCAGTGGCAATGTTTACAGTTTTTAGCATACTCCTGGTGTTGTTGACCTCTGGCTTTGTGCTTTATGGATTCATGATTTGTTCTTTTGGATTTGTGATAAGTGAGTTTTGAATGCATAAATCCTGGAAAGTGTTCCCGTCCTGCCGTCAGCTGAGCTAACCCCCACTTTTTAAATGGCATTGCCAACTATAGTGCCATACTACGAGTGCAACATTGCGATCACTGCTACAGTTAGCCGATTGTGTTTCAGCCTTCCTCAGTTCTACATGATTTCATGTCTTCATTCACTTGGCTTCCTCTTTCTCTGACACCAAAACCGTTTTTTGACTATGGTATGCAAATAATTACAATCCAATGAATAGTACAGTGTTACATAGTGCTCAATGTTAAATTTAGACTTGATTTAATTTATAACATCCTCCAGCTCTGCTTCCAGTTATGTTTAAATACAATAGGGATCACAAGTAGGTAGGGTTGCCAACCGTCCCTTAAAAAACGGAATCGTCCCGTATTTCGAAACAAAAGAACACGTCCCGTATTGAGCTAATAAGGGACGCACTTTGTCCCGTAATACAGTGAGAATCAAAAGTAGTCTATAACTTTTAATGGAATTAACACTTTGTTTGAAAACATAATTCCCAGACCCTCTCCTGCTTTGTGACCAATGAGCTGACAGCACACTTATGACAATTCGAGTATGACAATTCAGATTATCTCATTGGTCGAGGAAAGGTCGCTTGCGGAGAAAATACCGGAAGACAACAGATGACCACAACAACAAGCATGGCCAACAGGGAAACAAACGCCGACACTGCGGTGCACGTCTCGGATGACAGTACACCTAAAGCTGGGCAGACACTGCGATTTTTTTCAGTCAAGTTATTCAGCTCTTGCTCAAACTGCACGATTGACTCGCAGGGATTAGAAGTTTGCAGGTCACGATGCAGGGTCTCACACTATACGGCCCGATGCTCTGATGCGACCTGAGTGCTCACACTGTGCCAACATAACATGAAGGTTATAACAGAAAATCTGTCGCTCGCTCTCTCTGTCTTTCACTCACACAGACACACCACCATCAACTTTGCTAAATTGCTAATGAAAAACATGATCAGGCAGCTGTGATTGAGCAGCAGTGTAAATCCAACTATTTTCACGGTTGTTGTGGTCGTGATAATTTTGTGATGCCACATCGAAAAGGCTCGGATGAGCTTTCCAAAGTTCTACAAGTGCCTCCATCACTTGTGTCCAGATCACACGCTGCACAGCCGTGCTGCGCCGTCTTTTTCACCGATGTTTACGTGTTTGCGCATGAGCAGTGTGAGCGGCTGTGGTGACACCCTCACGAGCGATTGATGATCGGGAGCTGGTCGTGAGGTGTTAATCGCTTCTCGTTACCCCACGTATACTACACGATGCACGATGAAGGCCAAAATCGGGCCGATCACCAAATCGGTCGCACGACTCAAAAATCGGCTCAAAATGGGCCAAAAATCGCACAGTGTGAGCCCAGCGTTAGAGCAGCAATGTTTGTTCCCCTCAGAGAAAGAAAAGAAAAAAGGCTGCAAAAGTACAGGGAGGACTGGGAAAAGGAAAACACCTGGCTGGGAAAGTGCACGATAACACCTATAAAGCGCACTGCACTGTGTGCCGGCGCACTTTTTCCATAGGCATGCTTCTAGTGGTGGGCACAAGAAGAACATGAGGGGCGTGAAAGCTCGGGGAACCCTTAACCAATTTTTTGTCCACCAGGCCACGGCAGAAGCAGATATGGTATGTAAACACTGGTTTGTTGTTTAAACCCTCTGGTTAAGGTTAATATGGGCATGTGCGGTGAATATCAGCGCTATGTGGCCAGAAGTGTGATAATATCATTTATTTTGTGTAATAAACAACTGCAAGGATGGATGATTACAACAAATAGATGAATAATACATAAAAGTAATACATAGATGAATAATGATGATGAGTTAAGGTGCGTAATCATGGGAACAAGTGGGTTTACAAACAGGAGCAGCTGATTAGCATTAGAAAAGCTGAAATAATACCGCAACTGAAGCCAATTGTACTAAATGCACTATATGTGCACTGTTACAAGAATATTTTTCGTTCTATTGCTTTCTATTAATTTATATAATTTTAAGTTAAGCAGGACAGAGTTCTTTTAAAGAAAGATTTACTTATATTCTCAAAAGTTAAGCATGACAGGCTTCTGTTTAAGAAAGAGACCTGTTTTACTGTGTTAATGTTGTCATTTTGAGCTAAAAATAAATGGCTAAATGATCATTTGTTTCCCATATGGTCATATCACAAAGAATATGCATCTGCTTAAATCAAATTCAAGTCAAATGGTTAAAAAATAATTTCACACACACAAAAAAAGAGCTACCACACTGGGAAGGGTGAAGACAACTGGGTTGCCCGGCCCTGGCCACGAGGTGTCCCTTATTTATTTTTCAGGGAGTTGGCAACCCTACAAGTAGGCAGTGTTGGGGAGTAACGGAATACATGTACCGCCGTTACGTATTTAGAATACAAAATATGAGTAACTGTATTCCGTTACAGTTACCGTTTAAAAAGGTGGTATTCAGAATACAGTTACTTTGTTGAAATAAATGGAATACACTGGGGTACTTTCCTGTTTCATTTTGTCGCGGGTCAGGACTGTTTGGGTTTTGTTTGACAGCTACGATCTGTTGTTCCAGGCGGCAGCGTTACGGTTGCCATGGTTACAGGGCGACGCTCTCTCTCTCTGCGACTGTGTGTTTCCTGGGTGAGAGAGCGCCTTTTCGTTGTTGTTGTGCTAAGCTAACAGGCAGAATGCTACAAGCATAGCTCTAAAGAATGTAGCATCATGTTCAGTGTAGTCCGTGCTGCAGGGAGAATGGACTGCCATACACGTTATGTGTCTGTGAGCGCTAGGAGGGAGAAAAAGGGGAGTGGAAAGGTACGAGCAGTCATCGAGCAAAAACGGGAGCTGGAAGCATGTAAATATAATAATAACCACTGCAGCCAAGAAGAGTGCCTGACGAGCCCAGTTGTAAGTAAGCTATTAAGACTCGACTGTACACTGTGTTCGTGTTTTCCTCCGAAAACAACAAGTTCCGTTGGAGCAGCCTTTCAACGCCTCTCTCTGTCTGTCGCAAGAAAAGTTGACCCACACAACAAAGTAGAGCTATTTTTCGGCTACCAGCCGACAGGGACCCCGCCGTATTATGCTGGGCTTACACTGTGCGATTTTTTCAGTCGCGCGATTCAGCTCCTGCTCAAACTGTACGATTGACTCGCAGGGGTTAGAAGTTCATAGGTCACGATGCAGGGTCTCACACTATACGGCCCGATGCTCTGATGCGACCTGAGTGCTCACACTGTGCGTCCATAAAAATGAAGGTTATAACAGAAATTCTGTCGCTCGCTCTCCCTCTCCGTCTTTCACTCACACAGACACACCACCACCATCAACTTTGCTAAATTGCTAATGAAAAACATTGGTCAGGCAGCTGTGATTGAGCAGCAGTGTCGATCCAACTATTTTCACGGTTGTTGTGGTCGTGATAATTTTGTGAGGCCACATCGAAAGGGCTCGGATGGTTCTACAGGTTGTGCCTCCATCGCTTGTGTCCAGATCACACGCTGCACTGCCGTGCTACGCCGTCTTTTTCGCTGACATTTGTGTTTGCGCGTGCGCAGTGTGGCAAACTGCGGTGACACCCTCACGACCAAGCGATTGATGATCGGGAGCTGGTCGTGAGGTGTCAATCGCTTCTCGTTACCCCACGTATACTACACGATGCACGACGCACGATGAAGGCCAAAATCGGGCCGATCGCCAAAACGATCGCACGACTCAAAAATCGGCTCAAAATGGGCCAAAAATCGCACAGTGTGAGCCCAGCATTAGTCAGAGGTCCCTTTACTACAGTTCAGAGTCGTGGACCTTCAGTAATAGTAATAAATCACACAGCAATAGTACATTCACATTGTTGTAAAAAGCATGATAATATTGTAGCGGGTCAGGGCTGTTCGGGGTTCTGCTTGTACAGTTATGTTTTGTGTATGTTGCCATGGTGACGGGTGACGCCCTCTCGCTGCGACGGTGTGTCCTTCCGGGGTCAGAGGGCGCCCTATGTGTGTTGTGGTTGCCGCGCTGAGCAGTTAGCTAGTGGCAGTGTGTTCTTCTGCAAATGTAATAAACGGCTGTGCTCCCTGGCTAGCTCACGGGAAGCAAGACCAAACGATACCTCCGTCTCCTCCTTGTCTGAACTCGCCACAATATATTAAGTAATCCAAAGTATTCAGAATACGTTACTGTCATTGAGTAACGGAATAGGTTACAGAATACATTTTGGGGCATGTATTCTGTATTCTGTAATGGAATACATTTTAAAAGTAACCTTCCCAACACTGCAAGTAGGAGTGAACTGCTCTATTAGGGTGATATGGTACTAAGTAGTATTAACAAGATATGATGGGCTTGATTATTTAAGACCTTTTATGTCAGGAAAAGGGTTTTAAATTTGATTCTGGATTCAATAAGGAGCCCAAGAAGGAAAGGAGAAATCCATCCATCTATCTTTCCCTGCTCCCAGGTGGCCAAACGCCTCACCCTATCTCTAAGGGAAATGCCAGCCACCCTTTGGAGAGAGCTCATTTCTGCCGCTTACACCCTCGTTCTCATTCTTTCAGTCACTACCCAAAGCTTGTGACTATAGGTGAGGATGGGGACTTAGATCAAGCGGTAAATCAAGAGCTTCGCTTTTGCGGTCAGCTCTCTCTTTACCATGACAGACTGGTACAGCGTCTAAATAGCCATTCACCTGTTACACCGCCTATTTGTCAAGCTTCCTAGTCTCACGTTCAGCTGTTGGAGGGTGAGATCTTCGCTGTGGTATTGATGGTATTTTCCTAGGTATTGATATTGAATCTAACTTAAAGCAACTCTGTTGCTTGTGAAGCTCGCACACAAGAATTTCACTCACATGTACTGTACCAATGTACCTGCACATGTGATGTGACAATAAAAGTGATTTGATTTGATTTAAAATTCGAGTGTCATGATGACTCTACCTAAATCGTGTAATGAATGCTTCAATCTGCTCTCAGATGCTGCTGTTAAATTCAACATCATTTTGGTAGTGTTCTTTTTTTTAAAGACATTTTTAATGAGCACCCGCCAGCTAGGTTTTTCAACTTTTTTATTTCTCATGGTGTCTCATTTTGACACCACTGATCATGCCACTTACCAACAAGTTACACAAGTGACATCAGTGGCACTGTTTACAAGTTTTGGCATACTTAAGGTCCCTGAGTTGTTGACCTGTGGCTTTGTGTTTTATGGATTCATGATGTATTCTTTTGGATTTGTCATAGTATTCATGTTCAAGACTTATTTTGTCCCCTGTTTAAATTAGTGCTTCTGAGTTTGTCATCTTTGCTTTTAGTTCTTGGTTTCTCTTTAGATAAGAAGTTATTTCTGTTTCAAGTTAGATGGAAACATCTACATATAGGCAAATAAAAATCTTCAAAATGTAAGAGAACTGTTTTTATTATTATTATTAATTTTGTTAGATTTTTTTAAATATCGGATGTTGGAATTAATTGTATATAACTATAATAAATTTGGTACAAAAAACCGAGAGAGGAATTTAGTTCCTTTTCTGCTGTCAGCTCAGCAGACTGAGGTAGCTCAGTCTGTAGAATTACAGTAGTAACAGGACAGGCTGTCATGTGTAGGCTGTGTGCAGGCAGGAGTGGTGGTAAGGAGGACCCAATGTACAAACACTCTGAGGCAGAAAGTAAACTCAAACTTTGATTTATTGCTAGATGGCAGACAGAGAACTAACAAAACTAAAAATACAAAAACTAAACTGAAAATAACAATAAACTGAACTGACAAGCAGACAGACCACACAGCATGAAATGAGGGTAGATCACAACATAGACAGAGGAAAACACAGAGCTTAAATACACAGAGGGAGCAATCAGGGAATGAGAGACAGGACGAAAACACAGCTGGAACAAATCAGGCCTAGTGAGACAAGGGAAGCAAAACCAGATACATTAACATAGGACACAGACTTTTAAAGTAAAACAGGAAACATAACACAGAGATGCGGACTTAACAAGGGGATACAGCTGACAGGGGAGACAGAGCAACTACGAGCACAGACAGAAACCAGAAGGCAGTACTCTAACAAAGAAACCAAAAGATTAGAAATGATGAATAAGGGCAAAATCAAAGTTAAACAGCAATGACAACTCAAAACTCTGGGTCAATGACCCAAGTCTCCTTTTTTTTTTTTTTCCTTTCTTGTGTCCCGTTTGGATCTTTAGCCATCAGAATTGTTGTCTTAAGGCCAAGAAAGATGCCAAGCGGATTTATTTTACCAAGTGGATCATCATGGCCTTGCCATATTGGTCCATTTGATTGACCTTTATTATAATTATGAATTTATTTTATTTTCAGTTGCTACAAACGGGACAGACATGACTGGGGGATAGGACAGGGAGAAAGAATGAAAGAAAGAGAGGGAGAGAAAGAAAACCAAAGGGGAGAAGAGACGGTGAGAAGGGGGGGAAGAAAGAAAGAAAAACAAACAAAAAAAACAAAACACCCGGGTCACCTGTATGGAGAAAAAAAACAGAAGAGAAAGCAAACAACAAAGAGCAGCATAAAAAAAACCGGCACCATCACAATAAACTAGCTAGCAGTAGATATCAGTAGATACAAAATAATAAATGATATTGTGCAGCACGCAAGATAGACAGCGCACAATGTGCTTTGAGGCAGCAGCCAAGAAAGCTGTAGTCCGCGTATGTGAATACCCGTGTGTACACCTGTGTGCATACCTGTGTGGATCAGCATGCTTGCATTCCAAAGGTTTCTCCGTGTAACGATCTGCTAGGGAGTGTGGGGAGCCACAGCCCCGTCCTCCAGGGTATGAAGCAGGTATGGAGGAGATCAAAACTCCAGACATCCAGAGGCCCCCAGAACACAAGAGACCAAGGAAGACCAACAGAGGGGCAGCAGGGAGGCCCCACACTCCAGACCGCAGTCGGACGGCCAACTCCTCCTCCTAGCCCCCCCGCTCCAGCAGGCCGCAGAGAACGGGGGTGAGAGAAGACTCCAAACCTCCCTCCACCCGCTCATTGTAGTGTTGATGCATGTGTGTTCTAAGGTGCAATTAAAACCCAGGAGGGCATGGAGCAACTACGAGCACAGACAGAAACCAGAAGGCAGTACTCTAACAAAGAAACCAAAAGATTAGAAATGATGAATAAGGGCAAAATCAAAGTTCAACAGCAATGACAACTCAAAACTCTGGGTCAATGACCCAAGTCTCCTAACACAGGCACAGAGATGAGTCCATAGTCAGAGGCCATAAGATCATTTGTAACCTTCACTAGTGCTGCTTCAGTATTGTGATTACTTCAGATTAATTATTATTCTCATTAATTAATGGGAGTACTTCTTTCAGCAGTCCTGTACTTGGCTCTGACAGACATGTTGATGGCTTGGAGGAAGTGATTGTTGAAGTTAATTAAGAAAGATCAATCAGAGAAAAAGAGTCAAATAAATATCAGTAGCATTAAAGATGTAAAGGATTTATCTGTGGGAGGTTATGAATTTTTTTTGATGGTTAAAATGTTCTTTGGAAACAAATTCATGAAGTGCCAGAACTAGTGATAGTTGGATAATGTAGTGATAAGACTACACACCTTTGGAGCAGGAGTTCAGTTCCCACCCAGTTTCCAGTAAGGGTCCTGGCTAAATCCCCCATGCTAAAAACCAAGCCCTGGAATGGCGTGGCTACATCTGCAGCAGGGACGCAAAACATTTCACTCCATGTTGTACTTTGTATGATTGTGTATGTGACAAATAAGGCTTGTTTGTTATTTAAATTATAGGATCAACTGAGCGCTGACGTTTTGTCAGCTTACAATTATAATTAGCTACAGTGCTGAAAATAAACCTTTGGTTGGTCTCATTATATTCAATCAGCGATGAATTGTAAGATGTCCGAGCTTTATGGAGGGTTTTTCTTTTTAATAGAGACACTTCTAATTGCTACTTTAGCACTTCTGATTTTATAGTCCAGTAAAGTCACACTAAATACATTCAGCAGCCTCTTTACTAGGTATGCCTCTTCAACTGCTTGTTAATATAAATATCTAATCACCCAATCAAGGGTCAGCATTTAGGCATTTAGACGTGGTGAAGAAAACCTGCTGAAGTTCAAATTAAGCACCAGAAATAAAAGTGATTGAGAGTGACATAGTAGTTTATACCTGACAGGCTGGTCTGAATGTTTCAGAAACTGCTAATCTACTTGGATTCTTTCAGACAATTAGGATTTACTGATGGTCTGAAAAAAAATAAAATCAGTAAGCAGCAGCTTTTCTGGGTAAATTAACCTTGTTGATGTCAGAGGTCAGGCGAGAATGGACAGACTACTTCAAGCTGATAGCAAGGTAACATTAAATCGAATAGCCACTTGTTACAACTGAGGTACAACACTGACCTTGTTGAAGCTATGCCACAAAGCTCTGAAGGCAAAAGGGGGTCCAACCCCATACTAGAAGGTATATAGGCATGTCAACTAAGACAGCCTTACAATATCCAGAGCCTTCAGGAAACTAGCGTGAACCTCCTCCTCCCTAGGGGCCCTGCCACTAATGATTTAACTGCCTGAGAGACCAGGTAACTGTCGGTACCTATAGCTGCCTCTGAAGGCCCATGGGCTACCCAAGCCTGAGCGGACTCCTTCAACCTGATGTTCCCTTCACCTCTGGTGTCCACCATCTGGTTCAGGGATTATTACCATGACGGGCACCAACCACCTTGTGGCTGCAGCTCCTTTAGCAATGGAGGTGCTGAACATGGTTCATTTGTCCCCAGTCTCCCTCAGAATGCTGTTGAAGCTCTGCCGAAGGTAGGAGTTGAAGATCTTGTGGACCAGAGCCTCTGTCATGCATCCCCAGCACACTCTCACCATACATTTAGGCACGCCAGGTCTATCCATCATCCCTCTGCCACCTGATCCAACTCACCACCAGATTAGGTTAGTAGTTCACAATTAAGCTTCTCTCTTCACCTGAATGTCCGGAACATATGACTGCAGATCTGATGCATCCATCCATCCATCCATCCATCCATCCATCCATCCATCTTCTTCTGTTTATCTGGGGCCGGGTCGCGGGGGCAGCAGCTTAAGCAGAGAAGCCCAGACCTCCCTCCCCCCAGCCACCTCCTCAGCTTATCCAGGGGAATACCAAGGCGTTCCCAGGCCAGCCGAGAGATTTAATCTCTCCAGCGTGTCCTGGGTCTGCCCCGGGGCCTCCTCCCGGTGGGACATGCCGGAATACCTCACCCAGGAGGCGCCCAGGAGGCATCCTTGTCAGATCCCTGAACCACCTCAACTGGCTCCTTCGATGTGGAGGAGCAGCGCCTCTACTCTGAGTCCCTCCCGGATGGCCAAACATCTCACCCTATCTCTAAGGGAGAGGCCAGGCACCCGTCGGTGAAAGCCCATTTCCGCTGCTTGTATCTGCGATCTTGTTCTTTTGGTCACTACCCACAGCTCGTGACCATAGGTGAGGGTAGGGACGTAGATCAACCGGTAAATTGAGAGCTTTGCTTTTACACACAGCTCCCTCTTCAACACAACTTCACCACAACTTTATCTTTGAAGATGCCGCCAGTAAGGATGGCTGCCGTCGCTCGGTGTCCTCCTCAACTTTGCATTCTTCTTATGTTCGTTATGTTATTTCTTAGTTTCTTTGCAGCCTGTGATGCTTTTATCCCCTATGATAGACAAACTCTCCTGAACATTCGACAAAACTCAAAAACCAACTTTTTTGTGAATGGTGGTGACTCACCTTTGCTACCTGGGCAGAAGAAACACCGGAGAAAAAGGGGTAAAAGAGCCAGGATTCGGGTCAGGCTGAGAAAAAGACGACATCGCACCCCGCTTGCCAGCATTCTTCTAGCAAACATAAAGTCCTTGGAAAACAAGCTGGATGAACTAAGGGCCAGGATAACTTTCCAAAGGGACATTAAGAACTGCAATGTCTTTGTTTTCACAAACAAAGACATTTCACATTGTCCCTGAGGAGCTCTCCATTAACCGCCGGGACAGAACAAAGGACTCAGGTAAATGTAGGGGAGGTGGCATGTGCGTAATGACCAACAAACGGTGGTGTACTGATGTACAGACAGTTTCGTCAGGGTGTTCTCCTGATTTTGAACACCTCATGATCAGATGCAGACCCTTTTATTTGCCCAGGGAGTTTACAGCGGTATTCTGCACCGGACGAACTGTTTGACATTATCGACCGGCATGAAGCGTTACACCCGGAGGCTGCTTTTATCGTGGCTAACGACTTTAATAAAGCCAACATGAAGAAAGTTCTGCCGAAGTTTTACCAGCATGTAAACTTTCCAACCCGTGGTCACAACACCTTGGACCATGTTCACACTCTGTACGCACATGCCTACAAAGCCCACCCCGACTGGCCTTTGGCAAATCAGAACACTCCTCTGTTCTGCTGCTGCCAGCCTATTGGCAGAGGCTGAAAAGCGACCAGCCCATGACGGTTCAGTTCAACGGTGGACCGACCAATCAGACAGCACCCTGCGTCACTGCTTTAGCATCACAGACTGGGAAATCCGCTGCTGACAACAATATCAACAATTATGCTGATTACGTAACAGACTTTATTCACAAATGCACCAATGACGTTGTACCGAGGGCTATTGTACGAACCTATGCCAACCAGAAGCCGTGGGTTAGCGGAGAGGTCCGCGCAGTGCTCAGAGCACAGACTACAGCCTTTAAATACGGAGACCCAGGTGAATGCAAAACATCCCGGTATACACTCAGGAAACCAATAAAGAAGGTTAAAGAAGGGCAGTACAAAGAAAAGGTGGAACTCTGCTACAGCAACTCCAACACCAGGAACATGTGGAGTGGTCTGAAGACCATCACAGACTACAAGGGAAACAGCGGCAGAGTGAGGGAGGTAACTGCTTCTCTACCTGATGAGCATGTGTCTTCACAGACATTTTTAACCTTTCCCTGCTCCAGTCTGCTGTCCCAAAATGTTTTAAGAGGACCACCATCATCCCTGTCCCTAAGGAAATGAATGTGAGCTTCCTAAATGACTATCGCCCAGTAGCACTCACCTCCATTGCCATGAAGTGCTTTGAGCGTATAGTCAAAGCTCACATCACATCTTTACTCCCTGCTTCACTTGATCCGTTCCAGTTTGCCTACAGGCCCAACAGATCTACAGACGATGCAATAGCAGTTGCACTTTACACTGCCCTCTCTCACCTGGACCAGAAAAACACATATGTGTGGATGCTGTTCATAGACTACACCTCCACCTTCAACACCATCATACCATCCAGACTCGTCATGAAACTCCATGACCTGAACATCAGCTCCTCCCTGTGCAGCTGGATCCTGACACACAGACCTCAGTTGTTTCGGATTGGCAGCAACAACTCATCCACACTCACACTCAGCACAGGTGCCCCCCAGCGATGTGTGCTCAGCCCCCTGCTGTACACGCTGTTCACCCACGACTGTACAGCAACACAAAGCTCCAACACCAATGTTCCCTCTAAGCTGCGCGTGTGCGCAATTGCGCACTGCTGGCACGGTCTCTGCACTCAGAAAATCTGCATTGCGCACAAAAAAATCTAACCTGAATTGAAATTAATAATATTTTAACAATTCTGTTTTGCAGTGTTAGTCAGTAAGTGACTGGCTGCTCCCGTATAGGATTAGAACGATGCCACCTTATCCCATAGTCCAGCCAATAATGCGATTTACATTCGTATACACGCAGCTAATCAACATCGTTGACAGGCTATGACAGCTAGCAAAGCGGCGTGACTGATGTGGAGTGAAGCCACGTTAATGACAACGTGTACAACCATTGGAGATGTGAGCAGGAGAGACGGAACAATTGACAGAAAAAGTGTGAACTTTATACCAGTTTTCAAATTGTGTTGATCGGCCACGTAAAACCAGAGTTATGATAAAAATTATAGGGAACATTGTCCAACACCATCATCAAATTTGCAGACGACACTACCATCACCGGCTGCATTTCTGATGGAGATGAGGCGGTATACAGGGCAGACGTAAGAGTCCTGACATCATGGTGCTGCAACAACAACCTGCTGCTTAACGTCAGCAAAATCAAGGAGCTCATCGTGGATTACAGGAGACTGCAGAGAGGAGGCCACACCTCCATCCACATCGAAGGAGCAGAGGTGGAGAGCGTCAGCTGCTTCAGATTCCTGGGCATCAACATCAGCGAGGCTCTGAGCTGGTCACACCATGTTGATGTGCTAACAAAGGCAGCAAGACAGCGGCTGAGAAGATTCAGCATGAACCTCAGAATACTTACAAACTTCTATCGATGCACCATTGAGAGTATTCTGACTGGCTGCATCACCATCTGGTACGGCAGCTGTAATGCTCTGGACCGTAAAGCTCTGCAGAGGGTTGTGAGATCAGCACAGTGTATCACCAGGACTGAACTGCCAGCCATGCAGGATCTCTACAGACATCGCTGCATGAGGAAGACGCAGCGGATCCTCTCTGATCCCAGCCACAGACCTTTCACACTCCTGCCGTCCGGCAGGTGGTTCAGGAGCATCCAGACCCACATTACCAGACACAGAGACAGTTACCCACAAGCCATCAGACTTTTGAACTGCTGACATTCCATACACACAACTACACACTCGCTACAATTACAGGACTTTGCACACTACCACTTCAACAAATGCCACTTAAATGCTCGTTGCACAACTTTGCACAAACTTGTAAATACCACCTTGTCTTAATTCTCTAATATTATTACTTTGTTTTTCTCCTTTTCTCCTTGTCATTGTTATTAATATTATTATTACTACTGCTAAATTCTGTTATTTTCTCCTTAATAAACTGCACACTCTCTATATGCTCATGTAAGGCTGAGGAGCACGAGCCAAAAATTTTCATTATGGATAAATGTGGCTACACTGTTTATCTGTACACGACAATAAAACTTGAAACTGAAACAGACCGGTGCAGCATCCGCATCACTGCAGACAAGAAAGCCTAATTTCTGCTGTTCAGCACTGAAGAAATGTAAACTTTTACAAATTCTGCCAAATTGCAAAACGCTCAGCCGTGTTTCTAATAAAACCTCTCTAACTTTGCTCTGCTTCACTTCAGCGGCATCAGGTAATGTTCATATGTTGATTCATGGATTTCTTCAGTTTTTGATCTACTGCAGAATATTTTTAAGGTGGTTATCGGCTATAAAAAGCCAGGCCAGAAAATTTCCTTTATATTTTTCTGTGTTTTATCCTTTACTTCAGTTACTCTGACACAACGGCATCTGCTGTGATGCTTGCACCTCTGAGTCTCACAAGTGTCAGCTTTGTTTTAGATTTAAAAATATGGATATGTACTGATAAATGATCAGAATATATAATATTTCTGACTGTCTGAGTCAAAATTGAATCCAATTAAATCGGGACCTTGTCATTCAGAACCGAATCAGTTATAGAAATCAAATCGATACCCAGCGCTAGTCCAAAACTGTAAGTGGAGCCACAAAAGAGAAGATGAACATATCCACAAAGGTTTTTATAATTACTATATTCATAATGTATTTAAATAGATTTATAATGCCAGAGCCACGTCCTGAATGTTGAATTTTATGGTTCTTGTTCTGCTTTTATTCAGACATTATCACAACATTGCAACACATTTTCATATTGTCTTTTTTTGTATTCACATTAGCTTTGATATGTTTTATTTGTGTTTATTCTATGGACTGATTTTTACACACATCCAACTAAACCTGTCACTGACAATACATTTTCTGAACTGAACTTCAATTTCCATTTCCTAGTACAATCTGGACAAATGTTTTGCTTTCTTTATTATTTCCCAGCTATAGTTACTATTTCACAAATCAAGTTTTTGATCTATCTACACTCAACAAAAATATAAACGCAACACCTTAGTTACTGCTCCCATTCCCCATGGGATGGACGTAGAGACCTAAAATTCATTCCAGATACACAATATAACCATCCCTCCCAAACAGTGGTCACAAATCAGTCCAAATGTGTGGTAGTGGGCACATCTGCTATATTGAGATAATCCATCCCACCTCACAGGTGTGCCACATCAGGATGCTGATCTGACATCATGAGTAGTGCACAGGTGTACCTCAGACTGCCCACAACAAAAGGCCACCCTGGAATGTGCAGTTTTTTGCGCTATTGGGGGTCTGGGGACCCAGAACCGGTCAGTATCTGGTGTGACCACCATTTGCCTCATGCAGTGCAACACATCGTCGCATGGAGTCTGTCAATTGTGGCCTGTGGAATGTTGGTCCACTCCACTTCAATGGCTGTGCGAGGTTGTTGGATATTCGTGGGAACTGGTACACGCTGTCGTATACGCCGGTCAAGCACATCCCGAACATGCTCAATGGGTGACATGTCCGGTGAGTATGCTGGCCATGCAAGAACTGGGACATTCTCAGCTGCCATCTGCCCTGAACAATGTGAACCATGATTCATCCGTGAAGCGCACACCTCTCCAATGTGCCAGACGCCATCGAATGTGAGCATTTGCCCACACAAGTCTGTTACGGCGACGAGCTGGAGTCAGGTCAAGACCCCGATGAGGACGACGGGCATGCAGTTGAGCGTCCCTGAGACAGTTTGTGCAGAAATTGCTTGGTTGTGCAAACCAATTGTTCCAGCAGCTGTCTGGGTGGCTGGTCTCAGACGATCTTGGAGGTGAACCTGCTGGATGTGGAGGTCCTGGGCTGGTGTGGTTACACGAGGTCTGCGGTTGTGAGGCCGGTTGGATGTGCTGCCATATTCTCTGAAACGCCTGTGGAGACGGCTTATGGTTGAGAAATGAACATTCAATGCACGGGCGACAGATCTGGTTGACATTCCTGCTGTCAGCATGCCAATTGCACGCATCCTCATTGCTTGTGGCATCTGTGGCATTTTGCTGTGAGACAAAACTGCACATTCCAGGGTGGCCTTTTGTTATGGGCAGTCTGAGGTACACCTGTGCACTACTCATGATGTCAGATCAGCATCCTGATGTGGCACACCTGTGAGGTGGGATGGATTATCTCAATATAGCAGATGTGCCCACTACCACACATTTGGACTGATTTGTGACCACTGTTTGGGAGGGATGGTTATATTGTGTATCTGGAATGAATTTTAGGTCTCTACGTCCATCCCATGGGGAATGGGAGCAGTAACAAAGGTGTTGCGTTTATATTTTTGTTGAGTGTACAATACATAGTACACCCTTTACTAAGCTATGAGTTTCAGTGCGGTACTGTTACAGTATATATTTTTACTTCCCCCACAGAAAATATCATACCGGAACAGTGTGTCTAACACTGCATCATGAAAGAGACTACAGTTATGATGATGCTCCTGTCAGGTCAGTTTGAATTATTTATTTCCACTTCATTTATTTTCATTGTTTTAATTGCACAAAGAAAACAAAATGTGTGCATTTGTCTATGATTTTTTTGACCACAAATTATAAATTGAGTTTGTTTTCAAATGCTTCGAAGCGCACATTTGTGGTCAGTGATTTGACTGCACTCTGACATGTCACCCATTTTAGCTGTTTTTGCTACTAAAGACACCAAACTAAAAAAATTAATTATGTGTGTGTGTGTGTGTGTGTGTGTGTGTGTGTGTGTGTGTGTGTGTGTGTGTGTGTGTGTGTGTGTGTGTGTGTGTGTGTGTGTGTGCACATATCATTTCCACAGGACTGTTTTACTTACCTGGCTATTTTCCTCATCTTTACAACCTTGTTGAATATGGAAGAGACTGGACCAGAGCTCAGGAATACTGCAGGAACAAGTATACTGACCTAGCCATTGTACATAATGAGCAAGACTTGGCCAAACTGAGGAACCTCACAGAAGGGTTTTCTAATGTGTGGATTGGACTTATACCTGACACTGAAGCATGGAAGTGGTCTCTGGAAAACCAGGATTACTATGGTGAAGGGGAGACTGAGTTCAGGATGTGGAATGACGAGGAACCCAATGGTTTAGGACACCATAAAGTTTGTGCAGCAATGCTTAAAAATGGGAAATGGGCAGATGTAGAATGCAACAGCCAACTGCCATTCTTCTGCTACAATAAAAGTAATTAAATACAATATGCATACTGTATATCAGTGTCCTGATTATTATCATGACTATCATTGTAATCTCAAATGGAGGTGATGAATAAGTAACACAGATGTATAGCTCATTTGCATTCTTTGGCTGAGCAGTGAAGTTAGACCCTTACTTATGTTTCTTTGCTCAAATGTTTTCAGACACATCACGCTTCATATTTGTGAATATGAGTAACACCTGGGAGGATGCTCAGAGCTACTGCAGAAAGAACCACACTGACCTTGCCAGTGTGAGAAACCAATCTGAGAATGAAGAGCTGAAAAAGATAACAGTGAGTTCCTACACGTGGATTGGACTATACAGAAATTCCTGGAAGTGGTCGGATGGAACTGCACAGTTATTACACAACTGGGCTCCTGATAAACCATCCAAGATAGCCACAGATGCATGTGGGACTATATTTAAAGGCAAGTGGGTCAACTATCGTTGCGGTGAAAACTGGTACTTTGTCTGTTATACTGGTGAGTTCTGATTTTACTGTATTTTTAATATATTCTGATATTTTCTTTAGTCTCAGAAGATCGTTACATCACAGCATTTTTTTT
Organism: Rhamphochromis longiceps; assembly: GCF_057381845.1. Taxonomy (NCBI): domain Eukaryota; kingdom Metazoa; phylum Chordata; class Actinopteri; order Cichliformes; family Cichlidae; genus Rhamphochromis; species Rhamphochromis longiceps. Next base: position 5,938,171 of record NC_140560.1, read on the forward strand.
CCCTCATTCTTTTTTTATAAACTCAGCACTCAGGGAGAGGAAGGTGCTGAAGATTAAGCTGAAGAAAACTGACCCCTCTGTGGAAATGGAGGACCTGGAGGAGGAAATCTTGGAAAAGGTCATACCTGAGTTTCAAATAATATTTACCTATAATGAAAAAAATAAACGTTTTACTCAAAGAAAGTCTTTATAACAGGTATGTGATATCAAAAATAAGACTGACAGCAAAACCGACATGAAATGAATCTTTTTTAAATAGATGAATATAGTAATAAAAATAATGATAATTCAAAATGTTATCAGGTGCCTCAGCATTTTTCAATTTAACGCAGTTAGCAGATCACAAAATATGTGCCCAAAACTGAAATCTGGGGCCACTTCCTGTATTGCAAGTGGCAACAAGGACCAGAGACAGTTCAGTGCATACTGCATTGCAGTCTTCAACATCTAAGTGAAATGCTTAAGGTCTTCTTGAGACTTTAGGATGAGAGTGAGTCCAGTCCAGTTTATTGTTCAGATAAACACCAAGGTACCTGTAGCTGTCCACAGCCTCAATGTCCATACCTTGGATGTTATTTGTGCCTGCGGAAGTCTACCACCAGCTCCTTGGTTTTATTAGTGTTGATCTGGAGGTAGCTCAGCTGGCACCACTCCACAAAGTCTAGGGTCAGATCTCTGTACTCCTTGTCGTCCCCATCAGTGATGAGGCCGACTATTACAGAGTCATCAGAGAACTTCTGCAGGAAGCACTGGGTGGAGTTGTGGGTTAAGTCTGCAGTGTAGATGGTGAAGAGAAACGGAGCCAGAACCGTTCCCGTTCCCTGTGGGGCCCCCGTACTGCAGACGACCCTGTCCGACACACAGCCCTGAGTTCTCACATACTGTGGTCCGTCGATGAGGTAGTCCAAAATCCAGGTAGAGAGGTGATGGTCCACACCTGAGTTCTCCAGCTTGTCCTTCAGGACTGTGGGCAGGACGGTGTTGAAGGCACTGGAGAAATCAAAGAACATGATTCTCACAGTGCTCCCAGCGGTCTCCAGGTGAGAGAGGGAACGATGCATGAGGTGAATGACGGCATCATCCGCTCCAATGCCAGGCTGGTAGCCAAACTGAAGAGGGCCCAGTGATGAGATCACCAGGTGCCAAAGCTGAGCCAGGACCAGCCGCTCCAGGGTCTTCATCAGGTGGGATGTCAGAGCCACTGGCCTGTAGCTGTTGAGGTCCTTGGGGCATGAGGTCTTTGGCACTGGTACAACATAGGAGGTTTTTACAGAGCTGTGGGACTCTCCCCAGCCTCAGGCTCAGGTTGAAGACGCACTCCATCACCCAACACAGTTGGTCTGCGCAGGACCTGACAACCTTTGAGCTGATACCATCTGGACCCGCTAACTTCCTGGCTTTAATCCTCCTCATTTCCCTCCTAACCTGGGTGGTGAGAAAGACAGGCTGGAGCCTTGTGTTGAGTTGTTTTGGATGCTGTTGTTGGGGATGGAGAGGAGTGAGCAGGGTGAGTAGAGGAGGTGTGAAGTGTCAGAGGTGGAACAGCAGCAGTGGGGGTGGGTGAGTTGAAGACTGCCTCATGGATGTGAAGCTAGTCAGAGCCTTTAACACTGTCTTATTTTGACTGAGCATAAAGATATGAATCGTAAGTGGGAAATAGATACCAATTAACACCTCACCATAAAAAAAGATCAGAATAGAGGTGGAAACCGTTCGTGAACCCCTAAGGGGAAACCACACCTATGCACGGCACAGGGGATTTGCCTCCAGTTGTGGTGTGCATTGAGGAAGGCAACATATTTTACACGTTTTCTTCATTTCGTCACTTTTTTTATTCATAGATCTGGGCAAACTGCACAATAAAGCTTATTTGAAAAGTCCAGTATTTGAAAAGTAAAATCTTACTGCTAAAAATACAAAACTGAGTTTAGTAATAATCTTTTTATAGAAGCCAACTAAAATATTGAAAAACAAACATTATTTACTGAAAATGTACTTAAAGTACAGTTTTGTTAATGTGTAGAAAGTGATATTTAAATGTCATCATTATAATTACATGTTCATCAAGTGATGAAGCTCTTTCTTTACCTCTAGGTAAATGATTTATTAAAACGTTTTCCCACAGACAAGTCTCATTAATCAGAGATATTTAAAGATTCAACAGGATATTAATGAAGCATTTATGTTTCACAGTTCAGACAGAGACTGACAGAGCATGGCCTGAGTGGAGTCTTCAAACTACAATGGGTGAAGCAGCCTGATGGGAAGAAGCATGTTGAAGAAGAGGAGGAAGTAAAAGAGGCAAACTGTGGGGTCAAATAAAACATTTCATTATCCACATTTGATTATTGAATTCTCCTATTCAGGACATATGTTTAATTGGTTAGGTTAATATTCTTACAGTAAGGTACAAGTTTTTACTTTAGCAATGAAGCTTATGCATAAATTCAATAAGTAAGATCAGTCATCAGTCATCTGCCTGCTTTCTTGGGTGTTCAGCTGCTTTCCTATTTACATGTCTACTGCTTTCTCACGCTGTCAATCTCAATACTGACATCATTACTTTAGTCCAATCATCTTTTCACCCTTTTGCTTTGAGCCAATTAGCCTCTGCTTCGCATGCTTTAAATCTCAGCTCTCCATTGTTCTTTTTTTAGACTTTTTTTGTGCAGCCTGCCTCCTCCCCATCTCCACCTCAGACACCTCAGACAGAGCTCTATTCAAACCTCAGTCTTCATCTTCACCACCACCACCATCTAGGCTCCAGGGGGCCGTGTCCTAAATCCTATACTGGTCCACTTGATTGTCATAGTTTATTAGGTTTAAAAAAAAAAATATATATATATATATATATATATATATATATATTATTATTATTATTATTATTATTATTATTATTATTATTATTATTATTATTATTATTATTTAGAGTTATTACAATCAGAACAGACATGACCATGGAATGGGAAAGATAAAAGAAAAGGAAAAAGAGAAGTTGGGAAGAAAATTAACAGAAGGAGAAAAATGGAGGAGAATAAGGACAGAGAGAAAAGACACTGAAAATCTGCTTCAACACCTTTTTGAAATAAAGATGTATTGATAAAAATAAATATAAGCAGCCAAGTACATTTGTTTTTAACCAGAAAATATTTTAGGAAACGGTTTGTGAGCTGTCAAGGATGATGCACACAACCAAATACAGGATTTAACACCTGGCCCTACAGAAGGAATAATAGTGGTGTTGTGGATGCATAACAATTTGACCATCTTAAATGTTGTTAGTCTTTCATATTCTGCTTATGCTGTAATGCTGATGACTTAAAGACAGAAATTATAGTCCACCAACCAGCTGCTGTCATTATTGACGTTATGTGTGAGAATAAGTTAGAATACATAGATAACTCTGTATCCAAAGGACTTAGAATGTCTTTCATATTTACTGACAGTCAGGAGAGTCAGGAGAGACTCAGATGTTGCCTAAGTTGCCTTTTATTTTTTGGATTTCATGAACTTACTTTATCCCTTTGAGTAATATTTAGAAACATATGTTCATATGGCAATATAAATTCATAGGTGGTAGTTCTATGTTGTCCTTCTGCTTAGGAGCATAGCTATATTGTATCCAGTAGCTTGCACATGCTTATCCTGTTGCTGTAACAAGTAAACCATTATGCAAATTGTCTGTTATGTTCATTTACCTACAGCCATCGTTGTCAACTCCCCATGCTGTCTCCGCTGGTGCAGTTGAACCAAACTTGTTGCATTAAAATCACTGAAGTGATTCCCAAGACTCTGGCATTTTTATTCAACTGTGATACAAATTTTGCTCATCTCCCTTGACTTTTAACCCAACAAACATGCTCTGTGTACCAATCAAATGAACTATGGAAGAGAGGCAAAAGGGAGGTCAGGCTGGCAAAGGGAGGACCCAAACGAGGACTTCCTATGTAGAATACAGTGTGTTTATTTAGAGTGAACAAATGACAAAATGCAAATAATCCCCAGTGCGTGCTCTCTTAGGGTGCTTGTTCCCTGCTCCCGTGCTGTGACTTCTCCCAGTGTCCGTGGTGAGTATTTCTGCTCCTTTCGTCTCGGTATACATGTTCCCCTCTTTCCACTCGTTTCTTCAATTCTCCTGGAAACAACAAAACAAATATTGTTTCCATAGAACTTTCTGCCAACCAAGTTTAATAGGACTTCTTATTCAGCTTGTCAGATCCCTTATCTTCTGGTGAGGCTGATGTTCAAAATATTGCTGCCTCAATTTGGTTTAGTTTAGCTAAAGTTCTTTTAGCTGTGATGTTCGTGGAAATAGGCCCTGGCAGGGTCTTCCAAAGCAAACTGATCTCCTGGAAGAGGCCAGAATAATCATAATTCAAAAACTTCCCAATAAATCTTAGATACTTTGTCTTAAAGTGGGTAATCAGGGCCCCCTAGTGGGGCCATACCTAGCAAGCATGGGTCTTGATCAGGTACAGTACAAAAGAAGTAATCATTTTCTATATGACTTATCCATCTATCGAAGCTATCTAAACATTTGCTATATGAAAAGTAACTGTCCAATGGCCTTGCCACCATTCCTATAATAGGAATGGTGGCTTTCATGAGTCTTTCTCATGACAGCAAGAACTGCAATTACTCATTCTCATCTCTGTGATGGAATTTTTCAGTGCAAAATGTCTCAGTTCAGCATTTTTAAGCTGTTTGTTGAACCATGTTGAATCATTACTGACCTCAATTGGGGCGAGTGAGGCCTGCAGTTGTTCAGATATTGTTCTGGATTTTTGTGACCTCCTGGATGAGTCAGCAGGTACAGCCTGCTCTGCACTTTCCTGTAGAGGGCGTCTGAATTGTGAGTCCAGTCCAGTTTATTGTTCAGATAAACACCAAGGTACCTGTAGCTGTCCACAGCCTCAATGTCCATACCTTGGATGGTATTTGTGCCTGCGGAAGTCTACCACCAGCTCCGTGGTTTTACTGGTGTTGATCTGGAGGTAGTTCAGCGGGCACCAGTCCACCCTAACCCTCTCCTGGAGTAATTGTGGTAGGTGGGCCAAACCTGGGAGGCTTCACCACTAATCCAAGTTTTTTTCATTTATGGATAATTGCTCTCACTGTGGTTTGCTGTAGTCTCAAAGCCTTAGGAATGACTTTGTAACCATTTCCAGACTGATAGATGTCAGTGAATTTTGTTTTTCATCTGCTCTTGAGATATTTTAGATTTTGGTATGATGTGTTGATTTTTGAGAGCTTTGGTAGCCTTTCCAAACAAGTAATACTTGTTTAGTTATTTTCCAAATGTACTGTCATGAACCTTAACATTTAAAATGTTAACTGAGGCCTGTAGAGTTAAAGATGAAGCTGTTTTTGTTTGTTGTTTTGTTTTGCATTTTATCTGAGCATTGCACAGGTGGACCGTGAAGTGATTTTGCAGGAATGTCCACTCCTGTGAAGAAAGTCAACTTTTTCCCCCCACTGTTGTGAATAACCTTTCTCACTGTAGAATAACTGACTTCAGTTTGTTTGGAAATGCCCTTGCTATACAACCATTCCCAGACTGACGGGCAGCCACATCTTCTTTCAGATTTTCCTTGTCATGGTGTTAAAAATCCCCCGAATAACCCAAACTTACAAAACAGAAAAGAAGTGATCCGAAGAAGAACTATACTCGTGCACCACCTCTAGGCTCTGTTATCAGGTTGTCTACACATTGTGGGGGTCATTGGCCAATCACAGGCCTTTTCAGTGAAAAAGGGTTGTTATGTTATGTTGTGGCCTTTTTGCACCGACAGATGAGGGATTTTATCTGTGTCATGACTCGCTCCGTAAAGTCGCACCCAAATCACTGGTAAATAGAAGTATTTATTTATTATTTATTTGGATTCAGTTGGTCCAGTGGAAAATCTCCTGTGGAGTGGATCATGGGACATGACAGAGTGTCCTAAGAATCACTCAATGGGTTCCACGACCAGGTACAACCTGTCATGGTTGGCTGTGTGGCAGGCAAGCAGAAGTGGTGGACCCAAAATTGCAGGACTCTTGGAGATGGGAATAAACTGAAAATGCAGCTTTATTGCTGGAGGAAAGATTCACGAAATAAAACTTACAAAAACAAAACTCTAAACCGAGGTGCTGGAGGACAGGACATTACAAACACACAGCAAGTTGAGGGTACGACACGACACTGACACAAAGAAACACAGGGCTTAAATACACAGATAGCAGTAATCAAGGGATGAGAGACAGGAGGGGAACACACCTGGGAGAAATCACAGCTGATGAGACAGGGGAAACGTAAACCTGAGCACACTCACATACGACACAGACCTTCACAATAAAACAGGAAACTCAGACACATGGAACCAGACAAGACATTGAACTAAACAGATTCACAAACAGAAGGGGTGACACCATAGACAGACAGATACAGACGCAGACTCAGAGGCAGACCGAAAATAACACGTAGAACTCAAACAACAATAATAATCATGATAATAAATTGGAAAATGATAATAATAAACTTAAAGCGCTGGGTCACCGACCCAGGACCATGACACAACCTTGCATCACTGCTGAGTGCAACACGGATACCACACATCCCTGCCTATTGTGGTTTCATTAAAGCACGGAAACTATTTTGCTAGATCAAGTTACAAAAACTAAGTTTAGCAAAAAAAACAAACAAACAACTAAACGTTTGATTTGAGTAATATCGATTATGCTTGGTTAGGGACAGACACAAAGAGTACTTTTTCACATAGTTTTGGGTTAAATGTAACATGCTAAACAGACATTACATCTAAAGGTAATGAAAGCAGCACAATCCATGACATTAAAATGGTAAATGGCCTGTATTTATATAGTGCTTTACTAGTCCCTAAGGACCCCAAAGCGCTTTACATATCCAGTCATCCACCCATTCACACACACATTCACACACTGACATTACTTAGCTTAAAAACAGTTACACATAAACATTTTATGCAATACTTCATTCCTAAAAATAAACAAAGGACTGAAACAAAAGATTTGCCATACAATAATAATATTGATGTTAATGCGATGGAATACGATTTTGTTATCATATACAAATGCTGTTTCTGTTCATGGTTTCCATCCGCTGTCTGTTACAAAATGAAGGATTTATTTTCAGAGATTCCAGTATCATTTAATTATTCATTTATTTGTCTGACATGTTAAAGTTGGAACCTCTGGAGCAATGTAAAAGGCAATCGTAGGAAGTTAAAATGACATTTAATCTTATTTGGTGACAAGAGCAAATTAGCAAATATGAAACTATGGCTGCTGTATAAATAATGAATTTAAAGAAAAGGAGAATACAATTTTTATGTAAATATAGTGGTAATATGTTTAGGTTCCAACTTTGTTTAGTTGAAAATCATTCATTATTACTTAAACATGAATAAAAACAACATAAAATATTTAAACAACCTTGCCCCTTGACTTTTCTCCCAGATAACACCTTGCACACGTCTATAACTTTTGTTCAGCTTTGCTCTTTCCTCCTTTTTTCCCTTTTTTCTTACCACATTTTGACCCTAAAAATGTGTTATTATGAAACTAAGCTATGATCAAACATTTGCCCTTCCCTGCGCTTTAATATCCTAACGTTACCTCCGGATTTGGCCGAAATTAAGGGCTCGGGGAGCCGCCTGCTGTCCTCGGGTAATTTCAGTGACGCTCCAGGGTGACGCGCATGTATGGGCGTCACAGGCGCTCCTGATAGTAGGAGGAGAAGTTCGGTTAGAGAAGCTCCTCAGTAATCGCACACACGGTTTAGTGTCAGGTAACCTGCTCGCCATGGCAAACCGCTATCTCTCAGTCCTGCTCGTGCTGATCCTGCTACTCCTTCCGCTGCCGCACGGTCCGGCGCGCGTGGCGGTTGCTGCGGAATACTCCAAAACCGACTTGGACTACGAGTTCGGCGACTACAGGGGGAAGTGGTGTATCGACGACCACGGCTTCGTGTACAGCATCGGAGAGGTTTACTACCCGAGCCCTACGTCGTGTCCATGCACATGCACCATCGACGGCCCAGTATGCGTCCGACCCAAGTGTCCTCGCATCCACCCCCGGTGCACGCGGATCAGGTATAAAGCGTGCTGCCCGGTGTGCGAGGCTATGGCCAGAGTCTGTGTCTACGGAGGCAAAACATACAGGCTGCTGGAGGAGTTCAGGGTGAGAAATAGCCAAACTTCTGAATAACTCCTCCGATCCATGTCCCAGCCACAAGTTCATAATATTACAACCCTGTTGATGTGTTCCATGCTAGTAGGGATCCTCTCTCAATCCAGATGTTTTTCCATCACCTACTTATAATAAAGTTCATAAATTATTGTTTCCTTTTTTGCCGCTCAGTAAAATAGTGTATTTTCTCCTCTTCTTGCAGCTGCATGACACATGTAAAGCATAGAATGTTTTGTATAGCATCCTCGCTGTGTCACTGTGATGTTTTCTAAAAGTGTTCCAAAGAAATAAGCAACACGTTTACAGGAAAAAAAAATAAAGGTTTACAGGGTTTGGGGAGTGGGGGGGATTTTTGGTTTTGTTTTGTTGTTTCACAACACTTATTCAAACTAGTTCAGAATGTGCAAACTTTAGATACACAGCCCTTATATGCCTTATTTTACAGAACACAGCTGTTTTTGCCAGAATAGTTTTAATGCATGCAGTAATACTATACGTCATCATGTCACTGATACATTTTTCATTGGTAATACATAATCATGTAATATGAAATTACCAACTCATCTAAAACCAGAGGGGGAAAAAACAAAACAAAAAACAGCAAATTTGCAACATGCTTGAATAACTTTGGGATGAAAGGTGAAATGTTAAATTCTTAATTTTCAGGTCATTGAGTAAATGTCTAGAAAAAAGATTTTCCTTGTTGCAGTGATTCATTATCTCGAACTTCTGTAAACTCCTCCGACAACCAAATTCAAACCCTTCCTGCTGTTGCAGGTTGTTTGGCCCAATTTATGATTGTTTGAAGGCTTACACGAATAAGCTAATGAAGTAACCTACAATAAATTCCATAAATATGTTTTAGATATACACTCAATAACTACTTTTGACATTGACTCAACAAGGTGACATTCCTCAGAGGTTTTGGTCTAGACTGACATGATAACATTTAAAAGCTGCACATCCATGATGCCTATCTCCTGTTCCACCACATCACAAAGGTGCTTTATTGGACAGAGCGCTGGTGAATGTGGAAGCCATTTGAGTACACTGAACCTTTTTTAATGTTCAAGAAACCATTTGAGTGGTGTGAGCTTTGTGACATGTGATGTGTAGGGAGATGTGTAGACTGTAGTCTCAAGGTGATGGACATTGGTCAGGAACAATATTCAGATAGGTGCTGGCATTTAAATAATACTGGGCTGGTACTGGGAAATCCAAAGTGTGCAAAGAAATGATCCCCCCGTACTAACACACCACCCTATTACAGAAGCATTAAACTGTTGATAGAGGGCAGGATGGGTCCAGGATGGGTTTGCTGCCCAGAGCACTAGCACTTTAAAAAAAAGGATGCCTTTTTTTAACATTCTGAAGGCACCAGAATGTTAAAGAAAAAGCAACTCTAACCCTACCATTGTTACGCATCTTTATTTTGAGACCATGCAGACTATCCAAATGTTAACATGTAATAATGATGTTCACGCTTACCTGTGTGTTTCAGCTGTCAAGGTGTGAGCGATGTCGCTGTGAGCCCAACAGAGAGGTGTACTGCAGCATTTCAGAGTGCCCAGCCCCACACTGCGTTAACCCCACCTACGAACCCAACCACTGCTGCCCCATATGTAAGACCGGTGAGAGTCACTCAGGTTCAAAGTGTTTCTTTCTCTTTGCCTCATAAAGATCTGCTTCAGTATCAGCTTTGCATACATTATGTTGCATAATCGTGTAAACTGGGAGAATATCATGAAAATTTAAATCCCCTTCTTGCAAACAAAAAGAAACAAATATGGATTTATTCGTAACTCAAAAAGTCTTTAGAAAACACGCTAAGACTTCCTGTTTGGCAAGTGATCGTATATTAAAATGCATTCACAAGTTTCACAGTTGTTTTTCTTAAAGACTCTAGTTTCAGTGGGCAGATTGTGTTCATAATGTTATGTTACCATAAGTGCAATTTAAGCTTCCCATCGAGTGTTACACAAAATCAGCAGCCTTTGGCCTTCTACCTTATATAATGTCTCTCTTACCAAACATAATGACAGTAAAAGTGACTCCAAATCTGAGCTTGTCCACAGTTTGTAGTTAAATCGAAAACCTTTGTAAATACAAAGGGTGTTGGTGTAATGATTATGAAATATCTTCAGATATGCCAAAACTGATAATTTGCTGTAAGCTTTCTCCATTAGGTCTCCCAATACCAACCAGATAGACAGCAAATAGACAGCCCCATGGATTGGCCCATTGTCACCAACAGCTGATTTACTTTTTTGAGCCAGGATCGGGTCAATATCTGATCCAAATATTGGATTGGTGCTCCCCTAGTACTTACCAAAACTTTTCAGATCGCTTCTTTTGCTCTCTGTAGTAAATGTAATCATTAAAACTAAGCTTAAATTTTTATTAAGGAATGGACGATAGCAAGAGTTGTATAAAGTCATTTGTAATGCTCTGTGTTCTCAGTTATAGATTGCAGTTTTCTTAGCCGATTGACCAGTGGTTTTTTTCCTCATTCTCATTTCCTTAAAAGAACTGAAATTGACAGCATATATAAACAAACTTAACTTTTTTTTTTAATGCTAATGCTTTTTAAATTTCGTAAAATAAATTATTAAATTTTAGATTTTCCCTCAAACTGCAGTTACAGGATCTTCTCTTAACCTTCATCCTACTGACTTGGGTGCATGCAGACCCCAGAAAGATATTTGCTGTCATTTATCTTAGGTGGGTTTTTTTTAATCATTCCAAATTTTTATGACTTTGTCATTCATTTTGTTCGTAATGATGTTCTCCCTTGATTAGTACTGTTGTAATATATTTGGGTATTCCCCGGGACCTAACACACTCAAAAGTACCAAATTCTGCCAAGCAGGTTTAATAAATGGCATTATTTATTGAGATATTGTTGCCCATAAAGCGTATATCAGTATTATATAGTATCAAATAGCTGGTAGGAACTTTCTATTGTTCATTTTAAAGAAAAAAAACTCAATTACTGCACATCATCTGGATGGGAAACTTTCCAGACTGGAAATTATCTGAAAATTTGAGCCTGATCTCCATGACACAATCGGGGTGTGCCCCAATCCCCAGTCTGAGCATCAATGACCCTCAATGGAGTGAGGAGTCAGTAAAACTATTCACTCACTCATCCAAATTGATGAATTCAGAATAAGAAATAACTCATAGTCATCCACGCCCCTTCTTCTTTCGCTCCTTCCATCTTCCTTCTTCCTCCCCCCCCCCCCCCCCCCCCTTTTTTTATGGCGCTTTTCAAGTCATTATTATTCTCAGACCACCTGCTCACATTAATACACAAGTATTGGGGGGACTAGAAGCAAGGTGGGTCTTGAATGATTGGTACGTCCGGCTATTGGATGACCCCATCTACATCCCGAACCCCTGCCCTCCACTTCTCTTCCTTTGCGGAAGCATTTTGAAGTTGGGACCATGGAGTTCTGGGCTGCCCCCAGACCTGATCAGAGGGAGTCAACCAATGTGTAAAATGCTCTTATCCTATTGAGAAATGATTCTCTGAATCCAAATTTCTCAAATATTGCAAACAGGAATTTACAGTTGACTTTGTCAAATACTTTTTCTGTATCGAGTGATACAATTAGAGTGTTACTTTTTTGATACTGTGAAAGCATTAAGTTAAATAGTTTATGAGTGTTTATAGATGAATGGCTTTGATGAAACCTGTCTGGTCAGGATGGATAAGTGCTGGAATTACTTTCTCAAAGCAGGATGCTAGGACCTTGCTTATATTTGTAATGTCTTTATTTACCAGAGAAAGTGGTGTATAACTAGTTGACTGAGTGAGATCTTTATTCGGTTTTAACAACAGTATTCGTGATAGGAGGAATTCTAGAGGTAATCATAAATTTATCTGTCATTCTTATAAATAGTGGGAACAAGGTTGGCCAAAAATGTTTGTAGGACCCAGCAGGGACTCCATCTGGGCCAGGTGCCTTATTATTGGGGATTTGATTAAGAGTACAGAATAGTTCTTCTAGAGCAATAGGTTTATCCAACATCCTAACTTGGTCTTGTGTTAAATGAGCCAGATCTATAGCACTAAGAAATTTGTGAATATCTTCCATATTCGAGTCATGGTCAGAAGTGTACAGATTCATGTCAAACGTCCTAAAAACATTATTTATATCTTTAAGATTACGAAATGGTTTCCCTGCTAAGTCTTTGATAACTGTAATTGTTGTTTTTTCTTTATTTTGCTTAAGTAGGTTTGCCAGATATTTGCCTGATTTATTATTGCATTGAAATTTGTCATGTCTCCAACTGGCAATCTGATGGACGAGCAGAGATTTTGCCAGGGGAATGGTACTTGTCTGACTGCATTATTCTAAGTGTAAAGTTTGGTGGAGGGGTATTATGGAGTTGGGCTCAACTACTTATTTCCATTAAAAGGAACTTTTAATGCTTCATCATACCAAGATGTATTTGACAGTTTCAAGCTCCCGACTATGTAGGAATAGTTCCAACATGACAACATGACCAGTGCACAAAGCATGGTCCAAAATGACCTCGTTTCAGGCATTCGTGTAGTCAATTCAGGTTGCTCAGGTTGTCTGCCTGGTCTTAGAGTCCTGGTCTACTGCTCTATTAATAAGAAGTTGGTTCTTTGGCCCTCTGGTGTTTTTTCCAATGCCTTTCTGAACTGTGGTTACATACTGACTAATGCACCTACTCAGCTTGGTAGCTACAATGTTGACAGGAGCTGCCATGTGTGGGAGAGGCAGGTAATTGGCCAGTAATTTCATGATGGCGTGCCCTTGTGAGCATCCTTCATGATCAGGATTGTCTACCCTTTGTTAGCCAGTCTAGATGAGTACCTGCTGTTAGCCACCTCCTTTGTGCTTCCTATCATCTGTGGACTGCCGTTAGCTTCTTCAGAGGTAGGCATGGATCATGTCTCAGTTAAAAAAATGAAAATCCTTCTGTGCTACCCTGATTTTGGCTTCCAGCCTTCTTGTCCACGAGGATCTATATCTACATATATCCTTGATCTTGTACCCTAGTACTTGTAGGATTACCGTACTACAGAAGAAGTGACTCGCATCAAGAAACCTTACCAGTGGCTGGACAAAGCCATAGAGGGTGGGGTCTATCACACAAGGCAAGTTCCAAGGCGCAGGCTGTGCAAAGATCTAGAGACAATCCAGCACATAAGCGCAGGGTGCAAGATGCTAGCAGGAAGGGCATGGAACACCATGAGCTAAGATCCTGTGAGACTTGCAGATTAGATTAGATTAGATTAGATAGAACTTTATTAATCCCTCGGGTGGGTTCCTCTGGGAAATTCGATTTCCAAAAAAGCACAGCACCAACAGAAGTTACAGAGTTACAGAATATTATATATATATATATATATATAATACACACACACACACACACACACATATATATATATAAATACAGAGACAATATAAATAAAATATACGAAGGGGATAAATAGAATAAATAGGAATAAAAATAAAAATACAAGTGAATTGCACATTTCAAGTATTGAGTCTATTGCACCGTTGACTATTTACAAAAGTATTGCACAAAAGGTATTGCACAGTGAGGTGAAGAGGCACTACAGCTTAGTTGTTCCCCCCTCCTTTGTATAGACAGACAAACTAGTGGTGGCTAACCCACTTGACATAGTAGTGGTGGACAAGCAGAGAAAGATGGCTGTAGTGATAGATGTAGCTCTACCCAGTAGCTAAAAAAAATGGTAAATGGAACCACTATGCGCAGGACCCTCAAGCGCTCAGGCCCATGGTAGTGGGATAGAGAACCCAAACTAGGATAAAGGCTGTCTACAGGTCGAGTAGGGACATTTTTTTTTTGTGAGGGAATATGAGCATCAGAAATATGAGCAAGAGACACATAGCCCACAAAATCCATACCTGGACGTTGCCTGCATTAACAAAGTCTGTATCAGATGTTAAGGAACTAGGGCACATTGATGAGAAGTGGGCTACTGAAACAATAAAGCATAAGAAGACGAGGAATGAGAATAGGGAGCTGTTGGCATGCTACTACACTATGCTGCAATAGCAGCGGAAGGAGTTACATGACGAGAAATATGGATTCTTTTACACCCAACAACTAGACTAACATCGAAAAAACTAGTAGCTCAGTAGTCCAACATCTGGAAGAAGCAACTGCTATCACAACTATGACAAGACTCATGACGTACAACATAAATGCTACAGCAAGGGGGACCCAGGACATCAGGTCGGGTGGAGGTATCATCATCCCCTGGGTTGGGGTGAGGTTGGGTAATGCAAGAACAGTTGCAAGTTTCTTGGGTTTTTCTCTTTATCTATTGTTGTAGGGTCTACCTTACAATATAAAGCGCCTTGAGGCAACTGTTGTTGTGATTTGGCGCTATATAAATAACATTGAATTGAAGTTCTAATTAAACATGGACATTAAATTACTTACAAACTCAGTGCATGCTTTTATACAGCTTATCAGTGCTTTTGGACATTTTTTCATAACAGTTCTGTTTAAAATGTTGCTGTCTGAATGTTTTCCCCATTCCCAGCTGTCATTTGTTTCATCTATGTGTACATCCACTCTCCTCTGTGCTGTTATATCCCATCTCACTGACTTTATCCTCATGCGCGCGCACACACACACACACACACACACACACACACACACACACACACACACACACACACACACACACACACACACACACACACACACACATATTTAAGCTGTTGATCCCAGTGTGCACTATAGTAAGAGCGGTCATTGTGACAGTCAGTATGTTCACCCTGGAGCTCTCAGAAGCTGCACTGGTTATGTCACATCACACACCCTGCAGCTTATACAGTCATTCCCGTTATGTCACTCAGACTTTCATTGCTACTGGCTTTGAAACACTGGTGCATCAGTGTGTGTGTGTGTGTGTGTGTGTGTGTGTGTGTGTGTGTGTGTGTGTGTGTGTGTGTGGGAGAGTTTGAGCTCTTTTGTAGCAGTGGGTATATTAGCTTTGCTTTTATATGTTGCCTTAATTATAGAATAAATTGGACATGGAAAGCAGTTAAAAGGTGAAAAAAAAAAACCCAACAGGAACATGCACATAAACATGCTTTGCTGTTGCCTTGCTCTTGGTGTCTAAAGGCAGTTGCAGTTAAGTTGAACCTTCTATTTTTACTGCTTCAGTTCTGCACAGACAGCGGGACAGATGGTTCAGTTTGTTGCGTCACTGTTTTCTTAATTTATTTATTTTTTTCCTTACTACTGCCAAATTCCCTTATGTCAGCTGTGCTTTATTGGATGCCATCAGATCTGGCATTAGATGAACTGTACTTCCTGTGCTCCTGCTGGTTGGGGTTGGTAATTGTTTCTCAGGTAGCCGCCAAATAAAGGAGCCCCATCTGTGAATAAGGAATGCAAATCAAAGGCAGGCTGTTTGCATTATTTAGTCAGTAATTACTATCCCACATAATTTGTAACTGCGATTTTGTTGTTGCTTTAATATGATATAGACCTGAGAGATATTAGAGGGCATTCATTTATCTTTTGGGAAGAGAGACTTCTTAAACTAAAATAGTAAATCAATAGTAAAACTGCTGTATGCAAGAAAATTGACATAATTTAAACGAAACAGGAAAAACAATAATTTTAACAGGTAATATTAAAATAAAATAAAAAAACAACTATATTTAGACCTGTGTTGCAATGGAAAAAAAACATTTCACTGTGTGCTTGTTTGTTTTGAGCACACTAGCAAGCCATGATAATATTTTTTTAACTGAATAATTCACAAAGCATCAAGCATACAGCTAATACTGACAGTGCTGAGGTGGGTGGTTGGTGGGTTGTAGCTTGGGAGTGGACCCCCATATCAAATTGGGGTTAAAGCCCTATAATAACCTACAGCCAGATTTGTCTGTAATTACAGATCTGAGACTTAAAATATGCAAGAATGGAGTTATTTATTCTTTAGGTTTATGATTATTTTTAAAAGTAAACCCTACTTGAAAACAATGAGACCAAAGGTACGGTCCCATTAGAGAGACAGCCGGCATGTTTCACAAGCGATAACCTCGACTACAGAGGAAGGATACGCTCTTCTATGAACTCGTTCACTGTTTGATGACGGAAACGACAATAAAATGTTAACTGTCATTATAGGTCCCAACTGTTTTGCTGGGAACAGGGTGATCCCAGCAGGGGAGCGTGTGAACATTGACGAGCGAACAGTATGCTACTGCACCTACCGGGATGGGACATGGCACACCCACCCCCATGCCACCTGTGAACAGCGCCCACAGCCCAGCCCAACACAGAGCACCCGCACTGAGGCCCCCAGCGACAAGGACAGCAAAGGGAAGGGAGGGAGGCCATTTATTCCCAGACTGGATGTAATACCTTGAATTTTAATTTGTTAGATAAATTTATCAGAGGCAGAGTCACTCTTGAGGTACAAATCAACTCATGAGTCTGCTAAACTTCAACTTTTAGAGCACCACATAAAATGTATTGTTCAGAATCTAGCTTAATTATCCAAATAGAACAGCTTCTCCATATGGAAAAGATATATATAAATCTTATAAAGTTTGTATCTGTCTTGTGTCTGTCTTGAAAAGCATATAAGAGTGAAAACAGATATAAGATCCCTTGAAAAATTATATAATGAAACTTGTATGTTTTGGATACTTACTAAAACAATGTATGAAAGTAATGAGAAAGTGGCCACTTTCATGAGTAAATCATATAAGTTTTCACTATTTCTTTTCCATATGGGTCGGTTCTTCTACCTGAATTCAAGATCTAAAGTTAACTTGTTGGGAAATAAAACAAATTGGTTCCCATTTCTTTCTGGGAAATGGCACATCTTAAGTCCACACAATGGGAACTTCACATAGCTTGGCCAAAATTCTGACTTGTAGTGAAGGTGGCTCCCTGGAAATTTAAACTCTTTTTCCACTACAGCATTGGGTAAGCTCTACTGTATATTTAAAAACAAAAACCCCCACTAAGCTGCTTCTGTTTGGCGTTGGTGAAATAAAAGTGAAACTGTAAAATAATCAAAGAGATGTTTAGTGTCAAGTGTAGAAATGGAGCTGGTTGGCAAGACCATTGGGAAAGAAGTTATATTGACAGTAGAAACCCAAACAAGAAAATAGAATACACAACTCTGAGACAGCTTGAAACAAATGCCCAAGAAAGTGGTTAATATCCTATCTTACTCAGTCCATTACTTTATTCAAACCTGAACTGCTGTCATACAAAATGACTGAAGAATTGACACTCTAGCCTTTTGATCAAATACAGTAAATGTAAGCTTTTTTTTCAGATGTAAAGACCAGGAATTTTTTTTGAGATACCGCACAGCCAAAGAAATTCTACTGTAAACACATGCTCATTTAATGGATTTTCTTGTCTTACTGTATTGTTGAACACTGCTGAAGACATCAAACTGTTAAATTTCACTATTAAGAAGTCATGAAGACCTACAGATTTTACAAATATCTTCAAGTAGTTCCCACAAATGCTTTTGGTGGCTGTGTTCTCTTAAACTCTGTGCTCCTACTCATTTCAAGCCATCTCAGATGCATGGGCCATTCTCCTGAAAAATAGATGATTGTCCAGGAAGTTCAGAGCAGACTGTATGCTGTGTTAATGGAGAATAATGTCCATCTAGCAAAACTTGAAAAGACACTGAAAATATCTTGAAGAAAACTTGAGTTGCCATGGATGACACAGCATTTCTGACACACAGTAGTAATACTAGAATGACACCATCCTAAACCAGTCCAGAGTAGACCGACTGTGCCACACATTTTAAGTATGCTGAGATTTGGTTGTTTATGAAAAATAAAAAATAGCATTGAAATTTCCTTTTACATGAGATTGGATAAAAAAAAAATTAAAATACACTTTTCTTATTTCTACACCTCTGTGGCAGCAGTACTAACCTATGTGTTGCCCTAGTATGTGGGAACAAAACTCTTAAGAAGCCCATTACCAAGAATAGACATGAGTATCCAATCAAAACCATTTTATAAACCAGTAGGTAAACTTAAAGTAGTTGATAGTTTAATTGGATTCATTGGTTTAATTGAAGGCTTTATAACGATCAAAAAAAAGTTGTACTTCCCAATTTTAAACTAATTTAGACATAAAGGGGCATTTCTAGAGCAATGCTGTTTGATGAGCTGTGGTTTCTCTAACCCATCTTTGCAGCAGAAAGAATCTCTTAAACTTCAGGTTTCCCAAACTGAATGACTTTCATATCTTAAAGTAATGTTGAACTGTTGTTTATTAGTTGTTATTAGCCATTAGCAAAGCCATTCTAGAAGCTTTGTCTGCTTTATCCAGTCCAAAACCAGTTTTGATCCATGTTTAGCATTACCCTCCTGTTGGAACATTCTGTTGTATCCAGCAAAACAGCCTGAGAGCATACTGCCACCACCATGCTCGATAGTTGGTATATTTGCAGAGGTTTTAAAGCCTCCAAACACCACAGTGATCCAAAACCTGTCCTACTGTACAGTGACACTGACATTATAGCAGTTTCCAAGACTCAGGCAGACTTGAGCCTTGGTTGTTCTTGAATATCCTAACCAATTTCTTCACCTGAGTGCAGGATAGGGTCTTCTTCTACAACTTGGCGGTGATGACACATCCAAACAACTTGTACCTACACAAAATTGTTCAAACTGATGATCTTGGAATCTGCAGATGTTTATAAATGGCTCCAAGACACCTTCCCAAGTTGTGTAACTCTGTAATTCTCCTTTCTTAGACTTTCCAGTTGTTCTGCATATTTGTCAATTCAATGATTGTTGTCATATAACTTCCTCTATGCTGGTAAAGAGAAAGTCAATTATGATCGATAATGAGAATAGCTCTTGAAGTTGAAAGACAAAAGTGAATGTGTGTATATATTTTAGCCTGTATATATAATTTTGACCACAAATGAGCCACGAGAAACCATCTCGTGGCTCATTTGACAAGTATTCCCGTCACCTCGCTCCAGGAAAGACTTTATTCCGGTCTCACTTTGCTTCTCTCCCTCAGTGTTTTAGTGAGGAGGATTATGTGAGGTTATCACTAGTTCTGTTTTCTAAAAACAAAATAAATTCAAAGTTGTGTACTAAATATTTTTTAAAACATTAAAGATGTATGCCCTGCAATTATTATACCAGGGGAAAAGAACAATTCAAAGAAATTGTTAAGGCTCAAAATATAAAGTATGTAAACTTCTGACCACAACTGTGCATTCTACAGCTAGATAGCTTTGCACTGTCTGCTTATTTGTCAGGCATTTTATGTCCATTGTGTCACTAACCTCTTGCATTAACACTTCCAAGTTCTTTTACTAAACCTGCAGGTACACAGGCTACATGACCACAGCTGAACGTTCACCTACACATACACAGTATTATCTGTACCTTTGTTAAGCGCCACTTTTTCACAACTGAAACTGTATGCAGACATACTGTCACAGTGAAGTGCGGGAAAATGCAATGTTTTTCTTTTCTTTGTACCTCAGACTGATTGACTTTGGAACATGGGCATGATGAAGGCATCTATGACAGAGGAAACATGCTATATGCAGATGGTAGTGTGGCTTCCATCTGCCAAGCAGTGAGGTGCCAGGGATGTCCAAGTACAGCAGACAGAACTGAAAATGGCCGAGCAGGAAAGCACATTTATACACTAACTGAAAAAGGATGGTGTACACATGCATGCCAATTCACAGGTCACCTCCACTGTATATTCAAAACTCTATTAATGCCACACTCCTATAAAGAAGTCCACTAGGGGAAGATTTCATTCACGGTTAGGTGGTGACAGCTAGACACTGTAAAAACACATTTTGAAGTGTATTCCTCTTTATTAATTTTGTGTGGCTTCTATCCCATCCTCATGTCGGCTGTAAAATTCACCCCTCACGAGTTAGTTTGTTTTGATTTAAATTCTCCAGTCAGGTTCAAAGTTTAGACTTCTCCCTACAGCTGTAGTCTTGACATTTTTGTTAACAACATCTTTGTTGGCCCTAGTGTATCTAATGTGAGGAACGGCAAGGGGTACCAGCTCTCAGTCATGTACATACTGAATATAAAAGAAAAATAAACTTCATATTACCAAAAAAGTTCTGAGCATGTACTTGACTCTTTATGAATATTAAAACACAACAATAAGAGCCTTTTCTGTAATAGTCTTAACATTTTGGACCGAAAGGTAAATGAAACAACCAAGACACATCTCAATAACAAGTTTTTATTGAAAACAAACAGGTGCAGGGTTCAGCTCAGGCTATGCTGCCAGCATTGGAGGCAATCCTGGGCCACAGGTCAGCACACTCTTTGGCCACTGGGCCTGTGATGGCAGAACCTGTAGACACACACACACGAAGGAACATAAGTCCCGATACTTGTGTTATTTTAAAAGCTTAAAAAATAAACTGATTTTACAATGGAGAGGCATAAAAGTTAGGCAAATTGATAAGGTGGTGTTATTTTCATTACTGGGAGCACATCATTTGGGTCAAACATAACATTAACCAATACATTAAAAGAAAAAGTTGTACTGAGTATTTATAAATTGTCTCATCCCTGATTGAGATCAGTCAGCCACAGTGGGGTCGCTGCCGTCTCACCCACAGTGATGAAATCAATATTCCCTTCTACGACAACTCACCGAGCCACTGAGCAGACAAAGCAAGTGCTTTTGGAAGGGCAAATATGCGCCTGTCATGACCACACACCAATCACCTCCCTGTACAGCGCGCATGAATGCCACACCACGTTTCAAAAACCCACCTTTCATTTCTCCTTTGTTGTTTACTATGACACCCGCGTTGTCTTCAAAATAGAGAAACACGCCATCTTTTCGTCTATACGACTTCCGCTGCCGTATCACCACCGCAGGATGCACTGTGGAGAGGGGAACAAGGTTAATTTGAGCTTAAAATGAAAAACTAAAAACCATATTTGAACAACTTTCTGCAACTGAAACTGGCAACTTATATTTAGACATTTAAAGACTGCAGATGGCGACGGTAGTTCCTGCTCTGCTCTAGGGATCTTCCAGCTGGAAGGCTACTCCAACCAGAACCTGTAAACACGTTTCACTAAACTAAAGCTAAACAGGCAAAGAGGAATACAGTCACCAGCTTCACTGTTAATGGATCCACCGCTCCTTATTGTTTAGTTATCTATCATTGAGAAATGACTGCTTCTGCAGGAAAGCAGCTTAAATGACATTTAATAATTAGTTTATGAAAGTGTGTGCAACGCTGCAAACAGAACCTACATGTCTGGTGAAGACTGTATGACGACCAGTTTCCCACTTACCTTTCTTCCTGAGCTCTGGCTTGCCTTTCTTGACTGTGGCCATGACCATGTCACCAACTCCAGCAGCAGGAAGACGGTTCAGACGCCCCTTGATGCCTTTCACAGAGATGATGTACAGGTTCTTGGCACCTGAAAAACACAGTAAGAAACACCATAATGAGAACAGAGGACAGGGTGGCAGAAAATAAGATCTACTCCCATTCCGGTTTATGATAAATTCACTTTGTCAGCTTGTCTCATCCCTGATTGAGATCAGTCAGCCACAGTGGGGTCGCTGCCGTCTCACCCACAGTGATGAAATCAATATTCCCTTCTACGACAACTCACCGAGCCACTGAGCAGACAAAGCAAGTGCTTTTGGAAGGGGCGGACAGAAGGAACCAACTGGTAGCCATTTTCCCAGTGCTTCACTAGGGCTGTTCGATATAACGATATATCGCATGACGATATAAAAACATCTATCGTTTCATTTTACACTATAGTTTGTTTTGTGGTGTCGCAAAATAAACTGTTTACGGCAATATTTTTTCATTATTTTGATGTCACTGTAGTGGCTATATTAATGTCTTAAAGTTCTCTCTTTCTCTTATATTTAATATAACCACACTACGGACAGACAAGCGCCTGTTTCTATGCGTTGTCGTTAGTAACAACGACGGTAAAACTATCGCGTGTCCGCTTGTTTATTTTCTACATAAATCTTTCACAATAAAACTGAAGATCCTGTTGAGACTTTTCAAAAATAAACTGAATCACGTGAAAGAGTATGCAGAGTATTTACGGGTGAGAAGCAAAAAAAGGGCCGCCAGGTGCTAAAAAATAAACCTTAGACTCAAACGTTAGAACAGGCTTTTCCCTGCAGCACGCCGTGTAATAAATACAAAGAAAACGCCGGCCGTTTCAACTTATATCTAAAAATGTATCGTTTCATGCATCGGTTAAAACACTCGACTCCAGGTACACGACGCCCAGCTAGAAACACTTCACACAAGTCAAGCTGCCCGAGATTCACAGAATTCACAGAAAATGTTACAATTTTGTGATTTGTATCGTTATCGGGACGATAGATGTCTTATATTGGGATACGAGATTTTGGTCATATCGCAAAGCCCTACCTGTCACTGTAGTTTCACTTTTAAACAACAGTGCTATGTTTATGCACAGGTTCACATAATGTGAGATGCAGTTACTCAAAGTTCTGAAACAGTTTCTTTTTCTGCCAAGTACTTTTTAAATTGGTTCTAAAAAACAACATACCTTCAGTGTCTAATTACTTTACCCCCCAAGGTAAATTAATTGGACACTGCTACCAATCGTGCCCATTAATCTACATATTAATCCAAGTTCAACTTCAACAACATGTTTTTGAGTATAGATTTTAAGTCAGGTGAGCCTTCAGGTACAATCAAGTACAATCAAACAGTCAAAAGCATTCTGTCTAGAAAAAGTGGAAACAAAAGAACCATGTTGGGTGAGATCTTAGTTTTCAGAAAACCTCTCTCCTTAGACCTGACACACTGATGCTTTACATGTTAATTTTCACACAGAGGTTAAATAAAAAAATCTCAAATAATCCATTTATATGCATTAGTCAGTATGGTAGATACCATGTATTCCAAGTCGTCACTTATATTTAATGATAAAGCTGCTTCCAGGACAACAAAAGCAGACTTATTCAGTGCAAACATCAGCAGGTATAAGCAACAAGGATTAAAACAATATCTTTCAATAAGAAAGAGTACAATGATTATATTTGCTAATGTGTTTTATTAGCCTTTTGTGATCATTACTCTGCAAACAACTGCTTTAGGAAAAAAAACACTATGAAGTTACAGGGAATAACGAGTAAGGGGTTTCTTCTCTACACAGGGCAATACCAAGGAAGTGGGAGGTTTATCGCCATTCCAAGCAGTAAGAAATTAATCCAGGTTTCCAGTACATTCATCATTGAGCAGCACATGGTTCTCTATAGCCAAGTTAAAATTAAGCAGTTTCACATAACTTTCAAAATTTGAAAGAAAAAAACAAACCAACCCTGAGATTTACCAACTTTGTCCTTTTGTGATACTTTTAGTTTGAACTATTTACAACAACAAAATCAGAAGGAGCACACCAAATAAACTAGTTCACATACAGGGAAGAATGGTGTGGTCAGTCTTAGTGAAAAGATAACAGCTCAACATCAAAAACAGCAAGTTTTAGGCTGGATCTTAAATTCCCTTCAATCACTTAAGAGTTTAAGACCGTATTGTATAGAAAAGGTGAACAAGAGAAGCAAAAGTCAACAGGAGTCAACCTGACACAGCAACGAGTTACCACAGACCTACCTGTGTTGTCCGCGCAGTTGATAACTGCTCCTACTGGGAGACCCAGGGAGATGCGGAACTTGGCTCCAGAGGAACCACCACGTCCTGCAGGAAAAGAAACATGCTCGAGTAAGAATCATTTCTACCTGACAAATTGGGCATTTGTGATTCAAACTCAGAGGAAAGATATTTCAAATGTAAGTATTTACCATGAGTGCCCTTGTGTACTTAGTGACACTGAAATCCCTGACTTACGATAGCGCTTTAATCATCACATAGGTCCATTTTAGGAGCGAATGTCACATTTGAGAAATCTACACACCCACTGTAATACATAAGCAGCAAGCTACAGCATGCTTTACTGAAGCTTGTAACGCAGCATGAATATGACCTTTGATCAGGACACAATGATGGTTAAAATTCAGAGAAGCCAAATCTAAAGGAACGTCTAACCTTAAGGATATTACAAATACACAACTTTTTACAATTCTGTTTAATTTCGAAGCTACAAAACACGTAAACACTTTAAACCCTATTTTCCATTCACTGGGTTAAGAGTAATGACACGTAGTAACCAAGAGCTAAAACTACATTGAACCTCACGCATTTTCCCTTTTGCTCAATAAGAGTTTGTTTCAAATGTGGCAGCTCCAATTTATCTACAATTCACGCTTGGTGTGCACCGGCTCTGCTTAGCTTTCCCGGCTAGCCCTGATCACCACAAATAAATTCACTTCATTGGCACACTTTCAGGTCAGGAAGCATCGTTATAACTCACTTAAAAACAAAGACCTTATCACCACACAGAAGGCTAAAGTGTGTGGAAGAAAATGCGACTAGCTCGTACACATTTTCCGCCTCTAGCATTTCTCGCTTCAGTAATACATGGCGCTGAACGAAAAACATGGCTTCCTTCAATTCCCATCTCAACCGCGATCTTTATAAAATCGCTAACTTTTGTCATAATTTCAAAACTAGTCCCACAAAAACATTGATTTAGCTTCTCTATCACACATAAACAACTATATACGCTGTAGCTCGTCTTAGAAAGAGCAGATGGAGGTGGATTTTATAAAGCAACTCTCATACCTCTCTTAGACATTGCTGCAGCACGGAAAGAGGAAGGCGGAGAAAGGAATTGTGGGTAATAAAGCTGAACAGAAGTTCCTCCGGGTCAGGGTGACGAGACGCGTTGCGTTCAAGAACAGTCGGGAAAATTCACCAAACACATTTGGTGTTTACGTTATTTTTTGCGTCTACGATAGAAAATCGAACTGGATCACAAAGTGATGTTATACTTATTAGTCTCGCGTGTTTTAAAAACACTGTTTACCTTAGTTTCCCAGTGTTTCTTCTTTTGTAAGTCCAATTTTATTATTATTATTATTATTATTATTATTATTATTATTATTATTATTATTATTATTATTATTATTATTATTAGAATCAAATTATTTACTTGTTTACCTAAACAATTTACCTGGCCGTTATATGTAGTTCCCGTTTAATTCGGTCTTGGGAAAGGGTTGAAAAATTGTTTTAACGGTTTCGGATAGAAATGTAGTTGTACAATCATTTGTTTGGACTGCTAAGAGGTGACACTGTTGTACTTATTGTTGTGCTTTATGAATACATTTTTTGTTTGAAAAATCCTGTGGTTAAAATTAATTATCATTTTATATCATTCATCATTTGTTACTGAATCATAATGAATCAGAACAGATCACTGACACAACAACGTCCTCGTCTGTGCGTGTTCTCTGTTTAAAAACGTCAGTCTGTTACATTAAGACTTTAATTACATTTCATGAATATAATTAAGCAAAGAACTCAAGGATATTACATTGTAATCGACATGATGGGACAACAGAAATTAATTTAAACTCAGATGTGCATCTTTCTAAAAAGAAAAAAAAAGAAAAAAATAGAATATCACAAATTGTTAAAACTGATGGTTTATGAGGCTACATGTATATCTTTGCTTTTTTCTTTCTTCTGGCCTCTTGGGGGCAGCAGAAGCTTGTTGAGATAATATGAAGAATCATCAGTGGTCTGGATTGGACTGGTAATCCAGCCCAGGGTAGATGCAGTTGTAGGCCGTTGGGTCAATATGATTTTTCACCTAACTTCAAACCTAAACAAGAAAACCAGCATAGTCAGAGTGTTAAGAGCGGTTAAAGAAATACCTAGAAATAAGTTGTGATATTTTCAGTGATCTCCAGTAGAGATTGTAATTATCTGGCCTCTGCTGTTGTTCTTTGCGGATTTAGCCACCTGAATTCATCAAGAAATAACCAAATATTACACAAGCTATCATGGCTGATTTCCAGCACTTAGACAGTACAAAAGGAGTATAATGATGGAAATCAGTGAGTGAATCTACTCAAAAAGTTCTTTAAGCAGGGCTATGTGACTATTTGTCTGTCCCCATCATCTAGCAGACTGTGGGCATTTAGTAGTGAGTGCTGGGCGTATCCCCCCCATCACTGGCTTAAATCAGTTTCTGTTAACCTGTTGTGGTTATACCCCAAGGATCAGAGACTTGGAGCCTTTGAATAGAGACTTCTGTACAGAGGTAATCTAATGTTTACGCCATTTTACAACACAGCTCACCATTATAAAGAGTTTCTAAGTGTTTTAAGGGTTTTTACTTTCAAATCCAAAAGCAACCTCTATAATAGTGATTACCAGGCTGCAAAGGTACTGCAGGTAAACTGCAGTAACAAGGGAAATTCAGTTTGAAATTATTAACATGTTAAGTTACATTTTTTTTAGAAATGTATCTATTTACATAAAAAGTGAATTAAAACTTGTAATAAGAGGTTGTTAGTTAGTTATATTACTCTTTATTCTCGCCTAAATTTACAGCTCTTGCACTAAAGTAAGGTATTCAAGTTGCAGGTGTGTTGCACACTTGTCTTAACATTTTGCATATGAATGGGAAACATTAGCAATTTATATTAGCAATTTACAACTATAAGCCTGTGTTGTTTATGACAGTTTTAAAAAAAAATAACATTTCCAAGTAAATGCATCACTTTCTCTTGTTTTTTGATTAGAGTGCAGATTTAAGATGGCTTTCTGACTTTCCTTGACCTTGGGGATAGCTGCTCTGTAATATTCTATGTATACAATTTGGACCTGTGTGAACAATAGTCCCATAATGCACGGTGTTGGTGACGTCTTGATCCCCAGTTCAGGGTTAGGGTTGCTGCCTCTCTCCCCTTCTGTTCATTCTGTACACAAATGAGTGTCGCAGCAATTTCACGAACAGACATATCCTGAAGTTTGCTGACGACACAGTGATCGTCAGTCTTCTAGTGGGGGATGAGTCAGGCCATGGACAGGTTGTAGATGATTTTGTGAATTGGTGTGATGAGTCCTTCCTTTCACTTAATGTGTCAAAAACTAAAGACATGATTGTTGATTTTAGGAAGTCCTCTTATAGCTCATCACCTACTATCATTAAAACTGCCGATATTGGGATAGTTGAGAGATATAAATATCTAGGTGTGGTACTCGACCATAAACTGTGTTTTGAATCTCATGTTGATGCCACTACTAAAAAGTTCAACAAAGACTGTTCTTTTTAAGGAAAATGAGATCTTTTAATGTCTCATCTGAGATGTTGTCTTTGTTTTATAGAAGTTTTATCAAATCTGTGATGTCTTTTTGTATCGCTGCCTGGTTTGGTAACCTGACGGTGAAGAATAAGCATCGGTTGGGACTTCTGGTAAAAACTGCTAGCAAAATTTCAGGGCGCTGGCAAGATGGACTTTTGGCCATTTACAATAGAAATGTGCTTAGAAAGGCTCATTCTATTATTAATTGTTTGAACCATCCACTTCACAGTGAGTTTGAGTTGTTGCCTTACAGCCGCCGTTTTAGAGTACCTGTGAGGAAGACTAAAAGACTCTTTTATCCCCACTGCATCTTGTCTCCTCAATGGCAAATAACTGTCCTTGGACTTTCTATCACTATTATTGTCATTATTATTTTATAGTATTGTTCTGTTTATTTATATCCTGCTGCTAAACTAATTTCCCCTTGTGGGACAATAAAGAAATTGAATTGAATTGGTTTGTGCTCCAGTGGGTGTTGAGAGTTAAGCCTTTTAGTACTGATCCATATGCACTGGTTTATGGTACAAATCAGTTTTTAAATGCCCTTCATTACTGATGGAAATCTCGCAGTCTAAAAAGGCTATCCTGTCATTCTTTGCCCTAGTTCCTAATTCTGGTTTTCCAGAGACCACCTACATGATTCCGTGTCAGCATGGAGTCCAATCCAGAAATAGTTGAGAGTCTTTGTGAACTTTCTTATTCTGAGCATGTCTTGGTCCATCTCTATTGTTGCCAGGTCTGTATATATGGTCTGGCACTGTCCCTGCTCTTGATTTGGAATGTATGTCCTTTTATATCAGCATGAAGGTTTTGTCCTAGTGAAGAACAGCATGACCTTTTGGTGGAGGTCAGCCATATTTGTTTACAAAAATAAGAAAATATTTGAATAATTACATCCTTCTAACAATTTTATAGAGATACAGTGAAAATTATATGTACAGATGACAACACTGTACCTAAAACATAAAAGATAAAGTTAATTTTTTTGTGTTTTTTCCCCACTGTACATGCAAAACTACAGTACTATTGACTGCTTATTTGAATATAACTACATGTTCAGATGGGGTTTATCATCATCATCATCATCATCATCATCATCATCATCATCATCATCATCATCATCATAATAATAATAATTTGTGTAGCACCTATTAGGAAACCCAAGGGTGAAGTTTGAGGACTGTTTGGTAATTGTTAAAGTTGTCAGGGCCCAGACTCCTGACTCCAGGGAAGACTTGGTGATATCAACTGTAGGGGGACACTGAGCGGGTAAACATGCTTTGACCAATGCTGTCTGCATTGGGAAGAGTGCACGTAGAGTCTTTGGCTTTGGTTATTCATTTGAGAATAAGAGAGACCTGAGAATGTTATGTTAGTTAAGGCACACAACGGTAATTAAAAAAATGGCATAAAAGCTAACAGAGCAACGAGAGCACAAGTGTTTTTGGAAAGATAATAACATGACAGAACACCTGTGGGAGTGTGAAGCTAACAGTAAAAAGTAAGTTTTTGAATTTGATGTTAGAAAAAAAAGTTGGGGTAGGGCAATGTCTGTCACTGACTAGCAAAGGCAATATAAAAATGGTTTTACAGTAAGTTGACTTTATTTAAAAAACTACAGTAGCTTTCTCTAAACAATGCATTGTGGCAGATTCTTTGACCATTAAATCAAATACACAGCCTATGTGGCCTAAAATGCAACTTTACAGATGCATTGTGGATTTTCTAATGTTGGGAGAGGTTCCAGCTGTGAGTGGTGGGATTTTCAATGTGGGAAACCTTAATTGATTCAAATGTTATTTCAGTATTTGTCAGTATGTGTGTACGACAGGAACAGCTAAGATTTGTTCATGGCAGCTTAAATAGATAAACTGTGATCATTTTCATTTAAATTGAAGTTTGAAGTTAATTGGAATTAAATAAGTTGCTTGTTTGTGTTTCAGATGCTGTATGTGTATTAAAGTAAGTATACCAATAAGCTGGTCCTAGCTGGATGCTAAAATCCTACATGAAGCTGAAAACAGCCCACATATCTTAAGTTCACTTGATAGCTAGCTAGAGCTAGAGCTATAGACAGGGTCATGGTCTTGGGTTTAGGACCCAGTGTTCTGAGTTTTAAGTCCTTTTATAGCACTTACTGTTTTTCATTATATTGAGCTTTATTGAGTCTGTTCTTGGTTTCAGTTTATATTGTATATCATTAGTTTCTATGCAATCCTAAGTCTCCTCCTGTGAATTTATCCCCTCAGTTTGCTTCTGTTCTTTGTCACATCTTCCCTCTCGCTGTCCTTTGTGTATCCAGGGTACTACGTTCCCTGTTGCTTCCCAGCCTGGGTTCAATTTTATTTTGCTTCCTGACTCCTGTAATTCAGCAATAAAGCTGTGATTTGAGTTGAATTCTGCTTCCGAATTATATCCACTGATAATCAAATTCAACCAATGTTTTTTAGTATTTTCTAAAATTAAAGGGACTTTTATTTTATGTGTTAATAAATAACACAACAGAAAGACACCTGAAGGGTAATTTCATGACACAAATCAGTGGTGAGGATTTAAAGCACGTTTATTCTGTATGTAAAATGTATAAAGCAAAAAAGCAAACTGTTCTGTATTGTAGCATCGTGACATTGCTTATAAAGTGTCTGCTTATGTATATTTGCTCACTAAAGTTTTTTCCCTCTGATAAACATAGGCGAATTCTCAACATATTGTTGGATGTGAACATGTGAATCTAGGTTTAGTCTGACAACACTGAGGTCACAAAACTGGCAAATCAGTTTAGATCTCTATGCAGATTATAGATGTTTGACCATTTTTAATCCGGTTTTCAATATCAGCACTCCACTGAAACTGCTTTTTAAAATATTCGCATTGATTTTCTATTGATATCTGATGCAGAAATGTTTTCATTACTCATATTCTTTGACCTCAGTTGTCCCTTTGATACTGTTGACCATAATATCTTTCTTAATAGGCTTGAGGTTTGATTTGAATTGAATTCATATACCTTTATTAGTCCCACAAGGGGAAATTTCATAAGGCTGCCGACCTATTGCACGCAATGGCGGCGCCATCTTACCCTCCGACCATATATACATACATTACACAAAACATCACATGGGGAAGACAGGTCAGAGAAGTATAACAATGGAAAATGCACCACATGAGGAAAGATAAGGAGAAAAAAATAACTCCCCCCAGACTGAGCTCCAACAGGGAGATCAGTTTGAGAACAGAAAAAAACACCTCTGCACATAGCACATGAAAAAACTCTTAATGCACCAAAGAAACACATGACAAGCAACAGGGGTGGGTAAAGGGGGAATTAGACAGTACATCCGGGCCTGCAGCCTGTGCGCTGGTCTCCTTGATCCACCGTCAGCATCGGAAGGGAATAAGCGTCGAAGGCGTTTGGAACGGGAGGGGGGATGAGTGTGTGCATATCAGTGTATATGTATGTGTGTGAATGTCCAGAGTTCAGCTGAGACAGTGTCCCTCGCCCTGCTAGGCTAAGTAAACAGTCTTCCAGCCAACCCAGGTGGTTTAGGCAGGTATCTCTGGCCCATCACTAAACTGGTTTTCCTCATGTTCCGATCTGTTACAATGAGCAAGTTCTCTTTTTACACTGCTTCTGAATGAGGGGGTTCCACGGATTGTTTGTGCATTTGTGTCATCAGGTCACTGAAGTGTGGTGTTGCTGGGATTGCAGGAAGCCTTCTAAGAACTTTGGAATGTCCTTCAAGAAAACTGGAGATGCCTAAAAGAAATTACAGAAAAACCTGGAAAAGAGAGTTCTGACTGTGTTAAAGAGAAAAAAAAAAATCTATTTTTATATGCTGTATTTACATTTATGTTTGCATATGTCAATAAACCACTTCATGAACATGCAAACTCCAGGACCTTCTTGCTGTGAAACGACAGTGCTAACCACTGTACTGTTCCATAATTAATTCTTATAGGAATTATGTAATAATATCTCTATATAATTATATAAAGTCAAGCCAAAGCATCCAATTAATGTATTACAACAGTAAAGTAAAGTGTAATAGCATACATGACCTACCTACAAGTTATTTATAGGTGGCTTTCAAAAGCCTTTAAAACATAATCTTACATTAGTACAGCAATTTAAAAACAAATACAGAATTAAATAAAATAAATGAAACAAATAAAACTGCAAAACCACAGAACAAAACTATCAAAACTGATCAACAAAGTTGTGTATATCAGATTATAACTTCATGATGAAAGAAGACATCAAGTTACATGTTCTTATTGTTTAATTAACAAGTATTATCATACAAGAAATAAAAAAATCTGCAAGTCAATACCTACATTTTAAAATATTCAGTTAACAGTGACTCAAAACAAATGTGAATAACTGAATAAAATTAATACAGCTGAGAAACATTTTACAGATACATATTATTATTTCTTATGTATGAGGTATTTTGAGTTGTAGTTTCATTTTTGTACAATTGCACAATTGCTGTTTTAGTACAAGTACCCTGTGTATTTAATGGTGCCTAGCCTATATGATCCACTTTAAATGCTCTACTCTAAAACCTAGGATTTGGATTTAGAATATTTGACTGTTAAATGCAGACCCGTCTACATAACTCGTGATTTTACTGTCGTCCTGGTAACAGCTGTATGTACCACCAGATGCTAATGCTAACTCGGCCATGGATGAGTTGCACAAGGCAAAAAGTAGTCAGCAAAACTCCTGTCGCGACACAGTGGATGTCATAGCTGGGGACTTTATCCATGCTGACTTAAGTTCAATACACCCCAGAATTGAACTGCATATTAAAGGGGGAAAACACACTGGACAAAGCCTACAGCAACATCCAAAAAGCTACAGAACAACCCCACTACCACACCTAGGTTTGTCAAACCACATATCCATGCTATGGAGACCTGCATACTCCCGCCAGGAGAGCACGGTCAGCCACATATAGGGATGGGTATCGTTTAGGTTTTATCCGATACCAGTACCAAACCGGTACTTTTGAAACGGTGCCGGTGCTTAAACGGTGCTCGCACCGGTGCTCGAACCGGTGCTTAAAGAATGGAGAACACACACTTTGTCCAAAAACCTCTTATGTTTGGCTGGTTTTTTTGTAAAAAGGTAACAATGTTAGCCTTTTCTGCAGCTATAGGGCATATATGGTATCACTCTTGGCTGGAAGCAGTGCTTAATCAATGGAAAAAACACCAATTTTGTCCAAAAACCTCTCGTTTAGCTCTTTCCCACTTTTTCTTTGGTCATTTTAGCCTTTTTGGCCAGGGTGAAGGGAGTATCTGCCATCAAACAAGAAGACAGCCGCATGTAACTACGACGGTGTTTGCTAGTTCACCTTACGTGCATTAATGTAATAACGTGGTTAGCCTACTCAACGTAAATTACACACGAACAACATTAAGCTACTCACGCAGAGAAGAACGGCTGCTGCTGCCATCATCATCCGTCATCATTTCTGCTACAGTGACAGGGCTGGGGGCCAGGACTCTCGTCTTTGGGTTCTTGGGGGATGTTGCTAACTCCGGGTCCAATAACAGGCACCACACGTGCAGAAGATGTGCTCGGTGTGAGGTCTCACAGCAAGATATCAAATACGGTGCATTTCTTGGCTTTTAACAAAATGCTATACGTCGCCAGGTGTTTCATCAGATTCGAGGTGTTGCCTCCTTTGCACAGTATCACCTTAAAGCACTTGTTGCAGGCTGCTGAGTTTGCATCTTTTGCTGTGGAGTACAGCCAGACTTTTGACCGCTTCGCCTTGGGCATTTTTAATCTGTAGCTCTGCTCTAAAAGAATGTACGTACCTGGGCTCGCCTACTATCCTTGCAAAGGTAAAATGATTGGCTAGAATCCAAAGTGTATGACATCTCAGGAAAAAAAAGCACCGAAATAAACCTGCGCTGCTTTTTGGTCTGGTTACTACCGTTTATGTCAGAACCGGTGCCATAATGGCACCGGATACTGGTACCCATCCCTAGCCACATAGACTGTGAAAACCTGGCCGGAAGGTGAATCACAACTGTTTTGAAAACACAGACTGGAGTGTGTTTGAACACCAGGGCCCTATTTCAGGAAGCCGGTTTAGAAAACTCAGAGTTAAAAATGATACACGGGGTTGAGTAACCCCGAAGTGTCCAACTCGGAATATTCGGTTTCAGAAAGGCTGATAACAATTAGTTCAATCAACGCGGAGTTGCTTTAACCCCAAGTTAAGCGCGCGCACGAGGATACATAAAGCCCTGATTAGTGGAGCACAGATTAAGCGAGTCACCATGGAGACGGAGGGAAAGAAGGCGCGGTCAATGTATCTTACAGCGCTTGAGGCCCAAATTCTGATGGCAGCATATGCAGATAACATGCAAATTTTGCGGGAAAAAAGTAACACAGCCTCAGCTGCAAAAGAAAGGGAGCATGCATGGCAAAACATAGCCGACAGAGTCAATGCGTGAGTGTTAATTTAAACATTGATCTAGGGATTTCCCACCCATTTAACACGTTATTTTATTATATTTTATTTTATTTTTTATTTCATACATTTTATTTTGTGACATGATGTGAGCGCAGGTGCAACCCAACAGGCCCCAAACGTTCCTGGCAGCAAGTAAAAATGAAATATAAAAATATAGTCCAAACAGGTGAGGTGTAATTGTATTATGAGCCATAGTGCTTGGTCTGTTTGTCCGATGTAAATCAATTGCAGTTAGAGGCTACATTAATTTCCCCTCTGTAAGCACTTATTGAAATTATCTGAGCACATTACAAGTACATATTTGCTTACTCTGTATGCTCAAATGTGGCCCGTTATAGCCAACAGAAAAAAAGCGGAGGCCCGAAAAACAGGTGGGGGTCCTCCACCACCACCACTCACAGAGGCTGAGCAGTTGGCCCTCAGCCAAAACAGTGGGCGCCCTGTGGCCGAAGGCATCTCTGCGGGGACATCCTCTGAGTCAATAACCCCGCAAGACACAAGTGCCTACATAGGGGGTAAATTCAAAATAATACATGATGTGCATACATCCTTTCTTCACAGTCACCTTTGCAGTGCTGCTCATTCATTTGATAAACTCTTTACCATAATGGATTATTTTGTAGTGAAGTTATTTTCCTACTGATTTTGCCTTCCCTCAGTCTTGGTTGTCTTTGAGAGCATAATGACAATGAAGTGTAAGGTGCTTGGTATGTTTGTTAATTGCCATTTGGTCCCTTGTAAGTTATAAGTGACCTGTATAAACCTCATATTCTATCAGTTGATGGTGGTGGTGTACTGCATCTGGTGCAGCCTCCTGTTGAGCCAGACCAACATGCAGTTGTGAGTAATACTCCACAGATTATATGAGTTTACAGTAGAACAGCAATGTTGTTTATTTCTTTACTACAGGAAAATAATGAAGAAACATTGACAGCTGTTACAGAGGAGGAAGCAACAGAGACACTTTATGAGGTTTACATCTTTTAATACTTTGTGTACAGGAAACACAGGCGACCAATAAAGCCAGTTGAACAAAAAATCTGTTTATTCCTCTTTCAACATGTTGAGGTGATGGGTCAAAAGAAATGATTGTGACATATGGTGTCTCTGACTGCGCTTCCATCTTGTATGTCCGTGGGAGGGTCAGGATGTTCATGGTTTGGATCACTGCTGTTTGGTTCAGAAGGACAGTGTTCTCCTCTAATTGTGGCAATGTTGTGAAGAATCACACATGCCACAATAATGTCACATGCCCTTTCTGGGGTGACCCTGAGTCTTTGCAGGCACTGTAACCGGGCCTTAAGCATTCCGATAGTCATTTCAATTCTGGCTCTTGTCCTGCAATTAGCCAGATTATATCGCTGCTGTGGGCCCGGTTCAGGGTCAGGGTAAGGGGTAAGCAAATAGGGTAAACATGGATACCCCCTATCACCAAGCAAGTAGCCAGTGAACTCTCCTAAGACAGAAGGATACACTTCAGTTCAAATGTCCCTGTAGCAATTGGTCTTTATATATTTTAAAGTATTTTCAACTCACCATGTCCAAATTTTGTGCTCAGTGTACATTCACGGAATATTTGTGAGTCATGAACAGAGCCTGGCCACTTGGCTTCCACATTTGTGATAATGTTGGCAGCATCACATATGATCTTCACAGTGCAGAGAACACAAATTAGCATCCATTACTATAATGAAATAATTTGTTAGTTTGAAATGCTACAGGGAACTATGTACCTGTACATTGATGCTGTGGAAAGACTTCCTGTTCACATAGTCTCCTTCATTTACTGAAGGAGCAATGATTGGAATGTGAGTGCCATCTGTACAGCCAATCACGCCTGGGAACCCTGGAAATAAATATAAAATTTAAGTAGTAGTTCAAGTATCACCACATCATGAATTAAGTTTTGGTCATCCTGATACCTGCAATTTTGTGGCATCCCTCTTTGATAAATCTTGTGGGTCTATGACTGGGGAACACCACAAACGAGTACAGGAGACGTTTCAGTGCAACTGTAACATTCCTGACTGCCCGACAGACGGTAGCCTTGGAAACGTGCTCAGCGTCACCAATATTATACAGAAAGCTCCCGTTTGCAAAAAACCGAAGTGCAATACAAATAATATGTAATGAACTGAGAGCATGTCCGCGATGTGTCACATGCGTAATATATGGCCTGAGGATGTTATTCAAATAAATTATAGATTGTGCTGAGAAACGGTAACGTTCGCACAGAAAATCATCAGGAAATGATAAAATGTCCAAACGCGCTCTAATCACTCTCTCCCGGCGGAGAGCTCTGCGGAGAATTTGGGCTTCACGATCTACTGGCTCTTCAAGGAAGGGGCACGCCATGTCCGACACTTCCTACTGTCAGGTTTCCGACAAAGGGGCGGAGACAGTCAGGGTTAGTTGTAGTAAACCTGCTAGGGGGCAGGTTAGCTTCACGGAGTGTGTCGTCATAGTGACTCACTGAGGCTTCATCTGAACTCGCTTTGTGAAACCAAAAACCCAGAGTTTTCGTTAACTCAGGGTATACTTACTCAGTTTTTCCACTAAACCGGCTTCCTGAAACAGGGCCCAGGACCTGGAGGAGCATAATACGTCTGTGCTCGCCTACATCAACTTCTGTGTCGACAGTGTCACTGTGGACAAACGTCTCCGGGTGTATTCCAACCAGAAACCTTGGATGACTAAAGAGGTCCAGGTCCTGCTGAAGCAACGTGACGCCACTTTCAGATCTGGTGACAGTATGCAGTACAGTGCAACCAGATCTGAAAAGAGGTATCAGAGAGGCCAAGGCGGCGCACAAGAGGAAGGATGAACACCACTTCAGCAACAACAATTCATGACAGGTATGGCAGGGAGTTTAGTACCTAAGCAACTACAAGACTGGCAATACCATGATGACTGAGGGCCAGAGCGACCACCACTTCTTTGCAACTTCGAAGTGAAGGGACCAGAGGCAGCCACAACTCAAACATCAGACAGCAGCATGGTGCAGGAATTTGAGAAGAGATGCACACTGAGGGCAGTGAGCCCCAGGAAGGCTGCCGGTGTCAGGGCTCTGTGTGCGGGCAGGCAGAGATGAGGATCCAAATGCAGGACTCGAACACAGAATTGTAACTCAAAAACCTCAGCTTTATTGCTGGCAGGAAAACAAACATGAAGTGAGGATGGAACACTGAGACCAAGGACATAATCTGAGGGTACGATGCGACACTGAGCATGGGAAAACACAGGGCTTATATACACAGGGTAGTAACGGGGAAATCGGCAACAGGAGGGAGACACAGCTGGGAGAGATCAGGGCTAACGAGACAGGGGGGACAAATCTGCACACACTAACATAAGAAAGACTTTCACAATAAAACAGGAAACATGAATCACAACTGAGAGACACGAACTCAACACAGAGACAGAAATTGACACATGGCCAAAGTCTACTAAATAATAATCATAATCACAACAGTATCAGATCATAAATCATAATATAGAAAAACACCAAGTACCAGAGAAACAAAGGAAAATCCATGATGCAAAAATACCAAAACATAATGAACTCAAAATACTGGGTCCAACGGACCCAGAACCGTGACAGTACCCCACCGCTAAGGGCTGGCTCCTGACAGCCCCCCCCCAAAAAAAAAAAAAAAAAAAGCACAACAAAGCACCAGGCCAGGGCGGGCGGAGTGGGTCCAGGATGGAGGGACAGAGCCCAAACAAAAAACAAGGAGCACCAGAGTCCAAAAACGCAGGAAAGCATATCAAAAACAAAACGAAACCAGAGCTCACCAAGAGTCCACAAAAAGTTCAGGGGGCCGACCGTGCACACGGCAACGGCGGCGACGGGCGAACAGTTCTGGAGGCCGACCGTGCACATGGCAACGGCGGCGACGGGCGAACAGTTCCGGAGGCCGACCACTTGGAAGGCAGTGGCAGCCACTGAGCAGGTCCGGAGGGCGGCCGCGATGCCAGCGGCGGCGACAACCCCTTTCCGGAGGCCGTCCCCGAAGGCCATGATGCCACCTAATAGGCCTAGAAAACGGCCGGCAGAGGTGAGGCAGAATGGGTCGAGCTGGCTCTGACGGCGGTGTGGCAACCGCAGGACCAGACGAAGGCGAAGACGAAGGCGGAGCCGAAGCCGGACCAGACGAAGGCGAAGGCGAAGGCGTGGATGAAGACGCCGAAGACGGACCAGACGAAGACGAAGACGAAGGCGAAGACGAAGGCGTGGATGAAGACACGGAGGCCGGACCAGGCGTGGATGAAGACACGGAGGCCGGACCAGGCGTGGATGAAGGGACGGCTGCGGAACCTGACGGCAGCGGGACGGATGCAGGTGATGATGTAAAAGTCGCGGGGGGCAATTCAGCAGGTGATGGCTGAACCAATTTCCCCGGACCATCAGCAGGTGTCCCCCAGGACCCTCAGCTAACGAGGCGTGGTGCTGGACGGGCTCCTCGGGCCCTCCAGCAGACGTGGCTTGAGGCTGGACGGGCGATTCGGGCCCTCCAGCAGACGTGGCATGAGGCTGGACGGGCGACTCGGGCCCTCCAGCAGACGTGGCTTGAGGCTGGACGGGCGACTCGGGCCCTCCAGCAGACGTGGCATGAGGCTGGATGGGCGACTCGGGCCCTCCAGCAGACGAAACATGAGGCTGGCTGGGTTCTCCCGAACCCCCAGCAGACGAAACATGAGGCTGGCTGGGTTCTCCCGAACCCCCAGCAGGCGAAACATGAGGCTGGACGGGCTCCTCAGGCCCTCCAGCTGGAGTAGATGCAGGACCAGAGGTGAGTGGGACCCCTGGCTGAGGGTGGAGATGAGTGGCTGATTTAGCGGATGACAACGCCAATGATTCCTTCACTAACTGAGCTACTGACTGGGTTATGGACTGTAACAAAGCATGTAGAAAATCCGATTGCGGTAACGACTGAGCTATGGATGACTGAACTTGAGGTGAAAGTGATAGTGGAGTAGGTGACAGGGCTACAGGTGGCTGCTGATCAGCTAACTAAGCTGAAGGTGGCTGCTGATCAGGAGACACTGTAAACTGAGCTGAAGGTGGCTGCTGATCAGGGGACACTGTAAACTGAGCTGAAGGTGGCTGCTGATCAGGGGACACTGTAAACTGAGCTGAAGGTGGCTGCTGATCAGCTGACTGAACTGAAGGTGGCTGCTGATCAGAAAACTGAGCTGGGAACTGCCATAAAGGTTGTAGTGATGGTGGTTGTGATGGTGACTGAGCTAATCCTCCTGAGCCTTCTGAACACGACAAAAACTGCTGGAAGGGCTCACCTGAGCCTCCAGCTGACACAGGAACGGGTGCCGGCACCAGCTGAACACCAAACCCTTCCACCCGAGGAACTGAAACGGGTGGAGGGGAACGCTGGGCCCAAGCTACCCTAGGAGCAGAAACAGGAGGAGAGAGAAGCTCAGGAATGGTCTCAAAATGCCCAATATTGCCAACTGGGTCTGGGCATATAGTCTTAGCAGAGTGGGCAACCTCAGAAACATTCAACCGGGACACAGAACAGTCCCTGGGAAGAGCCACGGTCTTAATAGATTGTAGAGAGATGCAACTAGAGTCCTTAAATGTCCTTGGGGAACAGACAGCCCCTTCCTTCAGAGAGCCTGAGTTACAGCCTGCAATTTCTGTCCCTACCAACTGCCTGCGCCCTTGCTGAAAAGTACATGGCTGAAAGGCTGGCTTAGAAACATTAACCACCCCCCTTTCAGCTGACTTGAAAACAGAACTTGAAGCCTCCGGAAATTTCACAGCAGTTCGAACATTTCTCCCCCCAGATTTAAGTGGAGTAGTCTTATTCATTTTAACACTAGGTTCAGATTGGGCAGAATGAAAACAGGTTCTTAAATCCTCAGAGCAGGGGTTCACAGGGTTGACAAACACAGACTCAACTACCTTTAAGTTAGTAGATTTAGATTCACTTGAATGGCAGGTAGTCTTCAGAATCTTAGGGGTGGATTTATTGTTTGTTATGTTCATGAGTTCAGGAGGAGCATGAGAAAGACAGTCTTTGTTGCTCACCACTGCTGACTGTCCAGAGGAAGCGGAGCAACGGCTGCGTGAGCGTCGCTCACTCTGGGAAGAGGGAGGTAAGCCAGACTGCGAATCCTCCTGCAGACGGGGCCGAAAGTCTTTCGGTGGGCCGGGCTGGGACGAAGAGGTGGGAAGTTTGTGTAGCTCCGAACGTGGAAGTCCCAAAAACAAAGCAAAGGATTGCAGTGGAGTAAGCCCAGTGTCTTCCACCACATAATCCTTCTTTCGTCGCTGCTTGCCCCTCCTGCAGGGCCTGAATTCTGAGAGCAGCGGTGGAGTGACACCAGAAAACGGAGGAGCTACTGCCGTCGAGGGAGAGCACTTGGCCCCTCGCATCCCTGACGGAACAGCTGATGGAACGGCGGTAGCCATCGCAGTTTGGAAGCTGCGGGGCCCACCCAGAGCCAAACGAGACCCATCGAATGGTGACTCGTGCTCCCAGGCACACCTAGCCCCCTGCCTCTCCCTCTCCTTGAGGAAGGTGGAGACTGCGGGTCGCCGATACCATACGGAGTCTGCTGGATCCATTACTGGTCGCGTCGTTCTGTCAGGGCTCTGTGTGCAGGCAGGCAGAGATGAGGATCCAAATGCAGGACTCGAACACAGAATTGTAACTCAAAAACCTCAGCTTTATTGCTGGCAGGAAAACAAATATGAAGTGAGGATGGAACACTGAGACCAAGGACACACAGGCATAATCTGAGGGTACGACGCGACACTGAGCATGGGAAAACACAGGGCTTATATACACAGGGTAGTAACGGGGAAATCGGCAACAGGAGGGAGACACAGCTGGGAGAGATCAGGGCTAACGAGACAGGGGGACAAATCTGCACACACTAACATAAGAAAGACTTTCACAATAAAACAGGAAACATGAATCACAACTGAGAGACACGGACTCAACACAGAGACAGAAATTGACACATGGCCAAAGTCTACTAAATAATAATCATAATCACAACAGTATCAGATCATAAATCATAATATAGAAAAACACCAAGTACCAGAGAAACAAAGGAAAATCCATGATGCAAAAATACCAAAACATAATGAACTCAAAATACTGGGTCCAACGGACCCAGAACCGTGACAGCCGGTCCAGACAGGGTGACCGGGAGGATCCTAAAAGAATGTGTAGACCAGCTGGCCAGGGTCTTCATTAAGATCTTCAACGCTCCACTGTCCCAGTCCTGCATCCTGCCATGCCTAAAGTTAGCCACAGTCTTACACCTGTTATAATGAGGTCTTTTGAGAAACTAGTCTGACACCACATCATGTCCTGCCTGCCACCAACACTCCACCAGCTCCAGTTCGCATACAGAGCTAACAGATCAGCTGAAGTAGTGCGCATGCGCCAACCAGTGTGCAGCCTGTTACAGTCGCTCCTGCTTTTTCTCTTAGTTTAGCTCTTTTTGTTACGTATTCTTTTTTGTCTGACTTGTATTTTCATCCATTTATTATCTTTTACTCAATCATGTGGATTGAGAGAGTTTTTGTTCTTCTGGTGGCCGTGGAACTATTACTTTTATCAAGGAACGGGACCGCGGCACATCTCCTACACTCACGGACTGTTTACTCCAGAGATCAGCTGATCGCCCTGATGCTGGCCGGCTCGCTGGCCAGGCCTGCAGAAGTACCAGCTGAAATTTGGAGGAAAACACATCGGGGATGCAGAGGTCAAGGACAGAAGAGAAGAAAGAAGGAGACGGTGAGACAGCGGAGGCTTGAAGCGAGGAGGAGGTATAAACCGTGTCTGCCGTGTCTGCTACAATGTAGCTTGCCATCACCAGTGTGTGAATGTATGTGTGAATGGGTGGGTGACTGGATATGTAAAGCGCTTTGAGTTCCTTAGGGACTAGTAAAGCGCTATATAAATACAGGCCATTTACCATTCTATCGTGATGGGAAATGTGCGATCGTTATCGAATAAAATCGGCGAGCTCTCAGCACTGGTACGGAGTCAGAGGGAATACCGAGAGTGTAGCCTGATGTGTTTCACCGAATCATGGATGCACCAGGACATTCCCGATGAGAATGCTTCCGTGGAAGGCTTCCACAATGTTCGGGCGGACAGGGACAGCATCGCTAGCGGTAAGCGGAAAGGAGGTGGGCTTGCTGTTTTAGTTAACAACCGGTGGTGTAACCCTGCCAACATAACAATCAAAGAAAGGATTTGTTGCCCAGACATTGAACTGTGTGCTGTTGGACTCAGGCCGTATTATTTACCCAGGGAATTCTCTCACGTCATCTTGGTGACTGTTTATGTTCCTCCCTCTGCTAACCCCACAGCTGCATGTGACACTATCCACTCTGCCATAGCCCGGTTACAGACTCAGCACCCGAGTGCCTTTATTGTGATCTCGGGTGACTTCAACCATGTATCACTGGAAAATACACTAACAACATTCAGAGAATATGTTGAAAAAATTCTAGACCTACTGTATGCTAATGTCAAGGATGCATACAGCTCCTCCTCCCTCCCCCCACTTGGTAGGTCAGATCATAACCTGATTCACCTCACCCCCCGCTATGTGCCAATTGTGAGGAGGGAACCTGTGACCACGAGGAGTGTTAGGAGGTGGTCAGAGGAGGCCTTAGCGGAACTACAGGGCTGTTTCGAGGTGACCAACTGGGAAACACTCTGTGAGCCTCACGCCGACGACAT
The DNA here is from genome assembly GCF_057381845.1 of Rhamphochromis longiceps. Lineage (NCBI taxonomy): Eukaryota > Metazoa > Chordata > Actinopteri > Cichliformes > Cichlidae > Rhamphochromis > Rhamphochromis longiceps. Next base: position 5,980,865 of record NC_140560.1, read on the forward strand.
CAATGGGCTTACTGAGTGTATCACAGACTACATAACGTTCCGCACCGACTCCATTGTTCCAGCTCAGACTGTTCATTGTTACCCAAATAACAAGCCGTGGGTGACTAAGGACATCAAAGCCCTCCTCAACAAGAAGAAGAGGGCTTTCAGAGGGGGCAATAAAGAGGAGGTGAGGAAGGTCCAGGTGTTACTAAAGGACAAGATCAGAGAGGCTAAGGACAATTACAGGAGGAAGCTGGATTGGAAACTCCAGCAGAACAGCATGAGAGAGGTGTGGAGGGGCATGAAGACCATCACTGGATTCAGGCCAACCAACAGCAGGGGAGCTGAGGGAGGTGAGAATAGAGCTAACGAGTTGAATCTTTTTTTCAATAGATTCGACACCACAGTGTCTGCTCCCACCTCCACAACCTCACCTGTAGTCAGCCTGGAATCCAGAGCCACACCACTGTGCCAGCCTCTCTCTTCGCATGTCGCTGTTGCCTCCTGTGAGATTCCTGACACCCCTCCCCCACCCATCACCTTCTCTCAATACCAGGTTGAGATGCAAATGAGGAGACTTCACTCAGGGAAGTCTGCTGGACCAGACGGAGTGAGTCCCCTCGTCCTCAAGACCTGTGCCCCCCAGCTGTGTGGAGTCTTTCATAAACTGTTTATGCTGAGTCTGAGTCTGCAGAGGGTCCCAGTGATGTGGAAGACATCATGCCTCGTCCCTGTACCAAAGACGCCACGTCCCAGTGGCCCCCAGGATTACAGGCCCGTGGCACTGACCTCCCACATCATAAAGACCCTGGAAAGGCTCATCCTGGACCAGCTGCGACCCATAGTAAGACCACATCTGCATCCCCTTCAGTTCGCTTATCAGCCTCGTCTCGGAACTGAGGACGCCATCATCTACCTGCTCAATCGTGTCTACACCCATCTGGACCAGCCGGCGAGCACTGTGAGGGTCATGTTTTTTGACTTTTCTAGTGCTTTCAACACCATCAGGCCGACCCTCCTGGGTGATAAGTTAGCAGCGATGCAGGTGGATGCTTCTCTGGTGTCCTGGATTGTTGATTACCTGACAGGAAGACCACAATATGTACGTCTCCCACAGTGTGTGTCTGACAAGGTAATCAGCAACACAGGGGCACCACAGGGGCACCACCTCTCCCCCTTCCTCTTCACCCTCTACACCACAGACTTCAGCCACTGCACAGAGACCTGCCATCTTCAGAAGTTCTCTGATGGCTCTGCGGTGGTTGGTTGCATCAGCAGGGATGACGAGACAGAGTACCGGGCTGTGGTCGACTCCTTTGTCACGTGGTGTGAGCAGAATCATCTGCAGCTCAACGTGGCAAAGACCAAGGAATTGATAGTGGACTTCAGGAAGACCAGGAAACACTTGACCCCTGTTTCAATCCAGGGGGTCAGTGTTGACATTGTGGAGGACTATAAATACCTTGGAGTACACATTGACAATAAACTGGACTGGGCTACAAACACCACAGCACTTTACAGGAAGGGCCAGAGTCGTCTCTATTTTTTGAGGCGACTGAGATCCTTCTACATCTGCCAGAAAATGCTCAGGATTTTCTATGAGTCTGTTGTGGCCAGTGCGATCCTCTATGCTGTTGCATGCTGGGGGAGCAGGCTGAGGGTCGCAGATGCCAACAGACTTAATAAACTAATCCGTAAGGCCAGTAATGTTGTGGGGATGGAGCTGGACTCCCTCAAGGTGGTGTCGGAGAGGCGGATGCTGTCCAAGATGAAGACAATGTTGGATAACACCTCCCACCCACTCCATGACATGCTGGTCAGTCACAGGAGCTCGTTCAGTGAGAGACTGAGATTACCGAAAAGCACCACTGAACGACACAGGAAATCTTTCCTGCCTGTGGCCATCTCCCTGTACAACGCATCCACTTAACACACTGGTTACTGCTCAGCTACACATGTTTCTTTTCCAGCTATTTATTAATGAGTGACTTATATATATATATATATATATATATATATATATATATATATATATATATATATATATATTGTACTATTCTTAGTTAGCGTATTGTCTGTCTTGTTAATGTTGGTTTATGTTGGTTTATAATGGAGCACTGTAACAAAAAAATTATTTCCCCCAGGGATCAATAAAGTATTCTGATTCTGAAGACACCATTGTTATAACACTCCACACCACCATCTCCCACCTGGAACAACAGGGACGTTACGCCAGGCTGCTCTTCGTTGACTTTAGCTCTGCTTTTAATACGATACCTCCGGACAGACTGCGGAATTTCAGACTCCTTTTGCCACCTGCTGCTGCGTACAGAGAGTTATTGTGGGTCCTCGTCTTTCCTCAGCCTTAACACAGATTCTCCACAAGTCCCCTACTGTACACTCTGTACACACATAACTATGTCAGTACCCAGACAATGCAGTCATTAAGTTTTTGGATGATACCACCATGGTGGGGCTCATCTCTGGGGGCAACAAGATGGCATGCAGAGCTGAGGTTCAGAAACTGTCAGATTGGTGTCAGACAACAACTTGGACCTTAATGCCACTAAGATGGAAGAGCTGATAGTTGACTTCAGAAGGAGGAATTCCAAGCTGCAGCCCATCCGCATCAACACAGCGTGCGTGGAAAGGGTGTCCAGCTTTAAGTTCCTGGGAGTGCACATAGACACAGACCTCCAATGGAGCTCAAACACCTTCAATGTTGTAAAGAAGGTCCAACAGCGTCTCCATTTTCTGAGACTCCTCAGAAAAATGGACCTGAAGAGGGAGCTGCTGACTGTCTTCTGTTGCTGCATTGAAAGTGTGCTGACATATCCCATCTCTATGTGGTTCTCCAGCTGCACCGTGGCACACTACAAAGGGTCATTAAAATGGCTCAAAAAATCATTGGTCATCCTTTTTCCTCCCAGATCTCCATTTATAGAGCTGTATATTACATAGCACTGTGACAGGCGAAAGAAGTAGTTCCTGCCTATCATTTGGAGTATCACAATATTATTGTTGCTTTCCACTGTGTTGCTGTTAATAACAAACTAAAAATGTACCCCAAATTAATAAAATAGCAATATTTCAATATGAGAATTGATTGTAGAACATACAGTGGGGCAAAAAAGTATTTAGTCAGCCACTGATTGTGCAAGTTCCCCCACTTAAAATGATGACAGAGGTCAGTAATTTGCACCAGAGGTACACTTTAACTGTGAGAGACAGAATGTGAAAAAAAAATCCATGAATCCACATGGTAGGATTTGTAAAGAATTTATTCGTAAATCAGGGTGGAAAATAAGTATTTGGTCACCTCAAACAAGGAGAATCTCTGGCTCTCACAGACCTGTAACGTCCTCTGTAAGAAGCTTTTCTGTCCCCCACTCGTTACCTGTATGAATGGCACCTGTTTGAACTCATCATCTGTATAAAAGACACCTGTCCACAGCCTCAAACAGTCAGACTCCAAACTCTGCCATGGCCAAATGTAACCGGACTTACGACTTATCATTAAGAATGACCGAACTCCACTAGCCAGTAGCAGAAGATCTAGGATCGGCAGGAGCCCAAGGTATAAACACCAATAAGGAGAGACCACACCACAATAGACTGTTCACAAATTTGTTATATTTGACACACAGCAGCTGCAACAATGTAATGAAAGCAATAAAATAAAATACAAAATATTTCCCCCAAAATAACAAACTAAATAAAAGTGCGCGCATACAGCTTTCTCTGAGTCAATTGTATGAATGGATAATGTCTGGTAACTGATGGATCGTTGGGGCCCGTTCAGTTTGTTTAATGTTTGTCCTACCACACTCCGATGAAGGAAGAAAGTTCGTAGTTCTGCAGGTATCTGAAGCTTCAATGGGAACGAAACTTTGGCTTCAATAAAACCTTGGCAAATCCGATTCAATTTCGGGTTGGCTAGCCATCCAGTTAACTGGAACTGTGGAATCACTGCTCCTCGATGGGGCTTGCTTCAGACTGGGTCCATCTGTCGAGTCATCCTTTTACCAGATAACAAAAAAACCTGACCGGGTGACAGGGTGAAACTCTGAACAACCAAAAACAACTGCAGCAGACTTGCTTTTAACTCCTAGCGATTCGACTTCGGGAACATTAGTTTCTCTGGCACATGGCATTATATGAACAGGAACGAAATGGCAACACAGGAAATCATGTGATCAAGGTCAACAGCAAGGGTCACTGGGAGCTCATTGCTGATTGGCCAAGTTAAATGACAACAGATAATCTTATTGGTCCACATCTTCCTTTAAACATAAAAGAAAAAAGAAATGACTAAATTGTTTACATTATACATGAAAAAAAACTACTTTCCACTGCTCTTTTTTTCTAGCTGGGCTACAACCTCCCCCACTGAACTCATGCACGCCCCGTTGCATGGCAATGGTTGGGTAATTACTGTCTGATGGGTCTGGACAGGGCAATCTAATGGGTGATAACCCTCATCCAAAATGTCTGTAAAAGCTGTGGTTAAACCCTGGAACAGAGATTGCACCACAGCTATAAGTGGATGCCCAAGTTTCACATACTAAAGGCGTTTAGGCGGTTCTCGCTCCCTATTTGATCGTCTAGCAGAACCAGGTTGGTCTTGGCTTCCAATCAGTGTCTGGTCTACTGAGAGCTCTTCAGGAGATTCATCTGTTGGTGACTCATTTGACAATCCCATTTCAGTTCGACCTGTCGCCTCAACATCCGTAGACAGGTTTGGAGCAAGAGAAGATAAACCGGAATTCAAGTCATGACAATCACTTCCAGGTGCAATCCTTTCAGTCTCCATCTCTGCTGGTGGATTTTGGTCATCGCTCACGATTTCTGTGTCATGACAGTGACTCTCAGACACTGGAAGAGTTGCTGAATCTGGACTGTCAACAGGTAAGTTACATAACTGGTCAGTCTGTGGATTGCAGCTTGGATATCGAGCAGTAGAACCTTTAACTGAGGGACAAAATTCTGGAAGTTGTGCATCTTCCCCAGAAGACACTGGTAAATAAGGGTGCGTTTCTTGACGAATGGTGACCGTAGGTATCTCAGAACTGGGGGCGTCTCTGAACCAGTAATTGGGGAAAATCTCATCCTCGGCCTCTGAGAATTGATCGGAGTCTGCAACTGGACTGAGACGTGTTGCTGGCCTGCGTCTTTGTGTCTGCCCTACAGGCTTGTCACTACTCTCGTTGGGGAGATAGCCACAAGGGAGTAATAAGTCCCTATGCAGTGTCCGCAGTGGACCATCTTTCTTTTCAGGTCTCACAGTATATACTGGAAGGGATCCTGCACCACTGTCCCAGAAAGAGCTGAGGAGAGTCCCAGATGATCGGTCACTCAGCTGCCGCGGAGCAAAAGCCAGGGGGGGTTGCAGTGACGTGCCCGTGAGCTCCGCCGGCAGCCAGCTGTGCCTGAGTGACCGAGCCCCAGGCCGAGAGGCCGGGGGCACCCCACCCCCGAAGTGGCCCGAGCGAGCCCCAGGCTCCAGGCCCCGATAAGCAGCCACCAAGGAGTGAGCCGGTGTGTACCTGGACGCCCATCCCCGGACACAAAGAACCACCAACGCACTGATGTCTGAGGGCGTCTGCCACCGGCAGGGGAAGTGGTGGTGGGGGAGATAGGCCTCCATACCTTGAAGGACCTGAGATGTCCCCAGAGAGCTGGCGTCTGATACCCAACCTGACACAGATACAAACATACCTTCCCACCCTCATGCTCTCATATGCGATTACTCAGCACTCACCCTCACTCACTGGATAGACTTTTTGTAAACTTATCTTCAGTGAATAGAGTCCCAAGGGTGTGTCACCATTGTCATACTGAATTCCCTAGACTCTGAGACATTCAGCTAATCCAGCTAAAGAACATTTTGGCCCACCAAAATGTGTATATTGGTTTAACATAAGATAACTAAATACATGTTGGGGTTTATTTTTTATCTTTAAGGCTAATATCTCATAATTAGCATCGCAGGTTTGTTTTATACTTTATTACAGCGGTCCCCAACCCCTGGGCCTCGGACTGGTAGCCTACCGGTCCATGAGTCGTTTGGTACTGGGCCACGAGAGTTGAGGCTCAGGTGTGAAATGTATGGTTTTCAGGGTTTTTATCGGTTTTCAGCGTTATTTTGTTATCGTTTTTATCGTTAACTCGGTTTTCCTGGGTCTTTTCACGTGTGTTATGAATAAATCTTCTTTTTTTCGGTACCGGTACTAGTTTTATTTTGTTGTATTTATCCGCGACACCTTAAAGGCCGGTCCGTGAAAATATTGTCGGGCATAAACCGGTCCGTGGCGCAATAAAGGTTGGGGACCGCTGCTTTATGACACACAGTAAGAATTGTAGAGTGGTATTAGAAGTAGATTGCTATAATCAGATACTAACAGACATAAACAGAGAGGAGCCCCCTTCTCTAAGAATTTGAGGGGGAGGGGGAGTGATAGGTTTGTAGCATAAACCTATTCGCTGGATCGTTCAAGACAATTTACTACACAGCAAAAGCAAGACACAAGTAGGCAAAGTTCTTTGTGTTACTCATGCATGAGGGAGGCCTGCCTGGAGCCAAGTGTCGTTCCACCCACTTGACCTCCATCAGACAGGTTCCCTGTAACACTCCTTTTATTGTGGTTACATGAAAATACATAGGTTCATTAACATATGACGTATACATACACACAAAGAGTACCTTGCCTGTGCGTTGTGTAAGTATGTGTGTGTGTGTGTGTGTGTGTGTGTGTGTGTGTGTGTGTGTGTGTGTGTGTGTGTGTGTGTGTGTGTGTGTGTGTGGTCAGAGTGTGGCGCAATAAACAACTTCCCTAAACCTGCTGGCCTGGAAGTCCAGCAGTTCATCTAAACAAAAGGCACTTAGACTAAAACTGATATAGCTATGTTTATCCTACCATAAAACAATAAAACAAGGTACGACCTCTCCCATGCTCCCAGGGTGTGGGTGTGAATGCCAGAGCACTCTGGAATGCACACGAAGTCTTTGCAGACTCCTAAGGATCACACATCCTATCACTACACAATCGATTATACACCTCTAAGCATATATGGTTAAATATTTCTAAGCATAAATGACAATCAACAATATAAACCTGACAGGGTGTCTCACTAGTGAAGGCACCAGAAGGTACAAACTTTAAGCCTGACTGCGCTAGAGGAAACATGGCCATAAATTCCTGGGTGTGGCAGCCTTTTGTCTCTGAGCCAGAGAGAGGAGGTCCATGGCGCCATGTAAAACTAATTCTAACCATTTTGCTAATAAACTGTTAAAAGTTATAATTGGAGCGTATTTGTCTTCCCTCTCATAAAAAACCTACATACTCTCAACATAAAAAAGTATAATCATAAACAACCATTTTGTGTTACATTATCATGAGATAGCTGTAAAGACTTTACAGGAACAAAAAACATCAAAATCATGTTCATTTAACATATAAAAGTGTTGAGTTATAAAAAAGAAAATTAAGGCTGACTAAACATAACTTTATTGCTTGCAACCGATGTAGGTTATTTTTTTCAGTGAACAGGACAGAGAGATAGGACACACCACAGTTAACTGAAGTTGGCTGCTGGAAAATCAAAGTGTCAGTGTGACAGCACAGATCTCCTCTTCAGTCTCCTCTTTCTCCTCCTCTTGTTCCTTTTTGTGGAAGATGTTTCCATCAAGCTGCTTCACCCATCTCAGCGTGAATTCACTCAGACCGTTCTCCATCAGCCTCTGATTGAACTGGGAAACATATTTATTATTCTCACACAGTGCATTTTTTAACAGCTGTTTATCAGTAAATATCCATTAACAATTTCACAATCAGTTGTGGGAGAGTGACAGAAGTTTTGATATTATGTTGACTGATACATTACTTAAGGCTGCTGCTAGTGGGGAAAAAATATGAGGATCCATCTTTTGTTTGCTTGTTTGTTTTGTCTGCTTTGGTTTGTTGATATAAAATGCTATTCTATTTTAACTAGTTAGTTACCTTTTCCAAGATGTCATTCTGCAGCACCTCCATGTCCACAGAGGCATCTGTTGTCTTCAGCTCCACCTTCAACAGTCTCTGGTCCTTGACATCTGTTATACAAAATGCTGTGTTATCATAAGAATTACACTGCAGAATAAAAGATTGTACAAGAATTTCTGTAAATGTTAAATTGTAGCCAAAACAAATGATAGCTCACCAGTGTAACAGAGGAAGTAATTGTAGCCATTACATGCACTGTTGTGCCACTTCTCTAAATATGTGGTGCCACAGGAGTAGTTGTCTTCACTCAGTGGCTTGTTGGGAGCCCAGTTGGGGAATGAATATGCGCTCCCATCTGACCACATCCATGCATTTCTATAAAGACCGATCCACGTGGGGGAATTGTTCAACATCATCTTCAGCTGTTCATTCTCAGACTGGTTCCTCACACTGGCCAGATCTGTGTGCTTCACTCTGCAGTAGCTCTGAGCGTTCTTCCAGGTCTCACTCACATTCACATAGATGAAGCTCGATGTGTCTGGAAATATGTTTCATTCAGTCAGTCTCCAAGAATATATCAATATCTGTATAATAGTTGTGTAGCATGTAAATGTGTTTGGTTTTTTTGGACTCTTGGTATTTGGGAAAATAACTGCGTTCCCTGTCACAGACATATACGTACAGATGTTTTGGTAGTAGTCTAATACAACAGATTGGACTGGTAACTACAAGATATGTAGCATTCATGTTGAAATAATCTGGTTACTAAATATATACAAATAGATTATTTATTTATTTATTTGTTTATTGCAAACACAGGAGAACCTGATATAGTAATATGGTAACTTTTTTTGTAATTTAAATGAAGTGTAATGTCATTTTTCTGACCAGATTTTATTCTGATAAAAGATTTAGTAATAAGGACTAATTCCTCCATCCTTAGTAGGATCTTCTCTTCAATCTCTTAAATCCTCATTCCTTCCTCTACAAAACTAAAGGTTGTAAAATCCTTGAACAAACCTTATAAATGAAAGATCAGAGTAACTATTAATAAAACAACATGGAATATGTTAAAGCTAAAGTCTTAATAATGACATAACTGTTTTTCATTACTTTTGTAGTAGCAGATGAATGGGTATGTGACATCGCACGCCTGATCTGCCCATTCCCCACTTGGGAGCATTGCCACACATGCTTTGTAGTATCCTGGACCAACATTGGGTTCATTACTAGCCCACATTCTGAACTCAGCCCCTCCTTCAACATAGTAATTCTGGTATTCCAGAGACCACCTCCATGCTTCAGTGTCAGGCTGGAGTCCAATCCAAACGCTTAAAAGTCCCTTTGTAAGTTTATTGACCATTGCCAGGTCTTTCTCATTATGCACACAGGCCAGGTCAGTGTACTTATTCCTACAGAACTGTTTAGCGCTGCTCCAGTCTTTTGCCTGTGAAACAAGTATGTAGAGTCGAGGAAAACAGGCAGGCAGGAAACACAGTCCTGTGGTAAGAATAAAGAAACTCACTTTGAAGCATTTCATGACAAATGCAAATCAGACATTTTCTGGATCCTCATAAACTATTGAATATGAGACATTATATAGTAGTTTGTTAATGTTGGTTCATAGTGGCAAAATTAGGAGAGGCTTGTATAATAATGAACAAAGACTTTGTTTCACACTTTAGACCTCAACAAAAGTTACTCATTGATGTACTAACCCATTTTTAACAAATGTTTATTTCATAGAATTTTGGAAATAAATGATTCACACTGACCTGACAGGACCGTCATCAGCACTGCATTCTGTTTCATGATGTGCTGTTGGATGGTTCACTTATACAATGAGTTGATAAGTGTTTGTTGGTGAGTTTCTGTGGCAGAAAAAGCGTTTAGAGCAAGATACAAGACCACAGACATTACTCATTAAATGATAAACTTTAAATGAAATCAATGAAAGCTGGCAGTAAAACTTCATTTTAAAAGTAATTTTTTTCTTCTAAATAACACACAGTAGGTGAAGTTAAATTATAAATAAACAGAAATAATTCCCTCTGACTGGTAGCGACATCAAATGGAAATATTACATTTAAGAAAATCTGCATTCCACTTATTACTTTCTATACTTTTTTCTCCATAAATACAACTATTCACTACAAGATTAATTAATGCCAATTAATAATGTAATAGGAAGTTGGTGGGAAATTAATTTCCCCAAACTTCCACATTGTTGTGGAGGGCTGCACTCCACAACAGCAGTGTGGGCCAGCAGGAAGGAGGCAAGACATCTATGTAAGCTGATGCAAACATCAGACTCCAGCGAGATGTAAACATAACATTAAATGAACATTACACAATTACATATTATCAAAAAGCCCACAGAAGACCTCTGATGTTTGTTACATTTATACTTACCTGGAATAAGTCAAATATGTGAGCTCCAGCATCTAGCAAACAGCTGAAACACACTTCAAGCCTCGTCCCTTGTCATGTGTTTGGAACTATGTTTATATTACCATGTGCCTTCTGTCCTAGAAAGGGATGACACGAAGAGGTGGAGAATGAGCCAGGTAGTTTTTGAATTACATTTGAATACTTTAAGCATTATTCCGGCCACTTTAAATGCATGTCACAGGAGTGAAATGGTGAAAAAATGTTTGTACTCTTTTTCCCCCCCTGAACCCACCCTGTCTGGCAGTTTTAGCAAGAAGAATCATCATCTGCAACCTTTGTTGAACACAATTGTTTTGCCAAGAGGAGCAGTATAGACTCTCTGTAGGGTCCTCTTGGTAATCTTTTTGTTTTATTTATTTAATTGAATTTGAATTTTCAAGGTATCTGGGGAAGGTAAAGGAATTAAGTCAACCAAATCAATTTGTTTAGGAAAATATATCCCCCTTTAGGTAAGGCCAATATTTAAATAAATAGATCCCACTTGAAACCCACATTTGAAAGCGCAGTCATGACATCTGTTTTTATCTCCAAAACCATGTTGAACCCTGTTTAGATAGTGCTACCGCTAAACTCATGTCAAATAAAATCTCAGTTCACCCTTTTTTTGAAAATCTTGTCTGCTTGTGGCAGCTGGAATAATAATTCAGATTATATTGCATGTGCATGGCTGCTTTATATCTTTTCTAGTTCGTGTTTTATTTTCTGTAGGGGGGACGTATGGTTGTAACGCGGAGAGAGTTGTAACATCACCAATCACACCAATCAGGCATGATATAGGAGTAATATTATCATTTAAGTGTTTACTCACTTTCATTCCTGATTTCACATGCTGGTTGTCATGGCTACAAGCAACTGCATGTTGATTTCATTGGGAAAAAATTTATTTTGACGAAAGAACTAAACTGTTACACAACTGCAGATAAAAAATTATGACTTAACAGTATATTAATTTTTAGTTTCTTAGACAAACTGTGATGGCCTGCTAATTTTAACCCACTATGCAGTTAGTGAAACAATGACTTCCAGGGCTGGGGTGTTTTATGACATATGTTTTAAAAGTGTTACAACCATCCCCTTGCTCAAAGTGTGAATAGTTTTTTGATGTTACATATACTCATACATATACTTTTACAGCATCATGGCTAGATAGTGGAAGAGAAAGACTGATAGAGGTGTGCCTGCTGATATAAAAGTCCTGTCCTCTTAGTCCTGTTGTTAAACGGGCTGCACCTACGCAGTGTTATCGTGCCTTCGGCTCAGATACTGCTGAGCATTTTTCAACACTATTTCAACAACTTGTGTCCAGTCCCTCTGAGTCGTCCTCCGCAGATGGATTACTATCTCATCTGGACTCTGTTTGTAAATCTGCCCTTGATGTTGCTGCACCTGTAAGACTCAGGCAGTGTAAACCCAAGGCCAGCTCTAACCGATTTTACTCGAGCCATTAGAAGAGAATGTAGGAGATGTGAAAGATGATGGAAAAAGGACAGACTGTACATCTCTCTGGAAGCTCTTAAGACGAGCTGGAAAGCTTATCAGAGGGCAGTAAAGACCTATTTTTCACAACTTATTTCTGTTAATTCACATAACCCTCGTGTTCTGTATAATACCATTAATTCTGTAGTGAATGCAGAGGATCATGTTCTTTTGCAATCCTCTGAGGTTATGTGTGTGGCGGAGGTGTGGTCCGGGGCGCGGCTGCAGGGGAGGAGTGGTGCAGTGAGCTCGACGGGGCGGTGCTGGTAAGAACAGCTGATGGCGATTTTGGACTGATGGTGGTTTTCCTTCCCTTTATATAGTGAGGCGGAGAGGAGTGGAAGAGCGCTAAGGGAAAAGAGACACACATCAGCTGGGATCGAGAACTGTCAGTCTGTGCGTCATATTGTCTGCTGTGTAAACATCAATAAATGTGGTCCTTGGCAATACGGATCTGCGTGTGTGTGTGCTTGGGCCTGGTATACTCCACAAGTGGTGCCGAAACCCAGGAGCCTGCCGGTGTGGGGATGTCCGACCCGCAGGCTGCGCCGCCCGCCCAGCCTTTGCAGTATTTGGCGCAGATGCTGGCGGAGATGGCAAAGATGAGCCACGACCAGGCAGCGGCCCTGCGGGCCCACCTGGCTGCGCTGCAGGAGCAGACGGACTGGCAGACTCTGGTTCTGGAGCGACTGGTTGGCGCCGCTGCCCCGCCGAAGCCCCCACCGCTGTCGGTGGCGGTGCCCCGGATGGGGGACGGGGACGACCCCCAGGTTTTTCTGGAGACTTTTCGTGCCACGGCGGAGGCCTGCCAGTGGCCGCAGGCGGAGTGGGCTCCGCGTTTGCTTCCTCTGTTGTCAGGGGAGGCTCGGACGGCGGCCCTGGGTCTGCCGCCGGCTTCGAGGGGCAGCTTCCAGGACGTGAGCCGGGCGGTGGTGGACAGGTTGGGGCTCACCGCTGAAGATCATCGCCGGCGATTCCGGGCCTGTCGGCTGGCCGTGGCGGATCGGCCGTTTGCTTGGGCCCGGAAGCTGCATGACGCGGCCGTACGCTGGCTGCAGCCGGGATCGTCAGAAGGCGAGACGCTGCTGGTGGGCAAAGTGGTGCTGGAGCAGTTCGTGGAGGGGCTGCCTGCAGAGACGGCGAGATGGGTCAGGTGCCACCGTCCCGCGAGTCTGGAGGTGGCGGTGACGTTGGCGGAGGACCACCTTGCCGCTAGAGCGGGGGAGCCCGGGGACAGCGGCCGGAGGCCGAACAGACAAGCCCCGGTGCCGGCACCGAGGCACCGGATGCCTGTGCCAGGGCAGGCAGAGCGGACGCTGGCGTTGAGCCCCACTAATCCTTTTGCTGCGTTTGTGCCTTCCCAGGGACCGGACCTAAGCAGCGCTGCCCCTGAGCCACGGAGAGCAGCACAGACGCCGGGGCAGGAGTGCTGGAAGTGCGGACAGCCGGGACACCTGAGGAGGGACTGTCCTCTGATGGAGGTGGGGCAGGTGTTCCGCGTTGCCGGTGCCCCAGCGCCCTCTCCCGGTCCGGGAGGGACATACAGCATTCCGGTAAGGACTCGAGGGGGTATACGCCATGCTTTGGTGGACACGGGCTGCATGCAGACCCTCGTGCACCAAAGTTTGGTTCACGGGAAACGATTTTCCAGGCGGCTCATTATAACCCTATGGCAGGGCATATGGGATACGAAAAAACTCTGGAGCGAATAACGGCCCGATTTTATTGGCTGGGCATCCGAGCGGATGTGCGCTGCTGGTGCGCGTCCTGCCCGGACTGCCAACTTGTTAATCTGCCGGCCATACCAAAAGCGTCTTTGCGTCCGCTTCCACTCATAGAGGTCCCGTTCGAACGCATTGGCATGGACCTCATCGGGCCGTTTCACCGGAGTGCACGCGGCTACCGCTTTGTGTTAGTCCTGGTGGATTATGCAACGCGGTACCCGGAAGCAGTCCCGCTGCGCACCATCTCTGCAAAGAAAAGATGGTTAAGAAAGGTTAAGAAAAGTAAAGAGGAAAATAAGAAAGAGGCTCAGTTAGCTGCCATAACAGGTAACACAGTTAAGGTTTCAGAAAAAGTATTCTGTCGTTTGTTTGCTCGATCATGCCTTAAACACATCAAAATGCATAGTGGGATTATAATACAAGTGAATACTGTGACAAGCACTGGTACTGAATAGGCAATCGCTTAGCAGCAAGGTGAATCGGTGATGCATTAGTGTGGTCTGCACTTCCTCTTCTTTGATTGGGTGAAATAAGTTGAAAGTAATTGGAGGAGGGAACCATGGGGAGTGCCCTGCATAATTTCAATAAAACGCCGTTTTAAACGCCGTTGCAGCTGGCAGAGAACGCCGTAAAAAACGCCGTTCAAAGATGCATAAAAACGGCGTTTTGTGCCGAGTAGCGTAAAAAACGGCGTTTCCGTCTGTCTTTGAACGCCGCTTTTTACGTCACTCAGATGGTGCGTTCAGGGCGCCATCCGAGTGGCGGAAAAAGCGGCGTTTGTCGGAACAGAACGCCGTTTTTTTCGGCGTTTTGAATAATTAAACGGCGTTTTTTACGCCATTTCTTAACCAAACGGGTTAGGAAAGTGGCGAATTTTGGCACTAATGGCTTGCCATACCTTATGTGCCGACACCGGCGTTTTAGCTGGCAAAGCGGCGTGGCTGATGTGGAGTGAAGCCACGTTAATGACAACATGTACAACTATTGGAGATGTGAGCAGGACAGACGGAGCAATTGACGGAAAAAGTTTGGACTTTATACCAGTTTTTAAATTGTGTTGAAAGGCCACGTAAAACCAGAGTTGTGATAAAAAGAAATGCAATGTTTGGTTTTCTTCCTGAATACTATCGTTGTTTATATTTACTGCGGGAAGAAACGGTAAAAACTGCATTTTATAAGGAAAAACGCTCGAAAGCACTCTCCGCCTGTGAGCAAAAACACATGAAATGTGTCAAAATAAGGGGGGAATTTAAGGTTTAATAATTTAATTGTTTAATAATTTAGGATCATTTTAGGATTTTTTGGGGTTTTTGGTCATTAGATATGGTGAAGCAGAAATTGTTATTTTTATGTTAAGGTTAAAGGATTAAAGTGAACTGAATCCTGTTTAGAAGATACAATGCCAGTGTTTTAAAGCTGTGTACAAATCTTAGAGGGAAATTGTGGGACAAGTTGACAAAAAGATATGCTTTGGGGAACATTGGTGAAGGTTGTAGGAGTAGAAAAGGTTTGATTTCTTTTTTGATTTCTAGAAGAAGTGGTTATAATGTATAATGTTACATACAGATATTACATAGATTTATTTTTAGGATAAAGGGGATAGCTTATAAGTAGAAATGATTTTTATACATATTGCATTTTGTGCCTTTAAAGGAGTTGTGGCTCAATTCGTCTCTTGGGGGTCACGAGCCTTTGGCTAGCGCTATGATTGGCCAATCTACTGTGAGGATGATATGAGTTATTGAAGGATTGCACACGCTTACAGACACAGAGTCCAGAAACACACATGAAAGTATTGATTCCAGGCAAAAGGCCTCAAATTAATTTAGCTTTTAACTGAACTTAAAGAAGGACCAAAGGAAGGAAAGCATATATTTTGGTTAGGTCTGATAAACTAGAATTAGAAGGTATTGTTACATTAGAATAAGCAAAATGAAATAAAAAGGCTATATTAAAAAACAGGTTATAACATAGGAAATGTGAGGTTTTAAAATGAAGTTAGTGTTAACACACAGGAGTTGTTTTTAGGCAGCGTTTAGTTATGATGAAATGTAGGCCTATGCATGAGTAATTGCTTATATGCTTAAACTTAATTGATTAAAGTGGTTGTTTTCTTTTGGATCTTTGAGTAGAATAGGCATTTATAATGATTTTCTTGTTAAAAAGGTGACTTTAGATTAGAGTAGAGGCCCGTGCAGCAGCGACAGTTCGTGTACAGGATGTTGATGATCAGATAAGGGAAAATAGAGCGAGCAACCAGACGTTTAAGAGTTTTAAAGTGATGAGTAACGTTGAAGGATATATAAATACAAGTCAATAAGTTAAGAAGATAATTAGGATAAGGCTTTTGATTACAGAGTCCCAAATATGATAAGTTAGGGAGGTGCAGGAAAAGGTGTTTTGTTTCCTTTGCAGAAGATTTTGGCGACCACAGGGGGGTGAGGATCCTGGAGGCCCGAGGCCTGATGGACCACAAGAGAGGGACCGAGAAAACCTAATCTTACGCATGGAGTGTTCTCGAGTGGGAGCTGGTGTTTATTACTGGACCAATTAGATGACATGAGGTTGTCTGATTTGCTGAGGAGAGGACGGCTAGAGAGGGTCAGAGCGAGGACACAATGTATTGCGACCTCTGGTGTTCCATAGGTCGAGAGAGGGAGTGTGGATCAGGGAAATTATTTTACTGCTATTGGTAAATAATCATCATCATTACCATTGCATTAATAATAAAATTTACAGTATTGATATTGTATTCAGAGGTTTAAACAGTGTGTGTGTCTTTCAGAAAGACTAAGTTGCAGGCTGACAGGAAGTTGCAGGCTTTGCAGAACTGAAACCGAAAGTAGTCTAAGTGCAGGTTATTTTGAGGATTACATGTGAGGACGAGCCTCTGTTCTGGTGAAAGGTCAGAAGTGCAACGGGTGAATTGAGAGAGCATTTGAGGACGACACACACACACACTCAGTTAGAGAGAATCATTTATAGGTGAGAAGTTGGTCATGTTTGTCTCTGCAAGAAAGAGGAACAGCGTCTGGCAGGATGTGGAGCTATGCGCTTCTAACCAGTCCAACTGGCGTTCTTGAGTAATTTATAATACTTTGGAACAACAGTAAAACACCCAAGAAAGTGTAAGACTGAAGCAGGTCCAACCTTATAACCAAAAAATAACCAAATTCCCTAACATACTAAAATCATTGAGCAGTTCAACTGCTTTCCACGGTCCAACCGTATTAAATCCGTTTAGCGGTCCAACCGCATTCAATCATTTTCAGCAGTCCAACTGCTTTAAATCCTCAGTACTGTCATGAGATTCTCATCAAAATCAAAGCAGACATCTACCAGTAATTTCAGTGAGTAGACTTAAATTTTATCATGTCCAATTTGGCACACTTTGGAAATAATTCAACAGGTAGTGCCTTACCTTTGGATAAGCCGGCTTATGCCCACTCACTTCGACCACTGGCACTCATGTCTGCCCGTCCGACCACCTCAGACCACCGAATTTCTCCGTCTACACCTCCAACTCTCTCCCTCCTCAACCACCAGATGAAGCCCCCAAATTTTGAGGTTCACATATTGAGGAAGGAGAGTACAAACAACCATTGGTCCAGATGTTTAAACCTCTGAATACAATATCAATACTGTAAATTATATTATTAATGCAATGGTAATGATGATGATTATTTACCAATAGCAGTAAAATAATTTCCCTGATCCACAATAATTAATTGCCCAGCATTGGTCATTATATACTGTATTTTGCAGACAGAGAGTTACAGGACTCTCTCCCAGACCACAGACTCATAATACAAGTCAGAGCTTTATAAAAAGAAAGAAAGTGTCATGGTCCTGGGCCATGTGGGCCCAGTATTCTTAGTTCCTTGTATTTTTGTATTTCGTTCCTTATTTAGGCCATGTCTTCTGAGTTGCCCTGTTGTGTTGTTCCCTAAGTGTTTTCCCTTCATGGCTCTCTCCCCCCTGTGTGCCCTCTATGTATTGATGAGCCCTCGTCTCCCTTTGTGATTGTTTCATGTTTCCCCAGCCCGTTATGTCTGTGTTTTCCCCGTGCTCTCTCTCCTCCTGTCAGAACCTCTGTGCCTCTACATGTCATGTTCAGTTCACCCCGCCCTGTCTCGTTATGATTATCAGTGTCACCTGTGTTCCCCGTGTGTGCCCACTTTCCTCGTTTACCCTCTGTGTATTTCTGTCTGAGTCTCCCTCTGTTCGGCGTCGTGTTCTCCCTCATGTTGTGTGTGTTCCTCCCTGTGTTTCTTGGCGAGCTTTGTATTTAGTTTTCCCAGTTTAGTTTTGTATTTCCTACGTTCTGCCATGCCAGCATTAAAGCTGTGTTTAAGTTTATCCCCGTGTCTGTGAGTCTGCATCTTGGGTCCTTCTCCTGCCTGCCACACAACGAACCATGACAGAAGAACACGACCACAATATGGACCCAGCGACTCCTGGCAGAGACGTAATACAAGCGGTGGAGTCGTTGTGTTACCAGTGGAGCCGAAGCTCTAGTGAGGAGGAGAGGGAGGAGTTACTTTCCTCGTTGGGGACTAGCGTCACGGTTTTTCCCTGGTTATGGGAGGCGCTACCCCCTCTGATCTCGGACTTCCTCCGCACCATCCTCCCAGCCTGCCCTCGGCAGCATCAGCGGTCCGGTGTGCGGACTGCGTCACCACAGCCCCGTGGCCGCGCAGCCTCCCCTCCGCCTGCTGTGAGCATACAAGTCGGCATGCTGAGGTTCGCCACGGCACCACACTCCTCTACGCTGGCGCCGTCCCTCTACTCGCCGGCTTCCACTTCGCTGTCACAGCTCAGTCGTTCACCCTCACCGCCTCGACCGACCTACCCGTCCTCCGCTTCCTATCTGGCACGGATGTGGTCAGAAGACGAGGAGCCGGTCGCCACAGAAATCGAAGTTTCATCCACGACCACCTCAAAGAGGAAGCGGCGTTCGCGTCGCCGTCGCCCCGCGCTACGGCATGTTTCGCCCTCCAACGAGCCACACGAGGATGCGGGGGAGGTCATGGATTTCGACCTGGAGGAGCGGCAGCGTGCAGCATGCGATCAACTGGATGAAGAGCTCCGGTGGAAGCCGTGGCTAGCTCCTGACTATGAGGAGATCTTCCGGGGAACCCGCCTGGCTCTCGGGGGTCCCCTGAGCTTCCAGGAACTCTCATCTACCGCTCCATCAGCACCCAGTTCACCAGCCTCTGCGACGCCGCCCGGCGCGCATGAAGCGCCGTTGTCTGGTTCATCGGGAGCTGCAGTCAAGAAGGAACGGCGTTCACGCCGCCGTCGCACCACCCCACAGCCGGACATTCGGACTCCTAATTCACCTGCTGTGGTGAGTGAGGACGCTGTGTCTTTTCCAGACATTATGACTGTTCATTCAGGAGCTGTGTCTTGTGTGGCGGAGGTCAAAGCGAGCTGCTTATCGCCTGCGCAGCCACCCTCAGTTCAGTTAGCACCCTCGCAGCCACCCTCAGTTCAGTTAGCACCCTCGCAGCCACCCTCAGTTCAGTTAGCTCCCTCGCAGCCACCCTCAGTTCAGTTAGCTCCCTCGCAGCCACCCTCAGTTCAGTTAGCTCCCTCGCAGCCACCCTCAGTTCAGTTAGCTCCCTCGCAGCCCTTCACAGCTCAGTCGGCTACCCTCCTGGAAGCCCCCGCTGCCTGGTATTTTCAGCATCGGCATCTTTTCCCGTCAAGATTTATCGCTAAATCATTCGATCCTCCCTTAAGAGAGAGACTGCATCCTCGCTGCCTTCACCCCAGTACACCAGTGTCACCTGGGTCTCCAGTGTCACCCCCAGTTCAGTCTCCAGTAGCTCCAGTGTCACCCCCGGTGCAGGCCCCAGTAGCTCCAGTGCCGCCTGTAGCGCAGGCCCCAGTAGCTCCAGTGCCGCCTGTAGCGCAGGCCCCAGTAGCTCCAGTGCCGCCTGTAGCGCAGGCCCCAGTAGCTCCAGTGCCGCCTGTAGCGCAGGCCCCAGTAGCTCCAGTGCCGCCTGTAGCGCAGGCCCCAGTAGCTCCAGTGCCGCCTGTAGCGCAGGTCCCAGTAGCTCCAGTGCCGCCTGTAGCGCAGGCCCCAGTAGCTCCTGTAGCCCAGTCCCCGATAGCAGTACGGTCCGCTGGTCAGCTTAACATCCAGCCAGGGGTCTCAAATCTCTCTGGCTCTGCATCAGCTCCTGCTGGGAGCTCGGATGAGCTCATCCAGGACTCCGCGGCTCCCACGCCGCCATCTACCTCGTCAGCTGGGGGTTCAGGAGAACCGCACCAGCCTCATGCCGCGTCAGCTGGAGGGTCCGAGGGGCCCGTTCAGCCTCCTGTCTCCGCTGGAGGGTCCGAGGGGCCCGTTCAGCCTCATGCCTCGTCAGCTGGAGGGTCCGAGGGGCCCGTTCAGCCTCCTGTCTCCGCTGGAGGGTCCGAGGGGCCCGTTCAGCCTCATGCCTCGTCAGCTGGAGGGTCCGAGGGGCCCGTCCAGCCTCATGCCTCGTCAGCTGGAGGGTCCGAGGGGCCCGTTCAGCCTCCTGTCTCCGCTGGAGGGTCCGAGGGGCCCGTTCAGCCTCCTGTCTCCGCTGGAGGGTCCGAGGGGCCCGTTCAGCCTCACGCCGCATCAGCTGGAGGGCCCGAGGAGCCTGTCCAGCCACCACCTGCGACCGCCTCGTCGTCGCCTGGTCCGGCTGCATCTGCCTGTGCTTCTGCTACGCCTGGGCCAGCCTCTGCCTGTGCTTCTGCTACGCCTGGGCCAGCCTCTGCCTGTGCTTCTGCTACGCCTGGGCCAGCCTCTGCCTGTGCTTCTGCTACGCCTGGGCCAGCCTCTGAGTCTTCGTCCTCGTCTGGCCCAGCCTCAGAGTCTTCGTCCTCGTCTGGCCCAGCCTCAGAGTCTTCGTCCTCGTCTGGCCCAGCCTCAGAGCCTTCGTCCGCTGCAGCCTCAGAGCCTTCGTCCGCTGCAGCCTCAGAGCCTTCGTCCGCTGCAGCCTCAGAGCCTTCGTCCGCTGCAGCCTCAGAGCCTTCGTCCGCTGCAGCCTCAGAGCCTTCGTCCGCTGCAGCCTCAGCCTGTGCTTCGCCTGGTCCCGCCTCGACTGGTCCTGTGCCCACCGGGCCTCGGCCAGTACGCCTGACACTGGAGAGCTGCCGCCGCTGCCTTGCGCGCGGCCGGCCCCCTGAACTGCTCCGTCGTCTCCTTCGCCGCCGCCGCTGCCTTCCGCGCGGCCGGCCCCCTGAACTGCTCCGTCGTCTCCTTCGCCGCCACCGCTGCCTTCCGCGCGGCCGGCCTCCTGAACTGCTCCGTCGTCTCCTTCGCCGCCGCCGCTGCCTTCCGCGCGGCCGGCCCCCTGAACTGCTCCGTCGTCTCCTTCGCCGCCGCCGCTGCCTTCCGCGCGGCCGGCCTCCGGACCAGCTCTGCCACCTGTGCCACCTGCCTGGTCGGCCCCCCGACCGTGTGACCCGTGAACTCTGGTGCCTGTGGGCTCTGGGTCGGCCCCCTGAACTTTATTTTGACTATGGTCATGTGCTCCCGTGTTTTCTGTTGTTTATTTTGTTTCCCGTTCTGGTCCCTCCGTCCTGGTCCCCCGCCTCCCGCCCTGGGTGGGTTGTTTTCTGTTTTTGTTTTTGTTTCTCGGGTTTGGGCTGTCGGGAGCCAGCCCTTTAGGGGGGGGTGGTGTCATGGTCCTGGGCCATGTGGGCCCAGTATTCTTAGTTCCTTGTATTTTTGTATTTCGTTCCTTATTTAGGCCATGTCTTCTGAGTTGCCCTGTTGTGTTGTTCCCTAAGTGTTTTCCCTTCATGGCTCTCTCCCCCCTGTGTGCCCTCTATGTATTGATGAGCCCTCGTCTCCCTTTGTGATTGTTTCATGTTTCCCCAGCCCGTTATGTCTGTGTTTTCCCCGTGCTCTCTCTCCTCCTGTCAGAACCTCTGTGCCTCTACATGTCATGTTCAGTTCACCCCGCCCTGTCTCGTTATGATTATCAGTGTCACCTGTGTTCCCCGTGTGTGCCCACTTTCCTCGTTTACCCTCTGTGTATTTCTGTCTGAGTCTCCCTCTGTTCGGCGTCGTGTTCTCCCTCATGTTGTGTGTGTTCCTCCCTGTGTTTCTTGGCGAGCTTTGTATTTAGTTTTCCCAGTTTAGTTTTGTATTTCCTACGTTCTGCCATGCCAGCATTAAAGCTGTGTTTAAGTTTATCCCCGTGTCTGTGAGTCTGCATCTTGGGTCCTTCTCCTGCCTGCCACACAACGAACCATGACAGAAAGTTGTGTTTTTGAAATTGGAGTTCAAGTTATTTTTACTTCCAATAGACTTAACATGTCAATGACTAGATTTTTTTTACATTTTCATTGTAAGTGGGCTAAAGTAGTTAATAAAAGTAGTGTAACATAAATGTAAATGCTGTAATTTGATTTGATTTTAATAAACCATGTAACTTGGATGGATTCGATGCTGGCGTCACCACAGTGCACACGTCTGATGTCGCTCACAGTGGTCCAAGGGATTGCTCAGGGAGTTTATGTGTTCGCTCAGACACGTGAAAAATTAGAGGGAACATTGTTTGAGACCCTCCACTTTATCTTCTGTTGGCCCGGCTGTGCATGTTCCCGGTTTAAATTTGCTTATTGCTTTCCAACCAATTGTTCTACCTGAACTAGAGAAGCTTGTGTTAACTGCTAACCCGTGTGGTTCTCCGAATGATGTCGCTCATCCCCTTTTTCTAAAAACAGTGTTTCCTACTGTTGGACCACATATTCTGAACCTAATTAATACCAGCCTCTTGTCGGGTCAAGTACCAAGCGGGTTTAAGCATGCAGTTATTCACCCCTTACTTAAGAAGCCAGGCTCAGATGTTTCAGTAATGTCAAACTTTAGACCCATCTCTAAACTTCCTTTTCTGAGTAAGATCTTGGAAAAGGTTGTTCACACTCAGCTGATGGATTACCTAAACAACTCTCAAATATTTGAAGTTTTTCAGTCCGGCTTTAAGCCATTTCATAGCACAGAGACAGCTCTCATAAAGGTTATGAACGATATTCTGGTAGCGACGGACTGTGGTAAACATGTAGTGCTTATACTACTAGATCTGACTGCTGCATTTGACACAGTGGATCACGACCTGCTGATCTCTCGATTACAGCATTGTGTGGGCATTTCTGGCTTGGCACTCCTGTGGATAAAATCATACCTCTCAAACAGGAGCTTCTGTGTTAAGTTGGGCTCGTCATCGTCCTCTGTGGCCCCTCTGCCATGGGGTGTACCACAGGGATCTATTCTTGGGCCATTACTGTTTACA
This sequence comes from Rhamphochromis longiceps, assembly GCF_057381845.1. NCBI lineage: Eukaryota > Metazoa > Chordata > Actinopteri > Cichliformes > Cichlidae > Rhamphochromis > Rhamphochromis longiceps. The sequence goes on from NC_140560.1 coordinate 6,003,764, forward strand.
TTGTATCTCCTGCCACTGGGTGCAATCTTTCGTAAACACAAAGTTTCATTTCATCTGTATGCTGATGACTGCCAGCTTTATTTTCCTTTCAGTCATTCTGATAGCTCCCCAATTAGACTCCTTTTTCTTTTCCTTTTTTTTTTTTTTGCCTGTCCCGTTTGGCTCTTTTGCCATCAGAATTATTGTCTAAAGGCGAAGAAAGATGCCCAACGGATTTACTTTACCAAATTGACCATCCCAGCCTTGCCGTAATGGTCTATTGGATTCACCTTTTATTGTTTATTTTATTTTCACTTGCTGAATACGGGACAGACTTGACTGCGGGAAATAAGGGGAGAAAGAAAGAGGGAAAGAAAAACAGCTGAGAAGAGGGACGGAGGAGAAGGGCAAAAAACAAAAACCAACAGAATAAGCAGAAAAAAAAATACATATATCGATCACCTGGATCACCTGTTGAGAAAGATAAAAGAAAACAAGCAGAAGAAAACGAGAGTAATAGAATAAACAACATCACAATGATCTATGGGAATATGACAGTAAATACTAAATGTTAAACATTATTGTGCAGCACATAAGATCAACAGAACACAGTGTGCTTTGAGGTAGGAGCCAAAAAGGGTGTAGTTTGTGGGTGTGATCACCCGTGTGTACACCTGTGAGCATGGACGCGCTTCCTTTTTAAAAGGTTCCTTCATGTAAAGATCTGCTAGAGGGTGTGGGGAGCCACAGCCCCGTCCTCCAGGGCATGAAGCAGGTATGGAGGAGATCAAAACTCCAGACATCCATCTCAATTAGACTCCTGCTAGATTGCCTTAGTGATGTTAAGTCATGGATGGCTCAAAACTTTTTAAATTTTAATGAACGTAAAACGGAATCAATTCTGTTCGGCCCGAATCGTTCCTCTGATATCCCTGATGTTGACCTTGCTGCTCTGACCCCTCACCTGAAGAGCTCGATTACCAATCTTGGGTTAAACATCGACTCTGCACTTACCTTTGATGGCCATGTTAATGGGGTGGTGAAATCGTCATTCTATCAACTCAGGCGTCTGTCGAAGGTTAAACCTTTTCTTTCAAGGCGTGACTTGGAGACTGTTATCCATGCTTTTATAACCTCACGCTTGGATTATTGCAACTCCCTTTTAAAAGGGGTTGGACTGGGCACTCTGACACGCCTGCAACTAGTACAGAATGCTGCGGCACGGTTTTTATCTGGTAAAAGGAAATTTGAGCACATTACTCCGCTTCTGGCCTCCCTGCACTGGCTTCCAATTGAATTTAGGATTCATTTTAAAGTTCTTTTATTGGTTTTTAAATCTTTAAATGGTCTGGCACCTGCATATTTGTCTGATTTGCTGAAGCCCTATGTCCCCACTCGTTCGCTCCGGTCAGCTGAGCAGCTGTTGCTCTCAGTCCCCAAATCACGGCTGAAACTGAGAGGAGACCGAGCGTTCTCTATCGTGGCCTCTAAGCTTTGGAATAATCTTCCTCTTCACATTAGGCAATCGACATCAGTGCTGGTTTTTAAATCCAGATTGAAAACGCATTTTTATTCACTGGTTTTTGACTCAGTGGTTAACTGACTTGTATCTATGTTTATTATTTTATCGTATTTATTATTCTTATGGTATCTATTATGTTTCTATTGTTCAGCACTTTGGTGAGCCTTGTGTGTTTTTAAAGTGCTATATAAATAAACGATGATGATGATTAAAAGCATCTGATGGGGTCTCAAAGAAGGGCAAGTGGGCTATCAACATTCATCAACACTGTGAATGTGATTAAGAATATACATGCACGCTGCTATTGTTTGTTTGTTTTTTGATACAAATAGTATATATATGCTTTAAATGAGACTGTAGCAAGTATGACCCACGCTCAGCTAGTGGTCTCCTCCTCGGGTCCCTCAGGTAACTACTGCAAGAATATTGGATGCATGATGATAGGACCCAGTTGTGCCAGCCAGCCTCCCACAACACGTCACCCTGAATCCACTGGTCCACAGATCCCACACCCCCACCACACTGACCTATATCTTTTTCATACAGGTGTATTGTGCCACTTTAGAATTATGCCTGATGGTGCCTGGAGGTAAGTGACGGACAAGGTAAGCGACTCATGTTGTAACTGACGTCAGACGCCGGAGATTTTGGTGGAAAATTAAAGCAAATGGTAGTTTAGATTTGAACAAATTCATTTAAGCTTCAGTATTACCAAATACATGTATCAATTGTCTTATAACTAACAATATTTGTCTAAATAATCTCCAACACCCTGGAGAACAATGGGGAGAGTTTAGAGACTCTCCAAGATTACATCGATCAGTGCTTTCAGGATCTCGTGATGAAGAAGGCCCAGTGTGCAGCTTCCCCGGCCAAACCTGAGACGCCGTCGTCGAAAAGACAACGCCCGGCAGATTCCCCCAGCTCAACATCGCCAGCCGGCAAAGATATTGCCGACATACTGGAGTCAATCGACAAGCGATTGTCCAGTTTCGACGCAAGGCTGTCCTTGGTGGAGATTCTTCACCGAGAATTTAAATGCTTGCGAGAATCCCTGGAGTACAGCCAGCAGCAGGTGGAAACGCTTGCTGCTGAAAATGCCACGCTAAGGGAGTCGGTGAAATGTCTCACAGATAATGTTACCCAGCTCAATAGAGAAAATAAAAAAATAAAAGAAACAGTTATCGATCTACAAGCTCGTAGCATGCGTGATAATCTGGTATTTTCTGGTATTCCAGAAGCCGCTGGAGAGGACGCGGAGACCACGGTAAAAAGCTTCATCAAAACCCACCTGAAGCTGCCGGAGGACACTGTGAAGAACATCGTCTTCGATCCGGTACATCGCCTCGGCCCCATTCGGGCTACGGCCGGGAGACCACGTCCTATCGTGGCCAAATTCGGCCACTTCAAACAAAAGCAACATGTGAAAAACCGCGGCAGGGAATTAAAAGGAACGGACTTCAGCGTGAACGACCAGTTCCCCAAAGAGATCTCGGAACGACGCAGGGTCCTCTTCCCAATCCGACGCGGCTTCATCCTGAAGGGCTCACGCGCTGTCATCGCTGTGGACCGGCTGTACGTGGACGGACAGCTCCACCGCGACCCCAACATCACTCCGTGGCTGTATTAACCTCACACCAGATAAGAATCAGCTACACCCTTTCCCTATCCACTCACACTAACTTGCATTAACATCTGTTTAACTTACCAGTATCAAATCGCATCTTAAAGTGTGATTTCATAGCAGAATTAACACCGTCACTCTCCGTCAGTGATTTAATTGGAATGTTTACGTTTTGTTTTGTTTTTTTCTTCTTGTTTTTTTTTCTCCTCTCTTTTCCCCCTCTTGGTTTTATGCTGCTCACCCCTGTCCTTGGTTTCTTTCTTTATTCCTTTCACTGCCTCGATCACCTGCTTCGACACCCATCCACAAACATCCTTTATTTCGACACATACAACACATACCATGCACTCAACGGCAGCACATTTACATCAGTCAGACAGCGCACACAGTCGTTTAGGATACACACACTTAAGCCAAGCCTACTCATATTAGTAAATATGCAAACACATAGTCAGACTCAGGGAGCATCTCGCCACACATTTTTTCTCTCTCTCCTTCTCTTTATTTATGAACAAGTGACGTATTCTCTCCACCTGTCTAAGCGACGCACACAGCATACATCCCTAGTTATACACAAACATCTATGGGTACACTGAGGTTCATTACATGGAATATAAATGGAGCTGGCTCCAGAGAAAAGAGGTTAAAAATATTTAACCAACTCAAAAAACTACAGGCTGATGTTGTCTGTTGTGATATTTTGATACCATGGTAGCATTTACAGGATATTGTTTTATAGTGATATTATACAGGAAAACTGTTACTCAATAAGGCCCATTTACTAGTTGTTTTTCTCTTTCTCTGTGACCCAAGAATTAATGTGTAAGAATCACAGGATGGTACCTCAAGGTCGAAAACACCACAGAGATCACTTCCTTACTCCCATCCTCCCTTCTTTATCTCCTAGAAAAGAGCTTGTTAAAGGCCAGGTGGTTTGTTTCAGAATTCACTAATGAAAGAACTCTGTATTCTATGTCTAGGAGTGTATTTTGCTGGGATGATCATAAATTGTAACTGAAGAGATAAACTACACAAAGGATACTTCTTTGCTCAGGAGGCAGGAAGACGTTTCCTTATTTGGTCTGTACCGGTTTGAACTGAGAACATGCTGACACACGAACCTTTTTCCTCTATATAAGCTGTTGTATACTTAATAAACCTTTGAGTTGATTGTGGGAGAGCAACCTGAACAGTTTCTGTCACTTTGTTCTCCTAACTGCTCCCGACGTCGTAACTAACCCAGCTGAACGGCATACCTGAGTGTTACTTTGAATAATTAGGAGTATTATAAGGAAAGGACAAAACTCTGCTTATCGCTCACGCCACGGAGGAAACCCGGGACGGAAATTTCCTTCATTGTCCTTTTACAAGAGACCCACAGACCTCTTAGAGGTTCGAATGAACTTAAAACACCTGAGTTTCCCAATGTGTTCTCAGCTTGTTATAATTCTAGACAAAGGGGAGTAGCAATTTTAATACATAAAAATATTAATTTCACAGTACTCGATACAGTTATAGATCCAGAGGGCAGATTCTTAATCATTAAACTATCTATACGTGATAAAAAGCTATGTATTGCAAGTGTATATGGTCCAAATGTTGATGATCCCTCATTCTTTCATGGTTTTTTCAGTGCACTCTCTGAACACTTAGATGGCACACTTGTTCTTGGAGGCGACCTCAACCTTGGACTAAATGAAGACATGGATAGGCTCAACACAACAGGAACTCAGCGCAATTGGCAGTCCACAAATATAATCAAACAGTATATGAGCGACTTTGGTCTTTGTGTTGTGCCCTTAAACAGGGGAAATAGTGAGGAGAGGTGAAAGAACGGCACAGACACGCAGCTCTCACTCTCACTCGTCTGTATTGAGTTTCAGAAGCAATACAACCAAAACAATATTCTTATGGATGCACTCAGTCTCAGGACAACTGTATCCAAACTAAGTCACTATTGTTCGCTGCATTAGCTGATGAGAATACTTTAGATAACATGAACTGTAGCATTAGACAAAAACATCTTTTTAACTCGCACATGTTAGCTGACACAGTCACTAACTTTTCACAGCAATGAAATAATACTTTAAGTACTGCATGTCTTTCAGTAGTTAACTTATACAGATCGTAACAGAAAAATCTTCACACAATATGGCGGAGTAATAGCGAAAACTAGCATACGCAGCAACAGAGATTAACTGGAACTTCTCAGCAAAATAGTCTGCAATTCACATCTTTCACTACAATGAACAATGATAACAATGTAATAATCAACAGTAACACACATTTATACAGATTTGTGCATGACAGTTACCTTAAACAGGGGAAATAGTGAGGAGAGGTGAAAGAACGGCACAGACACGCAGCTCTCACTCTCACTCGTCTGTATTGAGTGAAGGAGGAAGCGCGCGAACCCACCTACTGGAGCCCTGAGGCATTAACAATGGATCGACGCACAATCAACCCAGGCAAAACTTTCACTACTTATCTCCTTCTATATTCCCACTGCATATTCTATTCGAAAACAGTCAAAGCAACAAATAAAACATTAATAAGGGCATGACATGAAATGTAAGGAACAGAGATGTACAACTTCAAAACTAATCAAATTTATGATCCACCACATACTCCCCCTCAGAATAGATGTTGTCCTCAACATCCAAATGTTTAACATTTAGCACAAACGTGGAGTTATGACCATTAATATCACCAAAACCACATACAATAAACCATTGCATACTATAACTGTTTCTTGCACCTTATATGTACTCTACAAAAATAGTTTCACAAGCTGGAACTCTTTTCATACATTCTTTAGTGTGGGTTATTACCCAAAGTCTTTCAGTGTTCTCATACAGTCTGTATGAATTACAGTGTCCATGCAGTTACATTAACACAGTCTGCTGCTGGCTTGAGAACAAAGTCATTTTAGTGCAGCTTGTCAAAGCAGTCACTCTCTCCTTTGACAAATGTCCATGAGAGTGATACAAGTGGCCGTAGCCATGTGGTGTGCTTTGGATGTGTCTGTTAAGCTGCAAGCACAATATGAATCAGTTCAATGTCCAAAAGTCACTTTGAATATGAATTCTGTGTTAAACAGTCCATTTCCTTATGGTTGGTGTGGAGTGTAAGTACATTGTCTCTGTTCAGTAATGTGTTTCGTGTGTGATCACAATGTTTCTTTTCACTCAAGTCCAAACAGTTATCAGTGGCAGTATGCCTGAACAGTCCGTGGAACCATGAAGTGTGTATGATGTGATGGTGTTCTCAGGTTATAACAAGCTGGTGAACCAAGCCGATCATATGTGAAGATCTTTGGTGGCTTGCGCTCTCTTCTCGGTCGCTGATGCTCTTGCTCACAGGTCCTGCTGTGTTTGTCTGGAACAGGTGCAGGAACAGGTTCCTCCACTGATGGCTCCTCGACATAATTTTCCTCTTGGTCGGGTAGTTGTTCACATTGGTTCAGTACTTCATGTTCATTCTCTGGCTCAGATGACATGTTTTCCACTGTTTGAAGGTGTTTGGCTGGTTCATCAGTGCTCATAGGATTCAGTGTCAGAGGATAAAGTGGCTCAAATGGCTGCTGAGATGACACTGGATAGTACTCATCATCGTCATCCTCTTCCTCAGCTTGTTCCACTTCCTCACTTGTCTCCACGGCTCTTTTTCTTGTTCGTGGTCGCACTTCAGTTTCAACAGGCAGATAGTCACATGGCAGAAGAAGATTGCGATGCAATATCCTTGATCTCCCTTTTGCTTTCTCAGGTCTGAGTTCATAAACTGGGATATCTCTGCTGACCTGACGAACGACTGTGTGAACCACATCCTCCCAGTGGTTCCTCAGCTTGCCTGGACCTCCTCGAGGTGTCATGTTCCTTATTAAAACACGATCACCTGGCTGTAATACTGAGCTCTTCACCTTGCTGTCATAATGTCTTTTACAGCTGCTTTATGAGCATTTTCTCTCGTGATCTCATATGCTTCTTCCATGCCTTGTTTCCATTTTACCATGTAGTCATGATGATTGCCATCTCCTTGTTCTGAGGTCAAGCTGAACAGCATGTCGATTGGCAATCGTGGGGAGCGTCCATATAACAAGTAAAAAGGGGAAAATCCAGTTACCTCGCTGCGGGTACAATTATAGGCATAAATCAGTTTGTTAAGAGAGTCCTTCCAGTTAGTTTTCTGACTCTCTGAGAGTGTTTTCAGCATCTGGAGTAGTGTCCTATTAAACCGCTCCACTTGTCCATTCCCTTGGGGATGGTAGGGAGTAGTCCTGGACCCAGCAACTCCACAGTAGTTTTTTAGTTGTGCAAACAGATGATTTTCAAATTCAGCACCTTGATCATGATGTATTCGTGCTGGAAAGCCAAATCTTAAAGCATAGTCATTAAAGATTTTGTCTGCAGCCGTTTTACCTGATTTGGAAGTTGTGGCATACGCTTGGGCGAAGCGTGTGAAATGGTCAATGACTACAAGGATGTATTCATAACCCCCTTTGCACTTGTCAAGGTGCAGGAAATCAATTGAGACAAGTTCAAATGGGTGAGTAGTGACAATATTAGTCAGTGGTGCTCTGCTCTCATGACACGGCTTCTTCTGTTTTATGCAAACACACCTTCTGGTCACATAATCCTCTACTTCCCGTTGCATATAGGGCCAGTAAAACCGGTCCCGTATCAGTGACAATGTTCTCTCTACACCTTGATGGCCCATTTCATCATGTAGCTCCTTTAGTACAGTACTTTTGTGTATTTCTGGTAGGACCAACTGTTTTCTGTTTGCTGTTTTTCTGTGCAAGATCCCATTCTCATCCATCTCCAATTTGTCCCACTCCCTCAGGAGACATATGACCTGTGGGCTGAGTTTTCTTAGTTCTGAACGTGATGGTTTTTCCTGTGTTAGTTTACACTGAATTACAGGTCCAATAGTCGGATCACTTCTCTGGTCCTGTTTGATCTGGCCTTTTGTCAGTGGAATGATGGAAACATCTGTGGCCATGGCTGAACACCTGACTGAGACACCCATGGACCATGACACATTGGAGTCATCCTGCCTTTCCACTGCCTGTGTGGTTGCTCCAATTACATCGTATGCCATTTCCTCTGTGCATTCATTCATAAACGTTTCCATGTCTACCGGCATCCTGGAGAGGCTGTCTGCATCCACATTTTCTTTACCAGGGCGATATTTAATTGTGAAGTGAAAATCTGCCAGTTCTGCTACCCATCGACACCCTGTTGCATTCAGTTTGGCAGTGGACAGTACATAGGTAAGTGGATTATTGTCGGTGTACACGGTGAAGAATGGTGCATAATATAGGTAATCACGGAATTTTTCTGTGATAGCCCACTTGAGAGCAAGAAACTCTAACTTGCCTGAATGCAGATGGTAATTCTTCTCAGCTGCAGTTAAAGTGCGGGAACCATAAGCAATCACACGAAGCTTTCCATTCTGCTTTTGGTACAACACGGCACCTAATCCCTGGTTTGACGCATCAGTGTGAAGGGTGAATGGCTGTGAAAATTCTGGAAAGCCTAGAACAGGGGGCTGAGTTAGACAGTCTATCAGCTGCTCTAGTGCTAACTGGTGCATGTCGGTCCACTCAATAGGTGTACTCGAAGGGACACTACACCTGTTTCGCTTTGTTTGCCACTTTAATCTTGTGTTTCGCTGGGTCTCAGCATCTGCAGGTCCCTTGAGCAAGTCATACAGAGGATTTGCAATTCTGGCAAAATCCTTGATGTATTGTCTGTAATAACTTAGTAGGCCCAACATTGCTCTTAGTTCACCAACAGTACCTGGCTGTTTGTTTTTCAAAGCTGTTACAGCAGCAGTGTTTGCGGAGTCTATCCTGCTTCCCTCTGCTGACACAATCCTGCCAAGGTACCTCACTTCTGTCCTAAACAGGTCACACTTCCTTGGTTTGAGTTTGATTCCGTACTCCCTGAGTCGGCGCAGCACTTTCCTGACATCCTCAACATGATCCTCAAACGTTCTGCTAAAGACAAGGACATCATCGAGGTAAGGCACACATATTTCATCCCTTAACCCTTCTAAGCACTCCTCCATGCAGCGTTGGAATGCTGCCGGAGCATTCATCAGTCCAAATGGGATTCTGACCCACTCATACAGGCCCCAGGGGGTCACAAAAGCTGTTAGGTGTTTACTGTCTTTGCCCATGAACCCCTGGTGGTATGCTTTACCCTGGTCCAGTAGAGAAAAGAGAGTGTTGCCACCTAAGTTGTCCATGATGTCTTGTACTCTGGGAATGGGGTGGCGGTCTGGGTGAGTCTTCCTATTCAGCTCTCGGTAGTCAATACACAAGCGCAATGTACCGTCTTTTTTTCTCACACAGACTACTGGAGAGGAGTAAGATGAGTTTGATTTTTCCACCCACCCCTGAGCTATTAGGTCCTGTAGGTAGTTTTTCATTTCCTGATACAAGAAGTAGATTCGTTTTGTTCCATTTTGCCATTTCCACCTTTGTTCTACAATAAACCACCTTCAGCGAGTGCCTGCGCGTGGATCCTCATTTATCTTTCCCCACATGGCTCACTCTATTCGCCGTGACAGCATCTTAGTTATGGTCAGAAATAGAGACACAGACTGTTCTTTCATTCCAAGACATTTTTGAAGCATGTTGTCTGATGTGGACTCCACACTTTTATCTAATTGTCACAATTCTCCCCAACATGAGTTACAGTGGAGTAGGTTGTAACAAGAAACACAGTGTATTTAACATTAACACACAAGGTCTGTGTTATTCTTCCAGGGCTTTGAATAGATGCCATTTATGAGATGTAAAAGTGGGAACTCTAACCAAAAAATTGAGTTACAGGTGCGGTGTTATAAACATAGTCAGTCTCTCCTATACTGCAGTAGTAATTTTAGCATTTTATTTTGAGGTAGGGTTTGCTAAACATAATGATCTGTGCTCTAACCTTGCTTGTCCCCAAATAAATACTACTGTCAAATTAATAAGTGGGTTTATAATCATTATAAAAGCTACTGAAGCAAAAACAAAATGTGCAGCCTCATTACCATCTGCGATACACTGTGTATTCTGACACCTGTCTGCCACAACCAGCATTACATTTTTCAGCAGTTTGAGCTACAGTAGCTCATCTGCTGGATCAGACCACATGGGCCAGCCTTCGCTTCCCATCACTAAGGCTTTGCTGTCCATGACCCTGTTGCAAGTTCACCACTGTTCCTTCCTTGGACCACTTTTGATAGATACTGAACACTGCAGACTGAGAACAGCAGATCTACAGTTTCAGAGATGCTCTAGCCCAGTCATTGAGCGTAAACAATTATGCCCTTGTAAGACTTGCTGAAATCCTTATGTTTGCCCACTTTCCTGCTTCTAACACACCAACTTTAAGGACAAAATATTAACTTGCTCTCCACTAACAAGTGGAATAATAAAGAGATAATCAATATGATTCCCTTCAGGTATAATGGAAAATATTATGACATATGTATGACTGGGCAAATCCAAGTTACACTTGATGATGATTAAAAATTAACAGTAGCTTCTTAAAAATTACTAGTTTGACGGCATTATTTATTCAAGGACAAGCAAGGGTGATGGCATCAGTAAAGAACAGCTCACTATTTTGTAAACATTATGTTGCATGCATAAACATACGCAAACTATACTTTATTTTCCATTAAGTTGCCAAAATTAAAACTCCACTGTACAGAAAAAAATAACATGATTCAGAAAATGCAGATGCAATATAATCTGAATTGTTATTCCAGCTGCCATAAGCAGAAAAGATTTAAAAAGGTTTTTACATAAGTTTAGTAGTATCTCTTTCAACAAAGAGTTCAACACAGTTTTAGAGTCAAAAACAGATAACTGCACTTTTAAATGAGGATATCAAGTGAGATCTATTCATTTAAATGTTGTCCTTACTAATAAAAGGATATATTTTACTAAACAAATTAACTAGCTTAAATAAATTTGTATTTGATTGATAATTAACTGAAATAATGTTAAAAAAATATTTCCTGGACACTTTTCAAACAATAAAGCCATTATAAACCCTACAACCGTATTTATTCAGAGACAAGCAAGAGTGATGACATCAGTAGATCATGGATTATTATGTTTAGATCAGCCTACTTCAGACCAACATGCCAAATCTACAACAGCAATATACTGAAAACAAATTATGATGTAGAAAACATACAAGAAACCTTGCACATGGTTTGTTATTCCACCTGCCACAAAGAGCTGGAATAATGGAGAAAATTGTAAACTAAGATTTTATTTTATCTCAGTTTATCAGTAACATTTTCAAAACAACACAGTTCAAAGCAACACAGAGTCAAAAACACATGTCATGACTGTGCTTTCAAATGAGGATTTCAAATGGGATCTGTTTATTTAAATATTGGCCTTCCCAAAGAAAAAGGGATTTATTTTACTAAACAAATTAAGCTGGAACACTCATATCCAGACTGGATTCAGGGAAAAAACTAACTAGGCTGAGAATGCACAACCTTTACACACACACACACGCACTACAGCACATACCATCCAGGCTTTGAATCTTTTTGTGTTTTATTTTACTGTAATAAAAAACAAAACAAAAACAATTATTTACAATCATGGTTTTACATCTTCATCTTAATAAGCGATCCATTAAATAAGAGCACCAAAGTTACAAGTAGAGCTGAATAAAACATAGTGCTTCAGCATTTTGTTGTGTCTGTTTTTCCTGTGCTGCCAGGATACAGCAGCCAAGAAAGCTGTAGTCCGCGTCTGTGAATACCCGTGTGTACACTTGTGTGCATACCTGTGTGGATCAGCATGCTTGCATTCCAAAGGTTTCTCCATGTAATGATCTGCTAGAGGGTGTGGGGAGCCACAGCCCCGTCCTCCAGGGCATGAAGCAGGTATGGAGGAGATCAAAACTCCAGACATCCAGAGGCCCCCAGAACACAAGAGACCAAGGAAGACCAACAGAGGGGCAGCCGCGCCACTGTCCCAGAAAGAGCTGAGGAGAGTCCCAGATGAGGGCTCACTCAGCAGCCGCGGAGCAGAAGCCAGGGGGAGTTGCAGTGACGCGCCCGTGAGCTCCGCCGGCAGCCAGCTGTGCCTGAGTGACCGAGCCCCAGGCCGAGAGGCCGGGGGCACCCCACCTCCGAAGTGGCCCCAGCGAGCCCCAGGCTCCAGGCCCCGATAAGCGGCCGCTTTTAACTCTTATTAGAATGAGATTTTAACCACTACGGTGCAAAGTTTTTAGGTACTGCGTTGATAAAGTACAAGAGATACAATCAGTCTGTGTTCATTCAGCAGTCAAGGACATCAATATTTGCATAGTATTTTTACTGACATGTAGTGCACATATGTTTTGGGCAAAAACATTTTTTAATATTAAAATATGAACATTTTAACATACAATTGGCAAATTAGCCAATGCCAATGCAAAACCAATGCCTATTAAAAAAAGAAGATAGTCTTCTCACAAACTGGTGTTTGATTTTGAAACAGGAAAAAAGTGGGGAAACAACTGAAAAGACTAACATTTGAATAAAACCTGAAAGCAAGTAAATACTTTATATGCTGCCTAATGGTAAACTTTGGTAATATTGATGTATGAAGAACAACACTGGCTGATGATGAAATACAGTCAGCTGGCATGGTGACACTGCCAGTATTAACCTGCAGGGCTGGACTGGGACAAAAAATCGGGCATTTTCACTACAGACCGGCCCACCAGGTATTAAAGCCATAAAGCCTTTGAATGAAAACAAACCCTGTTGTGACAGTGATGTACACTGTCTTTTTGGTATATGTATGATTTCTATACATTTTACGTCAGATAAAAACTTTGTTTGAAAGATTCAAATAATTATTTAATAAAAGCTAAATATTTGAAATGAGAATAAGAAAGAAAAGTATTTCTTTGTGCCCCCCTCTCCCTGTTAATGCCCTACCTGGCCCCCTGGCAACACTTTGCTAGACCCGCCCCTGCACAGTTACCAGCTGTCAGCTACTTAGAAAAAGGATCCTGGTGTTATTTGTCTCTCAGAAACAGTTCATAACTTCCCTTCAACTCATTCATGTCACCTAAAAGGTAAACCTGTTTCTCCATCACCTCTTCAGCTCTGATGGTTCAGTAAGGACATCTCCTGGTTTCATCTTCATGTTTCCCTCTCACCAGATAACCAAACCATATCATGACCAGCAGCTTTACAGCTGTGGCTCCAGCAAACACCAGCTGATACTAGAAATTAATATTAAATAAATTCTAACAACAGCTGATCAAGCTTAAATGTGCTGCTGTTGTTTAGCGCGACGTCGGCTGGTTTCCTGTTTCTGGCGCAAAGTGGGCGATAAACAAACGAGAGAGAAAAGCTGATCGGCTAATCATTGATCAGTTTCATGATTAAAGTAGCAACAGAAGAGGGAGGGGGGGGGGGATAAGAGAAGAGGCAGCTGTGCAGCGTAAAGACAGAATAACTCCAGCTTTTTGTCTTTTCCCATCCTAGCTAAAGTACGGGACAAACTGCGTCTCTTCTCAGCTCAATACGAAACCCATAATATTTTCTCTGAATGAGGGACCATTCCATTTTTTAAGGAGCCGTTGGCAACTCTACTAACTAACCTTATGAATAAAATAAAGTTCACTATCAGTAACATCGTGTCTGTGAAGGTTCTCAGTCATCCAGGTCATCGTAGTCAAAGGAGCTTGCAAAGAAAAGCGTCTGGACTTCTTTAAGTTGCTTGAAGACGTTTCACCTCTCATCCGGGAAGCTTCTTCAGTTCTAAGGTCAAATGGTGGAGAGTCCCAGATATAAACCCAGTGGGAGTATCCCCCCACAGAGGGACAAAAGGACAAAGGATAAGAAAGACAGACGCAACAACATTGTCATCCCCTATGTAGCCGGTGTATCAGAAAAACTCAGGAGAGTTTTCTCCAAGCATGACATCCCGGTGCATTTCAGACCCAGCAACACGCTCAGACAAAAACTGGTTCACCCGAAAGACAAAACTCCAAAACACAGACTTAACAATGTGGTGTATGCTGTACAGTGCAGCGAGGAATGTTCAAACCTCTACATTGGAGAGACCAAACAGCCACTTCACAAGCGCATGGCACAACACAGAAGAGCCACCTCCACAGGACAAGACTCAGCAGTCCATCTGCATCTTAAGGATAAAGGACACTCTTTCGAGGATGCCAATGTTCACATTTCGGACAGAGAGGACAGATGGTTTGAAAGAGGAGTGAAAGAAGCCATCTATGTCCACTGTGAGCGACCATCTTTGAACAGAGGCGGGGGTTTACGACACCAACTCTCTGCCATCTATAATCCAGTTTTGAGATCCCTTCCCAGACGCCTTAACGCCCACTCACATCCTGGGCCATCTGACCTCAGGAATTCGCATGACAAGGTGGGGCCAGGTTTCACAATGAACACACCCGAAACTCTGGCTGATTGGGACCCACGCCCAGTTTCACACCTTGGCTCAGGCGATTAGAGGATCATCAGGGGGTCCTTTCGTCCCTCTGTGGGGGGTCACTCCCACTAGGTTTATATCTGGGACTCTCCACCATTTGACCTTAGAACTGAAGAAGCTTCTCGGATGAGAGGTGAAACGTCTTCAAGCAACTTAAAGAAGTCCAGACGCTTTTCTTTGCAAGCTCCTTTGACTATCAGTAACATCATAGCAACCGAACAGCTGTATAGAAACTCCGTCATGCTAGCTCACGCAGTACGAGTTATTGTAACTGACTGTAAAAAGTCAGCATAACGAAAATAAACTCCACCTAAACTTGGTTTATATCTGACCCAGATTGACTGCAGGTCATAACTTCTTACCTGAAGTTCAGTTCACCTGATACTCGAACCGGCGGCCGCCTCGGGTCTCTGCTCCTCCTGCCTCCCCTTCCCTCATCCACCTGTTACCTCTGTGGAAGCTCCCCATAGCCACCACCAAACAACTGAGTTATTTTTACACATCGGCCAGCATCTGGCCAATCCACCACCTCTCATTGTTCATGCCGTTACAAAAAAAATAAATTAATAATTCATCAGCCCACTGTGCAAATGTCCGATGGCTAGTCCAGCTATGTTAACTTGTTAATCTTTCGCTGAAAAAATGTTTTCTGTGGTGCCGTCTTTCGTGCTTGGCTCTTCTACCTTTGCTAACATGATGCTCATAGTGCAGAAGCCGCTGCTGCATTCACTTACTCTCGGACATCTGAGCTTCACTGTGAAACCATAATCGTACATTTGATATTTCATTAAATTTTATTGTTTTAGCTTCGGGGTGGCACCTGGGGTGGCCAGTCTGGTTGGGGGGGGTGGCCTGTGCCCCCCCAGGCCACCCCGCTGGACACGCCACTGACGTCTTTCATGAGAGACTACATGGACAATGGACTGTTAATGCTCTTCCACATTCATGTGGCTCTCTTGTAATACTACAAAAACATTTGCATGCAATAAAAACAGTAACAAACAGTACATCTAAAAAATTTGACAATCCTCATTTTATGAAAGAAAAATATACAAGAGGGAACTTTCACAAGGAAGAAGAACAAGCCTAAGGAGCCTAAGACATCATCATCTTTAGAATATAATCGAAATGACAAAAAAAAGGAAAACCTGTAACAGTAAAATCTGAGATAGTATGTACTTACATGTGACTTAAGCCAGAATATCAGTTCTCAGAGCTTCATCTGTTTTAGCAGAGCTGTTATTTAATTTTACAGCTGTTATTTAAAAACTTGAAGTGGCACTCTACATGAGTCTCAGGATGTGTGTGGCTCAAACAACAGCTTTTAGTTTTTACAGTTATAGGATACAAAAATAGAGAAGATAAGGGCCTTTAGAACAAACTGCTTGGTGACAGTGCTAGGACTTAATATAAAATACAGACTGTATTATTCGTTACATTAAAGGTGTCAGATTCACTTTCAGTAAGGGCCACAAAATGAGAATCATATGAATCACTTCAAGGTTCATACAGTTGTAGTTATATATACATTAGTTTGAATGTGAAAAGCATGTACCAAGCAAACTTTTCACATGTAATTTTGTCCACATAAAAAATAGCTTTAAGCACGTGAAACGTGCTCATTCATCTAAAGAAGTTTACATCTTTGTAAACTGATTAAATATTATTTTCTTGCTATTTTTATGCCCTTTTAAACACAGCCAATCTAAATTATAAGTACACAGTTTATATCACTGGACATTTTGAATGCATTATCCTATAAAAATAAAATCTAAGTGAGTGACTCTCTGGAAAATAAGACAGCAATCAGGCTGTCAGCCAGTTCTCCTCTACAAACATTGCAAGAGCTTAGTCCGCACGGCTGGGAATAAGTCAGACATACATGCCAACCCTCCTGATTTTTCCGGGAGAATCCCGAATTTCAGTGCCCCTCCCGAATAGTTTTTATATTACTATTTTAGTATTACTCTTTCTGGTTCGTAAAATAAACTTTTAACATATTTTCAGGCGAGAATGTAGCTGTGTAAACTTCAACTATCTGAACTGGCAAGAACAGCGAAGTCCCAGCACATCGTTTTCAAACCCCCGTGGTCTTGCATTACCCAGGTTAAACATGATATATAAGTCACTTAGATAACCTAAAAACGTTATAGTTTGGCTTTTTTCAGTGTTTTATTTGTTTGTGAGTGAATCGGTTTGGCTGAGATTAAAGTTTAACTTAAATTTAACTTTATTAATCCCTCGGGTGGATTCCTCCTTGGTTTTCACACAGCTGAATAAACATCAAACAGAAAACTGATTAAACAAAAGTGTGAGATGATCGAGAATTTACGGCAGTGTACGGTCATATTTTAGATAGCAAGGAGCAGATGGCAGAGTTTCACTCCACCGAGAGAGCTCGTGACGGAATTCTGAGGGCTAGACCGTTCAATTTCACAGTCACTCACTTCCGGCCTACCCGGCTTTTGGAGGACCTGGCCCACGTAGACCATGAAGGCCGAGCCCTCAGGGGGATGCAGCCTGAATCTGGACATCCCCGCTGTTTCGGTTCGACAGTAATAACGGCGACATTTAACTTTTTTTATCCGATAAATAAACACTGTAAAATTCACGTTTTTTGTATATATATATATGACCCCCTCCCAATGTCTCCCTAATTCTGAGGTGTCAAGGTTGGCAAGTAGGTCCTATGAAGTATTCTTTTGGGGTGGGTGTTGGACTTTGGGCTCTCTTTTGTCACAAACTTTGTTCATAATTTTAATGGAATTTCTGATGGAACTAATTGGCAAAAGGCTTCCACTTTTATGGCCCCAGAATTGTATCTCTGTTCTTTGCAGAGTGGTAAATGAATTGATTCTTCTATAACACTTTTCTACTCTCCCGGAGCACTCGAGGCGCTTTATATAACCTGCCACATTTGCACAAGTGCTTTCTTCTATGCTTTTTCTAAGTGTTCTCTAGCTAACATTCTCACACATTCATTCGCATTCATACTCTGATGGAGCAACTTGGGGTTAGTATCTTGCCCAAGGATATTTAACATGTAGACTGGGGGAGCCAGAAACAGCTTCCTTACTTTTGTTTGTTTTCAATCACTTCAATTTTATTTATAAAGTGCCAAATCACAACAACAGTCGCCTCAATATGCTTTATATTGTAAGGTAGACCGTACCATATTACACAGATGTTTGTACCACTCTCTCCAAACCATCTATCACAGCAGTTCTCAGTGCCATCTTGTAGCCACCACTTTGACTCTTACTGCTATCCCTTCTGTTACACTTCACCCCAAAACTCCTCTCCACACTCATCTAGCTTTGCATGGTTGACCGCATATATTTAAACCCTACTTCCGTTACTACCTCTGCTTCTTGCAGTTTCACTATTGCACCTGTCTCCTTCTCATTTGCTCAAATTCATTCTGTCTTGCTTCGACTGACTTTCATTCATTCTACCTGTCCATGAAGACTATTGCTTGACCTCCTGTGTCTACCTGTCAATCACCACGGCAAAAAAGAAGGGGCTTAGAGCTGATCCCTAGTGTAATCCAGCTTAAAACCATTTCTCACTCCCATTGTACACCAGTAGTAATATAATGGTATTTTTTTTTGCCCCCCCCCCCCCCCCCCCCCCCCCCCCCACCCCTCACCCCCCACTTCCCCTCTCCCCCCACTTCCCCTTTCCCCCATGTGCGTCCATGTGCGTGTGTGTGTACGCATGTACGGGCCTTGCACGTGCATGGGAGTTCAGGGGTCATATGAGTTCACAAGTGTTTAATAGCGTTTTATTTAATGAAACCATTATGTGTTTTAATTAAACTCTTTTTAACTCTGCAACAGTTAGACTCGATGATTACACCGAGGGGGTTACAGTTAGGCCTCCAATAGTCAGCAAAAGAAGTCATGAAACAATAAAAGAGGCTCCTTAATCAAGAGCGTCTCAGCAAACATCCCAACTGTAGGCCATTACAAACAGTTGCATTATCTTATCTTATCATGTCAGAGGTCAACTGAAACTGTGTCCAACCCCACGGGGGTACTCTGTCTCAGATCTGAGACAGAGTGCCCAGCGTGTCAAGAACGCCATCCAGAATAACACAGAACAAAGTGTGAGTATAGTCATAAATAAATCAAAAGAGCCAAACATATCCTGTTTTTGAAATGATACACTATATATATTATAATGTTTTTAACACACGTATATCTCCACAGCAATCACACAACCCCTTCCCATTATGGACCCCATGAAGACCCCTTGATGCTTTTGGAATATTTATGCGATATCAAACTCCCAGAACAACAACAACCAGAAAAACCACAACCTTTGTGCAACAACGGAGACTCGGAACCATTCTTCATCGCCGGTCCATGCATAACCGCGAGTGAGTGTCTGCCTAATGATTTCAGCGATGTTTTCGAGTACAGTCTATCAGATTTCAATATAGTTGATATACCCACCACACCAGATTGTCTCAGAAACAACACTGATTCAGACATAGGTTTTGAACAAGGCTGCATAACAGACTCGCAAATATCACAGGCATATGACGCATACTTAAATACAGCAAACACATCTACTTTTGATCAGACCCATTCTGCATCAAAAAATGATAAACTATATTTGATTGATGCCAAACTCAGCCAACATCAGCAAGCAGTACAGAGGGATGTGCAAGAAATAGCCGCTAAACTCACACGAGAAATAGCAGCTAAAGTCAACCAACATCAATAAGCAGCACCGGGGAACTTGCAAGAAATAGCAGGGGTTCTAACTAGTATCCAGCTGACAATAAACAACACCTCAGGTTTATTAGATCTCATTAATACCAGCTTTCTAAATAGTTGACTTTTAAAATCCACACCATGGATCCACCCCGTAAATTATTCAAACACAATGATGGCTCCACTCGAGCTAAATGGTTTGACTTTGAGGGTTTTAACCATGCGGCTGCACAATTAGTAAGCAAATGTCAAGTTTTGCATGCAAGACTTAGTAGTCTCGCTGCAGCACGCAGGGCAGTGTCTGTCAATAGAATATTGTATTTCTCTAGTCAGTATAACCTTTTAATGACATAAGTTTACTTGTGATAGAATGCTGCATGATGATCATTTCCTAGCTTAGAACTGATTGTACTTTTTATTGTTCTGGACTGATTGTTCTTTATAAAACGTGTTCTGATATTTGTATCTGAATCTTCCCACAGCGATAGTCAGTGTTGGGGAGTAACGGAATACATGTACCGCCGTTACGTATTTAAAATACAAAATATGAGTAACTGTATTCCGTTACAGTTACCGTTTAAAAAGGTGGTATTTAGAATATAGTCGCGGGTCAGGACTGTTTGGGTTTTGTTTGACAGCTACGTTCTGTTGTTCCAGGCGGCAGCGTTACGGTTGCCATGGTTACAGGGCGACGCTCTCTCTCTCTCTGCGACTGCGTGTTTCCTGGGTGAGAGAGCGCCTTTTCGTTGTTGTTGTTGTGCTAAGCTAACAGGCAGAATGCTACAAGCATAGCTCTAAAGAATGTAGCATCATGGCCAGTGTAGTCCGTGCTGCAGGAGAATGGACTGCCATACACGTTATGTGTCTGTGAGCGCGAGGAGGGAGAAAAAGGGGAGTGGAAAGGTACGAGTTGTCATCGAGGAAAAACGGGAGCTGGAAGCATGTAAATATAATAATAACCACTGCAGCCAAGAAGAGTGCCTGACGAGCCCAGTTGTAAGTAAGCTATCAAGACTCGACTGTACACCGTGTTCGTGTTTTCCTCCGAAAACAATAAGTTCCGTTGGAGCAGTCTTTCAACGCCTCTCTCTGTCTCTCGCAATAAAAGTTGACCCAAACAACAAAGTAAAGCTATTTTTCGGCTACGAGCCGACAGGGACCCCGCCGTATTAGTCAGAGGTCCCTTTACTACAGTTTGGAGTCGCGGACCTTCAGTAATAGTAATAAATCACACAGCAATAGTACATTCACGTTGTTGTAAAAAGCATGATAATATATTAAGTAATCCAAAGTATTCAGAATACGTTACTGTCATTGAGTAACGTAACGGAATACGTTACAGAATACATTTTGGGGCATGTATTCTGTATTCTGTAATGGAATACATTTTAAAAGTAACCTTCCCAACACTGGCGATAGTAAGAAGTCAAACAAGCAGTTCTGACCTCGCACACACACACACACACAATCACACAATCACATACAGTGGGGCAAAAAAGTATTTAGTCAGCCACCGATTGTGCAAGTTCCCCCACTTAAAATGATGACAGAGGTCAGTAATTTGCACCAGAGGTACACTTCAACTGTGAGAGACGGAATGTGAAAAAAAAATCCATGAATCCACATGGTAGGATTTGTAAAGAATTTATTCGTAAATCAGGGTGGAAAATAAGTATTTGGTCAATAACAAAATACAACTCAATACTTTGTAACATAACCTTTGTTGGCAATAACAGAGGTCAAACGTTTACTATAGGTCTTTACCAGGTTTGCACACACAGTAGCTGGTATTTTGGCCCATTCCTCCATGCAGATCTTCTCGAGAGCAGTGATGTTTTGGGGCTGTCGCCGAGCAACACGGACTTTCAACTCCCGCCACAGATTTTCTATGGGGTTGAGGTCTGGAGACTGGCTAGGCCACTCCAGGACTTTCAAATGCTTCTTACGGAGCCACTCCTTTGTTGCCCGGGCGGTGTGTTTTGGATCATTGTCATGTTGGAAGACCCAGCCTCGTTTCATCTTCAAAGTTCTCACTGATGGAAGGAGGTTTTGGCTCAAAATCTCACGATACATGGCCCCATTCATTCTGTCCTTAACACGGATCAGTCGTCCTGTCCCCTTGGCAGAAAAACAGCCCCATAGCATGATGTTTCCACCCCCATGCTTCACAGTAGGTATGGTGTTCTTGGGATGCAACTCAGTATTCTTCTTCCTCCAAACACGACGAGTTGAGTTTATACCAAAAAGTTCTACTTTGGTTTCATCTGACCACATGACATTCTCCCAATCCTCTGCTGTATCATCCATGTGCTCTCTGGCAAACTTCAGACGGGCCTGGACATGCACTGGCTTCAGCAGCGGAACACGTCTGGCACTGCGGGATTTGATTCCCTGCCGTTGTAGTGTGTTACTGATGGTGACCTTTGTTACTTTGGTCCCAGCTCTCTGCAGGTCATTCACCAGGTCCCCCCGTGTGGTTCTGGGATCTTTGCTCACCGTTCTCATGATCATTTTGACCCCACGGGATGAGATCTTGCGTGGAGCCCCAGATCGAGGGAGATTATCGATGGTCTTGTATGTCTTCCATTTTCTGATGATTGCTCCCACAGTTGATTTTTTCACACCAAGCTGCTTGCCTATTGTAGATTCACTCCTCCCAGTCTGGTGGAGGGCTACAATACTTTTCCTGGTGTCCTTCGAAAGCTCTTTGGTCTTGACCATGGCGGAGTTTGGAGTCTGACTGTTTGAGGCTGTGGACAGGTGTCTTTTATACAGATGATGAGTTCAAACAGGTGCCATTCATACAGGTAACGAGTGGGGGACAGAAAAGCTTCTTACAGAAGACGTTACAGGTCTGTGAGAGCCAGAGATTTTCCTTGTTTGAGGTGACCAAATACTTATTTTCCACCCTAATTTACGAATAAATTCTTTACAAATCCTACCATGTGAATTCATGGATTTTTTTTTCACATTCTGTCTCTCACAGTTGAAGTGTACCTCTGGTGCAAATTACTGACCTCTGTCATCATTTTGAGTGGGGGAACTTGCACAATCGGTGGCTGACTAAATACTTTTTTGCCCCACTGTACGCACATGCTCACATCAAATGTATTCATTTTTCTTGTGTATAAATAAAGACAAGTGCAAGAACAGAGCGCGCATTTCACAGGGCCCCCACTCTGATGTGAGCGCTCTGCAAGTTAAAACTGCAGCGTCTGTTTGTGTGTTTTCTCCTCTTAGACTCTCAGCTGAAGAAGTGTCTTTGAAATAAATCTCTTGACAGTGTCTAATGCGCGTCCTTGTCCAACTCATTCCGAAGCCGTTACTGATGATGCTGTTGATCAACCAACCGAAACACATCCGGATTTGCCTGTAGCCATGAATGTTACTGTTGCAGCGACTGTTGTTACTCAAGCCACCGTCAATTGTCTTATTACCGGGGCTTCTGTCATGCCTGAAAGGGTGTGTGCACCTAGCACACATGCTTATCTGGGTGCTGCTGCTGCTACTGCAGATGCTGCTGCTGCTGCTGTTGCTGACGCACCACCACACAACCCCTCAAATAAAGGAAATTCCTCAAGTGTTAACCATTCACAAACAGGTGCTGCAGTAGTCGAGCCCATTGTTCAGTCTGGGTCTGGCAGTCACAGTCATCATAGCATCAGAGAGATACCTAATTTCAACGCCCGAGAATTGTGCGAGCGCCTTGATTTTAGGGACATAAGTCTTGATGATCTAGAACAAGTGCCAGAAAGAGTTAGAAGCTGCTTAGCTAATGTGATAGATAGAGCAGTGGCTGGATCTCAGCAGGGTTGTGTTCTAAATGTGGTCCTGCGTGGGCCCTCGTTGGCTTCTGATGCTCAAGCTGTTTTAAATCCTGATGATCACTATGACCCTGACCTGTTTCTCAACCAAATAGCTCAAGTTATGCAAAGTAATGACGAATCCATCGGTGATGATGCATTAGAGTTTATTGTCACGGTTGCACAAAACAGTAGCGGCGGGGCTCGCTTAAAACTGGCAAACATCCCTTATGACGAGATTCTCTCAAAGAAGGGTAAACATTTGTACACACCAGACAATACGCACAACAATTTGTGCTTCTCCCTTTGCATAGCACATTCATTAAACCCAACAGCCCCCGAGCATGAAAAACATGCTACTGCTAAACAGTTACATGCTTGAATAGGTCTATGCGACACACAGACAGTATCATTCTCTGATGTCGGCAAATTTGAGAAGCACCTAAACATTAAGATAGTAATCTATTATCACGCAGCAGGACGTAAACGTCTGCAGAGTTTTTTCACACATGATGAGCCAAATCCAAACACTGTAATGCTGTACCTACACAATGAACACTATCACCTGATTGAAAAGCCAACAGCTTTTCAATCAGGTGCATCCATGAAATAACTCAAAACATGTTTTATATTTTAGATTCTTGAAAGTATCCAAATTCAAATTCAAATTTTATTTGTCACGTACACAGTCATACACAGTACGATATGTAGTGAAATGCTTGGACAACTGCTCGTGACCTAAAGAAAACAAAAAAGGAAAAGGCTATGAATAAGATAGGAAATAAATATGAAAAATTAAAAAGGGTAAATTTAACTAGGAAGGAATAAAATATAAATTAAGGTTAAAAATGAAATAACTGTACAACACAAATTAGAATGAAGGGTAAATTTAACTGGGAGAATAAAATAAAATATATAAATTAAAGTGGAAAATAAAATAACTGTACAACAAAATACACAATATAGAACTATGTAAGAATGTATGAAGAAATATAAATAAATAAATATATATATATACACACACACAATAACAGCAGCTGTACAAGTATTAACTGGAAATGAAGAATATAATGTCCAGTGTTGTGCAATCCACATTATGTCTTGTGCAGTGCAAATATGCTTAAAGTGATTTAAGTGATGAAGTGAAAACAATGTCCAGAATGTCCAGTGTGTGTGTAAGAACTATATGTGTGGGTCAGTACTGTGTGGTGGTGTGATTGAGAGACCGTATCGCCTGCGGGAAGAAGCTCCTCCTCAGTCTCTCTGTGTTGGTCTTCAGGGAGCGGAATCGCTTTCCTGACCTCAACAGAGAGAACAGTCTGTTGTTGGGATGGCTGAGGTCCTTCACGATCTTCCTGGCCTTGGTCCAGCACCGCCTGCTGTAGATTGAGTGCAGGTCAGGGAGCTCGGAGCGGATGGTGTGCTCAGCTGACCGCACAACCCTCTGTAGAGCTCGTCTGTCCTGCATGGTGCTGAACCAGGTTAAGATGTTTCCCGTCACGATGATCTCTATGGTGCACGAGTAAAAGTTCCTGAGCACCTTGGAGGGCAGTTGGAAGTCTCTCAAGCGTCTGAGGTGGTAGAGACGCTGACGGGCCTTTTTCACCATGGTGTTGATGTGACAGGACCATGACAGGTCCTGCGTGATGTGAACTCCGAGGTATTTGAAGCTGTCCACTCTCTCCACTGGGCACTCGTTGATGACAGGGGTCTGGTAGTTCCTCTCCTGCTTAGTGCTGAAGTCCACTATCAGCTCCTTTGTCTTACTGACGTTTAGAAGGAGGTTGTTCCTCTGGCACCAGTTCTCCAGATTCCTAATCTCCTTTAGGTAGGCCGTCTTGTTGTTATCAGAGATCAGTCCCACCACGACGGTGTCGTCAGCAAACTTGATGATGGTGGTGGAGCTGGTAGTGGCCACACAGTCATATGTGTACAAAGAGTACAGCAGGGGGCTCAGAACACACCCCTGGGGGGCTCCAGTGCTGAGAGTGGTGGAGGCTGAGACATGTCCGCCCATCCTTACTGCCTGTGGTCTGCCAGTTAGGAAGTTGGAGATCCACTGACACATAGATGAGCTGAGTCCCAGATGCTCCAGCTTGGTGGTGAGTGTGGAGGGAATTATGGTGTTAAATGCAGAGCTGTAGTCTATGAAGAGCATTTTAACATAATTCCCCCTTCTAGTGTCCAAGTGAGTGAGTGATGTGTGGAGGAGATGAGAGATGGCATCGTCTGTGGAACGATTTGGACGGTAAGCGAACTGTAGTGGGTCCAGTGTGTCTGGTAGTGAAGAAATGATGAAGTCTCTGACCAGGCGTTCAAAACACTTCATCACTACTGAGGTGAGGGCTACAGGGCGATAGTCATTGAGAGAAGCAGGGGGGGTGTCTTCGGGACAGGAACAATGATGGACTCTTTGAAGCATGTGGGGATCACCGACTGAGATAAAGAGATGTTGAATATCTCAGTGAACACAGGAGCTAGCTGGTATGCGCAGTCTCTGAGGATACGACCTGGGATGCCGTCTGGTCCTGCTGCTCTCTGGTGTTCACTCTTTTGAAGGCTCTCCTTACTTCATGCTCGGAGATGACGAGCACGTTTCCGGTGCTGGCAGTATCTTCCTGTCTGCAGCCGTTAGCGCCGCTAGCACTAGCATTGTTGGAGTCCTTAGCTGCAGCCTCGAAGTGAGCATAGAAAGTGTTCAGCTCGTCTGCCAGAGTCACGGCCACGTTGTCATACCGGTTGTTGGTGCTTTATAGTCCGTTATTGTCCTTAGTCCCCGCCACAGGCTCCTAGAGTCACTCTGTTGGAGTTGTGACTCTAGTTTCCTCCCGTAGCGCTGCTTCGCCTCTTTCACCGCCCTCCGCACGTTATATGATGCGGCTTTGTACGGGTCCATGTCCCCCGTCGTGAGTCCCGTGTTGTAGGCAGCGGTGCGGGATCTCAGAGTGTCGCGGATGGTTTTATCCACCCACGGCTTCTTGTTGGGAAACGTTGTGATAGTCTTTGTCTCCACGGTATCATCCGCTAGTTTCCCAATGAATCCCACAACCGCTTCCGTAAACATGTTGACATCATCATCGGAGCTGTTTCTGAACATGCCCCAGTCTGCGTCATCGAGTGCGTCCTGTAACGCGGCCACCTATTGATCCGACCAGCGCGCGACCTTCCTCTGAACCAGAACTTCCTGTTTCAGCCTTTGTTTGTATTTTGGGATGAGGAAGATGGCGGCGTGATCAGATTTGCCAAAAGGAGGGCGGGATTGTGCCTTGTAGCCGTCCTTGACCGTAGTGTAGCAGTGGTCCAGTGTCCTTTTACCTCTGGTGGGGCAGGTGATGTGTTGATAAAAGTTCGGCGCTGCGCGTTTGAGGTTGGCGCTATTAAAGTCCCCCGTCACAATAAGCGCAGCGTCCCGGTGTTGTGTCTGGTGCTGTGTGAGTGCCTCATGCAGCTCGCATAAGGCGGTGACCGTGTCCGCTTGTGGTGGAATATAAACGGCACTTACAATGACCGATGTAAATTCCCGAGGTACACAGTAAAAAACCAAGTGTCAATTTTACACTTACAGAGTTGATTTTAACTCTGCTTCAGATAACATTTGGTCCCACTCAAAATTAGAGTTAAATTTACTCTATGGCCAGTGTTAACTTTTCAGTGTTAATTGTACTCAATTTAGTGTCAAAATTAACAACAAAATGTGTAAAAATATTTAACACTGAGGGTTATTCACACTGTTCAGAGTAATTTGATTACACTTTATAGAGCTATTTTACTCCAAATTTAGTTTAATAATAACACTCTGATGTGTAATAATATATCATTTTTATTTTTCTGTAGTGTGATTTTTTTCATATTCATCTTATGATGCTACATTACTAAATAACTGTGATCTATCCTACATTATGGAAATAACAACAAATATACAGGTTAAAGTAACAGCATTTATTATGTTTCTCAATTCAGTGTCATTTAATTAACGTAACAAACCTTTACAATTCACAGTTCTATGATGCTCACTAGAGAAAGCAATATGACATTTCCCCAATGTCGTAGTTGCAGAAAAGTAACAAAGTTGGTCAGGGATGAACTGTATGATGTACCAAAGACATAATGGGCCCTAAAGAGTTCATCAAGGGCTCCTACAGAACCTGTCGCATTACATGGAAGTGCATGCTTCTCAATCACAATGAAGGTGTGAATGCTGCTTCTTGTGGATCCCTGGGTAAGATGGTAGGGCTGACTGCTTCAGGTGATGTTGTCTAGATGCTGCTGTACACTGGTTCCAGCCTACAACAACACATTAAACAACAGTATTAAGTGACTATCCTCTGACAGTAGATTAGCTCAACTCACTGTCCATGAAAATAGAGGTGATGGAAAGTATATTTTAAACAACATACCTTTGGGAATTTGATGAGGTTATTGACAGCTTGAGATGCAGACATCTTTCCTGGTCTCTTTCGCCCTTGTGCAGATGGTGGTAGCAGATGTAGCAGCAGCAAGATAGTAGACAAGTCACTGTCCCAGCCTACAGACGAATAAACAAAGAATTATTCCAAAAATACATTGAATTGACAGAATTACCTATATAACCAACAATGGCAAATAAAAACAGTCACAATCATACCATTCTCAACTTCAGTACCTGACTCAGCATTGCACATCTCCAAGAGCTCTGAGGTGGGGACAAGTCCATGACTTTCCTTTACAACCTCTGCTTTGAGATTGGTGAGCCACCTCTCCAAGAATTTGCTCCCAGTGACCTCACAAAACAGGAGTCGGAAATCTTGTTCTATCTGTAATGCAAAAATACAGAACATAGAGAGGTGTTTGATTGAATCCTGCCTACAAATTACATCAGTATCATTTAAATGATAAGTGAACTTACTTTTGGGAGATTTGCAAACTGAGACGCTTCTTTCCTCCACAGCTTTTCTTTGAATGGTCTTCAACCGCCATGCAATGTATCCTGAACTGTTCTCTGGATCGTAGTAATGTTTCTATGTAATTAAATAAACGAAGAAGGACTATGTTATCAACATTTCTGAGGGCAATTATGTATTTAATGTTGAAAAGTTCCCTTTACTTACATATCCATGTTGTGAATATGGGTCTTCCAGATATGGAGACAGAGCAACAATGCCCTGCGCATACATCACTCTTACGCTTTTAGGGGGAGATGTCCTAATGTATAAATTCAATAATTGGCATTAAACATCACAATTAAAAATAATACAATGTTTAAAATGTTTCTTTATATCTTACATTTTTGATTCTTACCCATGTCATTCTGTCATCTCAGCCTCAAGTATGTTTCTCATCCATCTTCTGGTTGCATCTCTCAGAGATTTGGTTTTTCCATACTCTTAAACCTTTCTATAAGATAGGAACATTACTTAATATTACTTAACATGTCATTAACATTGCTATCAGTTAATTTACACAAAATACATATTTCTTACTAAATAATGAGCAAAACTCTAAAGTAGTGTATGCCTTTGGCATTTGCTTAAAATAATATAAACCAGTAAAGTTAACTTTATGGTAATGCTACCCACTTTTTCTGAAAGTATGTTCGCTTATGTAAGCTAATTAGCGATTATTAGCTTATTGATAAACGGTAATTTAGTTGTTCAAACTGTGCGATTTGACATGTGACAATGATATTATTTAGACAGCATTTAGAAGAAATACATAGTTAAAATGTTTTAGGTTCATATTAACGCAGTGAGAAGATAACGAACATCTTAACTTTTAGCAACTGCTAGCATGTAGCTACTGGAATGCCATTAAACCTATGGGTAAATGCTGCTAACATGTCCTCACTCGACATCAGTGAAACTATAAAGAGCTACTTAGTTTAAAAATACCTTTTAAACAATGTTACCAGTATGGGAATGTTAACTTCACTTACCTGACTGTGGCAGCTCTTTGGAGAAAATTCCATGCGCATTAGAGCTCTGAGGCCACACACGCCTGCGGACTGGTAATAATCAACACTGTGTGGAGTGAAGTCTTCACTGCGTGACTAACAAACTTTACACTGACTTTTAACTCTGATGTTAGAGCTGGTTTACTCCTCATAGAGTTGTAAATACTCTATCTAGGTTAAAATAGGTTTACTCTGAAATATCGACACTCCATTTTTTACTGTGTAGATAAAAAGGACGACACATGATGGACAGTAGTTCCAGATTTGGTGTGCAGGAGCGTGTGAGAGGAACAACGTTCGCACTGTTGCACCAGTTGTTGTTCACCATTAAACACACGCCGCCTCCCCTTGACTTCCCCGAGTCCCGTGTCCTGTCCATGCGGTGAACCGAGAAGAACTCGGCCGGCTGGATGGCGTGGTCCGGCACCGCTGGGTTCAGCCATGTCTCGGTGAAACAGAGGAGATTGCAGTCCCGAATGTCTCTCTGGAACTTTACCCTGGCCCTGAGGTCGTCAAGCTTGTTCTCCAGTGACTGGACGTTGGCGAGCAGGATGCTAGGCAGAGGTGTGCGGTGTGCACAAGCTCTCAGCCTGTTTCTGACGCCGGCTCGCTTCCCTCTAGGCCGCCGCCGCTTCCCTTTGTTCTCCCTCAAGATCTCACTCGGCCAGCTCGGATCCGGAGTTAAAAACTTCGAATTGTGAGTACATTGTATACCAATAGAAACAAGAGTGTCACTGTCATACCTAATGTACCCAATGGTGATGATTTTGCCGATTTAGAAATGCTGAAAACTAACTTAAAAAACAAAGACAAAGAAAAAGTGGTCGGAGCAGTCGTGACAGCAGCCGACCTCACCGGCGCCATCTTAAAGGACAGTTTTAAAACACAGTTTTATAGGGGCGACCCTATCATAAAACCCCCCACGGTGTGCTGCAAACTCTGTGTCTATGTCTATGTGCACGAGCACATGAATGCCTACATGTGCGCGTTCCCGCGTGTCTATGTGAGTGCTCGTGTGTGACTGTGTGCGCATACCTGTGTGTATGTGTGTGCACATGAGTGAATGTGCATGTGGATGTGCGTGCGTGACAGTTAAAACACTGTGGGTTTAGGTGACTCCCTAGAGGTCATAAAACCCATCTCCCTTCCAGACCACAGTTATCCAGTTACAAATGTTGAGACCCCCACCCAAACATCCTCTGGGGAAATTCCACTCAGCATTAACTCCTCTCTGTTTTACTTACACAGTTCAAGTGGGGGAGGGGTCTCCTACAATCTACTCCTAAGTTCACGACACAGTGAGGCCTTTATTATATTAAGGGCAGTATCTCTACAACAGTTCTACATTATATTTTAACACATTTCTAAACTCTAAATCAACTAAATATTCTACAAACCCCAGGAACAAAACTGAAAAGCTACCTTGAGAGTAGAGTAGATTTGACTTTGCAAGCTCTCAGGCAAATATTACGGACTCATTACATTGAGAAAGATGCCACAGAGTTGTATCACTCGCTCACACGCGCTGTACAGGAGCCAAAAGAAACTCCAATCCAGTTTTTGATGCGAGCAATGGATTTGAGACAACAACTTGTTCTTGCTTCAGAGAGAGTTAAGTCTGGTTTAAAGTACAGTTCGGAGCTCATCCAAAATCAGTTTCTCCAGACAGTACTCACTGGCCTCCATGATGACACCATCCGAGCTGATGTGAAGCTATACCTGCAAAATCCTAAAATCACAGATGAGGTTCTTCTGGAAAAAATGACTGCGGCATACAGTCTGGAAATGGAAAGAAAGAATAAGCTGTCAGCTGCATCAAGAGCAAAGATGATAAAAGTTGCAACAGTAAGTGGGGAAGATCAAGAGGTGGAGAAAGAAAGCAGTATGCACACATCAGACAGTAAGAACAGGCAAGGTGGAGCGGTCAAACGAGACACATTAATGGATAAAGTTGATCAAGGCAACAAGGCTATATGTGAGGCTCTGCAGAACCTCACCACTCACATTGCCAGCCTCCAGCAGACCGTTAAACCTCAGCACATGAGAATGGCCGAACCACCTGACCGGAAATACCAATCACAGCCTAGGAGCACAAACATTAGACAGTGCCAGCAGTGTCAATCATCCAATACAGGAAACAAATGTGACCACTGTTACAAATGTGGCAGTACGGAACACTGGGCAGCAGGTTGTCGTAGGAAAAAGTGCTCAGCTAATTCAAGTAAGATCGAAATCATACTTAACCCTGAAGGGGAGAAGCACCAAACCGACCCATTCAGCCTCAAAGCACCCCTCACTGGTAAACAACAACAAATGGCGAAGCTGGTAGGCAAAAGAGGCCAGGTCCGTGGCTTCTTAGGAGGTGTAGAGAGACCACAATATTGTGGGACACCGGCTCACAAGTATCGATAGTGGGGACGAACTGGAGAAAGAAACACCTGCCTGATGCTCAAATGAGGTCAGTGGAAGAGCTGCTCGAAGAGGGAGCTTTAGAGCTCTCAGCTGCTAATGGGACCAGTATTCCATATGAAGGATGGATAGAGACTGAGTTCAGCCTGTCCAAAAATGCTGTGGCTGGGATGACCAACAGGCCCGTCCAAGTTCCAATCCTAGTCGCCAGCGGTGACATTGAATGCCCCATCATCGGCTTTAATGTGATAGAAGAAGTAGCTTTGAGAAATGACACCAGCAAAGACTGTATCCCCCCCAGGGCATATGCTGGACAGATTGTGCTCAGCATTCGAGGTGGGGCGCAAAACTGCAAGAGCTGTCCTGTCTGTCCTAAAGAAACAAACGCCTGACAGCCATCCCCACATAGCCCGAGTAGGAAGGCGACCTGTGACCATCCCGAAGCGTAACATGATGACAGTGCAATGTGGTTGGCTAAATAAGAGTGTGTTGAGTGGGTCACATGCAGTGTTGGAGCAGAACTGTGAGACACCATGGCCAGCAGACCTAGTTGTTAGAGAACAGCTAATTCAGCTCCCCTCAGAAGGTGATGCTAAAGTTGCAGTGACTGTGGAAAACATGACTGACCATGATATCACCCTCTGTGGTCGCACTACACTGGGGTGGCTGCACAATGTTGATGCTATCTACATGCCACATGTAAAATGTATGGAGGGTGAGCTTTCTAAGACATCAGACGGAAGTACTTCCTTACCCACAGTGCAGTCCAGTCAGACAACAAAAACTGAGCCCTGGGACCCACCAGTGGATTTGAGCCATCTGACAAGTGACCAACAGCAGCAGGTAAAACAGATGCTGAGGGAGGAATGCAATGTTTTTGCAAAAGATGACTGGGACACGGGATGCATTAAAGATCTAGAGCTGGAGATACAGCTAAAAGACAAAGTGCCTGTGCAAAAGACATATAATGCAATCCCCAGACACCTTTATCAGGAGGTAAAAGCACACATACAAGACTTACTCAATCAGGGCTGGATCCAAAAATCTTGTTCTTCATATTCTTCGCCTGTGGTATGCATCAAGAAGAAAGATGGTGGCCTTCGCTTGTGTGTAGACTATAGGCTCCTGAATGCAAAGACACTGCCTGACAGACATCCCATCCCAAGAATACAGGAGATCCTGGAAAACCTTGGGGGCAACTCCTGGTTCACAGTATTGGACCAGGGAAAGGCTTATCACCAGGGTTTCATGAGTGAGAACAGCAGACCCTGTACTGCATTTATAACACCATGGGGACTCTATGAGTGGGTTAGGGTCCCATTCGGCCTTACTAATGCCCCAGCAGCATTCCAGCGCTACGTGGAGGGATGCCTGGGAGACCTCAGGGATGAAATGTGTGTCCCATATTTGGATGATGTACTCGTCTTTAGCTCAAGCTTCGAACAACACATCCAAAATGTGAGGAGAGTGCTACAGCGACAAAGAGAATGTGGTATCAAATTAAGGCCACAGAAGTGTGACTTTTTCAAATGTGAAGTCTGCTATGTGGGGCGAGTGGTTTCAGCAGAGGGATACAAGATGAACCCCAAAGAAGTTGAAGCAGTGCAAGCACTGAAACAGGAGAAACCATCGACCGTGAGAGAGGTGAGAAAGTTGATGGGTTTCCTTAGCTACTACAGACCCTACATACAGGACTTCTCAAGGGCAGCCAAACCCCTCTATGAACTCTTAGCAAAGCCCAAGTCTGAACACAAGCAGCGTGGAAAGAGTAAGGAGTGCCACCGCAAATCTGCCCAGCTGCCACCATCCCATCCAATCCAGTGGATGACAGTTCACCAAGAGACATTGGACAAAATAATAAACCAGCTGACAAACCCACCAATCATGGCATATCCAGATCTGGAGAAGCCATTTGTTCTTCATGTAGATGCCTCTGAGGATGGTTTGGGTGCAGTCTTGTACCAGCGTCAAGGGACTGCCCTGAGAGTCATAGGCTATGGATCACGGACACTGACAGCTGCAGAAAAAAACTACAAGCTACATTCAGGCAAGCTGGAATTCCTGGCACTGAAATGGGTCATAACAGAACGCTTTCGTGATTATCTGTTTCATGCGCCTCATTTTACTGTGTACAGTGACAATAACCCGCTGACATACGTCATGAAGTCAGCGAAACTTAATGCAGCTGGACACCGCTGGGTGGCGGAGTTGGCAGATTATCGGTTCACTCTTAAGTACAGGCCAGGGGCAGCGAATCGAGATGCAGATTTCTTATCAAGAAGAGGAAAGCCCATTGAAGACATCATGCAGGAATGCACAGAGGCATGTCAGCAAGATGACATTGAATGTATTGGGAAAGCCCTAGAGAGAGAGAAAACAGGAGAAATGAACTGGATCTCAGCTGTCACCTGTAATGTCAACGCGCTGCCAGAGGGATGCATCGTCTCAGAACCAATTCAGCCGTTTGCAGTTGACGACATCAGAGACGCCCAGGATCCAGACATAGCCATAAACCGAGTTTTGTCCCTGAAAAGAACACACACCTACCTGAAGCATAAAGAAAAGATGGCGGAGAGTGAGGCAGTTAGATACCTTCTTCGGCAGTGGCCCCATTTGCAGATTGATGGAGATGGCATTCTGAGGCGTGAGACCACCAGGAGAAAACAGTTTGTTGTTCCTGATTCATTAAAGCCCATGGTCTATAAACATCTACATGAGGAGATGGGACATTTAGGAGCAGACAGGATGGTTGCTCTCGCCAGGGAGTGCTTCTTCTGGCCTAAAATGAGGCAGGAAATGGAGCACTATGTCACTCAGGTGTGTCGCTGTATAAAGAAGAAGAAGCCTAACAGAATAACCAGAACACCAATTCAGAGCATTGAAACCTCTGCGCCGTTTGAGATGATATCCATTGACTATCTGCATTTGGACAAGTGCACAGGAGGTGAAGAATACATACTCGTAGTTGTGGATCATTTCACCAAATATGCCCAAGCATATGCGACAAGGGACAAGTCTGGGAAGACTGCGGCAAGAAAGCTCTTTGAGGACTTTATCATGCGCTTCGGTTTCCCATCCAAAATACACCATGACCAGGGGAAAGAATTTGAGAACAATCTTTTCCGCAAGCTTCAAGGCTACTGCGGTATCAGCCATTCTCGTACCTCCCCGTACCACCCACAGGCCAATCCTGCAGAGCGCTTCAATAGGACCCTCCTAGGTATGCTCCGGACACTTGATGAATCTCAGAAGTCAAGATGGAAAGACCATTTGAACAAAGTAGTTCATGCAGCTATTGGGAGGATATGATTCATGTCATCACCGAGAGGAAAGGTCCTGATAGTCCAGTGTATGTGGTTGAGCCATTGCAAGGGACAGGAAGAAGACGAGTGTTACACCGTAACCTACTGTTGCCATGTCCTTACCTGGTTGAAGAGTCTGGGGTGTGTGAAAGCAGCCTGAAAGAGAAAAGCCGTGGAAACAAACAGAGACAGTTAGCAAGAAGACATCATCAGACCAAGCCCGATACTGACCAAACAGACACAGGCAGTTCTAGTGAAGATGACTGTCACATGTGGACAGCACTGAGATATGCTGATCCACCCCTCAACCCAGAAACAGAGGATTTCTGCCCCCGGAGTGACGCACTCGGAGAGAAGTCTGAGCCTGCTTTCAGAGCAGAGGGGCATCCTGAAGAGGAACAGGTGGAGGAGAGACGCAGTTTGGAGGAGGAGGTTGAAGCTCCAGCTGTTGGACCCGAGAGTGACCAGAGTGATGCTGAGACATGGAGACACAAGCCAAAGAGAATGAGACAGCCCCGGCGTGTCTACACATATGAAAAACTAGGCCAGCCAACCGTCCAGCAATGGAGCACATGCCCTGTCAGTGTGAACAGCCCTTCAAGTGGCATCCATCATTCCTCTGTCCCACCATCATTCATGTATCCTTTACAGTATGAATAGATATAACAGAAAAACACAGAGTCAACTTCACATGAGAGTTTAATCTAAGCGTAACATTACAGTTGCAGTTCATGTTGATGTAGTATTGACACATGTTACAGTTAAAAGAGAAACAGGTACTCTGAGCATTATTACTATAATAAATAGAGGGAAGGTTTATCATTCTAGCGTCAAAGAGTAAGACAGTAGTGAGTACAATATGGGTTTACTGAACTCATGGTTTTGAAGTGTGTAATCACATGATGTTGGGGTGTAAATGGTATTTTCCTTGTCCCACTGCGAAGATTCGGCGGGCCCACCAATACTTCGAGGGATAACCCACCCTTCAGTACAAAAGGACTATGAACATTTAGTTTTGTATCGTGACCATGAGAGACTTGTCCTGAGATACTAAGAGATGGTATAGCCTCTCACCCAGTAACGTGTAATATGTGTGGAAATACTTGTTTGCTCACTCATCTTTGGTAAAATGTTCTATTTTTGGTAAATTGTCAAAGATTAGAAAGAAAATGTGTGGCAACATTTTTCTTTTGTGGGGGAGGGTGTTGCGCTCTAAAAGTAGTTATAAAACTTAAATTTTTCTGAATTGTGGGGAAAATCTTTAAAGACTATTCTTATTTAATTGTGTTTTGTTTTTGGACACATTTCTAGTTAATTTTTGTAGTTTACTGGCTCCAGGAGGTCAGAGTTCAGATGTGTGATGTCATCAGTAAGCGCAGAAAAAAAACAGTGTCTGAGACGTGAGGGGGCGATGTTTTGCTGATGATACGCTATTCTGCCTGTAAACTCCAAACCTGAACTGAGGAGAATAAAGTTGCAAGAAAAAGGAGAATGGAGTCATGTCTCTCTGAGGGTGCAACACAAGGAGAGCTTAACTTCTGTCTTGCTAGCTTGCCCTGCGCTCTTCCTTCTGATTACATTAACTCAGTGGACCGACACATCAAATTCACCAGGGAGGATATGAAAAGTGGCAGGTTAGCCTTCTTAGACTGTGAGATTTCCATCAGTAATGGGGAACATCTAAAAGCTGACGTGTACTGTAAACCTATACGGATCAGTATTTAAGGTTTGACTCTCATCATCCACTGAAGCACAAACTGGGTGTCATCAGGACGCTACAACACAGAGTGAACACCATCCCCACAGACACAGCAGCCAGGGAGGCAGAAGAACAGCACATCAAGAAGGCCCTGAGTAAATGTGGTTATCCCAGCTGGACTTTTGTCAAAGCAGGAAAGGCACCTAAAGAAAGCTCCAGCCGATCCAGGAGAGAAGGAAAACCGCTGCCCAAGTGAAAACCTGTAGTGATCCCATATGTGTCCGGAGTATCGGAGCAGTTGAGATGCATTTTTTCTAAACACCTGGTCTCTGTGGCTTTTAAACCCCAAACCACGCTGCGCCAAAAATTGGTCCACCCCAAGGATCGGGTGCCCCGACACAAACAGAGTAACATAGTGTACGCTGTTAAGTGCCAGGAGGATTGGCAGGATTTATACATCGAGGAAACCAAACAACCTCTGGCGAAGCGGATGGCACAACACAGAAGAGCTACCTCGTCAGGCCAGGACTCTGCAGTCTATTTACACCTACAGGCCAGTGGACACTCTTTCAATGTTGAGGATGTAAAATCCTGACAGGGAGGACGCTGGTTTGAGCACAGAGTCAAGGAGGCCATTTACGTGAAAAGGGAAAGACCATCTCTGAATCGAGGAGGGGGCCTAAGGGTACATCTTTCGCCATCTTACAATGCTGTGATTGCAGCCATTCCCCAACTCTCTGTGAATGGTACTCATGGCCATTGATCAGTGGGCTTTGATCAGTGGGTTTTGGTCAGTGGTTGTTGATCAATGGTCATGAGAATTTGCATAATTAAGATTAAGGAACTGACCTCACAGCCCATTGTTCCTTCAGTGGGCTGGTTTCAGTCATTATGCAAATGTACCGTTTATAAGATTGAAACCTGCAGTCAGCTGAGACTGAAGAAGTCACTTGAATGAGTGACGAAATGTTTCTCCCACAAAACGCTACGCCCAGATGAACAGAATCAACTTTTGGAAGTCTTCATTTACATGTCTCCTGTGTGAGTCTGTGTTGCCGTGTGAGTTTACATTTCCGTGTGCTCCCTCGCCCTCTGTGTGTCCTAGTCATCTCCATGTTCCCCTCATTTAAACAAGCTCCCTCCCCAGGGCCTGGGGGTTGTTTTTCCTGCTGGTCAAACTCTGAGTTGGCTCCCTCTGATGAGGTCTGGGTGCAACTCAGCGCTATCTGGAAACAGTCTATGGACAATAAAGATGGTGTCAAACAGCGACCAGGACTGTTTCTACCTCCTCTTTCTCTTCCCCTCCTTTTTTGTGAGTCGTTTATTTTTTCAAACTCAGCCAACATGTTTTTACCCCTTTTGTTCTTTTCTTTGCTAATATTGGTATTTAATCACTTTATCTCATTTAACTAATTATGCAACTACATGCATACCCATTCATTTATTTTATTTCTATTTTGATATCTTCAGTTTACACATATGTTTGTATGATTACATGTGTGTGTTTATGTGTGTGCACAGGCATATACATATGTATATATTTGTGAAAGTCTCTATCTGTATACATATTAATGTAGATGTATGTGAATTTGTCCACATTTGTGAACTGGTATGTCTGCAGATTAACACATATCTGTTGTGTATTAGTTTAAATAAAATAAATAAACACACAGTGTGTGTCAGGTGACAGTCTGGGTTGACCAGCTATGTCACGATCCTGGGTCTCTGACGCAGCGTTTTCAGTTTACGTTTTGAGTTCTTAAGTTATCCCTTTATATGCTGAGTAAACTGGGTTATGTTTTGATTGCCTTAAGTTTAGTTTTGTTTCACTTAGGTCTTCTGTGTTAGTCTGTCATGTTTCTTGTCTTCTTGTCCATGTTGTCAAGTTCGTGTTGTCATGTCTGCGTTCCATGCATGTTTCCTGTTTTATTTTGAAGGGCTGTGTCCTATATCAGTGTAGTCGGCTTTGCTTCCTTTGTCTCGTTATTTCAGATTAGCGTCAGCTGTTTCCAGATGTGTTTCCACTTCCCCTAATCACCCTTGTGTGTTTTTAGTCTGCGTGTTTCTGTTCAATTTTTGTTAGGTCGTCTGTTTTTCTTCGTCATGTCTCCATGTTGCCAGGATTTTCCACGTTTAAGGTTTTGCTCTTTGTGTTCAGCATTCAGTTTTCCCAGTTTAGTTCTAATTAGTTTCCCCCTAGTGTCCGTGTGCCTTTTGTTTTGTAATGTTTTTTATCACCCTTATTAAATGGCTTGCTTTTTGTTAACATTCAAGTTTTGTTCCAATTTCCTTGGTGTCTGCATTTTGGCTCCTCTTCACAAATTCATACAGTGTGCTGCTGCACACTGTGACAGGCTAGATCTGATGTCAGCGCACATAGTCTGTTTTAACATTCAGATGAACTGTTCAATACTTCAGTGTTGTTGAAACTGGAGTTTCACTGACCTTGAAATTCTTCGTAAAGTGTTATTTAGTGAATATTAACTGCTTCAGCTGTTGATAAAGGGAGTAGCTGTGTGCCTGTCTGTTTGCAGGCAGTTTGCTGTGTGAAGTTGTGAGTCAGCTGAGGGAGGCACTGTTGGCACAGACACTTTTGCGAATGAGTATCTTTATTCAATATTAATTTTAGTATGGATTAATATTTGAGTATCATATTACCTACTACTGAGACTTACCGCAGTTTCCCACCCCAATATCCCGAGCAGTCTGTCAGACAATCGTGCATTGTTCAAAGCCTCATTTTTATCCTTTTTTTCCCTCTTATGTAGATCAATCTGCACCCAACTGCTGTTTTATTCTGGTCCACTTTGTATGGTTCTTCTGCTTTAACTTCTCTATGATTCCCTGATTGTTTCCAACTATGACTCCTCCTCACCTGGCTCCATCCTTTGTGATTATCTGCTGTACCTTAAGGGGTGGAATTAAGAACCAGTGAAGCTAACAGGTGGTATTAAATTCCGGTTCTTTTGGATTCTTTAGGGCCAAGAAAGACACGGCTCAAAAGTGGTCTTTTTACTTTAAAAAATTATCTTTAATTAATATATCCTGGATATGGAGACCTGAGCACAAAACACACAACCCCAGGTCTGAAGCACAAACGGAAGCCTAGTTATTTATATAGTTGCTCTCGACGTCACACCACACTTTAAGTTTCGATCAAACAGCCTAGTTGGTTTCACTTTCTAGCTGCAAAAGCACGCTCTGCAAAAGCATGTAATTTCCTGTCAGCCTTCAACCTAGTTTTACACTGAAGTCTGGGCCTCTCATAAAACACACTAATCAGCATTCACCTTTCCCTACTACGCCTCCCTAACTTATTTTGTTCATCAATTGTTCTCTTAATTATTCAATTTTGGTTCAACCTATCATGTTTGGGGCTCCCTAATCAAAAGGATTAACCTAATTATGTGAATAAGCATGTTAGCATCTATCCATCGGCACTCAAGGTCCTCCCTACAATATATCAATTCAGTCAGTTACGCTGAGCGACGTTTTTGACGTTTTTGACTTTCAATTGACCGAGTGACAACTCATATCAGCACAGTTGCAATGTGTGTATAAAAAAATCATTTATATATACTATTCAATGTTACTCATTTCAGTGAACAACCTTTTAACACCTTTAACACACTTAAAGTGCCGCTTTCACATCCCTCCAGGTGCTTCCTGTTGCTCGCTCTCTTCTCTCTTATCTGATTATCAACATCCTGTACACAAAACTGTTGCTTCTGCAAGTGCGAAAGTTTCCAAGCAGAATGTGCCTTAACTCTGACCTACAAGTCACAGTACATTTTATCTGTCTATGCAAGCATCTTCATTGACCTTTTACACCGTGACACCTTTCACAATAGATTAGAAGAAAATCATTATAACCGCTTATTCTACTAAAAGATCAAAGAGAAAGCAAACATTTTAATCCATTAAGTTTAAGCCTAAAAGCAATTACTCATGCGTAAGTTTTATCATAGCTAAATTATCAAGCTCCCTTGATAAAGCCCCTTATTTCAAATTAAACCCAAAATCGCCCCTTCTTGACAGCAAAAGCTTAGTCAAATCATTTCTCTAAAACTCTCAGCAATTCTCCTCTAGGGTATATTTGCCCCGGGCCTCCAAACCTGTATTTAGGAAGAAAATCAGTCTAATCATCAAGTTAAATCTTTTACACCACTGGCTCCACTCAAACCTGCCTAGAAACAACACCTGTGTGTTAACACTAACTTCATTTTAAAACTCACATTTCCTGTGTTATAACATGTTCTTGATACAGCATATTTTCATTTCATTTTGCTCTTCTTAATGTAACAGTACATTCTAATTATACTTTACCAGACTTAACCAAAATATATGTGCTTTCCTTACTTTGCTCCTGCTTTAAAGGAAAAAACCTTGGTCACTTCGACAAGTGTTTGTTATTCTATAACTGCATTTTACATGAAAAGTCTAGCAATCTCCTATGTGACTCATAAATATTACTTTTGTTTTAGAATTTTCTTAAAGCAAACATCAGCAACCCAAAATCAGCAGCCAAAACATTAAGTCTGCAAAGCATTCCCTTTCTCTCCCCAACAGAGTCAATTGTTTGTCCCCCTTTATTCATGCTAACCCTCATTCACTCAATTACACACATTCACTCAAAAGAAAAACAATTGTCTATCATTTTTGGTCTGGATTGACACGCGGCAATCCTTTTAGACCGGAACTCCCAGGTTCCCACAGGTGGCCTTCTCCTCAGCCAGTTGTAATCTGGAAAAGATTTTCAGCACTGTTAATTCAATCTTGCAGGCCTGCTTACAAAAAATGAGAAAAAAAAGAGAGCTGATTATTAGCTCATCAAAACACAAAACATAATCACCTGACAGGTTTTCTCTAAGTGCACTGTTACAATGTTAAAGGGCCCATGTTTACTAAAACCCCCTCTCTTTAAAATAAGAAAACAACCCAAACCTCACTGACACAATCAACCCATCACTCAAACAACAACCCCAAAGATCTTAAACACAGAAAATGTTGCTTATTAATCTATCGATATGTTATGGGAATTAGAACTTCAGGGCCACAAAAGTTTTGCTATACTCTTTGTTTGACTAATACTTAGTCTGAAATCAGACTTAAAATCACTCTCGCTGTTCATTTTCCCCACATCATATCTCGTTGGTTGGCCTCAGATTCCACAGCGTCCTGAGAGTCGAGGTCAACTGGCATAATTTCACAGAAAATCTTGTTAAAAGCCACACAATTTGCACACAGTAATGTTCCCCTTTAAGCACTTTAACATACTTAGATTTAGCATAAGATATAAACCCGTTATAACGTGTCCTCATTAAATTATAAATTTCTTGTCCAACTCTGTACTTCTGAACAGACCTGACCACCTTATTTAATTATCCTATATTTTACCATTATCTATTTTACCAACTAATTATGTGTTAACCTATAACTTTCTTCCGACCGCCGCATGTGGAAAATTGATCCAGGTCTGCTTTGGACCTAAAAATAACAAAACTGAGACATTTTCCTTATTATCATCAGTGCTTAAACGACCCACTTCTCTCTCTCCGGCCAAAAATACCAATTTATTTCATGTATTCACCTTGATAAATGTAAGCGTGTTCTTCCTTGCATTCATATTATGTGGTCATGTTAATAGAGTGTAAGCTGCTTCTTCACTGCATATGTATTTTATAATCAGGTTTAGCTCATGCCTCTTTGCACTGAGCTGTGGATTCAAACTATCTCAATTCTGCTTCTCCCCAAAAAATAATTTCACATGTAACCATTTGTATATGTGTGTTTTTTACCTTTTTAACCTCATTGTTGTGATGTGGTGAAAATTTCTAAACCTTCATAAGTTCAGCTTTCGATCCAATTTTCCCATATGCATTCACTATATAATGTCCAGGTTCACCTCTCACTGTTCTCACAGTTTCCTGTGGGGCCTCGCAGATCAACACAGGCCCAAATCAGCTGTTTCTTCTCTCTTGATCTTTTCAGTCTTTTCTTTGAGGATTACTCCAAGCATGGCAAATATGAAAATCAGTGTTCAGTGCTTCCACACAGTTGTTTATCCCACTGTTCAAATCAAATCAAATCAAATCAAATCACTTTTTATTGTCACATCACATGTGCAGGCACACTGGCACAGCACATGCGAGTGAAATTCTTGTGTGCGAGCCCCACAAGCAACAGAGATGTGCAAACACAACAACACAAACGAGCAAAATACAAGAATGGCCAACCTGAAACTAATAAATATATGTACAATATATAATAGTGTATGCATTTCTGGATGTGTATACTAAATATTTTCCTACGTGTGTGTGTGTGTGTGTGTGTGTGTGTGTGTGTGTGTGTGTGTGTGTGTGTGTGTGTGTGTGTGTGTGTGTGTATACACATTTTTACAAATTAAATAGTAAAAAAATAAAATAAAATAATAATAATAATAATAATAATAAAATATATAAAATATACAGAGTTGAATATGTGCAAAACAAGTGGCATTTATATACAGT
Source organism: Rhamphochromis longiceps (assembly GCF_057381845.1). NCBI lineage: Eukaryota > Metazoa > Chordata > Actinopteri > Cichliformes > Cichlidae > Rhamphochromis > Rhamphochromis longiceps. The sequence continues at coordinate 6,046,743 of NC_140560.1, forward strand.
GTGGAGTGCATAATGTTGAAGTTCCAGTAGTGAAGCTGAGGTGTCTATGACGTGTTCAGCAGTCTGATGGCCTGATGGAAAAAGCTGTCTCTCAGTCTGCTGGTACGGGACCGGATGCTGCAGAACCTCCTTCCTGATGGAAGCAGTCTGAACAGTTTATGGCTGGGGTGACTGGAGTCCTTGATGATCCTCCCCGCTTTCCTCAGGCACCGCTTCCTGTAGATGTCTTGGAGGGAGGGAAGCTCACCTCCAATTATCCGTTCAGAGCACCGCACTACTCGCTGGAGAGCTTTGCAGTTGTAGGCGGTGCTGTTGCCATACCAGGTGGTGATTCATCCAGTGAGGATGCTCTCAATGGCACAGCGATAGAAGGTCCTGAGGATGCGGGGGCTCATGCCGAATCTTTTCAGTCTCCTGAGAAAGAAGAGGCGCTGCTGCGCCTTCTTCACTGTTTTGTTTGTGTGTACTGACCACGTAAGATCCTCAGCCAGGTGTACGCCAAGGAACCGGAAGCTGCTCACTCTCTCCACAGCAGCGCCGTTGATGGTGATGGGGGTGTGTACTTCTCTGCACCTCCGGAAGTCCACTATCAACTCCTTTGTCTTTGCGACGTTGAGGGTGAGATGGTTGTCTTGACACCAGTGGGTCAGGGCGCTGACCTCCTCCCTGTAAGCCGTCTCATCACCGTTGGTGATAAGACCCACCACTGTAGTGTCGTCCGCAAACTTCACAATGATGTTGGAGCTGTTAGTGGCTGTGCAGTCGTAGGTGTAGAGTGAGTACAGGAGAGGGCTCAGTACACACCCCTGTGGAGCACCAGTGTTCAGTGTGATGGGGGATGAGGTGATGCTGCCCAGTCTGACCACCTGGCGTCTGTCAGACAGGAAGCTAAGGATCCAGCTGCAGAGGGAGCTGCTCAGTCCTAGATCCTGCAGTTTCCTGTCCAGCTTCGAGGGAACGATGGTATTGAATGCTGAGCTGTAATCTACAAACAGCATCCTCACATACGTGTCTCTCTTCTCCAGGTGTGACAGGGCAGTGTGTAGTGTCAGGGCTATGGCATCATCAGTGGACCTGTTGTGGCAGTATGCAAACTGTAGAGGGTCCAGTGAGTCGGGTAGTGCAGAGCAGATGAAGTCCCTGACCAGCTTCTCGAAGCATTTGCTTACGATGGGGGTCAGGGCTACAGGTCGCCAGTCGTTCAATGAGGAGATGGTGGAGGATTTGGGTACAGGGACGATGGTGGCCATTTTGAAGCAGGCTGGGACTACAGACAGAGAGAGGGAAAGGTTGAAGATGTGCGTGAACACTCCAGCCAGCTGAGCCGCGCATGACCTGAGGACGCGGCCGGGAATCCCGTCCGGACCAGTAGCTTTGCGTGCGTTCACCTTCCTGAAGCACCTCCGCACATCCTCCTCAGACACAGTGTGCGCACTGACGTCATCCGCGGTGCGCACACTGTCCGGTCTCATGGTGTTCGCTGTGTCGAATCTAGCGTAGAATACGTTTAGATCCTCACACAGAGAGGCCGTGGTCTGCGGTGTGCTGGTTTTCCCTCTAAAGTCTGTGATCGTGTTTAGTCCCTGCCACATACTCCGAGGGTTGTCAAACTGTTGTTCCACCCTGTCCCTGTACTCACGTTTGGCTGCTTTGATCGTCTTCCGGAGTTGGTAATGTGCGTGTTTGTAGTCCGATGTGTTCGCGGAGGCAAAGGCGGTGTTCCGTGCCGCGCGAACATCTCCGTTAATCCAGGGTTTTTGATTTGGGAAGGATTTGACTGTTCTGGATGGGACGACATCTTCCACGCATTTCCTGATAAATCCACAGACTGAGTCTGTGTATTCATCAATGTCTCTGGCGGCCACGTGAAACATTTCCCAGTCCGCGTGATCAAAACAGTCCCGCAGCGCAGACTCCGATTGGTCCGTCCAACAGTGCACCGCCCTCCGGGTTGGAGCTTCCTGTTTCAGCTTCTGCCTGTAGGCGGGCAGGAGCAGGATGGAGCAGTGATCTGATTGGCCGAATGGGGCGCGGGGGAGGGCTTTGTACGCATCCCGGAAAGAGGTGTAACAGTGGTCGAGTTGCCGGTTTCCACGTGTGTTGAAAAGGATGTGTTGATGGAGTTTTGGTGAGACTTTCTTCAGGTTTCCCTTATTAAAGTCTCCGGCTGTGATAAACGCTGCCTCTGGGTGTGCGGTTTCCTCGCTGCTGATCGCGCTGTACAGTTCCCTGAGTGCACGGTCAGTGTCGGCTTGTGGGGTAATGTAAACAGCCGTAATAATCACTGCTGTAAATTCCCTCGGTAGCCAGAATGGCCGGCACTTAATCATCAGGTACTCCAGGTCCGGTGAGCAGAAGGATTTGACCGGGTGCACGTTCGCATAATCACACCAGCTGTTGTTGATCATGAAACACACACCACCGCCTCTGCTTTTCCCAGTAAGATCCTGTGACCTGTCCGCGCGGTGCACAGAGAACCCCGGCAGTTGTATTGCGGAGTCCGGTACTTTGTCCGATAGCCAGGTTTCTGTGAGGCAGATCACGCAGCAGTCCCGCATCTCTCGCTGGAATGAGATCCGTGCCCGAAGCTCGCACAGCTTGTTCTCCAGAGACTGCATATTAGCCAGTATTAAACTGGGTAACGGTGGTCTGTAAGTGCGCCGTCTCAGTCGAACCAGAACGCCAGATCTTCTCCCTCTGCGTCGGCGTTTGCGGCCTCCAGGGCCAGAGAACAAAGGCGTCTCAGGTGAGATGAATGGGGGGTCTGCAAACGGAGCGTCCGTGTTGCAAAACTTGAACTCCGGAAAGTTATAAGAAAGACCGTCTTTTATGTCCAGTAAGGTTTGTCGGTCGTACACAAGGAGACAAGTGCTGCTCGTGAAAAAATAAAGGAAAAGTAAAATTAAACACAGAAGAAAGCCGTTGCTTGGGGGAGCTCGCGACGAGGCTGCCATACTCGGCGCCATCTTGAAGCATCACATCACATCAACATCACATCAACTTCCCAGCTTGGAGTTCAGGGTGCATGTTCCATCAAGTATTTTCTTACATGATGCTGCTGGAGTCGTCAGTGTTATAGTTCAGTTGCACTGTCTTTTTGCTATTAATTCTTCAAGTACACGGTGTTCTGTCTGTCTTCTGTCTTCATCAGGAGATTGACTGTCCTTTAAGCTTCTTCTCAGGATAAGGAGACAATGAGAGGTGAAGCTGTCGAATTTTAAGCCAAAGCCTGGCCTGTTTTCATCCCAATTCTGTTACTCTATGCTTTTGCCGCTGAACTCATGTTTTCAGGTTGAGAAGAATCCACCTGTATTGACACACTAAAACCTTCAATTAATATCCTTTTCATTTCTTTTCTCAAGACATCCATTAGCTTCATCTGCCTAGATTTTAACTCTTCTCTCTCTCTCTGGGTGCACACTTCACACACCAGCCAGTTTCCTTTTATGGTCATGCAAAGTTCCTGTCACACACACAGCTTCCTGTCACACAACTACACAGACTCATATTTTTCTGTTTCTCTCTTTCCTGTTTCTACAGGCTAATCGAACTCTTGTTATTTTAGTATTTACAGTCTCTAAACCCTCTGTAATTCTGCTAAGTCTTGATCTAAAAACAATGCACCCTTATTTCACAATCTTCAGCGTGCTCAGCAGAGCTCTTTCAGACATCAGGACAGTTTTCCACACATGTCACCATTCTTTCAATTCAGTTTCGTAGCATCATCCACGCAATAGTTTGCGGACGACACAACGCTGGTGGGGCTCATCACCAAGGGCGATGAGACCCACTACAGGAAAGAGGTTGAGCTCCTGACCACGTGGTGCAGAGACAACAACCTCCTGCTAAATGTCAGTAAGACCAAGGAGATTATTGTCAACTTCCAGAGAGGCCACACCTGTCACCCCCATTGACCATCGACGGCGCTGCGGTGGAGAGGGTGAGCAGCACCAAGTTCCTGGGGGTGCACATCAGTGAGGACCTCTCTTGGACCACCAACACAGCATCACTGGCCAAGAAAGCACAACAGCGCCTCTACTTCCTGCGCAAACTCAAGCGGGCAAGTGCTCCACCACCCATCCTGACTACATTCTACAGAGGAACTATTGAAAGTATCCTCTCCAGCTGCATCACTGTGTGGGGCGGTAGCTGCACTGACTATAACAGAAAAGCTCTACAACGCATTGTGAGAACAGCTGAGAGGATAGTTGGTGTACCACTCCCCTCCCTGCAAGACATTTACACCACTCGCCTCACCCGCAAAGCCATCACAATTGTCAACGATGCAACCCACCCCGCGCACTGTCTGTTCAGCCTCCTGCCCTCTGGAAAGAGATACAGAAGTCTCCGCTCCCGCACTACCAGGCTCACCAACAGCTTCATCCACCAGGCTGTGAGACTGCTGAACTCTCTTCCCTCCCGGCTCCCAGCCAGCAGAATCACCAGATTGGCAGAAGTATAGTAGACAGATTGGACTCTACCCCCCCACACTCTCCAACAAGGAAACACTCTCTGAACCAAGAACTGAAAACATTCCTGACTTGCATTGCAATTGCAGACACCTGCTGCTATATATATTTTTTTAGTATTCTTTTAGCACTATTTATATTATTATATTACTATTTATTATCTTATTGTTAGGGCTGTTTTTGTTTTTGTTGTGCATCTGCACCTTATTGTTGTCAATGCCTACGCATGGGACAGTGTGAAACGTAATTTCAATTCCTTTGTATGGCAAGTACATTTGAAGAAATTGACAAATAAAAGTATTCTATTCTATTCTATTCTATTCTATTCTATTCTATTCTAATACTTTCATCAGCATGTTACACTCCCCCCAAAACTTCCTTAAAAAATAAAATAAAATAAATCGTCTCTCACACACACACCAAGCCCTTTTTCTCTCAACATAATGTGCACCTTTCATTCATCCAAATAACAATTTTACACTCCATTTATACATTCACACATTTATATATAACAAAAGACTGCCACTAACTGCCAAGATAAATGATTTCCATTACCATATTACAACTTTTCGACCATTTTAAAAGCCTCTAAGGCCCAGGTTCGCCCACCCTGCTGGTCAATCACCCCGCTTCGGGAACGCCCTCTCCAATAACGGTCAAATTTCTAGGCCCTAATTAATTTATAACCGCTTCCCGCGGCTCGACAGGAAGCTCCACCTCCAGCGTCTAAGTATCCCACTTGCGCCTTACAGCTTTACTTAAAGCTTACCTGTCAATCACATTAAATGGTCACGGCTGGGGCCGCGCCCCTGTCGGTCAAACCGTGCAATAAAAGTGGTGCTTGACCACTGATTATTAATGACTGTCCCTACCTGTCGCGGGTATCACCCAAATGACGCTGTCGTCGCAGGAAATTGCAGCGCGTCCGCCGCAAGATGGAGCCATAACATTCAGAACATTTTGCACCCCTAGAGAAACGTCCTACAATTTAAATAATTCTGGAAGCATCACTGTGGACTCTAACCGCCAGTTTGTTATCTGATGCCCGGGTCCCACCCTATAATCAATGTGGGAATAAAATTCCCTGACCAAATGTCCTAATCTAATCTCTTTTCTTGGCTGACGTAACGCACACATAACACACCAACTTCTAACATACGTCACAACAATTAAAAATCCACCCCAGTATTAACAACAATGAGCTTTCACCAAATAAGCCCAAACTTTACTTTTATTTATCCCAAATTACCCAAAATTATCATGGACATGTCACCTGAAATCTACTTAACAGATTTTATAATTTAGTTTAATTTCCACTACTGAGCCAATTTAATGGTAACAATCTTCAATTCAGTGGACAACTAATTTAGAATTCATCCAGTGTGCACAATTTTCAACAGGCTTGCGCTTACCTATTATTCTTTTAGACCGGTCTGTTGTCCACCTCGTATCAGATCGCACCTTAAGGTCCAAATTAGAACCCTCAGCCGCACAAGAATCCGGGTCACTGGCACCAAGTATTAAATTCTGGTTCTTTTGGATTCTTTAGGGCCAAGAAAGACACGGCTCAAAAGTGGTCTTTTTACTTTAAAAAATTATCTTTAATTTACATATTCTGGAATATGGAGACCTGAACACAAAACACACTTTCTAGCTGCAAAAGCACGCTCTGCAAAAACATGTAATTTCCTGTCAGCCTACAACCTAGTTTTACACTGAAGTCTGGGCCTCTCATAAAACACACGAATCAGCATTCAGATTATATATTTTATTTCCTAACAGTGGTCTGAAATTATTAATTTTATTATTGCTAAGTTGTGAAACTGTAAATAAACAAATTTATTTAAACAGTTTCAGTTTCAACACATCACTCCCAGATTAAGATTTCACCAGTTTCATCTCCATAAAAGATGCAGAGCATCATGTTGAATTGTTGGACATGAACACACTGATTTCAGAACTTTTATACAGTTGTACAAGACATTCAAAGCTGAAGAACCTGGTGCTAATTTGTTTACGTATGCTATACTGATGCTATCACTATCCAGTTGTGAGTGTGTAGGCATCTGCGCCATTTACTTCAGGGTAAAGAGGAAATGATGTCCTTCATGAAGCCTCCTGATTGGCAGAGCTAACTCAAAATTTCGTCCTATTAGCTTAAAATTTTGAGATACCTAACTCAAAGAGAAACAAGCTTCCATATTTATGGAACTGAATGAGTCCCCAGCATCAACACTTTGTCTTGTGTTGTCTTTTGTCAACTTTGCTGTTTTGAATAGGAAATGATTAACATAAATATGGCACAAATTAATTAATTTTCAACAAAGCCAAAGCTGAACTATAGACCTTATGCTGCTGTAATATGCAACATAATATGTCTTTCTAAAGAAATATTTTAAGTTATAATATTTCAAAGTTTTTTAGAGTCCATTATAGTTCAGTTTGGATTATGCCTATTGTTGTATTGCCAGCTTTTATGATTGTTATTCATTCATTTTTACTTCAGTTTGAAAAACTGAAGTAAACTTTCAGTTTTACTTTCAGTTTGAAACACTGCAGCCAATGCATGCTTTTAACAGCATTGGCAATGTGTTTGGGTATTTAAAAATTTTTTTTTTTTTTTGTTATTTCTTGATTTTAAAACATCCCCTGAAAATGGATAGAGGATAGACTGAGCTGGAAACAAATGAAAAAGTTATCAATATCCAAAGACAAGATGTTGTTAAGGAGTTCAGAAAGGCTGGAAACTATTGTTCAAGACCACGTTAAAAAGTGCAAGAAATTCTGACTCCTTGGAACAGACTGGTGCACAGTACTATGACAGTAAAAGAGTGAAAAGAACATCAATACTATGCATTGACTACACACTGCATAGAAAACTGCATAAAAAACTGCACATAAACCTTCAGATAAGGCAATGTTCTTCCATGCTCATCTGGCTGTCTTGTAATTGTACAAGAAGGTGTAAATGCCATAAAAGACTGCAACTAATCTCCTGTGCCCTGTCAACGTTTACATACAAATAATAGGAAAAAAATAAGAACAGTGTATAAACACAGGCATGGGCTGCTCAAGTCATCTTTGAAGGTTCTTTGAAGGAAAAGAGATCAAAGGATCTTTGTCTGTTTTAGATGAGTTTTTATTTCACTTTACACAGAGGAGAAAAGTGAAAATACACAACTGGCTCAAACAAAGGCTGACAGTTTTATAAGTACGGGATAGAACAATTGAGAACATCAGAACCATAGAAAGAAACCTAAGCTTCCTTTTATACTTGATGTGTCTGTGTTAACAGATGGAGCTGTTACTGAGACAGTGAGCTCAGGTTGAATCAAAGAAAACCTGTTTCTAGCATCTAAAACAGCAGCACCGCTCCTGTAACCACCATTAAAACCTTTAAAAGCTAGTTCATTATCAAACACACCTTTTAGCTGCTCTATCCACCACTCTTTGTGTTACACAGCAAAAAAAAAACCCTGAAGTTGTATTACAATATGCAGATGTACAGTTAACTTATTCTGATAATATGTTTAAATTATACAGCTGTTTACATGATGCACACCTGCAGCAAACAGGGGTGAGTCTAAATCAGGGCATGAGGTGTACTAGACCAGATTTATTTTGAGGTTTTTCATAACATTTAACAGATCGAAAGTGAAATAACAGAAATCACTGCCTCAATTAAAGTGTGTTAATATTTAAAATATACAAATGAAAGCTTTTTTTTTTTTACAAGCCAATAAAAATGTACATGGGCTTGTAAAACTCTGAACCACTGACCTGAAGGATTTTAGGTTGGGCACAGGAATTATATAATATAATAACATCTTGTGTTCAGCAGCACAAAAACGTTGCATCAAAGCACAGGGCAAGGCTCACTTCTCTTCATTGTAACCACCACATTCTCCTTTAAAGGCTTACAGACACAAACTACCACATTCACTCATTGACACATTCACTTAAACATGCAGAAACACATGTACAAAAACTCATGAAGCCTTCTGAGAAGACAGAGTAAAGATTATTTTTATGCCTTAGTTTGGATTGCATATTTATCTTATTTTATTTGACTCTGAGTCCACTGGAGAGGATTTATATATTTTTGCATTTAAAAAATAAAATTAAATATGGCACAAGTTTTGATTTTTTTTTCTGACAAATGAAGCAGATGGTAAACAACCTTCCTTGAACAGGGCACAGACAAAGAGGCCAGGTTCACCTTAGGAAGGCTCACACTAGCTTGGGTGAGCCTTTTCCCTTACTGTCTCTCTGTGTTGCTTTTCAGGTTTGTGGTAGGCAGAGGTAATCAGTGCAGCTGGACAGGCTCCCAGGAGAGCTGACTATCTCAATCTTTGCTCTCGTTCCTCCCACCCAGCACTGTGCTATTTGTTCACTAGACTTCAGCCTGGTTATTTGAGGTTTTAGTGTACGCAGCAGCATACACTAAACATTTATCCTACTGCTGACATGATGAGCAACACAGCTCGTAAAGTTAATTATAGTTTTGATTCTTTTTGGTTAATGAAATTTTGTCATTTGGGTTAAATTTAATTTTTCCTATTAGCTGTGACTTATGTGCCATGACCATGAGTGAGATAAAGAGAAGGAAGTGACTTGGTAATTTATATCGAATTATAGAGCAGTGTGTGATTGGTTGATTCATCAGCAGCTTTTAACTTGGGTTACACATTGCTAATATAGGAAATTCCCCTTTTACCAGTAGCAAGAATGTTTAATAATTACTCCCTAAAGTCACAAAAGATGTCTTGTGATCGTGTGTTATTACCTTATACAAATTATTTTCTGGATGATCAACAATCAGCTGATTATAAATAATTAATGAATTTCATCTACTAGAAAGATAGCAACAAAACAAACAACAGACATCAAATTTTCAATGCTTACATATGGCTCTGATGGCTGATGCTCTTTTCATAGAGCATGTTTGTAATGACTTCATATTCCACTAGATGGCAGCAAACTACCATTAGAGTTTGTTGCTCTCCTGTTCCATCTCAGAACTATAAGTACTAAATACCAAATCAGCTGTTTCTTTAAAAGTCTTCCTGACCCAACATTTACGTGCATTGTGAGTTTTTTGTCATTTTTAGAGCAGTACTGAGGATCATATATGGTATGTGTGGTATTGATGATAGTACACTGCATGACAAATGCACTGGACTGAGATTGAGTTTGGGTTGAGTCTGCTTTCTTTCATTCAGAATTAAGGCAATGGTGTCATAATGCTTTGATGCAGCTGTTTTGATCTCTGGTAGCAGAAAGAAGTATGCTGTTCTAATGAATTTTTAATGTTTGAAAACTCTGTCATCCATTCTAAACTAAATCTGTTACAGAAATGTTATCCAACTCCATCAATCTACAACTGTATGTGTAAACAGAAGTTGACATTATCCAACAGAATTCTTTTACAGCCAAAATAAAAATTTGTTGATGCATTTTCTACACTTGTAAGTAAGAAAAAGTTTCATTTTGGGATGTTTTGTTAATGTCGGAAGTGTATAACAATTTACATGTGGAACAATTTTGTGTGGTGCCCACAGAAACACTAATCGGCCACCTGTTGGTTAATGCAGGAAAGCCCAACAGTGGGGTTTTTTTACCCCATTGGGCCCCTGTGATACTTTTCTGTGGACAGCCCACAGTCAAAACGCAATGGGGCTTGCCCACAGGGCCTTATTTGGGCCTCACAGTGTGAGCCCCACAGTGCAGGTTTGTGTGTATGAGATTGTGCAGATAAGTGCTTGGTAGTGACATGTATGAAGGTGTGTGTGTGTGTGTGTGTGTGTGTGTGTGTGTGTGTGTGTGTGTGTGTGTGTGTGTGTGTGTCAGTCCAGTCACTGAGTGTTCAGGAGTCTGACAGCTTGGGGGAAGAAACTTTTTTGCAGTCTGGCAGTGAGGGCCCGAATGCCCCGGTACCTCTTCCCAGAAGGCATCAGGGTGAAGAGTGTGTGTGAGGGGTGCATGGGGTCTTCCATAATGCTGCTAGGTTTGTGGTTCACTTTTACACTCAGCTTTCTCTTCACCACAACAGACTGGGACAGCGTCCACATCACTGCTGCCGCAGCACCAATCCATCTGTCGATCTCCTGCTCCATTCTCCCTTCACATGTGAAAAAGACCCTGAGATACAAGAACTCGTCCCTAGGGATGGGTACCGGTATCGGCACCGGTTCTGACATAAACAGTAGTAACCAGACCGAAAAGCAGCGCACATTTCAGTGCTTTATTTCGGTGCTTTTTTTTCCCCGAGATGTCACACACTTTGAATTCTAGCCAATCATTTTACCTTTCCAAGGATAGTAGGCGGGCCCAGATACGTACGTTCTTTTAGAGCAGAGCTACAGATTAAAAATGCCCAAGGCGAAGCGGTCAAAAGTCTGGCTGTACTTCACAGCAAAAGATGCAAACTCAGCAACAAGTGCTTTAAGGTGATACTGTGCAAAGGAGGTAACACCTTGAATCTGATGGAACACCTGGCGACGCATAGCGGGGGTTTTTTAAAGCCGAGAAATGCACCGTATTTGATAGCTTGCTGCAAGAGCTCACACCGAGCACATCTACTGCGGGTGTGGTGCCTGTTATTGACCCGGAGTTAGCAACATCCCATAAAAATTATGAACAGAATCTGTGACAAAGGGCAGCCTTGGTGGAGCCCGTCACCCACCGGGAAAGAGTCCGACTTATTGCCAGGTATGAGGACCAAGCTCTTGCAACGGTCGTATAAGGATGGAATGGCTCATAGCAATAGGCCAGACACCCCATACTCCTGGAGCACCCCCCACAGGACACCCTCGGGGACACGGTCGAATGCCTTCTCCAAGTCCACAAAACACATGTAGACTGTGAGTATCCTTGAGAGGATGAAGAGCTGATCCAGTGTTCCATGGCCAGGACAAAAACCGCATTGTTCTTCCTGTATCTGAGGTTCGACCAACGGACGGACTCTCCTCTCCAGCACCCTGGTATAGACCTTTCCTGGAAGGCTGAGGAGTGTGATTCCTCTGTACTTGTAACACACCCTCCAGTCCCTTTTCTTAAAGATGGGAACCACCACCCAGGTCTGCCAATCCAGGGATACTGCCCCTGATCTCCACGCAACATTGTAGAAGCGTGTCAACCAAGACAGCCCTACAACATCCAGAGCCTTCAGGAACTCGGACATCATCCACCCAAGGGGCTCTGCCACCAAGGAGTTCTTTAACTGGTGGGTCATCCCTTTTGTCCCCAGACTCTACTTCCTCCACGAAAGACATGCCAGTGGGATTAAGGAGGTCCTCGAAGTATTCCTTCCACTGCCAAAGTTCCCTCTAAGCTGCGCACGTGCGCAATTGCGCACTGCTGGCACGGTCTCTGCGCACAGAAAATCTGCGTTGCGCACAAAAAAATCTAACCTGAATTGAAATTAAAATTAAAGCTTTAACAATTCTGTTTTGCAGTGTTAGTCAGTAAGTGACTGGCTGATCCCGTATGGGATTACAACGATGCCACCTTATCCCATAGCCAATAATGCGATTCACATTCGTACATGCGCAGCTAATCAACGTCGTTGACAGGCTATGACAGGTGCCGACACCGGTGTTTTAGCTAGCAAAGCGGCGTGGCTGATGTGGAGTGAAGCCACGTTAATGACAACGTGTACAACCATTGGAGATGTGAGCAGGACAGACGGAACAATTGACGGAAAAAGTTTGGACTTTATACCAGTTTTTAAATTGTGTTGATAGGCCACGTAAAACCAGAGTTATGAAAAAAAGAGCCCGTTCTCACTCCCGAGGCGTAACATGCTGACATTTTGTCACGTCCCGCGGTGTTCCTGAGGAATGCGAAAGGAGACCTTCCGCGTTCTTATGGTACGCGCCGGGTTATGGATGAAATCCAGTGGAATGACGCTCCCACGGTAATAGACGTTCCAGCCCTGTATTCCAGCCCTAACCATAACCTTATCCTGACCTTAACCAGGACTTTAATGATGTTAAATAGCGTGATTCCAAGGGATTTGAAGAAAAAGAGTGAACATGTGTAGATTGAGTCCAGACTGTCATGCGCCGCGGCTCACATGTACAAAAGGATCCAAGCGCAGACTCAAGCGCTAGCAGAAAATGACACTTTATTATAACAAAAGGCGACCTGGGAAAACCAAAGGAGCAAAACGAGGAACTAAAAAACCCGGGGAAACAATGACGCGACAAAGCTGGAATCGGGACCGTGGGAGGCTGCAACAGAAAGGGGGAGAAGATTACTAGGGAGCTGGGAAGCGGAGGAAACACATCAAAACTGAGTTAGACCAGTTGGCTTACGATTAGAGCGGGACCGTGGGAGCTCGGGAGGGAAGTCCATGAGAAGGAAATCCGTGGAGGTAGTGGATGGGCCAGATGATGTACAGATGAAAATATATGCAATGTTTGGTTTTCTTCCTGAATACTATTGTTGCTTATATTTAGTGCTGGAAGAAACGGTAAAAATGGCATTTTATAAGGAAAACACTCGAAAGCACTCTCCGCCTGTGAGAAAAGCCAAAACCAAAAAACCCCACCCTTTCCTATTGGTGGAAAAATGAACCATGTCGACCTATCAAAAAATGATATGGCAACATGGCATTTAGTTGTTTAGGACGGGGAAGTTTTGGAGTGACGGCGGTGTTTTGAGATGTGAGACATTTGCGACGTTTAGCGCAAATCTTGTGTAGTTAGTGTGTAGTGTAGTCAATAGTTTTTTTGTGTGTGTCAGAACAATGAGACGACTGTTGAATGTTACAGGTGTTACAGCAGTGATACATCTCCTGTTGTCAGGCCTGCAGGTATTAGGCTGTTGTTCTCCTTTATCTCATAGTGGACAGAAAATTTTTTTTGGAGTGGCACAAATAATTTGTGTGGCATCAGATTTGATGCAGAACAACTGATTGTTCTGTAAATAGTTTGAAATGTTTATTTTAAAAAATGCCTTGGCTTCATTTTTAGGTAAACAGCTGCAAAAAACTTTGCTGTTTGCATAACTCAGTTACTTTTTTGAAGAAGTAACTATATAATTAATTGCCCAACATTGATCATTTAAATACTATATTTTGCAGACAGAGAGTTACAGGACTCTCTCCCAGACCACAGACTCATAATACAAGTCAGAGCTTTATAAAAAATAAAAATAAAAAAGAGAAAGTTGTGTTTTCAAAATTGGAATTCAAGTTATTTTTACTTCCAATAGTGTTAACATACTACACAGGTCAAGAACAAGATTTTTATTAATTTTCATTGTAAGTGGGCTAAAGCAGTTAATTAAAAGTAGTCTAACATAAATGTAAATGCTGTAATTTGATTATTGTAATAAACCATGTAACTTGGATGGATTTGATGCTGGCGTGACCACAGTGCTCACGTCTGCTGTTGCTCAGTGGTCCAGGGGACCGCTCTGGGAGTTTGTGTGTTCGCTCAGACACATGAAAAATTAGAGGGAACATTGTCCACCGCCAATCAATTTTCTCAGTCGAAGTCAGCAGTGCTCCACCAGCACTTAGGCAGTCCGAAAGTCTTTTTCCATGGCCTCCCACACCCGAGTTTTTGCTTCAGCCACTGCCTGCGCCGCATTCCGCTTGGCCTGTCAGTACCTATCAGCTGCCTCCAAAGTCCCACAGGCTAACCAAGCCCGATTACCAATACGGTGCAATTACCACACCAGACAGTGATGAAGCTGCTCAGTACACTCTCGATATTCCCTCTGCAGAAGCTAGTGAGAATGGATGATGGGAGATGGGCTTTTCTCAGCTTCCGCAGGAAGTAGAGAAGCTGAGGAGCTTTCTTAATTATGGAGCTGGTGTTGAGTGACCAGGAGAGGTTTTCTGCCAGGTGAAAACCAAGGAATTGGATGCTCTTGATGACCTCCACAGAGGATCCATCAATGTTAATTAGACAGTGATCTCTCAGTCCTCTACTGAAGTCAACAATCATCTCTTTTGTTTTGGCAACGTTCAGAGACAAGTTGTTGACTCTCCACCAGTCCGTTAGCTGTTGCACCTCCTCTCTGTATGCTGATTCATCGTACTTGCTGATGAGACCCACTACAGTCGTGTTAATAGAGTAATAGATTTAAACCTCCACTCCCCTTAATCTAATGCCTGTTCATTCCAGAAACTAGAGGGACGAAAATAGACTCTGACTCACCTTACGGAGGATGTTGACCAGGTGCTGTGACATGATTTTAATGGAAAACAGCTAGACGGCACCTCATTGCCTTCACTGTTTGTACTGCATGCTCTGTATACCTGACCCGATAATCAAAATCAAAAACTGCTCCTCTCCTCTACCTTTCTGCACTACCTCATTCCACCTCAAAGTCTCATTCATCTTTCCAGTGGATACATCAAACACCTTCTTTAAAATTTACCTCACCAGAACTTTGGAAATTCTTCTTCAATTTTCACAATTTAATCATTGCTTCTGCCTTCATTTGCTTCCTATTGCAGATTTCTAAAGTTATTCTACAGACTAACATTTGATGCTGTCTAGCTACATTCTCCCCTGACACCACCTTGCAGTTTCATATCTCTTTCAGATTGCACCCTCTGCACAAGACATAGCCTGACTGGTGAACCTTTTCTCTATTTTCATATGTCACCCTATGTACACTCCCTTTTCTTGAAGTGAGTGTTCATCACAGCCATTTCTATCCTTTTTGCAAAATCCACTACCAACTGCCTCCTTACCATTTCTCTCTTTAACATCACACCGACCCAACACTTCCTTATCACCTCTGTACATGTCTATTGAAGTATGCTCCTAGAGTGCTTTCTAACTAACATTCACACTCCAATAGAAGCTTGGAGGTTAGTGTCTTGCCCAAGGGTATTTGGCATGCAGCCAAGTATCAAACTACCAACCTTTTGATTAAGTAGTTGACCTGCTCTACTTCGTGAGCTATAGCCATTCTTCTTCTGGAACATGTGTTGCAAAGTAGGTTATGTTCACAGTATGTGTTACCATTGCGATATTACCTGTAAGAAGTGAACCAACTTCATCCTGAAAGGTTGATTCTGTTCATCTGGACGGAGGAGCAGTTTTCGATTTTTTCTTATCGAGTCAGTGTACAGAGCTGCTGGTCCAGATGAACAGAATCTTAATTTGAGTTAACTCAAAAGTTACCTGGATATGATGTCATTCTGCTTCAACTTCTGGAGCTGTGATAGCTAGACAGTGATGTTGACATTTATTTAGGAAAAAATATTCCCTTTAAGGTTAGCAGTATGACCTAGGTTGCCTTCTTTTTGAGAAAAGCTAATGTTAGGTCAGAATTTGAATTTTGTAGGATGCAGCACTCAGAAAAAGGCATCTATACTTTACAACAGACTAAGATTTACCATCTTAAATTGCATATAAAGGCACACAATGCTTTTAAAGGTTCTCTGTATTAGTAAAACACTTTAATTGTTTATACAACTTTGCCCTCTCTAGGATGAGTACAAGCAGTGAGACAGAAGATATTTGAGGTCACAAAAATAAGGTGTTTGACACTAAACAATGATTTAGTGTATGGAGAAAGAGATTATATTATTTTGAGGGTGAAAGTCCTATATTTTCAAAGGTAAGCATGAAATATTGTGTTTTTGTCCTTGTAATAACAAAAATGTAGTAATACATTTAAAATCCATCCATCCAAATGTGAACCTGAATGCTGATATTTAATACTGACCTGTCAGCCTGCTTTCCTTTAGCCTGCAACTTTCTGCTCCTTGTTTTCATTGAACAGTTAAGGAGTTGTTTAAGCTATGATTTTGCTTTGTTTTCCTCAATCATTTGGGAGTCTAGGGCAAAAGTATGCCTTTATTTTAGTAGTTATCAGGGTTTTCTTTTCATTTTTTGTGTTGCCAAGTGTATTTCATTTATTGAGCACCTTTC
The DNA here is from genome assembly GCF_057381845.1 of Rhamphochromis longiceps. Lineage (NCBI taxonomy): Eukaryota > Metazoa > Chordata > Actinopteri > Cichliformes > Cichlidae > Rhamphochromis > Rhamphochromis longiceps. The sequence continues at coordinate 6,063,115 of NC_140560.1, forward strand.
AGGGTTCCCAAGATGCCTTTACACATCATGCTAAAATAATTCTAAACACATGAAAAGCATGATGATGTGAGAGTGATGCATCTTCACACACCCACTAAGCATACCCTGAATTACTGCTTGTCTCAGTTGGAGGCCATTTCTGGTAATTAAAGCTCAAATTTTTTTCCCAGAATCTGCAGATCTTATTTTGAGTAAAGCTGGAGGAGGGATTATGTGTTCTAATTCTGATGACGCTTAATTCCAGTGTTTAAATAATACAATGTTCAGCCTGGTTGAGGCGTTACAATTTGCTGAGTAAAAATGCCAAAACTTGAATGGAATATGCTTGAATCAAAGCTGTGTATCTTGGATGATGTGTTCATAAAAATATTTAAAAGATGCTGCAATAAAAACTTGAATTCAGAGCATATAACTTTCTTACAGCTTGAACGAACTGGATTATTTATTTATTTATTCCTATTATTAATAGCAATGCTACTGATCTGCACAAATTCAAATGCAAAGTGCAGAATATCCAAGCGAGTTGATGGGAGATGCCAGACTGATGTTACTACTACTACTAAAGTTAGGTTGCTAGGATACAATGACAGACTGGAATGAGAGGAAGGGGTGTTGGGTGCTAGTGCATGTTGGGGGCTGGGGACTGGGGGTGTGAGACTGAATCAGATGGTACTTCCACTGAATTCTTATTACAAATCAAGGACAGACAAAAGGAGGTAGGTAATATTTAAAAAATGAGGCTGAAAGCAACAGAGGGACTGATAGAAAGGAAGAGGGTGGAAGCTTGTGAAGGTTTCTCCTGACAGTGGAAAGGGGAGTATAGGTGAGAAAAGAAGGAGGCAGAGGAGAGAAAATGTGTGCATGTGTGTGAATCTGAAGGTGTGTGGGAAAACTCCAGGGAATGAAGAAGGAAGAGAAATGTAGGCGGAGAAGAAATGTGAAATCAAGATGCAACGGTGTATAAGAGAGAGTGGGATACAGGACGTGGTTAAGAGTATATTACACCCAATCACCGATGTGATTGATGAGCACGTCCTATCAAAAGGCATCCCATGCAGCCACGAGAGCTTTCAAGAGCAAGTAGTTTGAAATTGGATGACTCAGCAAATCCACAGACTATATTGGATTGCTACAGTTTTGAATCCTTAATGTCAGGGGTTTTCCCCTAACAATATGAGTTTATATCTTTTTGCAGGGACTTGGCTGTAAGGACTGATATTGATATAATATCAGCATATGTACAACTAGCAGCCATTTAGCTGAGATTAGCTATTTCTCTCTTGATTTGGTCTAACTCTTCTTTACTTGAGGATAAAAAATATATATATCCTTTTTATTTAATACAATTTCGTCTTCATGCTACTTTATGGGCTTTGTGGTCAGAGATATTAATAAATAAACAGCTAAAATTTTTAATGCCTAATCTTCATTAGAGAAGGTTGTAGATACAAAGGCAACCAATTAGGTTTTCATTAAAGCCTAAACACATTTACAAGAAAGCACAGGACACTGCATGTCTTCCATGGTCACACTGGATTTAAAAAAATAATAATTTCTGAATTAAGTGTTGCAGTGACTGTTGCCAGCAACCTCTATATTCAGGAGACCTTAAAGCCAACAAGTAGTCCCATCGTGTCTTTGGTGTTGTGCAGTTCCATATTTTAGGAGATGCCTTTAGTTCTGAAGCCTACAATAGTTACAATGTAGCCCTTAATAGATATAAATCAACCTTTATTTCCCATGAAGAAAGGATTCCTACTTTTAATTCCTGCTGTGGCAAAAGATATTGATATTGGACATAAATCATCCAGGTGTGTTTTCAACACTGGGTCACACTGAAGAACTTTTGCTCAGCGCATTTACCCCTGTTATTCAGAACCAAAAACCTTCAGGGGTTAGTAAGCTCCAAACAAAATGCGGGGTTGTCAGAGACCCTTTTTGCCCACTGTCAGCTTCCAACCACAGTGTGACACACTTGCCGCACTTCTCACACAGACTGGCCAGATACACAAAGGGAAAAGTGGAGAGCTTCTTGTTTTGTTTTTACAGATTTTTTTTTTCATGATTACTTCCTTAGTTTTTCCCACATACAATCAGTTTAACACCATGGATACCTTCAAGGAGAGTCTATACACAAGTGTATCTATTATCCCCACTTGTGGGATTCATTATGCTGAGACTACAAAGGCATGAAAAACCCTCTGGACCCTTGGGGAGAGATCACAGAGGCAGTGTGATGCAGCCTAGAGGAGGCTACAGTGGTTGGGTCATTTGGGACATTCAGGCGTTATGCAATGACACAGATATGCTGCTTTGTTTTAAGAACCCCCTAGCTTACTATACCTACATTTACATCAATGTCCAGTACAGAATTTTGATGACTGAAGCAAACAGGAATGTCTACAATCATCCCACAAGACCTGGATATAAAGAAAAGTATCCTGAAAATTGAAGAGCAAGGCATTTATTGTGTTTGGCAATAACAGATCAGTTTGCTTTGAGCTGATAGGAAGACAACCGTAACTTTAAAAAAACACCCCTTACAACCAAGATATGGTGAGGAGAATCTCACACAACACATCAATCCCGGACGCAGATAAACTACCACAGCATTTTATCTGCACCAAGTTCCACTGCTGTCATTTAGCAACAAAAAAATAAGATTTCCGATTAACCTATCACCGCTAAGTGCATGTGTTTGGACTGTGGGAGGGAACCCGGAGAGAGTTCACATGAACACGGGGAGAACATGCAAACTCCTCACAGAAAGACCCGGGTCTGATGGTAGAATTGAGCTCAGGACCTTGTTGCTGTGAGGCAACAGTGCTAACCACCTTGTCATATAATCATCTCTGTATGTATGTAGCAGGGCAGTGCTAAAAGAAAAACAAAAACAGGTACTAAAACAGCAGTTGCTTTTTTTAAATTATGATTTTATTATGATTAAAAAAAGACCAGCAACTGTCCTTGGGGGCAGCTTACCTGTGACTGCCACTGGCGAGCCTGATGCTGGTGTTTGAATAACTCCTGCAGTCTCCAACAAAAAGACTGATTAATGATTGCTTTACATGTGTCACCATTTCAGTGCTGCATCTCTAAAACCACCTTTCCTCATGATTTAGGAGCAAGGAGGCAGACATGATAACTTTACAGTTACTTCAATGCAGAGCTGACTAACATTACAGAAATCTATTATGTTGCAGCATTAGCAGTAAGAAAAAAATGTTTGAGTTTAGCTTGTACAAGTTAGTGAAAACTAAACAGGTGTGCAGCCTACTGTACATTTACCTCTAAGTGCACTGTCATTATCTTCTTACAGTAGTATCTGTAGCGTCTCCTCCACTATGTAACCAGCAGGAATCCTTATTTTCAGATAAGGATTTAACTGAGTAGTTTATTTGGCATTATTGGCCTCACCATGGGTTTTGTGGATCTCTCCATAAGTTTATGTCATAACCTGGCTACACCCTATAGCATCCACCGTTTCCTTAATATGACAATATAAGATCTCCATTAAAGAAATAAATGTGTAAATCTGCACCAGACCAAAGGTACAGAAGATTATATCAGGCTATCTGCGTATTTTTAGCTCTGCTGTTGGAGATCTGAGCTGATATCTACATTATTGCACAGTATTTTGTCAAAAAGAAACAAAACTGAAAGAGATACACTGGTTTGCCAGAAAGAGAGTGTGATAAATAGACCCAAGACAGAGCAGAGAGCGAGTGAATTAAGCAAAGTAGCAGCATGCCTCTAACCTGAGGGCAGAGCAGAGTGCGATATTCCCATGGCTACTATTGTGATAGACACTGAAACCAAACCAGACAGGGGGCTGCTTAACACTCAGCATCAGACCCTCTTTAATCTGACAAAATACAGCCTAGCCAAGAGCTCGATGGATGGATAAGAGTGCACACACATACACGCACAGATGCACAAAAATCAGGATGGCACATGTTCGTACACTCACTCGCAGACTCCTCTTCACAGATACAGCTCTGAATCCAAAATGAGGATAAATATTTGATAAGGAATGCCTTGTGAGCTGAATTTGCAGACAAATCACGTTGCTTTCTGTGTCCATGGAAAGAAAAAAGAAGCTCCATACTCTTTAAGAGAGGATCTAGGTCAAATACACTGTAGCTTCTCTAGGCCTCTCTGTCTGGTTCCAGACCTTCATGCTGAGACTACTCGATCAATCAGCAAAAACACCTTTCATTCTTTTTTAGAAGCAGGGGCACCAATATTCTTTGACACTGCATGTCAAAAGTTGTTCTTTATTAGTTTATATATTACACTTGCTGCATACATGAATATTTGATTCGCAGCGGAAATGTTATTTGATTTAGTATTGCTAGTTCCAAAAGGGAAGCGAAGAGAAACAGATCTGAAAAAAAAAATCACAATGTAGGAGCAGAGAAATTTCAACTTCAAGTTCCAAAAATGCTGGATGTAACATTTCTGTAGTAAATTCTTGTTACTGCTAGACTCATTATACTGTCTTTGTAAAGGGGTGACTACCAGTCTTTCTTTAAGACTTTTATAGAATGGGAAAGATGAGTTATGTGGGAATGGAATCTGTTAGACCACAGGATGCAGAACCTTCTTAGTGACAACTAAACAGTCTTAAAACTATTCATAACTTTATAGTAATCATAGCCATGCCTCATCAAGTGACCTTCCACTAAAATATTTAGCCACCTTACCTGTTATCTTGTTAGCAATGGTAAAGTTATGAAGAATCTGAGATGTTCTGAAGCTTATCAATAATGTCTGGACGCATGCTCGGTCATCCATGTTCTCATCCATCACATCTAAGTCTTATTATCTAAGCCTGGGACGTTCTGTTTGGACTCCCTCGGCCCAGAAAATATAGAATAGAATAGAATAGAATTCAACTTTATTGTCATTGCACATGCACAGGTACAGGGCAACGAAATGCAGTTTGCATCCATCCAGAAGTGCTTTAGTGATATAGATATATTACAATATATATTAGCAATAATATAGATATGTGAGTATATTACAGAAATGGGTCTATTATGGTATGTTATAATGTACACGGTATGAAGTATGTTGTGAATATTCTATAACTATAAGTATGTACAGGCTGTAGTGAGTACAAGCTATGTACAGGATATGAACAGGATATAAATATGAAAAACTATACAGAATATGAAATAAATAACTTTACAGAATCTGGGATATACAGCTATACAGAAATGGGAACTATGCAAGTTGTAAACAGTTGTAGGATTAAAGATTATCGAATGTACAGAATGATTATTTACACAGAGCTATACAGTAGTGCAGTTAAGATAAGTGAGGGTGTAGATAGTTTCTACAGAGGCTATATAAAGTGCTAGTGGTTGTGAGTGGTGGTTCAGTCCATGTTATTAGCCAGTTATGATGTGTAAGCATGTTTGCAAAAATCCCTTCTGCGCTCTACATGTCAATCACAATAATTCAATTCAGTCATAGCGCTGAATCAAAGCTTTTGACCCTTATTACATTGCGTGCCCACTCTTTAATGATAGCACATAGCAATTTCATAAAAAATGTTTTTATTTAATCATTTGATTCCTAACAAAGGAAATCCCGAGAAGTTGATTCTGTTCATCTGGACATATCGTTTTCAGTGGAAGAAATGTTTCATCACTCATCCTTCTTCAGTCTTATTATATCAATAATGGTTCTAAAGTTGATTATAGTTTATTAAAAATGATTAAACACAACTCACATATTTTCAGTGAGAGCCTCATAATACCATAGCACCGCAGCACTTGCTAATGCTAAGCTAATGTTGCAGCAGAGGTAAATGACGTAATGTTCCCTAAATATGAAGTTATGTCCAGCAGTGGGATGACTTATCATGTCTTGAATGTCATTTATGCAGTAAAATGCTTTGACCGATCCAACACATCATTTCATTATATAGGTCACAGATGTTTACTAGGGGTGCAACGATACTCGTATCGATATTGAACCGTTCGATACAGTGCTTTCGGTTCGGTACGCATATGTATCGAACGATACAAATTTTTTAATTTATTTTATCAACTTTCCTTCTGACGATGCTGTCTGTGTTGAGCGCTTAGTGGATCTGCACTCGACAGTGCAGCCTAGCAGTGTTGCCAACTCCTCAGTAAGGAAAATCGGTTGTCCTAAAAGTCGCTAGAAGTCGCTAAATGACATCATCGCCTAATTTGCATAATTGGTCATGCTAATGTAATTGTAACTTATGTTGTTGGAGAGAGAAATAACATCGTGGAAGAGACATAAAGTGAGTAAAAAACGTCCTAAATGCATTTAGCGTTTATTTAGAACTACAAATTAAATTTCTTTTAGCAATTATTGTTTTTTTTAATGTCACAATTCCAACCCTGCTCCTTTACCCGGGCTTGGACCGGCAAAAGTGACCCGAAATAGGCACTCTGGTGGAGTTACTTTCTGTGTGTGTTTATAAGTAGTTTTAAACCTTGTGATCCACAAAACAGCATAAGAGTAAAAGAAGAACTGACTGATCCACAAAACAGCACCCGCTTCTTGTTGAGAGTAAAAGCGATATGCGCTTTCACGTCTTTTATTAGCGACTTTTTTTAGAAAAAAAGTCGCTAAGGGGCCTGAAAACTCGCTAAATATAGCGACAAAGTCGCTAAGTTGGCAACACTGCAGCCTAGACGGAGTAGTCGAACGCAGATTCACTGAACAGCACAAGCTAGCGAGACAGAAGTTAAGCTCTCCTTGCAACATGGCAAATTGAACCTCCCCCACCCTCATTCAGATCTGGCGTTTGGAACTATTTTGGTTTTCCTGTGACGTATGACCCTGAAGGTAAGCGCGTCATGGACTAAAGTAAAACAGTATGTCGGATGTGCCACGCAATGCTCAATTACATTGGTGGGAACTAGTGTGTTGGCGCAGTTAGCTCGTTAATGGCCGTCCAGCCCCACGCACGGGGCGATCCGAGGTAGCTCGTTAACGGAGATTTGCCGTGTTGTGGCGTTAACGTCATTTCAACGAGATTAACGCTGAGAGCACTAGTGGGAACACAACGAATATGACTGCACATTTACTCCGACAACATCCTAGTGCAAAGACAAGTGGAAGCAGACAAAAACAACAAGCACGCATGCTACAAACTTTACCCGAGTCATTTAGACAGCCGTTAGCACATAATTCTTCTTATGGGGACCTGATATGTTTAATATGCTGCTGAGAATATAGCCCAGAAGAAGCGTATAGTATAGCTTTTATTTTGGAAAGAGACATTTCTCTGTAATAAACCCTCTTTTCCAAAGATGAGTGATTCCTCAATCAGATGTTTTTATTTTTTTTATTACTTTGTTGTTTCAGCAACATTAAATTTAAAAACTGTACTTTTGTGTTAAAATATATATTTATAATTTTAATAAATGACAAATTAAAAAGGCATGAACATTTTTTTGGTATCGAAAAAATATTGAACCGTGGCACCAAGGTATCGAACCGAACCGAACCGTGAATTTTGTGTATCGTTGCACCCCTAATGTTTACATGTAGGGTAGCCCTCCTAAGGAGGACCATAAATCTGCCATTACAAAGTGTCACAGTGCTGGTACTGACCCTTATAGGTTATTTTTTTTTAGCTGCATTGAGCCTCAAATCTATCCTTGCCAACAAAAGCATTTATCAGTCACTTGTAAAGCACAGTTCATATGCACTACATAGATTAAGTTTGACTGATTTGTTACAAGTACATCAATGAAACTCCAACACTGAATGCAAATAGAACAAAAGGCTTTGTGTTCTCATCATAATTTTCAGAAATCACAAAGCTTCTCTCAAGCAAAAGGGCACTTTAAAAAACAGTTTTTCCAGAGTGAGCAGTGCTTGTGAATATTAAAATAAGCTTTAGCTACAAAATCTAATTGGATCTACAAATTTCATTTTGACTTTTCATCAAGACTACAGACTGGAAAAGGGATAACACCAGCCGCAATCAGTTCTAACAACACACCTTTCGTTGAACATCACTGTTGTGATGCCATTATGTTATAAACTCTCTCCAGACATACAAATAATTGCCATAGTATTATCATGCAGGTGACTTCAAGGTAGCACGGTGGCACACTGGTTCGCACTGTTGCCGCATAGCAAGAAGGTCCTTAGTTCAATTCCACCATCAGGCCGGTCTTTCTGTGTGGAGTTTGCATGTTCTCCCCGTGTTTGCGTGGGTTCCCTCCGGCTTCCTCCCACCATCCAAAGACATGCAGCTTGTGGGAATAGGTTAATTGGATAATCCAAATTAGGTTGTCTGTCCCTGTGTGTTAGCCCTGCATCAAACTGGCAACCTGTCCAGGGTGTACCCCGCCTCTTGCCCTATGACAGCTGGGATAGGCTCCAGCGCCCCCCGCGACCTTGAAAGGATAAGCGGAAGTGGATGGATGTCTTCAAGACCATGTTTTGCTGTAATAATATATAACTACACAAAAAAAGGTAAAAACGATACAAGTCCAGCTATAATCACAAGGAAACAAAACTGAATGGTGAAATGTCTCAACTTAGCCCTTCAGAAAAGTCCATTTCCAATATGCTTCATAACCTCTTAACCACAAACACTAAAGTGGAAGGACAGATGTTCTATTAAATTCTGAAAAAGAAAAAAAAGTGGCCATAATCCTTTTCTGTAGCAATGGCATCACACAAAATATTACAGCAGCTGGATGAGATGAGACAAATGGATTAGCATTCATTTTTTTTCCCTTTGTTCGTTTTATAACAATTATTCATAGATATTGTTTATTTGGTTCTGACTGAAAACCTGTAAAAGATGGTGGCTCGAGAATGCAACAACGGCGGCTCTTGGAATCTTTCCTTCGTGATGTATTCTGATAGGGTGATGGCATGCCATTTGTTACAAAGTATCTTTTGGTGTGAGAGAAAGAAAGTCTGTAAAAGAAACTGGATTGATAGAATTTCAGTTTAGTCATGCTGTGATGTTTCTCCCTCCGTTGGTTTGACTTACTCTGAAAAAGCATCGCTTCTCTGCAACTTTTCTATCCTCATGCTGTTCAAGAATTACAGCAACAATGATATGCTTGTTACATCATCCCAGCATACACAATCACACAGAGTGAGACCTCTTCACCCAAACATGTAACTGAACTTGGATGCATTCTTTACTTTTACTGGTAGTCAGCCCAGCCTGACAACCCATCAACATTACTCAACAGCAGAGCAGGGGCCTATCCAGCTTAAGAAAGCTTCACTGTTTTATATACTTTAACTAAATTCTGTTTCAGTATTGCCATGCCTGTCATGCATTAAGAAATGAAATTACACTAGGAACAAACAAAACATAGAAATAATCAGATTTGTGTATATCACTTGTGTGTTCCACTGTATCATGCTTTATTCTAATGGCGTACAGGTTCTGTTTTATAATACCTCTGAATGTGACTCACACAGAGTCTGAGTACTGGAGCTATCAGTTACATAATGTGGGTTTTCCTCTGGGTTTATATAGGTAGCCTTCCAGAGCAGCAGTTCTCACCTGGTGTAATGGGACATGCTTATGTAACCTAGACAAAACTTGCTCTGGCTTTGATATATAGGAGCAGATGTGGCCTTGAGCTAAGAGCAGCAGTCTTGCAACAAGAAATTTTCTATTGCTTTTTTGTTTTTCATTTTCTTTTATTTTAGAGTTTTGTGCCTTTTATTTCCAAGGCACTCTCAAAGCAATGTTTCTACAGATGAAAGGAGGGTGATGTTTGCACTGCCCTACACACCATGCTAACTTACCTTTAGCTTAATTTTTAAACTGTAGTTCCAAAACAGGAAATTCAGAACCTATCTTCACTTGACATATGTGCTCAAACCAGCAGCAATTATATCATATGTGGAACCCACCATAATCAGTCACTGTCAATAACGAGTCAGCCTAGCAGAGTTGCAGCAAATGTTGGGCTCATTGCATCACACCTAAACACAGAACTGACCATCAGTATAATTAGACACAATTTACTAGAGCATATCTAATGACAGTATTTTTATACACTGGATTTATTAGACTAAGGATTAACAATCCATGTATATCATCAAGTGCAAACAAGTTGTTTAGGTGATTTCTTGAGGATTTGTTAAGTCTAAATAAATCATCAGCAAAGTATTTAGACTGATGTTTACAAATACACAGATTATGATATGAGCCAGTTGTTTGTGTGTGAATGGAGGATTTAAAACTACTTATTTCATTATGTAATTCTCGTTTAATTGACACAGTAATTATTTGTTAATGTGTAGGAGAGGTTTGAGACAGATTGACATTTACATTAATCAGATTGGCCAGGGTGTACCCTGCCTCTTGCCCTGTGACTAATTTACTATAGATTAGTGAAGATAAAATAACGAATAAATTGTGAGCATCTCTGTATGTGCAATAAAAAAAACTAATTACAAAGTTTTGATAGGGAATGGAGAGAATGACTTGTGTCATTGGAAACTAATAATGACAATGCATATTTTGCTAATGCTGACAAAGATATTTTAAAAATCATTTTTACCATTACCAGTAACTGTTTTAGTAAGTTTAATGTTTCAACACTATGGGAATGCCAGTAATAGTTAGGCTATGAAAGGGAAATTCACAGAGCACATTGTAAAGTGGCTTTAAAACAAAAAACAAACAAAACAACAACAACAACAACAACAACAAAACAACAGGGGTTTGAGTAATGGCTAGTAGGGTCACAACAAAGCCAGGGCTTAAGCCCGGGTTGTTTTTTCAGAACCCCAGGGTCTTTTGCAGTGTCATTTGTTTCATAGTTAGATGCCTGAATGACAACTGTATAAAACACAAAACTACACACAATATCCATAGTGCACAGTCATAAATTCCCCCTAATTTTGGTATGATCCAAGTTCAGGCACTAGGCGACTGAGCACAGCACATGTGAGCGAGGGGGGAGAGAGCAGTGCAAAAAGGCAGACAGAGGTACCAAAGCAAATCATTCGTACTGTACAAATAATGTAAATATGACGGTGTATCACAAAAGATTGATATCAAACTGATCACTTGACCCATATTACGTTACTTGCTCTTCGAGTGAATCAACAAATGGTGAAATGAAAAGCCGAACAACAACAATGCTGTTTTTTTAGAGAGTCTTAGCTTACATGTGTGTTTATTTCATATTGTCAGTTGTTTCCCTCCACGACTAAACAAAGCTCTCTAAACCGGTTATGTACCGATGAACACAACAATGGACATAAGGAGCTTCTTTCAAAGAAAAAACTCAGGTAGATGTTATTTTATATATTATGCTTTGTATGTTGTTCAGTATATTTCTATGCAAAACAAGAGGAATTTCAATACACAGCAGTATATTCACAGTTGAAACCAGATATTTACATACACTTTAGGGAAAAAAACAGTAACTTTTTTTTACTGTTAAACATGAATTTAGAGTAAACTTTTTTGTTTTGGATAAATAAATATTGAAATATCTTTTGAATTAGTTAAATGTCAGAATAAAGAGAGACAGAGCTGTCTATTTTTTATCACTTTCATCAAATTTAGGAGTACATATACACTAAGTTTATTGTTGATTAATAAGAAACTGCAGACGATTCCATTCTGAGCTTAAGAAGCTTCTGATAGGTTAGTAGAGTCCATGTGAGTAAACTGGTGGCACAGCTGTGGATGCATATAAGGCAAAACACAGAGCCTGTTTCTTTGAAATGGGAAAATCAATTGGCTCAATTTTGAATACAATTTGGTGCCATTTGCAATTAAGAAATACAGATAGTTTCTCTCTTTACTCTTAAAGTTAACAAATATGTTTTTTATATTTATCAATCTAAAAAATAAACATTTAGTCTGATTTGATGTTACAATTAAAAAGGTGTTTTTATCTGAAGAGTACATAAATATCTGGTTTCAACTGTATATTTGATGATGTTGGTGTTTGGCTTGATTGTCAGCACAAAGAGGGAGAGAGAGGAACAGAGAGAGAGAGAGAGAGAGAGAGGAACAGAGAGGGAGAAAGAGTGGAACAGAGAGAGAGAGAGAGGAAGAGAGAGAGAGAGAGAGAGGGAGAGGAACAGAGAGAGAGAAAGAGTGGAACAGAGAGAGAGAGGAACAGAGAGAGAGAGAGAGAGAGGAACAGAGAGGGAGAGAGAGGAACAGAGAGAGAGAGAGGAATAGAGAGAGAGAGAGAGAGAGAGAGGAACAGAGAGAGAGAAAGAGTGGAACAGAGAGAGAGAGGAACAGAGAGAGAGAGAGAGAGAGGAACAGAGAGGGAGAGAGAGGAACAGAGAGAGAGAGAGGAATAGAGAGAGAGAGAGAGAGAGAGAGAGAGAGAGGTTCTGGTTCTGTCTTGATTAAGTCCTCAGTAGTCCTGATTTTGAACTGTTGTAGTCCTGTTTTAATTCCGTATCAGTTCTGGGTCTGGTTGAATTGGGGTTTAGTTCTCGTGTCTTGATACCGCCCGGATTTTGTTCTGCCTTGCTGCTTAATTAAAAAACTATTTTAAGGTGTCCTGCATATGTGATTTTTTTTTCTGATATGAAGTCATTCTTTTTCGAACAAAACTCAAAACACCCCCCTCCCCCCCTCCAAATCCAACATGCATACTACCCTTATATCAACCAAAGTTCCAGAAAAAACACAAATTATGAATTTATTTGTGTGTAATGTAATGAGATTAGCATTTGATTCCCAGGTAAAACATAAATTAGAGGTGCTGCAGTCAGCTGGGTACGAGTCTGGCCTGTAGCCCTTTACTGCATGTCTTCCCCACTCTTTATCCCCAATTTCTTAGCACTTAGCACTTGATGAAGACATGCAGACCGTTCTTGTAGCAGTTCTTCAGGTCTGCACACATCTCAAGAGTGATTTTGGGTCACTCATCTTTACAGAAAGTTTTGGCTCCCTTCATGGACTTTCTATAGCTTCAAGGTCTGGAAACTGCCCAGGCCACTCCATAATATTAATGTGCTTCTTTTTTAGTCGCTACTTTGTTACCTTCACAGTATATTTTAAGTCACTGGCATCCTGGAAGACCCACTCACAACCACCTCGCTTGGGTTGACATTCTTCGTTTTATTCCTTTAAATATCCACTTCATGACCCTGATCAGGAATGACTGCCATATTGAAAGCCAGTAGTCATTCATTCTCAATGCTCCGAAAAACATACGACAAACTTTTAAACTGGGAGTGCTAGCTGTTACACACAAGCTGTGCTGGGGTGATAACTTAACAGAAAATGGTAGACAGCAAAATAACTGTAAAAAAAATAACAGCAGCAAGCTTGTTGGATTTAACCAACAACTTTTATAACTTTGAATAATTGAATTCATTTATTATTATTATTATTAGTTGTAGTAGTGTACTTTTTTTGTACTGTACTTGTATAAGGGCAATCAAAGAATTAAACCTTAAACACTAAACGCTTCCCAGCCAAGAAGTCTAATAACCTTCTGTGAGACTACAACACTTTATTTAAGACAAATAAACAAAACAAAAATGATGACCAATCACGTGGCAGCAACTCAATTCATTTATGCATATGGACTTGGTCAAGAAGACCTCCTGTGAACCAAACATCAAAATGGGGAACAAAGGGGATTTTAGCAACTTTGAACTTTGGCATGGTTGTTGGTTCAGCTTGTCTCAGTATTTGCAAAAAATCTGCTGGGCGTTTCCAACATAGCTATCTAAAGAGTTTACAGAAACTATTAAGCAACACAGAAAATATCCAGCGAGTGCCAGTTCATTTAATAGTTGGTAATAAGAAGGCAATGGTAACTGAAATAACTGCTTGTTACAACCAAGGCATGCAGAGAACCTCATCTCTGAACTCACCACATGTTAAAGCAAATGTGCTATAGTAGCAAAAGACCAGATAAAGGGTCACTCCTTGGTGGTGGCAGTGGTGGTGGTACGGGGTGGAGCAGTGGGGAGGGAGGTTCTTGTTACACTTGTGCCACTCAGCTGAGCATCATTTAAATACCAAAGCCTACCTGAATATCATTGCTTACCATGTCCATCCCTTTATGACAACAGTGAGCATATAAACACCATGTCACTGCTTTTTTGAACATGAAAATGCACTTTGCTGTTTTCCAATGCCCTCCACAGTCACCAGATCTTGGTGTAATAAGATACCTTTGGGATGCAGCGTAACAGGTGATTTGCATCATCGATGTGCATCATACAAATCTGCATCTACTGCATAATACTGCATTGTTAAATCTATGTATAACAGAATTAAGTCAGTTCTGAAGGCAAACGAGATTCCAACAGAGTATTAGCAAAGTGCACTGTACCTAATAAAGTGCCTGGAGCATGCATGTTTACAGGAAAGTACATTATTTATCACATTATTGTTGTTTTCCATAGTCCCTGCTTTTAGTTTGCCCTGCAATTTCCAGCAGAACAGACTCTGGAAACCTTTAAATGTTGTTCCCACAAAGGTTCTAGACTGTGTAAACTCACTGTGTATATTTTTCAGCATCATTCAAACAGTCTGGATCTTACTATTCTCTATGCCTGTTTTCATTTCCTATTAAATCCAGACAGTCACCGCTGCTCATTCTCATTAAACGCTTTGTTACACTGTTAGTAGTTTATGACAAAGACACTCAATGAAGCTTCTACTAATTTCAAAATAGATGAACTAATTAATTATATGAGTTCCACAATCTTTAAACATAAAACAATAGCATTTATTTTGTCCAAAAAGGTAATAATCTCCACTGTAATCCATCTTAAACAAAACTCATATTTACATTCAACATACATGAGTATAATTTCAAGTTACCTCAAATGAAATATAGCTTTTATAATTGTAAATTCCTTTTCCAGTGGTTGTAGCACATAGCTCCCATAGCTCATCATAGTTCTTTTTTTTTTTTTCATTACAGTTACATATTAAAACTAAACAAACATAAAGAGTCAGTTTTTTTTCATGAGATACAACATCACAGCAGACTGAAAGGTAAAAATAAAAAAACAATCCCACAAGTTGACCAGTTCGGTTAGTGACAATCCATGATGGGAAACCATTACATAAATTGTCTCTATGATGGGAATCTTTATCCAACAATTTTAAGATCTACAACCATCAATGCATGTTAAACCTGAATGAAACAAAGAAAGTCTTTTTGATTTGATGGTTTTGATCAGGCCTTGAACCCATGAAGATCTTTAATATAAACAGTTGTTGGTACCTTATTATTCTGTGGTGTTTTATTTATAGAGCAGCTGTTCAGTGACTTTGTTCTAGTTTTATCATATTGTTGTTACAATATGATATTCAGTCCTGCCAGTGTTGTCACACAATTGTACTGATCTACAGGTGGTGCTTGAAGAATCAGCTATCTGCATCTTGAGAAGGATGGAAACATATGAAAAGCTTAAATGTAAAAACACAAATCAAATAAAAAATAATAATTAAACAAATTTGTTTATAAGAAAATGCCACAGAGAAAATTGAATATTTCAGACATTAGTGTCTGCATTTTGAATATATTATTGGAGACGGTCGCACTTTCCCACTTTAATAACAACAAGATCAGTAATGTCATTTACACTTGATAATAATTATCAACAACATGATTTCACTGGCAGAAATGCTGAATGTGGAGAAATGTAATCTTGTTGTATCTCTCTGTGTTACTCTGGATAAATTTGACCCTTTCTTCTCCAACTAACCCCAACCGCCCAGTTATGTTTGTTTTCATTTCTCTCGTGGCACATAAACAAATTACAATAACTACTTTTCATTTTGAGAAATGCAGATTAGTTGGCTGTAATGGTTACAGCCTAACAACTTTATTAGGTAGGTAGCATCAACTTATGTTTACCGTAAAACATGCTGGTTGAAAACCTTTGAAATCCAGTATTTAGCATTACCAACTTTCTGTATTTAAGGTATTTTGTAAAATGATTTGCAAAAAGGTCAAAGCTAATACTGTGTTTAAATAATATTGGAGTTGCAATAACTGCCATCGTCTGAAAATAAATGTCAAATGTGATAATTATAGCTGGGAAACTTGTCTTTTTCTGATATATCTGACCTGGCAAAAAAGGGAATGACAGGAAATGTAACGACAGTTAAATATAATTATGCCATAAAATGTGACAGATTTTTTTCATGGATTGGAAAAAAAAAATACTGTATATTTAAGAAAAAATTATCATCACTCACTCAGTACTCTTCAGACTGGTTCTGTACAGTATCATTCATGTTTTTAGTTAAGATTTTGATAAAGACTGCAGGAAATCTTAAGTGAAATGGCACCAGAATACTGACAGTTGCCACATTGAGTCGTTTAATGATGTGAATGTGGGACTTTTTAACTTAAATATCAAAATCCCCACATACTGTTAAAGTGATACAATGCTTACAAATTCAAGTCAAATAGTCACTATCCTGATTATTGGTGAAGAAAATAAGGAAATAGCATTTTTTGTACTGTTACAGCAGCATTAGTAAGCTAGGTACTTGAATAACAAGAATGAACCTTTGGTGTCACGGTTAACGCCGACTATCAGCTTTGTCCCGTGTTCAAGACTAATATATTTTTTGACCCATTCATCTCTTCTCAGTGTTTTTACTACACTGATTTAGTGTTTTTCCAACATCATCACGCTGTTCTTTGTTCTCCTTTTAGCTGCTCCCTTTAGGAGTCATCACAGCAGATCATCTCCCTCCATCTCACTCTATCGCTAGCATCCTCTTCTGTCACACCATCTGTGTGCATGTCCTCGTTTACTATATCCATGAATCAACTCTGTGGTCTCCCTCTATCCCTCCTGCCTGGAATCTCCATATTCAACATCTGTTGTGCAATATACCCACCGTCCCTCCTCTGCACATGTCCAAACCTCTCAGCCTTGTCTCTTTAATTTTGTTTCCAAACAACTCAACCTGAGCTTTCCCTTTGATGTCCTCATTTCTAATCCTGTTTATTCTTCTCACTCGAAATGAAAACCTTAACATCTTCAGCACTACCACCTCCAGCTCGGCCTCCTGTCTTTTAGCTAGTGCGACTGTCTCCTAACCATACATCATAGCACATCTCACTAGCATCATGTAAGCCATCCCTGCTCATAAATCACCCAATACGCTCGTTTCCATCTACTCTTCTTCACCTCTCTTGTGTACTGCTCATTGCTTTAGATGGCTGAGCCTGGGTATTTAAGCACATCTAACCTCCTTGTCTCTGCTTCTTGGCTGTTTACCTTTCCATCTGTCTCCCTCTCCTTCACACACATATTCCATCTTACTTCTCTTCTCCTCACCAAAGCATACCTCCACCTGTCCAGACTCCCTTCCACCTGCTCCTTACTCTCACTATAGATCAGGTAGTCTGAAAATGTCACAGTTCATGGACACTTGACTGGCCTTACCTCATCTGTCAACCTGTCTGTCTATCTCCACTGTGAAATGGAAGAGACTCAGAACTGATCCCTAATGTAATTCCAGCCACACCAATCTGTGACTCCTACCCCACACCTTACCACTGTCCTGCTGTCCAGTACCAGACTTACATACTTCTTTGCCACTCCTGACTCCATAATGCAGTGCCAGAGTTCCTCTCTTGGTACCCTTCCAAATGTTTTCTTTAGATCCACAACTGCATACTTCTCGAATCACTTTGTTCTTTCCCCAAATCCTAATTACAATGACTGCAAAGTGGTGCTTTTACTTCAGTTACAACTGTACAAGAAAAACCTTTTGTTGTTTTGTTTTGTTTTCTCCCCCACACTCCTTCTACATCATTTTGGGTGGGGGACAAATCCAAAGCCAGACAGGCCTGACATATCTCATTACAGTTGCTAGGCTGATTGAAGAGCTTCTATTTAATGCAGGGATTACTAAATGGTTAATTTGCAGAGGGTACTCTTTGCAGAATAAACTTTGGTGAAAACAGTCTGTTTGCTCTTGGAGTAATGGAAGGAAGGTCAGCTCTTAATACATCGCTGTGAAAAGCAGGGACTTGATGTGAAATGAACTCTGACTCCGCTTTTTAATTAAATACCATGAAGACGAGTGAACAAAATCATGCAAATTGAGTGACCTATCTCTTTCCAATCTCCAGTGGCTCCATCTGTTCAGGTCTGTAAACTGTCAGAGATCCAGCTTCTACCTCCCTTTAGCTATGTAACCTCATTTCACAAGTTCTGAATTCTCTTTTCAAAATGATCATCTTTAATCATTATTTGATATCAGGATAGGCATGTTATTCTGTCTCATCATAACAAAGCTGAGGGTTTCTTTAATGGCAGGGGTATCGATCATCATTGGGAATGTAAAATGAACTGAAGAAGCTTGTTGGATGAGAGGTGACATGTCTTCAAGACCAAGCTCCTTAGACTACCATGACCTGGATGACTGAAAACTTACACAGACATGTTAGAAATGCAACAGTTCCTCTGGTGAATCAATGAGGTTTTTTTTTATAATTGCTTTCTGTACCAGATTTGATAAGTGATTATCACAGCCAAACCCCAGGAACTGGCATTTTTAGCTGCATCCACACATCTATAAATTAGCCATAAAATGTTTGGATCATTGCAACTTCAATCGTCGTGACGTCACAAAACAAATAAACAGACAGTACACAGTAGACATCAGAGTCCTTATGATCTATTTCACACTTTGTATTGATTTGTACCATCGTTGCAGGCCCCTGATGAGTATTGTTAGACAGTGGATGAGTAGGAGGCCAGCGTAGCAGTTAGAGCTTTGTCATTTGAGCTGAGCTAATATCAGTTTGCTTAAGCTGTCTTTAGTGATGTGCAGCTTTTGTGCTTTTTATTGACTGCATGTCCCATTTGTTCTTCTCAGTTTGGTTCAGCAGTGGGAAAAGGGTGCCAGTGATTCCTGCCTCTCCAGCTGTGGTACTGCAGCTTCACCTCTATTTCAGGAGCCACTGGTTCACTGGAGAAGAGGAGAGAAGGAAAACCGGAATTTATTATTTTTGCATATTTCTCATTTATGTGTTTCAGATCATCAAACAAAAGATAGTCTGAGTAAATACAAAAGGGAGTTTTAAAATGATGATATCAAACCTTCTTGGGCCTATGTGAAAGCGTAACAGTTCTAAACTGGTTCCACAACCTGTTGCAGAGTTACTGCTTCTGCAACAGTAACTCAAAAAACCCTCATTACAATCAAGTATGCAATAGAGCATCTCTGAACTCACATTCACCACACATTGAACCTTGGAGCAAATGGATTACAGTAGCAAAAGACCAGGCCAGGAGTCACTCCTGCCAGCTTAGAAAAGGAAAACAAGACCTTAATTTGCACAGCCTCCCTAGAATTACAATACAGAATATTTCAAAAACAAAGAGTCCAGATTTCTGCGGTAACATTTAATAGGTAGTGTCAGAATTTGGCAACGTTTGGAAACATTTCGGCATGAAAGCACAGATCCATGCTGCTAGGCACATTATTTCAGTTCAATTCAGTTTTATTTATATAGCATCAAATCAATACAGCTGCCCTATTTTATAAGGTAATGATTCGACAGTTTACAGTGTTATTTATACATTACTGTCTAAACATCACAGCTTACCTATTGTTGTTGACCAACCCAGTCTCACACCCGTCCATGATGCAGTCATGACCTTTAACCTATTAATTCATGTTGCTGAATCAATACATCGATCTATGACCTTTAATCTATTGATTCATGTTGTCGGACACAAATTTCTTTAAATTCTCTTCAACACAAATTTGCATTTTGTATCCCTGAACACAAACTTTTATCAGCCCGCTATGTCCAAGTCCACAGCTAGAAGTTATCTGGACTTTCAGTGACCCAAGTCTGACTCGTGCACATCAGTTTTTTTCTACACATATTTAGCATGACTTTTAAATAAATGATTACAAATGTCTTGTTGCATCAAATTTAAACATTAAAAATTACTGAGTTGGGCTTAGAACAGTATGATGATTTGGGTTAAAATGCACTGCTTGCCATATCTTTTCAAATACTGTTGTCCTGGTTGCCATGGTGACACCTCCCTGCTTTTTCTGCAAGTGTAGTTCCTCAAACAAAATATATTTCCTAATGAAAAGCATTACTCACAAATTCATGTTCACTGACACAAACAAAAAACACTTAACAATTCGTGTCCATGAACACGAGAAGATTCATTTATTGTGACTATTTCACAAACTGCCTGAAGACCAGGCTGTACCATCCCTCTCCCATCGGCCGCAGTGTACCGATCCTCTGATAGCTGCTTTTAGCAAGATAACAATAAAGTCAAAAACATGACTTTTGCCTTTCTTCAGAATAATAATGAACTGGCTGTACTCAAATAGGCTCCACATTTACTAAGTCCTCAGTTCCATAGAGTACAATTTAAAATGTGATTTTTGCAACTACATCCCAACAGCCAACAAATCTGCAACAAGGGTGTTGCTGTCATGTTAACATGGACCAAAATGTCTGAGGAATGTTTGCGGCACCTTGTTGTGTCAGGAAGAGGACTATAACAGTATATGCTTATTGATTGTTGAGAAAAGAAATCTCATGCACAAAACTATCTCCCCACCTTTGTAATACATCTGACATGACAACCCCCTATCCTCCTACAAATCACCCGGTTACAATTCAGCTCAATTTTATTTGTAGAGTGTACAGAGTTCCACTAACAGTCTTCCCAAGGTGGTATATAGTCTTAGGTAAAAACCAGACAATATAGGACCATCAACAATCAGTCTTCTGCGAGCAGCCACTTGGAGACAGTGGAAAGGAAGAATCCCCTGTTATCGGAAACAAGAGAACCAGGTTCAAGTGGGCACATCCATCAGTCCAACCCAAGTGAGTTGTGTGGAGATAAAAAGGAGAAAAAGCCTATTAATCTGCTAAATTACATTTAGGAGATAAACTGTTTAATAATCCAATTAATGTCACGCAAACTGCTTTCTTTTAAAAGTTGCACCTCTCACCAATGCTTTAAAACATCCGTCATTTTTCTATAATTCCAATTTACAAAACTGACCAATCAAATTCAAAGGTTACTTGAACTGCACAGTTGAATTTCTCACTTATTTGCAGTTGCAGTTGATCAAAGGTATTTAGCGTTTGTGTTAGTTTGCGTTACTATGTTGCAGTTTCAAGCAATGTTTTGGTTCGCCCTGATTAGCATGAAAACCACTAAAGCCAAATGAATACTGTATATATTCTATACTTGTGCTGAGCTATGCATATTCAAATTAACTTTGTAACAAGGACAGTAAACAGACACAACTAAACAAAAGTCCCCTGGAGTGCTGAATATACTCCTCACAGGTTTCCAGTGGATTGCCAGCTACATTTTCTATCACCTCAAAAATCCTGCTAAAGCTGTCTCAATGCATCTTGTCTCTTCTCTTTTCTGTTATCTTAGACTGACTCCATGATGTTAAGATCAGGGCTCTGTTAGAGCCATATGATGTAGAATTTCAGAATTGCTTGCTCTTCTTGGCTGGAGTGCATTTTGTCATGTTACAGAATAAATATGGATGACATAAAACACTTTTCTGATTTTACTGCATGATAGATTTTAAAAAAAAATCTATAATAATATAATTGTAGTCTGAGCACATGAAAAATCAAGCGAAATGTAAAACTGGTATAAGTGGGGTATGAGTGGGGAAAAGTATTTTTATTTTCACTTTGGGATAGATGTACATGCTGGTTGGCAAAAGGCCATAGATTCTAATCAAATGTAACTTTTTTAATGCGAGTTGCAAAACAACATAAAGCTTTTCATCAGCAAAAGGCAATCGCTGACAGCTGCTTGGTGCGTCAAGCAGATGTCAGCCTAAAAACCTAGCTGCTATCAATGAAAAAAGGGGGGAACAAGATAGTACTAAAAAGATATAAAGTGCAGGGAGGAAATCAGTGGGTATGAGTAAGTGCAGTTAACTGAAAGAGGGAATTTCAAAGTGAATTAGTCTGTGGAGGAGAAAAAGAGATAACTCCTGCCAAAAGCAAAATCCATGCGTTTATTTCCCACCAGGATCCTCTCATTGGCAGAGTGCACTGTGTTTCTATACTTTCACTGGATGTTGAAGAAAGTACAGAAGCTTTTTTTTTTTTTGCAATGTCATCTCAGCCTTCTTGCCTGTTACTGGATCACCTGACTTTATATTTTCTAAAGAGAAAGAGATAATATTTGATAGCTTTTAGAATTAGCAACTGCAAGTACAGGTCAGGGCTTCTACAGAGTTTATTTCAGAAGCTGCAGTATTCACGGCGCAGAGCATGTTAACCTCATCTTTCAAGGAAGGATATCAAACTCTACGCAAAGCTTTTACTCCAACTGAAAGCCAGTTTTTCTGTCGCTACAGTGCAAGGTAAATGCATTTAAATCATTTTCATTTTCTCTTTGGATCTTATACTAAACAGTTAGATTTTGAAATGAAATGTAACATTTCAATTCAATTCAATTTTATTTATCTAGCGCCAAATCACAACAAAAGTCGCCTCAGGGTGCTTTGTATTGTACAGTAGATCACACAATAATAGGTACAGAGAAAAACCCAACAATCATATGACCCCCTATGAACAAGCACTTTGGCGACAGTGGGAAGGAAAAACTCCCTTTTAACAGGAAGAAACCTCCGGCAGAACCAGGCTCAGGGAGGGGCGGCCATCTGCTGCGACCGGTTGGGGTGAGAGAAGGAAGACAGGATAAGACATGCTGTGGAAGCGAGACAGAGATTAATAACAGATATGATTCAATGCAGAGAGGTCTATTAATACATAGTGAGTGAGAAAGGTGACTGGAAAGGAAAAACTCAATGCATCATGGGAATCCCCCGGCAGCCTACGTCTATTGCAGCATAACTAAGGGAGGATTCAGGGTCACCTGGTCCAGCCCTAACTATATGCTTTAGCAAAAAGGAAAGTTTGAAGCCTAATCTTAAAAGTAGAGATAGTGTCTGTCTCCCGAATCCAAACTGGAAGCTGGTTCCACAGAAGAGGGGCCTGAAAACTGAAGGCTCTGCCTCCCATTCTACTTTTAAATACTCTAGGAACAACAAGTAGGCCTGCAGAGCGAGAGCGAAGTGCTCTAATAGGGTGATATGGTACTACAAGGTCATTAAGATAAGATGGGGCCTGATTATTTAAGACCTTGTATGTGAGGAGCAGGATTTTGAATTCAATTCTGGATTTAACAGGAAGCCAATGAAGGGAAGCCAAAACAGGAGAAATCTGCTCTCTCTTTCTAGTCCCTGTCAGGACTCTTGCTGCAGCATTTTGGATTAGCTGAAGGCTTTTCAGGGAGTTTTTTGGACATCCTGATAATAATGAATTACAGTCGTCCAGCCTGGAAGTAATAAATGCATGAACTAGTTTTTCAGCATCACTCTCAGACAGGATATTTCTACTTTTAGAGATGTTGCGCAAATGGAAAAAAGCAGTCTTACATATTTGTTTAATATGTGCGTTGAAGGACATGTCCTGGTCAAAAATGACTCCAAGGTTCCTCACAGTGTTACTGGAGGCCAAGGTAATGCCATCCAGAGTAAGAATCTGGTTAGATACCATATTTCTAACATAAAGCTAAGATCTCCTGATTTAAAAACTAAATAAAATGCTGAACTGATGAAAAGGTTTTCCAATACCGAATCACCAAAGTACTGCCTCTCCTGACCTTCGTTCAATAACAACAGCTGCAACCAAACATTTTCAAAACGTGGAGCGCAGTCTCTCACATTACTGTGGAGGAATTTTGGCTCACTCTTATTTACATAATGGCTTCAGCAAAACCTTACTGCTGGGTTTGCAAACGTGAACTGTTCTTTTCAGGTCCCACCACAGCATCTCAGCGCCATGACTATTCCACTGCAAAATTTATATTTTATTCCTTTTGAGCCATTCAGAGTTGGACTTAACACTAAAGGGACAAACCTAAAGGCAGAGGCTTGCATGGATTTTCCTGTCAGAGATGTTGGTGTGTCAATGAAATCTGCCAACCAGCAACAACTTTTCTAGCACTTTTCTACACAAGCACTCAAAGCACTTTATACAACATGGCTCGTTCAGCCAAGCACTTTTTTCTAAGTGTTTTTTAACATTCACACCTAATGCAACCAACGCCTGGAAAGTCTGCTTGTAAACTGCTGACTGCCTGAATAATTCAGATTCATAATTCAGATTATGACTTCAAGGTCTTCTGTGTGAGACCAGAATCATGCAACTAATCAATAAAGCCACATCTGTGCTGTAGGTATAATGTTCCTTTTTTTGAATTCGAGTTTGCCTTTTGACGTATCTAAAATTTTAGATTGTCAGTTTTGTTTTGGATTAATTCTTTAACATGAAGGCTGTTTGAGGTGGGAAAGCTTGAGCATGAGTTCCTAGATGACTTGCCCCGTGCTCTTGAATTTTAGAAAGTCAGCTTCAGTGTCGGTATGTGGAGTCCCAGAGCTGTGTATCTAATAGGGATTACCAAACTGCTGGTGCTGTGTCTCTTAGCATGTTTAGATGCAACTTATTTCCTCTTAATAATAATATTTCATTTACTTTCCTTTCAGGTCACTCAAAGCAAAAGTATCTCAGAGTGCAGAGGTTAATCCTTTAAAACCTAAACCATCAAATAATTGCCAGAAACAGTCTATTGTCAAAAATTTTTTGACAATAGACTGTTTGTTGAACCTTTAGACAATATATATATAAAATATATCAAATTCTAATCTGCATATATGAGTTTTAATTTGTATCAAATTTGCTACATTAGCCATATTTTTGCAATTTAGTCATTAAAAATGTGTCATGCAATTTATATCATTTTTTGAGGGTAAAAAAAAAGGTCATGCTGATGATATAGAAGTCTCAAAAACTCACAAAAACACATGTATCAAATATGATAAGCTTTAAAAAAAAATGTAAAAATAGCTTTAGAGTGACACTGGGTCCCTGACCAAATAAGAATAACACATGAACAGTTGTTGCATTGAAAAAAGTCTGTATTATGCATTAGTTGATTTTTTCTATCATTACTTACTATGGCTTTATAATTATATTTATCAAAAAAGAAAAAAGATGTTGTAGTAAATTATAAGTGCTTTTCAAATAAAGAGTAGAAATGAAAGCTGCAAAGCAAAAAAGAAGACAAAAAACCCCACTGAACAAAAGTTTGTGGGGAAAAAGGCTTTTACGATGACCTTGTTAGAGATCTGAACTGTGTTGCAATTTAGTTCAACGATTAAAGTTAAAATTCTGCGGAAATTAGGTTATAATGGCTTGAAAAAGACCATTTTTAACATTTCACTTTTCAACCAAAAGGGACATCCACGTAAACAACCATTACCAGAAAACCAGATTCAGACTAGAAAATAACACTGATGCATGCCTGATGCTTGGGAGGAAAAAGTTTGTAAGGAACCAAAGGTCAGAAAACAAAGACTAAAGCCAGAGTGAGCCTTCTTCACTACAGCACTTCACTGATGCAGCCCTGTCCTCTCACACAAAGCAATTTATCCTAATAACGTGATAATACTGGATCCTGGTAGTACTGGCATTTCTGTGGCAAGCAGAAGAACACTTAGAAGAAGTGATAGTGTACTAAAACCTTTTTTTTTTCATTTACGCATTTGTTTTTTGTTTTGTATTTTTTTGATGATGATGATGAAAAATACAGGAGCCACCACAGCTGGAAAACACTAGGGGGTAAACTGGTGGAGAAGTGGTTCACTAAAAATTTAGGAGCCAAGTGCCTCAGTCTCACACAGTGGAAGTGGAACGCATTTAATAAAAGATCATTGGAGACCGTTTTTGAAGTTTAACCTTGAGTTGAAAAAAAAAAGCACAGAAACTGAGATATTTTGTCTTGTTTGATAGCAATTACTGGCAACCTGGCAAGTCTAAAAAAATACTATATTCCCACATACCCCCAAAACAAAGAGCAGCCATTCTGAGTGTTTCTGGTTTCTGGAGATCACCTAAACAGTCTTCCAAGGGACTTCAATTGCTTCAAATGCATTGCCAGAGAAAGACAAGGACCTGGCTGCAGCGTATAAAATTGCCAGTTGAATTTTGCTGAGGCTACTGTTGATCATATTTTCTCTACTTTGTGAGAGCATTAAAGCACTGAAGCGTACCATCTTTCTTTTGGACAAAATTAATTAAAGGAGAGCAGAATTCCATCTGGGAAATCTTATAATCCTTCCACATGGCCAGATGGGCCCGGAGAACTGGGAAACAGACCTCTAACACAGGAATTCCTAACTGTGAAGCCCAGTTCTGTAACACTGAAAAGAAAAGGCAGGCAGATGATTAGACATGGAGAATTTCTGGTGTCCATCTTTTGTCAGACTAAAGTGTGGAGAAAAATCACATCTGACAGCATTTGCTGGAGAGGAAAGGTTGTCAGCGCTTCTTTATTGGGCAATCAAGAAAGTTTATTCTTGATAAATCGCAGAGACATTACAGACATTTCTTAAAAAATGACCGACAGAAAGCTGCTGTGAATATAACCATGAATTCAACAAAGATTTAATCCACTATAAAAGCTTCATTTGTCCTCCTCTTTTTATTTTTGAGCACCCATCTCCTCAAAGGTATCTCAACAATCCAATCGCTTCCACTGGTTGGACTAACACTGTTGGAATTTCTAAAAGCTCCTCTAGGGAGTAGGGATGGGTACTGGTGTCGTTCTGACATAAACGGTAGTAACCAGACCGAAAAGCAGCGCACATTTCGGTGCTTTATTTCGGTGCTTTTTTTTCCGGAGCTGTGATACACTTCTAGCCAATCATTTTACGTTTCCGAGGATAGTAGGCGGGTCCAGGTACGTACGTTCTGTTAGAGCAGAGCTACAGATTAAAAATGCCCAAGGCGAAGCGGTCAAAAGTCTGGCTGTACTTCACAGCAAAATATGCAAACTCAGCAGCCTGCAACAAGTGCTTTAAGCTGATACTGTGATACTGTCAAAGGAGGTAACACCTCAAATCCGATGAAACACCTGGCGACGCATAGCGGTTTTTTTTAAAAGCCAAGAAATGCGCTGTATTTGATAGCTTGCTGCGAGACCTCACACCGAGCACATCTACTGCGCGTGGGTTGCCTGTTATCAGACCCAGAGTTAGCAACATCCCCAAAAACACGAAGAGGAGAGTCCTGGCCCCTAGCCCTGCCAGTGTAGCAGAAATGATGAGGATGATGATGGCAGCAGCAGCCGTTCTTCTCTGCGTGAGTAACTTAATGTGGTTCGTGTGTAATTTACGTTGAGTAGGCTAACCACGTTATTACATTAATACATGTAAGGTGAAATAGCAAACATCATCATAGCTACATGCGGCTGTCTTCTTGTTTGATGGCAGATACTCCCTTCACCCTGGCCAAAAAGGCTAAAATGACCAAAGAAAAAGAGGGAAACGGCTAAACATGAGAGGTTTTTGGATAAAGTTTTCAAGCACTGCTTCCAGCCAAGAGTGATACCATATATGCCCCATAGCTGCAGAAAAGGCTAACATTGTTGTCTTTTTACAAAAACCAGCTGAACATGAGAGGTTTTTGGACCAATTTTGTGTTCTCCATTCTTTAAGCACCGGTTTGAGCACCGTTTGAGCACCGGCACCGTTTCAAAAGTACCGGTTTGGCACCGGTATCGGATAAAACCTAAACGATACCCATCCCTACTAGGGAGTGATTAAGGAAAAATCAAATACCCACACGATTCACAGTTAAGATGATGTCAAATTCAAGATGGAACCCATTTAATCTGATAGAAAATACTTTCAGGAGTTTCTCTTGGAGACTGATGCCCATTATTTGACCTCATTTCAGAGATGCTTTGGTTTACATGTAGTTTGGGAGTTGATCACTTTTTGACAAAAAAGGGGGGGCAGACTTGTTCAAAGGAAACTTCTGACATTCAATGTAAATGAAAAAAAAAATACTTATAAAAGTTAAATGAATGTGATCATATCCCACCTGGCATTTCTCTATATGTGCTTATTCAGTCTGCTGGTCTACTGTTTTGTGTTTTTTTACTCTGTGCCTACAATCTGGCTGTTTGTGTTCTTTTGCTCTTTGACCTTGAGTGTTTCGGTTCTATATTCCAACAGGCCAATATCAAAGGGGTAGTAGAGAACATGACATTGGTTTTAGTTGTGGAGGATATCGTGAACTTCACTGGATTCATAAAAAAGAGAAGCTGTCAGCTGTTATTATTCCTGAAGGATCCAAGGACACACTTCCAAGTTTGGTGTATATTTCTTGGTTGGACCAGTTCTAATTTAATTTAACGCTTCCAGTGTTACATTGGTAAAGACAACACATTTGCACTTTTTCACACATACACATTAATTTTGATGTCCTTTCTTTTTGCTCCTGTTTTTTTACCTATTGTTTATATTCTCACAAAGCACTGCCTGACTTTCTCAAACTAATGTGTATAAACAGACCAGCGCATATTATGCACTGCATGTGTGCTTTGGACTCAGATAATAAGAATAAAAAAGTGCAGGTGCACTGCTGTCTTGGATATTTTGCTACAGTACAACACCCTGTTGTAATTTGTTGTGCCACCACTTTATCATGTAACTAATTATCACATTTAATGGGATTGTTTTCACTACATTAATTAATGTATCCCCCTGTGAAAAGCACCAACGACCACAGAAATCATGCAGATCCTCATTTTTTATCATGATGTTTAAGCTTATAACAAATTAAGCCATCATTGCTGCTTTTATAGTATGTTGTTTATATAGTACGCTGTTTTTATAGTAGGTTATTCTTCATTTCAGTACACTACACTGGCTGAAATGTGTCTAGATTATCTATGTGCAACTTTATAAATGTCACAGCAATAACTTAATATCTGTTGTGAAATATTATCCCTCTATTACTACCCATGATCCACAGGTTTAAAAGGTTTCCCAGAAAAGGGAATGAGTGGGGCCTGATGAGCTTCAATGACCTAAGCGACCTAAATATATCCCCAGTCTTGGCACAAGCTTGTAATAGCTGCCTTGATTAGCTTAAGAGGCTGAAAAGGAGAAGCACAATCATACTTGGCATTTTCTTCATGCAGAAACAAAACCACCGCTCCCTCTTTCTGTACCCTGTGAGTTACCTCTGTATTGTGGACGAAGGGCACGGTTGTTGGGGCAGTCACGGCCCTGCTTGCTAAAGTTGATATTGGTACGGATGCAGCGTTGAAGCAAAGGCTGGGTGGGCCGGGTGTTGTCGCTCATACTAAGGAATATCTTGTAGGGCTCATTCTGGCTGAGGAGGCGCAGGGAGTGCATCTGTGGGAGACATAAGATCAAATCTTAGTTCAAGAGCAAGCTAAAATGTCCTGAGTTCATCTTCAGCTTCTCTAGTGGCACTATGCTAGTCTATCCACCCATCTGCTGCTTATTTGTAGGTGGTGTGGACAGCTACCTAAGCAGGAACTGCTGCTGCTCCCCAGCAGTCCCATTCTCAATACTTCACCCCAGACCTTAAACTTGGCCATAGAGAAGAGACAAAAGCTTCATTTTCAAAGAGTGTGGAGAATCATCGCTGGTGATAAGAACTAGTATCAGTGAGGAGTTTCAGTGGAAGCAGTGCCCTAGCTCAAAACATTTAAAAGAAAAAAAAGTGTCCCACATGTTGACGTGAAAATGCATACATTTTTTACATCACATTTCAAAAGGACAACCTGCATTTGGGAGAGATCATCAAAAACATAATTCAGAATTAATTCAGAGTATTATTTGTGGAACCCACTAAACCTTGAATGATTTATAGACTGTGATTTCGATCTAGTCAATATATAATTGGAAAAGAAAATCAGTCAGTCAACACCACAGGACTAGAACAACACGAGTGAGCACACATGTAGAACCACACAGGGCTGAGTGGAAGGAGAAACACACTATTCCATCTTATTCTTTCTATCTTTTTCTGTTTTTCACCTGCCTCCTCCACCACAGTTCTTTTCTCCCTTATTTCCACATCATGCTCTTCTTCTCTACCTCAAGCATTCTGAACTGAGGTCAGAGCTCTAACATAAAGAAAAGAGCATGAGCATGCACAGATTATTTAGTCACAATGGTGAGTGGTGCTTCGTTGACTCATCAACCTTGACCATTTTAAGTGGCTAGGAGAAAAAATGTAAATATTGTTAAATATTTCATTGATACATATTTGTTTTAATCCAGATTTATGTCAGTATTATTCACATGCATAAATATAACATATAGTATATAGAAAAAACAATTCTAATGCAGACAGTATTTGAAACTGGCAGATTATAGGTGAGAGTTTTTTCTTTTTATTCTTATTGACCTGCTCTCAAAACTTTTTTTAAACACCTTAAAAAAATCACTTTTTAAACCACAAGTTTTTGTCATTAAGCTGAAGATATGATGAATTTGATACAGTTTTCATGTACCTACATCAAAATAAACCTCAAATATTGCTCAACATATTTAAAAGAATCAGAGGCCAAAAAAATGAAAAGTGCAGAATAACTTTGGTGCAACAAATGACTTGTGAAGCAATCTTGTAGTATTTTTCTGGTGGTTGCAGCTCATTAAATGGTGCAAACACTCAAACCCAGCCACGGGAAGGCCACAAGCCAGTTTATTCCTACTGCTGGTCCCAAAACGGGAATGGGGCGGTTCGCTTCAGGAAGGATCATTCACCCTAAAATCTGTGCACATCATAAAGAATTAAATTCTCGTGCAGATCCGGTGCTGCTGGTCTTCAGGATCACCCTCCAGGGTGATTTGTGGCATAAGGAGAGCAGCAAAAGTGAATCGTGAGACCTGGTATGATGAATGGTTTGGAGACAGTGGTGCCAACAAAAAGACAGACCTGGAGGTGGCTCACAACCAGTGAATGTGACACGTGAGGTAATTTTGCTTTTGTGGGTTTTGTTGCTGTCAGTATTATATATACAGGGTAGGATTATAATGCAGACCAGCCCAAAAAGATTTTTCCCCACACAGAAATAAAATCCTGCATCATAGTTCTGACTGCATGACTTTTATGAAACCATCACTGGAAATGGTATGGTTATAAAGAAAGGGGATGTTATGTGTGTGTGTGTCAAAATGAGTCAGGTCTAGCAACAAAAAGCAAGCTTTAATTACGCTGCTAAGAAAAGCCCGAAAGGCTGGCCCAAAAAAACAGGAAACCAAGAATAAAAGGAGGGCAAACTGATGGAGACACAAAATGGCACAAAGCGCTGATTGAACACAGAGATGAATAGATGAACACATCTGCAAAAGCAAACCGCACCAAGGGGGACGAACCAGCACAGGTGTGAAAACACCCTAAGTGTTAGCGTGTCACCTTTTTCTCCTCTCACTGTCGTTCCTTTTCCTGTTTAAGCCAACTTTTCCACAAATCAGCATTCTACCTACGCTAAACATCACTGCCATCAGACTACATGTGGAAAGAAAGGATGCTTCTGTACCCTTGTCAGTTCCAGCAATCCCGCCTCTCTGTGGTTGCCTATGCAGGACAATCAATCCCACATAACACATTAGCCAAATCTCCCATAGGTGTTCACTTTCCTAATCACCCTGGAAAAGACCACATGAAAACAAAGCGATCACACAGAACAGCTTGGATCTGCAGTGAGCCTTCCCTCTCATGAAAAGACTACAGCAAAGGGTTCCCAGCCAAAGTGATTTCTTCAGTGTAGAGCTCAATGGTTCAAATCTTTCTGTTCATGCTTTAATTTTTCACCAGCCTTTTAATGATCAAATTATACATTTAGTGTTTATACTGTTTGTATCATTCCCTTGAATCGTATGTTGTTGATATTTTAATCTGAGGCCTACTATTCAATTCAATTCAATTTAATTCAATGTAATTCAGTCCAATTCAGTTGTATTTATATAGCCCCAAATCACAACAACAGTCGACTCACGGCGCTTTATATTTCAAGGTAGATCCTGCAATAATACATACAGAGAAAACCCAAGAATCATATGACCCTCTATGAGCAAGCACTTTGGCGACAGTGGGAAGGAAAAAATCCCTTTTAACAGGAAGAAACCTTCAGCAGAACCAGGCTCAGGGAGGGGCGGAGCCATCTGCTGCAACCGGTTGTGGTGGGTTGTGGTTGGGAGCTGTTACTAAGGTAACAGTGTTGGCTGTGGCACAAAGGTTATTGTTCATGTACTTTTCCACTTCAGTTGTTATTTAGATTTTTTTTTGCATACTTCTATGATAATTCTGGTAAAGAATTATCAAAAGGATTTCATAATTTCATTCAAGTGGCAGTGCCACTGTCAAAACCACTGGCTTCATCTCTAATTGTTTAAATATGCTATTTGAATGATCAATTATTAGAATTCATATTTTTGCTGATCTCTCTCAACTTTTTACTCAACAAATTTGGACTTGTCACATTGTCTTTCCCTTTGGGGAGCACTCACTTTGTTTTTTCACTGTCATGGCTCACTGGGTCACCTAATTAAACGGAGCCGTCGTTAATACAGCTCATCACTGGACCCACTTCAGTTTGCCTACCAGCCTGGCATTGGAGCGGATGATGCCGTCATTCACCTCCTACATCGTTCCCTCGCTCACCTGGAGACCGCTGGAGCACTGTGAGAATCATGTTCTTTGATTTCTCCAGTGCCTTCAACACCATTCTTCCCTCGGTTCTAAAGGACAAGCTGGTGAACTCTGGAGTGGACCATCACCTCACTACCTGGATCCTGGACTACCTCACCGACCGACCACAGTATGTGAGGACTCAGGGCTGTGTGTCGGACAGGGTCGTCTGCAGTACGGGGGCCCCACAGGGAACGGTTCTGGCTCCGTTCCTCTTCACCATCTACACTGCAGACTTCTCCCACAATTCCACCCAGTGCTTCCTGCAGAAGTTCTCTGATGACTCTGCAATAGTCGGCCTCATCACTGATGGGGACGACAAGGAGTACAGAGGTCTGACCCAAGACTTTGTGGACTGGTGCCAGCTGAACTACCTCCAGATCAACGCCAGTAAAACCAAGGAACTGGTGGTAGACTTCCGCAGGCACAAGCATTCTCCACTGCAACCACTGAACATCCAAGGTATGGACATTGAGGCTGTGGACAGCTACAGGTACCTTGGTGTTCATCTGAACAATAGACTGGACTGCACTCATAACTCAGACGCCCTCTACAGGAAAGGGCAGAGCAGGCTGTACCTGCTGCGGAGACTCAGGTCGTTTGGAGTGGAGGGCCCACTCCTGAAGACCTTCTATGACTCTGTTGTGGCTTCTGCTATCTTTTATGGTGTGGTCTGCTGGGGCGGCAGCATCTCTGCTGGGGACAGGAAGAGACTGAACAGGGTGATCCGAAGGGCCAGCTCTGTTCTAGGATGCCCTCTGGACCCAGTGGAGGTGGTGAGTGACAGGAGAACGGCGGCTAAGCTGTCATCCCTGTTGGACAACATCTCCCACCCCATGCAGCAGACTGTGACAGCACTGAGCAGCTCCTTCAGTGGGAGACTGCGGCACCCACGGTGTGGGACGGAGAGATTTCGCAGGTCTTTCCTCCCCACTGCTGTCAGACTCCATAATAAAGACTTTAACTGATCAAGCACACACATCCATACATATGCAATAACACCAAGTGCAATAATCCTTTCTGTCATCGTTGTATTTTTACTCAGTTGTATATAGTATTTGTATTCTATTTTTATCTTATTGTATATTTATTTTATTTTATTCTACTGTATATAGTATTTTATTTTATTCTATTCTATTCTGTACAGTTGTGTACTGTATTTATTCTTATTGTATTCTAATTTTTGCCTCATAACTTTTGCACTGTCCACTTCCTGCTGTGACAAAACAAATTTCCCACGTGTGGGACTAATAAAGGTTATCTTATCTTATCTTATCTTATCTTATCTTATCTTTCTCTATTGTGTCAAATCAAAACGTCCACTATATTACTAATATGCCTGTTAATCATACAAGAAACACAATCTTCTAGTAGTTGAAGAGCATGAACAATTTTAACAACTGTTCAATAATAAGATTTTGGCTCCTTTAACTCGATGATATTTTTAATACTACCTTAAAATACTTTTTGATACTTACTTTGTATACTTTAAATTTAATTTCACAAATTGGTGTAAAGTAATTAGTTCATTACAGTTTTGCACATACTGATGATTAACAATCTTTGTCCCCAAAGGAGTGGTTGTGTTAAAAAGCCCCCAAACTACAGTTTTGCAGGCAGTGCTAAACTACAAAACAAAATGGTCTCAGAGACACTGGATGGGTTCAGATGAAGACTATTATAACACTGAAACAGGAACAAAGTGTTCTTGGAGGTTTCTGCCGAACATCACATCTTTTTCAACAGCAATCTTCCCCTGTGCTGCCCCTGCACAGACATATCTCTGAGTCCAACCTGCTTGCCTCACACAAGGTTACAAAAATCAGAAGATGCACAATAAGAAAAAAATGACACAACTTCAGCATGTGCCACCAATCGAGGAGTCACTTTTGCCACTTGCCACAATTCACAATGACAATGAACTGAACTGAGTCAGCTTAAAGGAGTCTCCCCAATTACCCCCTGCAGCCTACACTGAAGCTATGGAAAGGAGTAGGTGCTCACGAATGAAAGCCTGTATGTATTACTGAAGACTGTGCAGAACACGTGTCAAACTCGGCATCCATGAGACAAATCCAGCGTTTTGTAAATTTTAATCCAGCCGCATGTCAGTTTTGGTCCGCTTGGTTGTTACAGCAGTGTGCACGGTGACTGCTCAGCTACTCTTAATATGTTTTTAATGATATTTCCTACACCACCACTAAGTTGTCATGTTCAGGCGTGTGAAACATTCGATTTAAGACCCATAGAGATATGTGAAACGAAAAACTTAAAGATTCATTATTATGCTTTACCATCGATGTGTATTTGTTTTTTCCAACCAAATCACTGTCAGTAGTTGTTACAGTGGGGCAAAAAAGTATTTAGTCAGCCACCGATTGTGCAAGTTCCCCCACCTAAAATGATGACAGAGGTCAGTAATTTGCACCAGAGGTACACTTCAACTGTGAGAGACAGAATGTGAAAAAAAAATCCATGAATCCACATGGTAGGATTTGTAAAGAATTTATTCGTAAATCAGGGTGGAAAATAAGTATTTGGTCAATAACAAAAATACAACTCAATACTTTGTAACATAACCTTTGTTGGCAATAACAGAGGTCAAACGTTTACTATAGGTCTTTACCAGGTTTGCACACACAGTAGCTGGTATTTTGGCCCATTCCTCCATGCAGATCTTCTCGAGAGCAGTGATGTTTTGGGGCTGTCGCCGAGCAACACGGACTTTCAACTCCCGCCACAGATTTTCTATGGGGTTGAGGTCTGGAGACTGGCTAGGCCACTCCAGGACTTTCAAATGCTTCTTACGGAGCCACTCCTTTGTTGCCCGGGCGGTGTGCTTTGGATCATTGTCATGTTGGAAGACCCAGCCTCGTTTCATCTTCAAAGTTCTCACTGATGGAAGGAGGTTTTGGCTCAAAATCTCACGATACATGGCCCCATTCATTCTGTCCTTAACACGGATCAGTCGTCCTGTCCCCTTGGCAGAAAAACAGCCCCATAGCATGATGTTTCCACCCCCATGCTTCACAGTAGGTATGGTGTTCTTGGGATGCAACTCAGTATTCTTCTTCCTCCAAACACGACGAGTTGAGTTTATACCAAAAAGTTCTACTTTGGTTTCATCTGACCACATGACATTCTCCCAATCCTCTGCTGTATCATCCATGTGCTCTCTGGCAAACTTCAGACGGGCCTGGACATGCACTGGCTTCAGCAGCGGAACACGTCTGGCACTGCGGGATTTGATTCCCTGCCGTTGTAGTGTGTTACTGATGGTGACCTTTGTTACTTTGGTCCCAGCTCTCTGCAGGTCATTCACCAGGTCCCCCCGTGTGGTTCTGGGATCTTTGCTCACCGTTCTCATGATCATTTTGACCCCACGGGATGAGATCTTGCGTGGAGCCCCAGATCGAGGGAGATTATCAGTGGTCTTGTATGTCTTCCATTTTCTGATGATTGCTCCCACAGTTGATTTTTTCACACCAAGCTGCTTGCCTATTGTAGATTCACTCTTCCCAGTCTGGTGCAGGTCTACAATACTTTTCCTGGTGTCCTTCGAAAGCTCTTTGGTCTTGGCCATGGCGGAGTTTGGAGTCTGACTGTTTGAGGCTGTGGACAGGTGTCTTTTATACAGATGATGGGTTCAAACAGGTGCCATTCATACAGGTAACAAGTGGGGGACAGAAAAGCTTCTTACAGAAGACGTTACAGGTCTGTGAGAGCCAGAGATTTTCCTTGTTTGAGGTGACCAAATACTTATTTTCCACCCTGATTTACGAATAAATTCTTTACAAATCCTACCATGTGGATTCATGGATTTTTTTTTCACATTCTGTCTCTCACAGTTGAAGTGTACCTCTGGTGCAAATTACTGACCTCTGTCATCATTTTAAGTGGGTGAACGTGCACAATCGGTGGCTGACTAAATACTTTTTTGCCCCACTGTATGTTGGGCAGACGAATGAGGTTGTTATACACTGTCTGTATGTGAGAGCCTACTTGTAAAACTGTAATCAGGATGCATTATTAAATGTGTGATTCACATTTTCTACTGTGGGCCTTAATGAAACTGAGCGCGAGAGGCATGATGTGGAAAGATGGATGAGTGGAGAGCGAAGATGGATGGACGGGGGGTAAAAATGCATAAGAGAAAAAAAAGGAGAAGATATTGGAGAGAGGGAAAAGAAAAAGCAAGTGAAAATAAAGATAAAAGACAGAGAGATTAAAAGTGGATGACAGGTAAGTGAGAAGACAAGACAGGTGAATGAGAACAGGGGGAATGCAGTCAGAATAAATGGCACATAGTGTGTGGGATTTCACTGATGCATGCAGGCGCTTGCTGTGCTGGACTGTAATGTGCTGCACTCTGACACAGAGCTTCTTGGTCTACAGATTGCATATTTGATTTGATCTATAGTATAAAGCAACTATTCTGACCAAGCAGAAAAGGTCAAGGTATTTAATTCATATAGTTTGACCCTGTAAATCTGAATCATCATTGATTATGACTCTAAGCTTGCACTGTCATAATATATCATTTTTCATTTGATTTTAATTAATCTCTTGACAAGTCTTGACATTTGTGAGACAAAAAACAACTTGTTTTTGCTTTCCTGATAAACATAGGCTTAGACTTCATAGCTAGGGCTGGTTTCATCACCGATGACCTCACAGGTTAAAGTTACTTTTTGTAATTATTGTATGTAATTAAAAATTTTTACCAAATATTTTTGTTTTGCTGCCCAGCTCTGTAGTATAATGCAAAAAGGAAACAGGTGATCAATAGGTGTTGATGTGAGAGTGTCTCTCTCTATTAGCCCTGTGAGCTATTCACAGTCTGTTCAAGGTGACTATCAATGATCCCACAGTTTACAGCTGGATATAAAGCACTAATCACATAGAGTAATTATATTTGTCCCACAGCATTAATAAAAAGCTAACCAAGAAAACATCTCAGCACTGTCGGTAACAGTTGGCTCCATTTATCAGGGTTCATCACTTTTACCTCACCAGTCTAGCAGAAATGTTGTAACTTGAGTGCCAACACTCTTTCCAGCAGTGAAATGATAGTCCTTTTTTTTCAATTCAATTGAATTCAATTTTATTTATACATCGCCAAATCACAACAGTCGCCTCAAGGTGCTTTATATTGTAAGGTAGATCCTGCAATAATACATACAGAGAAAAACCCAACAATCTGATGACCCCCTATGAGCAAGCACTTTGGCGACAGTGAGAAGGAAAAACTCCCTTTTAACAGGAAGAAACCTCCAGCAGAACCAGGCTCAGGGAGGGGCGGGGCCATCTGCTGCGACCGGTTGGGGTGGGAGAAGGAGGACAGGATAAAGGTATGCTGTGGAAGAGAGACAGAGATTAATTTTTTTACCATTTTCTTTCTCAGCATAGTTTCTTTTTGGGATGTGGTGCTTGTGGTGATACGCGTCACTTTCCAGGGGCCTTAGCCATTATTTGCTTTTATATTAACTAGAATAGCATAGGGCATCCTGGATTCTGCATTGACAAACATCTTGTAGGACAAGTTCAT
This sequence comes from Rhamphochromis longiceps, assembly GCF_057381845.1. Classification (NCBI taxonomy): domain Eukaryota; kingdom Metazoa; phylum Chordata; class Actinopteri; order Cichliformes; family Cichlidae; genus Rhamphochromis; species Rhamphochromis longiceps. Next base: position 6,101,233 of record NC_140560.1, read on the forward strand.
TTTGCAATATATCTCATCCCTGGTTTATCTTGCATTGATGTCTCTGTAACAAAACTGATTTTTTTCTTCTTTTATTATCTGATCAAGAGCAGACGTGGTTGAAAAAGTACTGCTACAGTGAAGCAATGAATAGAAGAATTGGAGTTGTGCAGCTGTTGATTTCATTGCGTACGGACCTTGTGGACATGAAGTCATGGTGTTTTTTTCCGTTACATTGTGTTTACAGCTCTAGTTAGTTTTTGAAGGTTTTACTCTGTTTTTAAACAAAAGGATTTTCAATGACTTGAGGACCTTGTAAAAAAAAACCAGCACAGTTGAATCGAGCTTTTATTTTAGACCATAAGATAAAGAAAGTGGATTTGTTTGTTTTCTGTCGTTTCATTACGTTACTGTTACAACAGCCTGCTTTATCTAAACCACTTAGGGAAAAACAGACGGTTTGAAAATTGCAGGTTATGAAGGTGTAATTTGCAGTTGAGGCATGTTTGTACCCCATGCCAGCAAGAAAATTAGAAATCAAGTTTCTTCCCCGATCAACACAATACAAGTCATTTTTTTCCGCCAGACGCCAGATACCTGTGCTACACTTTCATACCTGCATCTGTGTCACGTAGACTGGCTTGTTGATGAGTATCCACGTGGATGTCTCATAGCAGGGAGGAATGGTGATGGAGCCCTCGTAGGTGATATAACGTGTGGTGTCGGGGTAGAGGTCAGCTATGTTCAGACCCATCAATAAGAAGGCATCGTCTAGAGAAAAGAGAAAAATGGCAGGGGGAGCCCGTTAGGCTGTGTGTGCAAGTTCGCTTATGTTCTAACCTATTAACAGAGACACCAGTCAAATGAAAAACAGAAAAATGTGCGTCTTTTAGTGCATTCATCACATTATCACAGTTAAATTAGAACTTTAAAAATACAAGTGCTGACGAGATGCATCTTTACATTTTAATATAAAGACTCATGCTTTTCCAGTTGCATATGTCTATACCAAAACTCCACTATTTTGAATGTGCAAGTGCTCTGAGTACCCAGGTGGTGTATTCATAGCACTCAAAATGCTAAGTGCACACTTGTGTTGGCCATGTAATAGAAAGAGAAGGACCAACAAACAACTTCACCCGGCAGAAGGAGGCTATATGTCAACCTAACATCTGCACATTTTTAGCAGGTATTGTTGGTACAAATAATGTGCTGAGGCATATTTTATGCACGTTAAATTATCAGCTTCACTGTGTGCTCAGAGGCACTATAACTCACAAATCTCATATTATATAATAGCAAGTATGATAATCATGGTCCAACATTGCAAACCTAAGTATGCGGTACTACATGAAAGTGAATCAGCAGAAGTATCCATACTCAGACTCCTGGTGTAACGTTGGAATAAAGTAAGGGTTAGGGTTGGGTAAGAAATGGTTAGGGTAACTCCTCACTACATCATTAAACCCTCACTGAATTTATTAGACACAATAAATAAAGTGTTGACTGGCAAACATGGCCTACAATTGGAGGGTTGCCGCATGGCCGACACTTTTTGGGCAGTTCCTCCTACAGCCGGCCAATCTCCAGCAACTGTGTGGTGCTATCATGTCAATATGGATCATACGTTTGAGGGATATTTCCAGCAACGCAATGAACCACATAAAAGGGAATCAAACCCAGCATTGGCAAGATCTAACTAATAAAGAAGCTGGTGAGTGTAAGTCCGTGTAAAACCTTTCTGAAGTGACTGATCCACGATTTCTCTGCTTGCATAGGGTTATTTCAGGACCATTATTAGGTTTTAAAAGAAGTAAAGCAATTGCTGGTCTTTTCTTTCTGAGTTACCTTCAAAGGTTTGTTTTAAAGTATTAGGGTTAGGGTTAAATGAGAATAAGGTTTGGTTTAGGTTATGGACTTTGATGTTAATAGCCAGGGTGGGTAAAAAGCTCAGGAATGCCTTTATCAAAGGTTAGGATCGTGGTGTGAATGTACAGCTCAGATCTATCACATGGCCAGATTACCATGCAACTTCTAAATTTTGGAATAGCCTTTCTAAGACCATCAGATTGGCTGAATCGATACTCATACTGTTTCCTTTTCCTTCATTTGCTCAGTTTTTGGGGAGGTCTATGACACCATGTCTGCATCCTGAGACATGTACATGTTTGTTTTTGTCCAAATAACAAAGCGCTTAGTAACTGTGCTTTTTATGAAGTGCTATTCAAATATAGTTGCTGTTCTTATTATCAGTTACATTAGTCACATCTAATTTAAGAACTCACTGCTGGTTCCCACAGGTAGTCCTCAACATTAACTTGAATTGGATCTTGGTTTAGATTAGTATAACCTAAGTTTACGGAGAATAAGGATAAGCATATGGATGTCTTGTGGTTAGTCTGTGTGGTTGTTATGTAGCTCTGCTATGTTTAGCCTCATTAACAGGAAGAGAGTTCATCAGAGGACTGTACATCTTCACAGCAGAGGCTGGAAAGCAGATTGTGGGCAATATAGCACTGATTCATATGTAATTAATGAAGCTTTCTTTCTGAAGACAGATTTAACTATCAGGGAGCATTGTTATGTAAAACAAGATGTAGACTGATTTTGTAGTGTCAGAATGAACTGTTGTGTAGCAGCTTTAGAGGTTCAAGACAGACTCCTAAGTCCGTCGTGGTGTATTCAGACCAAACAGTAGTGAAGCTTTGCTTCATGTTACTTTCATGAATATAATTAGTGAACTGTTTCCAGACCGTTTCACTTTCACCCAGGACAATGAAAGAACAATTACCTTTACTTACTCCGACCAATAGCTGGAATAAAGAATGGAGTAAGAGGCTAAACTGAAGTTGAAGCATTTTCAAAATGTACCTCTAGAGTGCAGTGAAAAAGTATTCGCCTTCATCACTTTTTGTATATTTACTTAAATGTTTCAGATCACTGTAATGTAAAATGTAAGTATTAGACAAAGATAAATACAAAATGCAGTATTTAAATGTTTATTACATTTATTCAGAGAAAGAAGTCCAAACCTACCACCTGTTAAATCATTCACAAACTGTGAATACCGTACTTTCTGGACAATAGAGCGCACCTGTATATAAGCCGCATCCGCTCTATTTTTAAAAAATTTAAAAAAAAAAGATATACAAGCCGCACCCAGCTATAAGCCGCAGATATCTATGATGAAAAAATAGATATTTACTGCATGTACAGAACAATCTTGTAGTGCAAATGTACAAGTATGTACCTGAACAGATTCTTTCCGAACAATGCCTTTTAACACGGCAGCAACTTTGCTGATTAAAACGTAACAGAACCAAGAGAAAATAACCGCTATTTATTTACCTCCATTTTTCCTGTATTTGAAACCACATGTCACTTTAATCATCTTCGCTGAAACCCATGAAGTCGTCTTCTTCAGTGTCGGAGTTGAACAGGCTCAGAAGCGCTTCATCACATCTGTCTCCATCAGTCTCGCTCTCCGTGTCACTGTCATCCTCCGGTGAAGTTGGCTCTGAAGGTGCGCCGCTCTCTTCGCGCAGCAGTCCAGCCTTTCGGAACCCATTGGTGATGGTGGATTCTTTCACAGCACTCCACGCTGTTAGGATCCACTGACAGACATCAGAAAAGGATGCTTTTCGCATGCGGCCAGTTTTTGTGAATGACTTTTCACCGCTTGTCATCCAAGTCTCCCACTCAACCCGTAGTGCAGCTTTAAATGCCCGATTTACACTGATGTCAAGTGGCTGCAAAAACTTTGTTGTACCTCCAGGAATCACAGCTGGAATGGAGTTTGTTTTCTTGATCGCTGCTTTCACAGAATCTGTGATGTGGGCCCTCATGCTATCCAAAACAAGCAGTGCTTTTTTCCGGTGAAAAAATCCTCCCGGGCGCTTCCCATAGCACTCCGTTAACCATTCCTTCATTAGACCTTCTATCATCCACCCTTTGGTGTTAACTTTGACCACTATGCCTTTCGGGAGTTGTTCTTTCGGCATAGTTATGCGCTTAAAAATCACCATTGGTGGAAGTTTTTGTCCGGATGCCGTGCATGCCAGAACGCAGGTGAAGTGCGTCCTCTCATGGCCTGTTGTTTTCAACAACACGGATGATGCACCTGTCTTGTTAACGGTCCTGGTCAGAGGCAGATCAAATGTTAAAGGTACTTCATCCATATTGATTATGTTGTCTGGTCCGATGGAGTTTTCTTGTATCTTTTTTTCAACGAATTTGTGGAAGTTTTCAACTTTTTCCTGATAGTCAGGGGGGAGTTGCTGACAGAGAGTGGTCCGTGCCCTGACGGACAGGTTTTTACGTTTCATAAATCTGAAACACCATGACGGCCCACCTTTGAAATCTTTAATATTCATTTCGCGGGCGATTGTTTTGGCTTTCAGTCGGATCTGTACAGTGGATACACCTCGGCCACCTGCTCTCAGTGTGTTCACCCATTCCTCCAGGACATTTTCAAGTTCAGGCCACCTGCTTTTATGTCCTCTGAAAGCTTTTCTCGACTTTTGGCATTGCATGAGCTCTTCCCGCTGCCGCCTCCAACGTCTCACCATAGACTCATTGACGCTAAGCTTGCGTGCAGCAGCGCGGTTTCCCTCCTGGATAGCAAGATCGATGGCCTTCAACTTAAAACTTGCATCATACGAACTTCTTCGTGTGGTTTCCATGATGAAGGGGCGAGGATTTGAAAATAATTAGTTGGTAATTTGTTGTGCGTGTTCTATCTGCTAAAGAAAAAGTAGTGTATTCTTCTTTGCATTGATTTTTCATCTATCTTGTTTTTTATTCTAATTCTGGTTAGAGTCCCCCTAGTGGTGGAAGAAAAATCCACAGAATAGCCGCACCTTTGTATAAGCCTCATGGCTCAAAACCTAGGGAAAAAGTAGCGGCTTATGGTCCAGAAAGTACGGTAACCTCTTTTTTTTGGAAAACTAAGTTCAAATTCAATAGCCACAGCCAAGAGTTATTGTCAAAAGACCTGATGAATCAAGAAATCACTTACACTGAATTTGTCTATCAAAGTGAAGAAAGTTAAAAGACTAAAAAGTAAAACATATTATGCCACAATCTAAAGAAACTGCAGAGAAACAAAGTCATTTGCTGTTTATCTACATATATGTACAAATGTACAAACTGCAATGTAGACTGTGCTCTGCAAAAAGTCCTCAGACGTAAACTTCAAATCCAAGATCTACTTGATCCTGGGTCTTTTGACCTAGCGTTTTTAGTTTGAGTTTATTTTGTTCATTAGGTTATCTAAGTTCATTTGGTTATTAGACTCCTTGTGTTTTCTTCCCCTGTATTTAAGTTTCCCCTCACCCTTCGTGTTTCATGCTGCGTGTCTTATGTTATCAAGTTTGTATTATCATGTCTGTCTCATGTTTCCTGTTTTATTTTGAAGGAGTCGTGTGTTCTTTGTTCATTGTATTTAGTTTCACTTCCCTTGTCCTGTCATTAGGCTCATGTCAGTCAGCTGTTCCTCCATGTGTTCCCACTTCCCCTAATCACCTCCTGTGTATTTAAGTCCTCTGTTTTCAGTGTGTGATTGTCAGGTCGTCTGTTGTCCACACCATGTTTCCCATGCTTCCTAGTTCCTTGTCTAGGTTTTTCTTATTGTTTGTTTAGATTTCCCAGTTTAGGTTTGTGTTAATTTTGCTTCAGTTTGCCTTGCCCTTTGTTTGTACCTTTTTTACCAGCCATATTAAACGGCTTGTTTTTTGTTAACATTCAAGTTCTGTTCCCTGTTCCTTGGAGTCTGCATTTTGGGTCCTTTTTTCAATTCATACAGTCTGCCCTCGCCAGACTGTGACAGAAGCAAAAGTCCTAACCACTACATCATTGTGCCACTTGTTAACACTCTGCTCAAAAACTTTGCATTGGTCTGAACACAGCATAAGATTTGGTGCAAGTAGAATGCTGATGACCTAAAATAAAGTGAGGCCCTATGTTTCTGTATATATGGTTATATAGAGATGAAAATTCAAGAAGCAAACATCATAGAAAGTTATATATAGTACACATAAAGTTTTCAAGATTTTATTTAGTCCAAGAACCAGAGGTTTGTAAATGTTCTGAACTGAATTAGCTCATCTAAAGACAAAAAGAATAAGTGTGTATATGTGTGTGTCAGGTAAAGACTGTGCATCTTACGTTTGTAATTAATTCTGGTGATGGTGTCTCTATTGAGCATACGGTTGAGGAAGGCGTTGGAATTTTCAGAGAGCTGAAAAGGAGAATCACAGACAATCACAAACACATAATGCTATAAAACATGTAGCAAATGCAAGTTTTTTTTCTTCCATGCACTCTATTTCATTTAGATAATGACAATAAATAATCCACAACTGAGAGGTTTTAAAGCCGTATGTTAGAGAGTACATGGTAAAAGCTCTTCTGCAAGTTTAATTCAATACAGTGTTATACATACATAGATACATACAGAGGGATACAGATGATAGTCTGATTCTCTGACCGAATGCTCAGTGTCAGGATAAAAGCTCACAGTCATAAATTGTTCTTCGGATTTGGCCAAGATTCAAGAGCAATTACACTCAACACCATTAAATCAAAACAGCCATCTTTCACCTCTGTGATGTCACTGGAAAAGAAGTGGATGAAGATGCAAAGAAACACTCTTGGTTGTTTTGTTTTTTCAGAACTTCATGATGCATCCCATCAGATTGTGTCAGGTATAAAATACTACATATGACAAACTAATTTGTCGTTATGACAGAAGCTGCAAACCAAGTGGTTAGCTAGCACAGAATAAAACAAAAAGGAAAGTTGAAAGCAGATTTCAACTGAGGAGTCAGACACTCAGTGAGTTGCCATGTTTAAGCCTGTGAAAGAAGCTGGAACAGACTTGCATAAATGTGTGCAACAACAAAATTAAAGATTTATTACTTTGCTTTTACATCAGGACACATCTCGTGTTATTATGTGCACCGTACTGGTAGGAGCTGTCAGGCTGTTGTGAGCCAGCTGAATGGAATGCATCTTGTAGAACTGCAGTCAGAATACATTATCCTGCATGACTAATGTTATAAAGACTAATACGCCTGTTCTGTGGACTAGTTATGAGGGCTATATTTGGATCAAACTCTGAAAGGGCTATATAACACACACACACACACACACACACACACACACACACACACACACACACACACACACACACACACACACACACACACTTTCAATTAAGTTAAAGCATGTCAATAAACTCTATACTGTATATCTGGCTCTTAATGAGATTCTCTCTGTGTGGCCCTTAGTGAAACTGAGTTTATCACCCCTGCACTACACCTCTGTATTCTGGCTGTTTTTTGTATGAGTCTTGGGGTGTCTGAGACCAGCATTAATTGCTTTTTTACTCTATTGCCCTGTATTCCCAGAAGAACAAGCAGACCTTTATGAAGATGGAAACCACAGCAATTCCATGAGGGCTCTTAGCTGCCTCGCTGTAGTTGGCATACAGATCTTGATTATAATGGATCAGCTGGACCTGAAAGGAAAAAACAAATTTACAGCAATTTATAGAATATTTCTAGCAAAGATGCAGCTTTTACAACTTAAATTTCACCATAATACAAAAAAAACAAAACTTTTTTGCATACTTTCCTTTTTTGACGAAGGTGCTTGACTGACTGAAGGAAGGGAAAAGAATTCTGAGGTGTGTAGCATTAGCAACAGCCTTCTAACATGTATGTTTTGGAAAACTTCTAATTTGACAGAGGACATGGATGACTGAGAACCTTCACAGACGTACTGACAGAGGACGTTAAAGTATAATGATCATGCCACTAGTCTTCAAAAGTCAGGGCTATCTAGTCATAGTCAATTTTCACAAACTTTTAAATGCAGGTATAACAAGGAAGAAACAAACACAAAAAAAAGAGGGAAAGCGCTGTGCAATAAATTAAGCAGACATATTTATTTCCTAAAACAAAAGAGGTATATCTATCAAGGTCTCCTGGGAGCAGAGTGAAAAATGAGAAGCAAAGAATGCGTCATAACATTTATTTAATTTTATTAGGAAAATAGCATATCCAAACTACAACTTACAGTATACATTGTGATTTTACTAAAGTTTCAAAGCTTGCTGGATAATTTTTCAGTTAGTGTTTTTCTGATAACGAGGCAGCTTGCTAACCTGGTTTGCAAGACGCTAAAAACCAACAGAGTTTCAACAAAGATTCTATTATTAAAAAATAATAATTTAAAAATGACAGCAATGCCCATGTTTTATGCAATCTATGCTTCCTTTCCTTTTTAATTCCAGTTTTGATGTAATTCCTCAACAGGCTCTTGCGTTGGTCCAAATGTCTGAAAAAACTACAAAGAAAGGCTTCTGGGGCCAAACAATATCTGATGTGTGTCCACTCAGCCACCCTATAAAAGCCATTTGACCGCATGTATTTGTGCTGCCATTTGTTTGGCCCTGACCCGAAAATAATGATCAAAAGTGAAGACTGGAACATAAGCTGACTTATAAATCAAGAACTGCTCCTTCAGGCTGAGCTCCAGTTCAATCCCCAGTTAATACTGCCTGACCGATTCGATTTTTGACTCACAAACAAGAATCGGAAAAACTTTTTTCTTTTAAAAAGTATCTGGGGGTGTGTTACTCTTCACTCCTATGGCAGAGTAAGCAGGTTCTAAATTATGATCAAAACTCGATATTGATATGCTTTAAAAGTATATCAATATATGTAACTCTGACAAGTTAATGAAAAGCACTTCAAATCACGACCTCCACAGTTACACCTTCCCTCCGATAAACCATAGGCAACAACAGAATGTATAAGCGATGAACTAAATTCATTTTAACCAAATAGAAAGACAAAAGAATTACTCATCTTCTTTGTTTATTTTAAAATAATGTTTTTGTTGTTTTTCAACATTTAATTCACAAGTTTAGCATTTGAAATTCTTTTTTGGAATTCTGAATTTCTGAAATAATAAATCAAATAAAATCAGTCATATTATCCAAACTTATAAGAACTCCTGTTAAATTGAGTTTTTCAGTTATAGAACACTGTGGAACTTAAAGGTCTTTGGAAAATTGCATCAAATATTTATACAATTCTACCAACACAGAAACTCATTTTCTCTTTCTCTCTATTTTAAAATGGCCAGAAGACTTTTTTAATGGTACCGATGCTAACTTCTTAACTCAAATTTGCATTAACATCTCTTCAACACACAGTTACATTTTATACAGCTTACGAGTTCTAGATAGAACAGACTACACAGGCGATAGATAACATATTAGTGAATTAAACAAATCTACATACTGCTTTCAGTACACCCCTGACAAGTACTGGCATGTTATTTGTCACTGCTTCAGATCACCTTTCGCACTTATTGGGCTGCTGCATCCCCACAACTCTGCATCTCAGGCAACTTATTATTCCAATTCCAAGCTTCGTCTGCTTTGGTTCACCTTGCAGTTCTAAGTATTGCCGTGAATGTTTTTTTTAAACAAACGAGGCATGATCATTAGTTATCGATAAATGTTGCCTGATTCTTAGTGCCAATGAGAAACAATTATCTTTCATTTTTACTAGCATCTCTAATTTCATTGTTACTATTATTGTATAGTTATTATTACAAGTAAAATTTACATGTTCTTGTCATCATCAGTATTAGTATATCCTAATCCTTCTATTTGCCATCGTCACACTACATGAATATTGTGTCTTGACTACTAAAACCTGTTGTTCATAGGTTGTATAAACACTGGCTTGTCTCCTGAACAGTACTTACAGTTATTTAGAAAGAATAGTAGTAGCTCTTTTGCTCTGAGTTTTGATTTAGTGAGTGAGATTACTGATTCTTCCAGAACATCTCTGACAGAAGTGAAATCACAAATAAAATTTGCATAACAAAACTGAGAAGTGTCTCAGAAGTGTACACTTTCATCTCTGTGGACAGGGTGGATTTACAAAACAAATGCACCATTGTTATTACTGTTTGGTTAAAGACAGACAAGCTTGGGGTCTCTCCACAGAGCCCCAAACTGAACATTTTCAATTTTGGCAACAAGGTTTGAATTTCCACTGAGATGGATTACTGGCTCAGTGTTCAAGTCTAAGGTTTTATGTATCATGCTGTATCATGTTCTATGTGTCAAACATAGAAGATAGCCTCTTTTAATCAGCTAAATGTGTTTATTATTACAGAAACATCATCCCAGTGGACACTCTTTCAAGGATGAGGATGTACACATCCTGACAGGGAGGAACGCTGGTTTGAGCGCGGAGTCAAGGAGGCCATTTACGTGAAAAAGGAAAGACTATCTCTGAATCGAGGAGGGGCCTAAGGGTACATCTTTCACCATCTTACAATGCTGTGATTGCAGCCATTCCCCAACTCTCTGTGAATGGTACTCATGGCCATTGATCAGTGGGCTTTGATCAGTGGGTTTTGGTCAGTGATTGTTGATCAATGGTCATGAGAATTTGCATAATTATGATTAAGGAACTGACCTCCCAGCCCATTGTTCCTTCAGTCGGCTGGTTTCAGTCATTATGCAAATGTACTGTTTATAAGATTGAAACCTGCAGTCAGCTGAGACTGAAGAAGTCACTTGGATGAGTAATGAAACGTTTCTCCCACAAAGCGCTATGTCCAGATGAACACAATCAACTTTTGGAGATTTACTTACCTGGATGATTGAGAATGCATCAAGATGTACACACTAACACACTAGTGGTTGAGTTCAGTTTAATTTTTTAGTTTTTCTGCTTATAGAAACATCTGATAGCGTTACCTGTGTGTCGTACAATAAGATAGCTATAGAACAACCCTGCATCTAAGAGGTGTGATAACATCACTTTTAATGGAAACTCATGCAAACTTCAAAGTGTAAATTACAAAGATGCAAGTCGACTGCATACAGGCCTACAATCTTATATTCTTTATTTATAGGCATATTTCACTAAAGCAGTATATTTACATTTTACAGCATTTACACAAGTACTAGGAGAAAACACAAAGAACATATGTTTAACAAGTTGACAGGTGCAAAGTGCGACAGGCAGACAGGAGAGACATGTTCTGATAAAACCGATGCATTATCACTGAGACACATGATCCCTTTAATAAGGAAACAATACAATAAAGGGATAGTAGTCTGAATTCTAGACTGAAACTGCAAAATCAGTTAAACAATCCTATCAGTTATAGCTTTTATAGTTCATATAACAGTAGGCACACCTGGACATTGGCTTCAGGCAGACCAGGTGTCATCTGTAGAGCCCACTTTGCAGCATCAGTGTCTTAGAGATTTCCAGAGTTGGAAGCTGCCATAAGCTATCCTCACCTCGGAAAATGTCCAAAGCCACAGTGAGTGGTTTTATCAGCAATGTTAGTAAAGGAACCAATACACATTGATGGAGTCAACGGCTAGTCGGCTACAGAGATTGTTCAAAGCTTGCGTGGGAATGTCTGTAACGTAGGATGGGGCATCATGACATCTGATTTCCATCTCGTTGTTGTCGGCACAGTGAGTTTTTATCCAGTCCAAAGGCCAGAGTATTTTCCTGTTGCACTTCTGTACACTGATATGGACTCTGATATGTGTTTGCTGTAAGCCATTTGTCAACATCATTACTTGAAATTAAGTTTAGTGTGTATCTCAGGTAAAGGGGGAGAGAAAAATGTCCTTGGTCAGTGTCAGTGGAGCGCACGTTTCCAACATCTGTGAATGTCACAGCTTGTTCTTCATCCTCTTCATCAGAACCTGATGCTGTGGGCTCATACATCTTGAAAGCCTTCAAAAAAATTTGTTCCATTGTCAGTGACAGTTGCCGTGTCTTTGCGTGACAATCCATAAACTGAATGAATCAGTTCAATTTCACTAGCTATAACATCGTATGTGTGTCGTTCTTTCAGTTGCTTGCAGACAGTTGCAGCTTTGTCATAGTGAAAGTTATTCGTGTTAATCCAGTCACAGGAAGCTTTTATTGTGGCAAGTCCAAATGTCAACAGTCGTAGACAAACATGCAGAGCTCTGAAATGTTTTCTTTAACTCAGTTTCCATTGCTAGTCGATACATCTGGAGAAACTTTTCCTGTCTGAGACTGGTCTTTTTCCTGTTTTTGGTCATTTGCTAAATAGCTTTCTGAAAGATGGCCATCCCATCATAAAATATTTCCTCCACTATGTATGATGCCACCGGCCTGTTCATCTCTGCTTTGGTTACCTGCTGAAAACAAGCTTTGGTTGCTTGCTTGGGGTCACCATACACCGTCTGAGTGTCACTCTCGCTCCTGCTGTGGGACTCTTTGATACCAGCTTAGTGTTAGTGTAAGTGCTTGGAGAGATCGGAAGTCGTGTTTGCAGCAGTGGGGAGTTGCTTCTGACCAGGGCACAGTTTACATCTTGTCCTTTCAAGCAATAAATTATAAAGAGTAATGTGCATATCTCCCTCCATCAAACTCAGCCATTTTGGGCTCCAAGGAATCTGTTCAAGATATTGTTGCACAAGTGTGGATATGAAGTGGATTTTGAACTTGGGCAACAAAAGTAAGTAATGTATTTTTTTCAAATTAGTAACTGTAATATGATTACTAGGGGCGATCGTGGCTCAAGAGTTGGCAGTTCGCCTTGTAATCAGAAGGTTGCCGGTTCGAGCCCCGGCTCTGACAGTCTCAGTCGTTGTGTCCTTGGGCAAGACACTTCACCCATTGCCTACTGGTGGTGGTCAGAGGGCCCGGTGGTGCCAGTGTCCGGCAGCCTCGCCTTTGTCAGTGCGCCCCAGGGTGGCTGTGGCTACAATGTAGCTTGCCATCACCAGTGTGTGAATGTGTGTGTGTGAATGGGTGGATGACTGGATATGTAAAGCGCTTTGGGGTCCTTAGGGACTAGTAAAGCCCTATACAAATACAGGCCATTTACCATTCACAGGCCATTTACTTACTCTTGGACAGTAATGTAACACATTACTGTCCAAGAGTTAAAGGAAACTGTAGTAACAGTAATGAGTTACTTTGTAACAACCATCACTTATGCTAACAATGAGACATCAGCAATGATCCTAAAAAGGTGTTGCCCATCAGTCTGGGAATCGTTAGCGGAACATTTCCAAACAAATACAGGGAAAAAGATTATTCACATGGAACAATCGAGAGAGTTGCCAATCTTCCCAGAAGTGGACATTCCAGCAAGTTCAATCAAACCATGAACACCTCCAGAGTTAATGTGAGGTCTTATGTCCGACAGGTAAACTTTTTCCAAAATTACATCATATAATGATTCCAAGCACATAAGCAAATCTACAAGAAAATGACTGAAAAAGACAAGAATCATAGTGTTACAATGCCCTAGGCAAAGTCAATACTGCAATATTGTGGTGGGATCTTAGGAGAGCTATGTATAAACAAATGACCACAAACCTTGAAGAACTGAAGTGTTGTGAGAAGGAATGGGCCAAAATTCCTCCGCAATGATTACTCCGACTTATTGTTCCCTAAAGTGGTTCTACAAACTATCAGATCCTGTGGTGTGCCTTGTTTGTCCTTCAATACATATTTTTCTTTTTATCTTGTTTAAATAAACAGTAACACAGTGTAAAATCAGGCTGTATTGGCCTAAAATTCAGGTTGTATTGACCTAATTTTAAAACCTTAAAGCAGTGTAATTTTTCTCTTTTCTTTACCATGGTTGCATGTCTTGTCTCTTACCTCTCCAGGAAAGCCCTGTCCATTAAGAAGGTGCTCTGAACCTTGAGAGTCTTCACTCCCAAAGTGGACACGGACCTCTTCCAGACGGTAGCTGTATCCCAGTGGGCCCCCAGAGATGTTCACCAGGTGGGCTTTGTCTGGCCGCAGGGACACATGCTTCCCAGTGTTGTACATGGTGCCTCCCATCTACAGTGAAACAGTCAGAGGGGGATAATTAGATAATAAGATGATAGCTGTCATTTCACCAGTACATTTTTGTTAGATGGGAGCACACAACAGAGTAGAAACTGACTGAAAAATAATAAGTAGATCAACATAACGAGTCTTAAGCCCTAAATGGCACCATTCACAAAGCTAATGGATATACATGGTTTGTTATTAACAAATCTTGAATTGCATTTGAGCTACTAGGATCCAGTCAGTGCTCTGAATTGTAATGAGGTGGTAGGTAGGATTTTTTGTACAGACACAGTACAGTAGAGGTGCTAGTTTTTATGGCTTGTTAATGAATATCATAAAAGTCTGTCAGGCTCTTTCCTGAAATCTCTGGTTTAATCTGTTTGACACATGTTTTTGTGTGTAACTTGACAGAAGCTGAGAAAATCAGCAAAGGGATGACATTACAAAATGCATTACACACATTATTATTATGGAACCTTGTATTAATGAATGCATAAATCCACGACTGTATCAAACACAGTCATTTCTAAAATACATTAAGACTGCTGTAAAAATACATTATGGCAGTAATAAGTACCAGGGTTACCTGCATCCTCCTCCTGCTCCATCAGTGATGGGCTTGGCATTTGCCCAGTCTCAAACTAATCTGTTATGAAAGCAAACAGATTGGCAGCACTCACTATTTGTGGTAATATTTATTGTTCAGGTATGACCCATATTTTGGGGTTGATTTAATTCTATTGTGTTTATATCCACTCGTGATTTTTCGGTCGTAATGTTAGAAAAGTGTCAAATGTTGTAAAAGCAAGACAATGCAACAACCTGCAACATGATTTGCTACTTTTTTACAACACAAAAATCAGCACTACTTAAAATTATAATGACAGCACTGGCAATAAACTGCAAAACATTATGGAGTTTTAATGTGGGTGTTGCTTTTATTATTACTTTCATGAGTATAACATATGCCACCTCTTAACTCTTTCAGTGAAACTGTTAATAAACCACTTATGTATTTTTAACATGGATAATCCCATTGACCCCAGTGCGTAATCCCCCACCACCTGTCATTTAAGGGTCAAGCTAACCCTGGAAAACAGCCACCCCCTTCTACTTGCAACTTATTTGTTGTTAGCAGATATCAGGACAGCGATTGAGGTTTGGGTTTTTTTCACAAAGTAATAATAAGTCTTGAAATGTCAACAACACAACTGATCATAACCACCAGCAGGGGTCTGCTGCTCATTACTATACCAGGCCTTTTATCACAGTTTGGCAGGCAGGGAGTGGATCCAAGTGACAGATGGTCACTCAAAAGGTTACTTTACTATAATATATATATCTAAAATATAAAAGCTCAGAGACTACAGAAGAAACACAAAACACAAGGGGCACAGAAGGAAAGAGCATGAAAAACGACTTGAAAGAGGACAAGGGGACACAAAATAAATACATAGCAGGTAATGTGGGAAGATGGAAAACAAGTGGAAAACACCGCGGGAGCAAATCAGAATTAACGAGACAAGTTAAACTGAACAAAAACCACATGAGACAACAGACTTATCTCTTAGTAAAACGTACAGGAAACATAACTAAAACCAAGACGGAGACTAAGACTGTTTAAACAAACATGGAGACATGACTGACTTCACAAAGGAGACGCTAAGGGACAAAACACAGAAAGGGGACAAAAAGAATAAATAACCTAATCACCTAGTCAAAAGTCATCTATAATTAACCTGGAGACACAAACTAAGCCACTTCTCAAACCCCAAAAACGTAACGAAACTACAACAACTACTGCTGTGAGAATGTGATGAAGTGATGAAGTAGTCAGATACCCTAAAGACGCCATTGGCTATTATGATTAAAAAGTAAATCCTGTCTTGTATATTTAAAAGAAATTGACTTAATCTACAAAGGCAGATTAGCAAGTAGCAGCTCCTGCTACAGTTATGGCACAAAGGCTCCTGTAATGCAGCACAAGAAATCACTACAAGAGTAGGTGGAGCAATTAATAGAAAACAAGGCAAACTAAAATCACTAAAAGCCTACAAAGTAAGTCATTTAAATAATGAATTATAACATTTAAATAAAATTTAAAAACTGTTAAA
Organism: Rhamphochromis longiceps; assembly: GCF_057381845.1. Taxonomy (NCBI): domain Eukaryota; kingdom Metazoa; phylum Chordata; class Actinopteri; order Cichliformes; family Cichlidae; genus Rhamphochromis; species Rhamphochromis longiceps. The sequence goes on from NC_140560.1 coordinate 6,117,209, forward strand.
TTAAATGGGATACACAGTCAATGACAATAACAACAATAAATTAATATTAATATGCAACTAACAATATGAAACTGGTGTGTAATTTTCTTTGTGCTTGTGGTACATTTCTGTACATGTTTGTTAATATTTCTGTAGTTTTGTTGAAACCAGAGAAGAAAATCTTCCAAACCAAACTTTCTTCTTGCTTTCTGCCACTTCAGCCTCAAATCATTCTTTTACAAAAAGTGTCCAATGTCCAGAGATGCATATTTTTTCTGTCTGGTTAACAGTGCCTCAGTCACCAAACCTTTATATTTTGTGCGTGCTAGGTGCCCTTATCCCTTCCTCTGTGTATGAAGAATACAGCGAATATGTTTGTGTGGATTAAAACAGCTTTTCGTGTTGCTAAAACAGCCCCAGAGCTGTATGTTGTCAGCTCCTCACAACACCCCTGGCAACACGTAAAGTATTAATGCTCTTTACCCGACTCCCAACCATATTTATCATACATATTATATGACACTGCAGCAATCACATATTCATTACCGCTGTTTGTATATAATAAATGAGGAGAAAGCACTCAGCTTTAGTTTAATTGTGACACACCACTGCTGGGGTAGTATAAAATTAAACAATTACTCACCAGCCTGGAATCTATTCACAGCATTAATCCTTGAAGAAAAGCACGGAAGGGATTTAGAATCTAAAAATGGATGATTTTCACTCTTCTACGTCACTCGACAGGTTCAGGAAGCATAAAGATAAATGCATTTTCATTTACACATGTACCAGTATTGTGCTGGAAAATTTGCATAGTCTAATCTTAAATCTCCAATTTGAATTCAGTGAGCTACGTCGAAGAATGGCCTGTTTATAAGAAGGTGTGTGAGTTACATCAGCAGACTGTTGGCTACTGGCCCAAACATTTTCACAGTTCACCAGCATGTTGTCTTAATTGAACCACCCTCATCAGGTCATGCTACAGCTAGGCTGAAAATGATTTTCCAACCATTTTGTTGTTGGTTTACATGTGTGATTCTGGTCCTGTGGCATTAACCTTTCCAAAGCTCCAGGTCTTGGACTGCTGCCCAGACATTATTTTGTACAATGTCTTCATAAAGCTTTTAATTCCTTGTTTATTCCAGGAGTGTGACAGTGTCACTGTCAGTCACAAAGTGCATAGCTATGGCTGCAGCAAACTAGTTACTGAGGGGAAAGAGAGCAGCAGTAAAGTGGATAGTGGATCTGTAACAATAAAATTACTGGCAGGTGATTTTTTAGCATGTTTTTTTTAGCTATGCTTAGCATGCATAGTGTGCTGCAAATTTACAACAAACCAATTTGAGATTCAGTTTTGGTGTACAGTACCTTTTCCTCCCCCTAACCACAGTGCTATATTCTTGCTAAATAACTTTACCCTTTGTCTAATCTGTCTAAACACCTTGTAGTAAGTGGGAAATGCTCCTTCAAGTAGTCTGCAGCATCTGCAGTGAGGTGGAAACTGTACCTCTCTACTGAGGCAAAGAGAGAACTGAGCGTAAAGGTGAGTAGCAACCCAAAGATCAAAGAGGGGCAGAAATGAGCTTTCTCCAAACGGTGTCTGGGCTTAGCCTTATAGATAGTGTGAGGAGCTTAGTGATTCGGGAAAAGCTCAGAGTAGAGCAAATGGTCTTCCATGAAAGGAGCCTATTAAAGTGGTTCCGATATCTGTAATTCCTCGTGGGTGAATCCAAACTAAAAAGGGCATGCCTGACCCCCAGACAGATCAAGAACACACTAGAGACATTACATCTGTTTGGCTGGCTTGGGAACACCTTCATATCCCCAAGAAAGGATAGAGGAGTGCGATCTAACCATCTCTGCTTTGACTATGTTGCTGTGACCTATACAAGTGGTAGAACATGGATGGTTCAAAGTATCAAGATAAGACCAAGTTATCAACCAAAAATGCAGAAACTTTCAGACTTCACCAACTTTTTCTGTCTTTGTATGTTGGTGAAAAATCCTTAAGACACAGAGTGCTCTGATGTTACAGCAGAGAGGCTGTGTGTACAGACAGACAAGCTAAGATCTCAAGTCACTTCCACATCTTCTAACAAATCTGCATTAGACGATAGTGTTGTTGCACAGCAACTGGGACTTGCCAAATGCATATAGGAGTTCCTTATACTGGATTGATGAAAACCAATCAAACATACTTCAAGTAATTCTGCACAAACAGGTTACCGCTGTTTGATGTGTGGTCTTAGAAAATCAAAACAGCATGAGGAAAATCTTCAAAGCCTTTTTGTGGTTTCCATCAAGCATACGATTGCATCAAATGTATATACAGGGAGAAGCGTTGGGGTTAAAGATAAAAATAACATAAAGTGACACAGAGATTTTAAAGGAGAACTTGTAGGAAATGGAAATATGAGTGGAAAGGGGGAGCATTTTTGGAAATAAAACTAATGGAACGAAGAGAAGAGAATGGAGATGGTTTGGTAAGCTGAAACAGAAAAAAGAGAGATGCGATGGTCGAATGGTTAAGGCACTGGACAGGAAATTTAATGAGGACCTCGGAGCACGCTCAATCCCCACTAACAATGAGATGAAAAGGAAAAAAATTAAAAGTTTTTGGTTCATTATCGGTAAATGTTCTGAGTGAAGTGGTATTCATGTGAAACATCAGAACTTTGGTTGAATTAAACAGATATATAAAGTTGGACCCTGATCTTGCAAAGAAAAGCGTCTGGACTTCTTTAAGTTACTTGAAGACGTTTCACCTCTCATCCGAGAAGCTTCTTCAGTTCTAAGGTCAAATGGTGGGGAGTCCCAGATTTAAACCTAGTGGGAATATCTCCCCAAAGAGGGACAAAAGGACCCCCTGATGATCCTCTAATTGCCTGAGCCAAGGTGTGAAATTGGGTGTGGGTCACAATCAGTCAGGGTTTCGGGTGAGCTCACTGTGAAACCTGGCCCCACCCTACTGTGATTTCCTGAGGTCAGATGGCCCAGAATGTGAGTGGGCGTTAAGGCGTCTCCTCTCTCTAGTTCCACAGCATTTTGTGCCTGTTTGAGGGACCAACTAACCAAGTATGACTAGGCTAGTTGGTGGGAAATAAGCCCGGTACAAGAAGAGAAAGAATGGAAAGCTGCAGTGGAGAACTGGGGAGAGTATAAATCAAATCAAAATGTATTTATATAGCACATATTAAAACAACAGTATTGACCATAGTGCTTCACAGTCAGTAAAAACATGAGACAATTAAAACGAACAATAAAACAGGACAACAAACAATAGATAACAACACAATAAGCTAGAACAGCCAACTAGTTAGAATCAAAGGCCAAAGTAAAAAGATAAGTTTTAAGACGTGATTTAAAAGACTGGATAGACTCTGCAGTACGGACATGAACAGGGAGGTTATTCCAGAGTCTGGGTGCCACGGTTGCAAAGGCCTGCACTCCTCTCGACTTCATTCGAGACCTAGGTTGTGCTAGGAGCATGTGATTGGATGATCTAAGTGCTCTGTTCGGGATTGTATAAGTGGAGTAGTTCAGAGAGATAGCTGGGCGCTAAATTATTCAGAATTTTAAAAGTGAACAAAAGAATTTTAAAATCTATGCGATATTTAACAGGGAGCCAATATAGTATGGCTAAAATTGGGGCTATGTGTTCATAGATTCTCGTACCTGTTAAAAGACACGCAGCTGCATTTTGAATTAACTGAAGCCGGTAAAGAGAAGAGTGTTGGAGGCCCGAGTAGAGGGAGTTACAGTAGTCCAATCTGGATGTGATAAATGCGTGGATAAGCTTTTCAAGGTCCTTTAAAGCAGCGGTCCCCAACCTTTTTTGCGCCACGGACCGGTTTATGCCCGACAATATTTTCACGGACCGGCCTTTAAGGTGTTGCGGAAAAATACAACAAAATAAAACTAGTACCGGTACCGAAAAAAATAAGATTTATTCATAACACACGTGAAAAGACCCAGGAAAACCGAGTTAAAGATAAAAACGATAACAAAATAACACTGAAAACCAATAAAAACCCTGAAAACCATACATCTCACACCTGAGCCTCAACTCTCGCTGCCTGGTACCAAATGAATCACGGACCGGTCCGAGGCCCGGGGGTTGGGGACCGCTGCTTTAAAGGAAGGAACGGCTTTGCTTTAGATATCTGACGCAACTGGCAAAATCTGTTTTTTACCACAGTGGAGACTTGTCTCTCAAGTTTAAAAGAGCCATCCAGGAACACTCCAAGGTTCCTTACAGTGAGCGAGAGATGGCTAGCGAGAGGGCCTAGGGCATCAGCTAACTGGTCTAGCGGAGTGTGACTACCAAAGACCATGATTTCGGTCTTATTCTCGTTCAATGTAAGAAAATTATGTGATAACCAAATTTTAACTTCATGCAAACAGTTGAACAGAGGTTGCAAAGAAGCAGACACATCAGATTTCAGAGGTGAATAAATCTGGATATCATCGGCATAACAGTGAAAAGAGATGTTGTATTTTCTCAAAATTAATCCCAACGGCAACATGTACAAAGAGAAAAGAGAAGGACCGAGCACGGACCCTTGAAGCACACCACAATAAATAGGGGCAGAAGCTGAGTAGTGTTGCCCCATAGCAACAGAGAACGACCTCTCTGAGAGGTTGGATTTCAACCAAGTTAAAACCGTACCTTTGAGACCAACAACATGTTCCAATCTTGATAAAAGAATGTTGTGGTTAACTGTGTCAAAAGCAACAGTCAAGTCAAGTAAAACTAAAACCACGGAATAGCCAGAGTCAACAGTTAAAAGAAGATCATTAAAAACTCTAAGTAAGGCTGTCTCTGTGCTGTGGCAAGGTTTAAAACCAGACTGAAACTTTTCATTAATACCATTTTGCATCTGAAAAGGCCTGAAGTTGCCTTTAATACAAATAAGAAATTCACAGATTATCATTTTAGTGAAAAGAAATTCTATAAGAGGGAGCAAGTTGCATACCATTAGCCACATAACATCATAACCCCTCAAAAATAATTACGAGATGATGAAAAATTAGGAATCATTCAGTCAAACAATTACAGAACCAACAAGAGAATGACAAAGGAAGCTAGAATTACCAGGACTAACACAAAGAAAGGAAAACTGTGATGGAAAAGGAAATGGACAGAGTTGGGCACTGATTAGCCAAACCAATGATTGACAGAGAAAAATGGGTTGGAGGGAGAGTTTGAGAGACAGTGAAACACTTTTGGGCAGATAAAGAAATGGGTTAGGAAGAGCTTCAGTTCCTCGGAGCAACACTAAGGGAAATGAAATGCTAATATTTAAAAGTCCACCTGGGCCTGGACTCTAATAGGCCACTACATAATGCATGTAACCCAATAAGCACATAGTGAGGGCTGAGGTTTTAATTTAAGTCCTCTGCTCTGCCAGTATCTATTAGAGACAAGCTCTCTGGCTATCCCTCTGTTGACACGATGGGCTTAATTATCACGCTGTAGAACGCTAAGTAGAAAGCTCTGCTTTCCTTGCTCTTTCACAGCATTATGCTGCTAGAGGCCTGTGATTTTCCAACCACTTTCTCCCTTAGGGATCTCTGCTACGCGCATATGATAAAGAGCCACAACACTGCAGGGCTGAGCATCTCTTACCAGGCTAATCCACACTTCTTCGAAAAGATGTTTACTGCTTCATCTGCAGCAGCCTGATCTCGTCTATTGTAATGTGAACTCTGAAATGTGATTAGCCGTTAACTTTGATGTACTCTAATTCCAACAAAAACATTTTCAAAGTTAATTTCACTTCCTCATTTAAAGATTTATATAGCGTGATTGTTTACAGTGAGCCTAAAAGTCAGTGAGTCACAGTACTAGAAATGAAAGCACGATTTTTTTTTTGGCAAGTCATCTATTTTGAGTCTAGAAACTGGAGGCAGAATGTGCAGCTATGCAAGGTATATTGGATTAAAAAGAAAATCCAGTTATAAAAGTTCTAAACTTTGCCAGTTTCAAATCTGAGATCAGAAGTTCAGCTTTTAGATTAAGCACTCTTCAGTCTACATATGAAAATTTCTGTGGTGGATGTAAAAACATCAAAGTGTTTTTTATCTTCCAAATCTAGCGTAGCATTCAACAAACGATGACTATACCATTTTTAAAATCCAGTATGGAAGTACTGGATTTAGGTGTTTCTTTGTATTACACCACTTTACAAAATTAAAATGTTAACCATCAATTTAGTACAGTTATGTAACTCAGTTTACGTCAATATTGTGGTTAAAACTGACCTCAAAATCTAAATCTACAGATGAGGAAGTTCTTATATTGTTTCAGAAGTTTGTGCATACATTTAATTAGATTTAATTTTATGAGCCATGGTAGTTATTTCAATTCAGTTCATTGATTGTTTTTAGATTTGCTCGTTCACTGAATTCCATAAAAAATTCCATTTGTGTTTTCACATGCTTATTGAAAATACACTGAATTTCCCGGAGGAAACCCACCCGAGGGATTAATAAAGTTTCATCTAATCTCTAATTTTAGAAATTGTTCCACTTCAAAACTCAGTGACTACAAACACTGAAACAAAGTTGAGATTTGGCTAAAAAGTCAAAAGTGCTGTTTAAATGTCTCTAGAAAAAGACTTTCATTTATTTGAACAATTATTAATCAGACTTTTTTAATGGGCTCAATGCTATGCAACAATTATATATAAACTGCATCTTCACTTATTTTATAACTTTTCTCAAAGTAAGTTATATTAATAAATCTTGAATTTTTGTTTATATGAGATGGAAATAAAAAACATTTATTTATTGAATTTTTTTTTTTTCAATTCATAATTTATTCTTTGAACTGCCAGAGGAGTCGTTATGACCACCATTGGAAATTTTGCATGCAACAGTTGTGGCAGGCCTGGCTGCCCAGCAACACATATTATTTATGCACATTTTGATATAAAGTTTGCTATTTGATAAGCCAAAGCTAGCTGACTGATATATGAATAATTATTACAGGGCTGAATGGGTCAGAGATGGAATACTGAGCTGGGTTTCATTCCCATAGCTGAACCAGACTGTGCTAAACTAATCCGAGCAACTGAAGAGTAACTCGTGAAGCACACCGGCCAAGTCAGGCCTGAGAAGCAGAGCTGAGGACGTGAAGGGCTGCAGATGCAGCAGAGCAAATTTTACGGTGGAAAAAGAGACTGCAGCAGCTGCAGGTCTGGTGGAGGAAGAGGCAGGGCTGGGCAGAGTGATGGACTGTCACCGTTCAACTTTCACAAAAACAACTTAATTGTATAATGTGTACATATTCTGTTAACTGTTACTGTAGTTAACTGTGTATTTATTTAGACAGTTCACTCTTTTTGATAGTGAGCACTCTATTTTTTATACCTTCCTTATTTTAGCATCACTCAAACAACACATAATACAAAATTCATTTTTAACCTCTTCTTGCTCTATAATAATAAAACTATTTGGATGTGTTGGTTATTGTGTTTTATTGTACCCATTGTTCGCTAGTAGTAAAATATATATTTGCCTTTATGACCTCTAACAAAATAGTTTAAATTATTTTTAAAAATAATAAGACCCCTAAAACTGAACCTGAAACACAAAGATGTAACACATTATTAGAAAAAACAAGAATTGACATACTTGCCATTGCTGCAGTTGTTGCCGGAGGGGGTCAAACTGACTCCCGGGAAAAGCTTTGACTATTCAGCTCTAGATTTTGAAAGCCGGATGTCTTTATCATTTAGTCTGTATGTCTGTATCATTTTATCTGTCCTGATCTCCATGCTACATATTTATAGCCTTGTGTGTTCACCTTTCACAAATAATTTTTGAATTAAACGTTAAATGTTTGTAAGCACCGCTGAAGCCGTTGTTGTTGTTTTTTCTTTTGATAAAAGCATCACCATTTTTTAGTTGAAGGAGATCACTGAATGAGTTCTGTGGTTAAGCCTCTTTATGAGTACACAGAAGCAAAAAGACTAATTCTGCAGCTTGGAAACCTTGAAATAGTTTGTTTTTAATAAAGCCTTGCTTTATTCTATACATGTTGAAATAATTATTTGCTCATTAGAAGACCCAGGACATCTAAACAGTGCTTTTATGTAGCTCTCATAGAAATGGTTCGTGAGGGAATCATTAATCTGATTGATTTCTATCAGAAGAGGAGCAATGGCCCATGTAACCTTCAGCCTGGGAGAGACTACCAACATCTGCTTTATTAGTTTTGAAGATTATACCTTTTTCAGTGCTTTTTCACATCCAAACAAGTTCCTCACCATCATCCAGTTTACCCTCATCTCTAAATAAATGGATATTAGTCTTTAACATATACTGAAAGACTGTACTACTGCAAAATAACCCTCTCTTTGCAATCAGGATGATCAAATACTGCTCGTTTTTTACAATTTCTACCGTTCTGTGCTCTGAAAACCCTGCATGCTGAATATCTGTGGCCTTGAAAAGCTTTAACTGCCTCAAGAGCTTTCAGTTGAAAGTTTACTGGTCAGTAGAATCTCTCGTGGTCTCTGGGTCATTTGGTCTCAAAGGTATTTCAGCCCACTTACTGAAAACTGGCCTATTTACTTTTTTAATGTTAGCAGATGTTTAAACTCAAGGAAGATCATAAATAACAAGTACTGAGTCCAACTTAGTGGAGGGTGTAACATTTTAGTTCTTAGGCTAATTTGTGTTGAAGAAGGATAAAGATCCACTGGCTGATTTGTCCACCATATCAAATGCAAACGTGCTGTTCAAGCAAGCTTACTGGAATTCCCTCAAATTTTCCGCACATTTTTTTTCTCCCCTGAAGTAGACATCATGACTGTTGATCCAAGCTATAATTACATGTTCTGTGTTCTCACAACAAAGTTGGAAAACAGTCACAATATCAGCATGAACACCTCGGAGCTGCTTAGGTTCTGCTAATCATTTTCTTGAAAGGTGCACATAGCTAGCTTAGGTGACTCCTGCGCTTTCCTGCAAATGTTGACTTCACCATTTTTCTGATTTCCATATATTGCACATGGCTTATATTGAACTGCCATATATTTGGCCAGTATTTTACTGGAAGGCTTTATTAGGAAAACGCTGGGACTGGGACTTCATACAAAAATGTTCTTTGATTTATTTTTGTCCTCAGTATTAAGTGAGATCTAAGTGGGTGTAAAGGAGATTGAAGCCAACAAGGTGCCTTTGACATCTATGCTGTGGCACGTCAGCCAATGGCAGTCATGTTTCATCTCTGTAAGATTCTGGATATTTATAATTGAGCTATTTGTATATATTAGAGCTATTTCTTATATATAGTTCAGTCTGTTACTGTTATTGTCTTGTAACCACAGTGTTCTGACAATAGTGAGAATGGTCTTCCACTCTCAACTCATCACATATAGACATTTGTAAAGTAATTTTTGCACTGAATAAATATCAACGTAGAGGATTAATGGAGCGATGAAGCACTTTTTAACCAAAACCATTAACCAAACCATTTATCACCTAAAACTACAAAAGCAAATGAATTAGCAAAACTAACCACTGAGTGAAAGCAAAGTTAAAGGTTGGTGGTGAAATGGTAACTTAACTTGAGTCTCCAGGCTGATAAAAGTCCAACATATTCAATGGCCAATCTAACTACATCTCTACATCTAAAAGAGGACCATCGCCAACGTCCAGTATCACCTTGGCCAGATTGTGTTTCTCAGTGAATGAGCTGCGACAGAAACGTATAACTGCAAAGTTTAGCACTTGGATACATAGATGACAGCCTATAATAGCACTACATAATAAGAAGGAAAATCATTTATGTCAAGTCAAGGTTTTCCTTTGAGACAAGGGTCACATCTTTAATCAGCAGCTGGATTAAATACCCATTAAACATATTAATTAATGCTAAAAACATACATTAAACATAGTGACAAGCCCACTGGAATCGCCAGTTTGGACCCTGCACTGACTCTAAAGAGGGCAGGACAGATATTTCTGTAAATCCAATCTAAGCTTACAGCAGATAAACTGGGTTTAAGATCATTTAAAAACAGTGTCCCTTTTTTTATAGACCAGGTTGTGTTTGCTAATATACTGTTTATCAAACAGGGGCAATGCACCACCATTTAATACCAGTAGACAAAGTTGACAATTTTGTGTGAGGTCGGTTGAGAAGTCACAGTTCAGTACATTCTGGAACAGCACAGAAGACTAACGTAATGCATATAAATGACATGTTCATCATTTATTTTGAAAAATGTAAACGTCCAAAAGCTCTGACTCAGGGTTTCTCTTTATTCGTCATCTGTTTGACTGTATAAAGACCTCAGAAGGTTTACTGAACTGAAAGTCTCGAGTTTATTGTGTGTTAGTACTCTACAGCAAGGATTGGTTAAGTGGCTGAGGGAAAGCATGTGATTTATGTGTGTGTATAAATGGCAGAGAGAGGGAGACAGATAGGCTGTCAAAATGATTAATTCTCTGTGTGAATGACCCCCTGCTCACCTCTGTCTAATTCCATCTACTCTATTCCTTCATCTCCCAGTCTGTTCCCGTGTTTTTTCCTTTCTCATCTCTACCAACCTCCTCTCTAGTCGTGTTCTCCAAAACACTTTCTTTCTGTCTATTCTTTTGTTTTCTCCTTCCACTCCGTGTGCTCTTGACATTTCTCTTGTCTGGTCTTTACCTGCACCTTCTTTACTCTTCTGCGATCGCTCTCCTCATCACATGTTCAGGAAACTGAAGAAACTTTTATAGCTGATTACTCCTGAAGATTTCACCATTACTTCTTTAACAATTCCAAAATCAGGACTTTACAGGTGCAGTCTACCCACATAAAACGTGCTGAGGATTTTCTCTACAATTTTGTCCTTGCAGGTGAAGCTCATCTGCAATCATGGATAGGTGTTTTTAGAAGTGCCATGGGGCTTCTCCTACTGCACCTCACAATTACTATGCTTTACTTTATGCTTCATCTATGCTTTATATTCAAACAAGTTATCCTATTTTTCTAGATTTAAAAGATGTAGATTTTGGGGCACTCCCAAATTGTGATTCATAATAATAATAATAATAATAATAATAATAATAATAATAATAATAATAATGAGTCTTTACTGGTAAAACTCAAACTGTTGTGATCCATCACAAACTGCCCCACTCCACTGGTGTAGTGCACAGATGGGCCCGTTTATAATGATGAAAGAGGCTAAATGAAATGGCAGGACAATGGGAAATCTTTCCTGACCTTCTTGCCTTCTGTCTAACTTCACAAGATAGTATCTGAGATGTAAACTCATTAAACTTTGCACAAATATCTGTATCATTTTTTTTAGCATGCACAAAGGAAGGAACACTTGTGATGTATTGCTATGGAGCCCAGGAAACATTAACAAATACAACAGGAGATATATAAATACAATCCATCATGAAAATGACCACAATATAACAAAAGAAACAGGCTACAAAATTCAAATTAGGCATGCTTAAATATATGTGTTTTTCTCTTGCAATACTCATTCATATACTGGCTCACTAAACTGGTACTCAGTCATCAACACTGATATAAATGACCAAAGACATTTCTATAATAAATTAGTTCACAAAATGCACAAATCGGTGCACAGAAATTAGCCATAATGTAGGAAATAAAGTGTCTAACAGGTTTCGCTCAAACCAAAACTTTGCCCATGCAGATACTGACGAGCACTCAGGTGCTGATGTGACATAATTATTGTGATAACAAGATCTCATTTGATCTTGGAAGCTAAGCACCGTCTGGCCTGGTTAGTATTTGGATGGGAGTAATGTCACCTGCACAAACTCGGGGTGACTACGAGTCAGGTGATAGAGCAGGTTGTCTGCCAATCAGAAGGTTGGTGGACCAGTACCTGGTGCATACGATTAAAGTATCTTTTACAAAACTGAACCCGAGGTGTCCCTGATGTGTCCACTGAAGGTGGTGTGCAAGTGTTAAACAATGTGCTTAGGCACAGATCAAATCACTGTTTGATAAAATCACTTGTAGAAGCCATATTAGCACGTCTTTTCAGTTTTTTTAGTTATGATGTTCCAAGAATTGGAAAATTAGGATCCATTTCAGCTTTAAGATACAAGTTTGTTCCTGAGAAAAGCGAAGCCAATGTTAAGCCAGGTGTTTTTGTTGGCCCTGAAATCTGTGAACCGATGCTCAACAATGACTTCAAAGGAGAACTGAAGCTAACTGAATCAGCAGCATGGGAAGCACTGGTGCAAGTTGTCCAAACTTTCTTGGCAATCACAGAGCAGGGACTTATGCTGAGCCTGTGGATAACATGCTGAAAGCATATCTGCTAATGAGTGCCAGAATGTCACTGAAGATGCGCATTTTACATTCTCATCTCAACTTTTTCCCACCAAATCTGGGTGATGTCAGTGATGAGCATGGAGATTTCATCAAGATATAAAAGTAATGGAAAGCCGACAGGAAAAATTCAATCAGAGCACGATGGCTGAGTTATGTTAGTTCCTGCAAAGAGAGATGGATGTGCAGTATGCAAAAAGCAAGTGCCTCAAACATTTGTGAGCATACTAACTTTCAAACTGACAGAAACATGCTTTAACACATCTTTGGTATTGTTTACTGCTTTGTTTTCAGAATAAACGTAAAACAATTTAGGTGAGAAGTAGTTTAAATGTTAACATTGTGGTGATATACCATACTGATATTGTGTCAAATATATATGTATATATATAGTGTCAAAAATGCCAGTGATATATATGTCCTTTTAAACCTAACGTGCAAGCTTCAATTGGATTTCATATCTGAAATCAGTGTGAAAAAACTAAATAAAAATCTGGTCTATTCCCAGTAAGCAAATTAAACATATTTTTGCAGACCAGTGTTGTTTTACTAAATACTGTTTATTTTTAATTAATCAACAAATCATTTAGTCTATGAAAAAAATAACAAATTACCTAAAATATTACCAGAGGATTTAGCAAATGAGTCTACAGATCTCAGATTTTCAGTTTGTGTTCAGTGTCTGTCTGCATACCTGTCAGCAAGACTGCCCAACACCCACCACGCTAAATCTATTTATTACTTTCAACAAAGACGCTGGGTGAGCGTCAAAGTGCCTTTTATGCTGTTTCACCATTTCTGCTTAAGAAATCAGAAGAAGATGAATTAATTATTTGTTCTGGATTATTTTTCCTATTTCTGGGACTACAATCCCGGTTCACAATGATATTTGTGTTATTCATATAAACAAAACTGGAATGAATTTATGGAATTGTGCAATTTCACATAACTTTTGTTAGCTCTTTTTCACAGTTGTGCATTAAAGACATCTTCACAAAAACAAGCCAAGTCATCAATTATTAATTTGACCCCGTTTTCCTCAACTCGGAGCATGTTATAGCTTCTGCTTAAAGCAAGTTAAGTTCTGTGAAGGATGTCTGAATTAGTTTTTAAAAGCATTTCCTTGAGAAATAAAGTATTTCAGAAGAGGATATTTGAGCACAAGGACCCACTCTGCCACACTAACAAACTCTTCAAGGCGAACTTCAAATCAGATCAAATGGATGATGCAAATGTACCACAATCACCAATTACAAACACGGAGGAGTTTAATTTGTCTCTTGGCCTCAAAGCTTAAACTCTGCATCTAGTTAAGGAGGACTTTTTCATATTATTATCAATTAATTTTGCATCAAAATTGAATGATTTTAATAAATTCCAAATTGTGCCAGGGTTTCTTAATGAGAGATTGTCGTCACTGATCAATTACTGTTTGACTGCGTGGGTGTGTGCATGTTTCCCTTTACGTGCATTTATGCGGTGGAGTCAGAGAGGAGAAGACTAATGAATTGTCACTTCAAAACCGCATGCACACACACACATGCACACGCACATGTACTGTCTAATCTATTAGTAAAATGTCAGCATGCTGCAGAGCAAGTCTTTGTGAAGATAGTCATTTGTCATATTTGGAGGTCTTATCGCACCTTTCTGTAGCGTCTCTTTGCTGTGAATGTGAAGGTCGCCCTGTCACTGCGTCGGATGTAATGAAGTTAAAGTCCTTTTCAGTGGAACATGGTCACAAGTTGACGCAAGATAGATTGCAAGGTAATATTGTTGTCGATTGTCCATTAAAGGGACAGTTCAGCCCCAAATCAAATATAGTCATCTCAGTAGAAAGAATATGCTTCATACGAATCAATTTTCAGTTTGGGTGCTTTGAGGAAATGAGGCAAATGCACTCTGAAAATCAAACTCTGCATCATGCAGCCATTATTTTACTGCACACAATAAAATGAGGAATATTTACGAATCATTAGTATAGCTAAATGCTAAATTTAGCAATCCATCTATGATATACTACATAGTGTTTGTTAATTAGTTGAAAGCATCACTTTAAATTTTTCAGTATTAATAACTCTAAAGGTTGTCAACAAATCATGGCAGAGTGCATTAATAATATAAGATATGATTATCTGATTGAAATTGTAGGACGATACAACCAAATTCTATTTGATGACTACCAACTAACAGCAAGGGATAAAAGTCGCTGTTTAAAAAAGAACAATAAGAAAGCAATATAAAGAACTATATACAAACAAAACATTTTCTTGATTGCTGTGGCAGCTAATAAGGTTCAGAGATTTTTACACTGTGAGGTAAAGATGCTAAAGTATTCCCCTGTGAGTTCTTTGCAACAGCGGGAAGAAAAAACTCCTTTTTAATAGGAAGAAACTTTCAACAGAAACAGGCTCAGGACGGGTCAGACATCTGCTGCAGCCGGTTAGGCAGAGAAAAGAAGAACGAGCGTAGGGAGACGGGACAAAAATAGGACCAAACACAGACAATAATTTAATGACATGCTGCAGTGGCGTCTAAACACACACATGGGTAAAAAGAGGTGAGCAGAGAAGCAGTGCTCACTGCATTACAATGTGTCACATGAAGTCTCGCATAACTAATGGATGGTTTAGGGTCACGTCATCCACTCTTAACTAGAAGCTTCATGACAAAGGAAAGTCCGATCTTAAAAATAGAGAGGGTTGCTGTCTCTGCGGGTTTTTGTTTTTTATCAACACCATATTGCTCAAAAGCTGACCAGTCACTGGATTTTCCTCCAATTAAAATCAAACAAAGCTTAAACGTTTTCAAAGCTGTGGAGCAGACTCATATCAGCCATGCGTAAAGTGATCCAGAGGTGAATAAGAAGATGATCCTGAATGACAGATTGCCCGCATTTAAACAAGGTAAACTTTTTTAGTAAGAAAGCTTTAATCTAATGAGAAATTCAGAATGCAGCTACCACAGAGCAGTGTTGTCTTGTTTAGCCATCATACTAGTGAAGCTAAATAATGCATTCTGATTACAAGCTTCCATGCAGACAACTGAATATCTCTTAACTTTCTGTCATGTCTCTTGCACATATTTCTCTGTGTCACAGAGCCTCTTTCAAAGTTCTGCACACCACAAATCAGTGGCTTTGTGGGACTTTTTAATAATAAAAAAGTTAAATATCTACAGTTGATCTGTTCCAGCCTTTTGACCTGCAAAAAAAAGAGCGAGAGAAAGAGAAGAAAAAAAATTCCAAATAAAGTCTGCAGTGTCTCTGTAAATCCTTGACTCAGCTATTTCCTTTGTAATGATGAAACCTGCCTTTATATCTCCATCCCTTTGAGATTTGGCTCAAGGAGAAAAAAAGTATTTGCTGTAGCTGCATGGCTCTTTCTGTAAGGTGACTTATTGAAAGCCTCTGTTCACCGCCCACCATTCTATATCTCTCCTGGTGTGTGGATTCAAAGCGGTCATGCAAATCATACGATATTCTTTAGAACAGTGTCTAAAGGAGTACGCTGTCTTAGGAAGCGCTCTCATTAAAGAAGCACTCTGTCTCCGACTTCTCTTGAAATTGTAAACCCAACGTAATATGTGGACTGAACTCAAACTTTCAAAGGCTTGAATTCGGGCCTTGATTTAAACATATGCAATAGAGAATGGCGTGGACGAACAATTCCCAACAGGGAGCAGCCCTTAGGGGGGGAAAGGGTTAATGAGAGAGGTCAGCAGAGATTAGTTCAAGCAAATATAAATCAGTAATTTAAGCTGCTACAACATAAACAAGTTCAACTTAAAATATGTCACCTTTTTAATCAAGTCTCTCACATGCATGTTGTTATTAAAGGTCTTCAATTACATGATTTCAATTTGGTATAGATATACACTGTTCCAAAAAATAGTAATGTCAAAGTATCTTACTGTATATTTTACAGTTTTGTACTGCCTTTCTAGAATAACATTAAATTTACATAAGTAGACTGTGATTTTACATGTCAAAGGTAAAATAACATCACTGTAAATATAGTAAAACACAATTTACTTGTTTTTTAAATATTTTTTTTGGACATATGTATATTTAGTTTGTAAAAATACATTCAGAAATGTATCATAATTTCACAAATATTTGTCTGTTATGTGAGAGAATGATCTGTTAAATTCAAATTTAATACTATGGAAAAATATATAAAATGATTGAAAATTAATGAGAATAATCAATAATTAAAGGAGTATTTGAATTCTAATTTTGCTGAAAATGTCATGTCATCTAGGTCTGATTCAATAATTCAGAGGCAACAAGTGAACAATAGGAATAAAAACTTTAAAAAAAACATATAAAACATTGCACGGCCACGCTGTGCTAATTATATATTTTAAAAAATAAATGTAGAGGTAGGAATTGCAATTAATATAAATCTCAAAGTATTCACAACATTCCTGAACAGAAATAGGCCTCTGCACCTGGGGTGAGGGTGTGGCCATGAAAACAATGTGACATGCCATTGGATGTTGGGACACATAATAACATGACGCTAAGCATTGGCCAATGAATGTGAACTAACTACCACAAGGTCGCGGGCATGGCAGCACTGTAGGAAAGAATCCTAATATAAAAGTATTTTACTGCATTTTACAGTTTTGCTCTGTTCTTCTAGAATATCATTAAAGTTATGTAAATAGACTGTGATTTCACATTTCAAATGTAAATTAACGTTAAATCACTTTAATGTAATAAAACATAATCTCATGCAAAATTAGTGCAACAAACTATTTTCATTACTGAAAATAACTGTATTTTTATGAGAAAGTTATTTTCTGTTATTTTACGGTAGTATTTTGGCGGCCCAGCTGCCGGAATATTACTGTGTTTTTAGGATTTGGTTGTTTTTCCTATTTATAGATAATTTCATTGTTTAATCACATTAACATGTTCCTAATTTAATGTTTAAAATCACTTGAAAAGGCAGGATCCCATGTAAAATTAGCGCAACAAACTGTATTGTCATTACTGGAAATAACCACATTTTTATGAGGAAGTTATTTTCTGTTATTTTACGGTAGTATTTTGGCGCCCCAGCTGCCGGAATATTACCGTTTTTTAATATGTTTTTTTTTAACAGTGTAGCTTAGTCCTATCCCTAACACTACCCCTGGTGGTTGTTAAGAAGTTAACACAACAGGGCTCTTCAGTAAATCTGAATGCCCTACATGGGGATGCTTGAGGTGGATCAGATATATCAGAAGACTGGAAAGAGGTCCACTTCTGTCAGTCAAGAACAGGAAGTTGGGGCCGTCCCTCCTGGGTGGAGGGCCGAGGCCCCATTCTCATATAATTAATTAAGTCTGTGCTTTGGATGGCAAGACCTGAAGACGGGCAACTGCTGCCTTTTGTTATTATACATGTAATCCTCGACATCCCAAATGTACACATTCCTCAGCTGACTTTTCTCCAGTAATTAACTGGTGAGTCTATAATATCTTTTTGCACCTATATGAATGTGTGGAAACAGTGAGAATTATACAGTAAAGACTTATGTAAATGTGGTTTGTGTATTTCCAAGCAACAAAGAAATCTGCTGCTCACAGCAGGAGCCAAAACAACCAATCTGTTGTGCACCAGCTTCTGAGGAAACTCTGCTTACAAGGAGCTAGAGGCTGAAAGAGAGGCTGGCCCAGATAACTGGATAACATACTACACACGCAGACACACACAGACAGACACACATACGCACTGACAGACACACACAGTGTCAAAGTTGTCCAATTTTCTCTTTGACTCTTTAACCTGCACATACACCCAGAAGCAATCTACTGTCACACAAACACTCACGCTCACATTCCCCCTCAATCTTTGATATAATTTTCTCACACATAAATTGTACGCATGCCTGCCTCTCTCTCCCTCCCTCTCTCTCTCTCTCTCCAGCATATTTCCAAACACACACACGCATGCACACGCGCCAGCGCAGATGGTCATGTTATGTGCTCTCGCTCAGCAGATGCACAAGAGCATTAATCATGAAACAAGACTCAAACAGAGGATTTAACTCTTACTACAGTTTTTAAAGACCTCTAAGACCCCTTTAGTTTTCTTTGACCGTCAGAGAAATCCTGCCCATCTCATATGGTTAGACTGGAACATCACACAGTGTAAGTAACTGGACAGCATTGTGTGTAATGAGTCATTGTTGTCAGATGTCAGGATTTGGTGAGGGAAAAGGCAGACACAAAGCCAAATAACGCTTTTGAATGCTTCTGTCACAGCTTGGCAACCTGTCCAGGGAGTCCACTGACTTTCACCATCACCACTGCCTTTCACCATCACCAAATCCAAGTGACAGCAATGAAGGTCTTAAGTAATAATTATGTGGCTCACACAGCTCACAAACACAAACTACTTTGTCTAAGCATGCATCGTGCTATCTACAGATGGCAAAACTTTGTATTTAAGATCCTCTTTGTACAAGTCGTCATATTAAACTATTTTTTAACAATGCAGCCTAACACCAGCCTTACTAAAGTTTTAAAAACGGTAAACCAACACATAAATGTCAAACCCTGATTTAAAAAAAAAAAACATCCTCATCACAAAAAACGGTACTATCAACGATTTTCTTAATCAGATTACTCTGTACAAACGACCTCCCACAGAAACTAGTGTGTGTGTGTGTGTGTGTGTGTGTGTGTGTGTGTGTGTGTGTGTGTGTGTGTGTGCGTGTGTGTGTGTGTGTGTGTGCGTGCGTGTGTGCTTCTCCTGTGCAGCTCGGGAAACCTAACCCTCAATCATACAGAGTTTCCCATAAATGGCACTCAGTCATCAAAACTCTGAGAACTGTAATAAAGAACTGTAGCATTGTGCTTATCCTGGGGTGACATGCAGCAGCAATAATAACAAATCACATTAAGCAGCTCTGTGGT
The DNA here is from genome assembly GCF_057381845.1 of Rhamphochromis longiceps. Classification (NCBI taxonomy): domain Eukaryota; kingdom Metazoa; phylum Chordata; class Actinopteri; order Cichliformes; family Cichlidae; genus Rhamphochromis; species Rhamphochromis longiceps. The sequence continues at coordinate 6,136,419 of NC_140560.1, forward strand.
CCTACGTAGCTCTGGCAAGGTGAACGGTATTTCTCACCAGGTACCACTACTGTTAAATTTATGCAATAAGATCCAGACATTTTTGGGACAATGACCCATTATGGCTTTTTATAAGAACAGCTACAATTTTGAAATAGTTAATGGCATGTTTTTATTAAATCCCCTGCAAAAGCCAAAAGCCACATTTCTACTGTTTAATTTAAAAAGAAATCCAGTGAGTTGGTGCACAAAGGCAAAATTACTAAAAAAAAAAAAAAACGTGTACCTGTCCAACATTGATGGTTTTGGGTTAATTTTATTATTAATTGATTGATTATTTTTTAATTGATGTGATTAGCTCACTGGCGGACAGTAGCTTTATTGGCCAACACATGGAGAAGGGTAAAGTGTCCGAACCTCGAAACAAATTCAGAAAAAAAGAGGGTTGTTTTCTACCTTGTTGGTCTGCAAAAACTGTGTTTACAAAAACATTTATATGGTTCCATACACCACTCAGAGGATGAATCCTATTAACCTTTCCTTTGTTGTTTTCTAGCACCTCCAGCAGTTTGGAAAAAAAAAAAGCAAATAAACAAATAGACGAACAAAAAAAAACAATAAAAATATGAAAGAAGCAGAGGACACAACGTTACTCAGGCATGACTGCCTCTGACAGGGAGAGGCGTTTTTATTAGCAGCGGGTCTGTTTACACTCCCAAAATGTTAATATGAATTATAAGAGACAGGCAGTGAGTATTTTGTTATAATTGTAATTTTTCCTACCACACACACATATGCATTCACAGTGGTGTGATCTCGACTGCAGCTGCACAGCCTGTCCTCCAGCTCCTGCACATGCATGCAAACAGGAGGTTCAATATTGGGATTTTCTTCTGTCTGAAAACCATGTTGTGAGACAGCCTGTCTTTCAAAGTGTTCTTCTAGCTTTTTAAGTATTCTTAAGGTAATGTCTCCTGTCCTCTGTGTTTTCAGTTAGGCTCGATATAACAGACAGGAGACGTCCTTTAACACTTAAAACAGGTGACGATATGTGGGATCTGTTTTAAACATGCAAACAAATCTTGCTGAAACAGAACTAAGCTATTACGGGTTTAATAATTAATTCATGAGGAGTTGACACACAAGCATGCACAGCATTTTGTCTCCCTAAACAGAAGAAAGGTAGCAGGGAAAATAGAAGAGCAATATAGTGATATCAAGCAGAATTGTCATCTCATTTAATTCTAATTTTCTCATTTAGAACCAGGAAAACACAGGAGAGGACACAAGAGTCTATCTGTCTGTGTAGACAGCAGTAATAACATTAAATGAGAAATGTTGTGAGTAATTATCTGATAGCAACACAGAATGCCCAAGAGCTTCACACGGTTCTGTTCAAGTATAGACTGAAATGTCATCTGATGCCAGAATTTAGTTTTTCCTACATACCTACAAGTGAAGATGCAGAAAAGGTTAAATGAAAAAATAATAATGTATTAAATTTGTTTTTTTTATTATAAAACATAAAACAAACTGCTCTTAGTTATTTACAGCTATATTATTTACAAAATAATGAATCCTGTTTATCTATGAATTATATTCCCTCACAGCATGACAACAACAACAAAAAGCCCCGAGCACCAATTCAAAGAGATTCTTTCTGCCACACAATACTGTCTTGGGATGCACTGTCACAGGTCCACATGCTTTAACTTTTCAAGATTCCACTGTCACATCTCCCCGTGTTAAAGTGAATTGTATTTTTAAACCAGAGATTTTATCACATCCCCCCTAAACTGGCATATCACCTCTATCAGCTCATAGAGGTGATATGCCAGTTTAGACATATCACCTCTAAATGCATATTCATATTTTCCAAAAGTAATGAGTCACAGATTCAGTTACTCACACAACACTTTTAAATACTTACCATGTTAAAACCATATGTATTTTTTGAAAGTGTTTGCATGAATAATTGTCCAGTAGGTGGTCATGTCATCTGCCCATTTCCCTGTTTTTCCTCTGGTCTGATACTCTTTGTTTAGTGTTTAACCTGTTTTTTCTTACCTGAGCTACAGCATTCACTACCTTGGTTACTGTAGCCCAAGCAGGTTTTTTTTTTCTTTCTTTTAAGCCGCTGTCACTCACAAGAAAACACTTTGGATAAGTGTGCTGTTTCTTTTTTGTTTTTTTATTCTGCAGTCTTGGAGCTTTTTGCTGTAACTACCATGCTTCTCCCCTACAACAAATACAACTATTGTTTTCTCAGTGGTCCACATAAAGGTGTTTGCTCATATGGAGACATCCACACTGTAGGAGAGCAAGCTTGTGCCTGTCACCTTAAAATCATTCTGATTCACTTTTATGGTTAAAAACAGAATAAAACTGAAATTTTTAAAAAAGAAATTTGTATGTGGCCTTATTTTATGAGCAAAGTAAATCTAGTGTACGAACATATAACCAGTCTTGTGGAGTAACTGAATACATGCACTGGCGCTACGTATTTAAAATACAAAATATGAGTAACTGTATTCCGTTACAGTTACCATTTAATCTAATTTTGGTAATTTTGCTGGCAACCCAAACAAAACACACATTAAGAAGCTCTAATGTAAGTGTCCTGTTAATGTTGGTGTCGTCAGTCACAACGGACCCACCAGTGCAACAGAGACAGCAGTGCATGGGCAGGAATGCATTTCTTACTTGGAAATTCCAACACCGTTTTACATTTAAAGAAGAAAGGGATGGGCGAAATCTGACCGTGAAATGCAAACTCTGTTTGCCAGCAGCCGAGCTGCTCTCAGCGTCAAAAGACTCCAACCTAAGGAAACATCTGGAAGTAAGTTCTTTTTTAAAAGCTAATGTTAGCCTACCACAACTACCTTGTTGTAGTTGTGCTACCTACCTGGGTTATGTGTCACTTCAACATCTTCGGTGTGCTATTGCTGTGTGATTTATTACTAACAGAAACAGACAGAAAGAAAACATATTACTGATACAGAAATAGTTTTCAATACGAGATCACTGCAAACAGTGCAGCCTTACCTAATGGCCACCCTACTGTTACTCATTTTATATAAAGATTTATAAATCTAGTTGGTGTTGCTTTCAGAGCTGCACATGAATTTTTGCAGCTAGCAGGTTGTTAATGCTTTCCATCAAGTCTAACAATCTGCAGTCTATGAACTAACCTCAGCTAACACCAGCTAACAATGTTAGCTCGGTGGCGAGTAGCCTTGAGTAATAGTAATAAATCACACAGCAATAGTACGTTCATGCAGTTGCAAAAAGCATGACAATATATCAAGTAATCCAAAGTATTTGGAATACCTTACAAACTACATTTTGGACCATGTATTCTGTAACCTGTAGTGGAATACATTTTAAAAGTAACCTTCTCAACACTGCATATAACACATAACATATAACCTCAGTATAGGCCATCAACAGCTTTGAAAATGTCTGAAGTCATCTGACAAATCCAGCATGAGCTTCCTGTGATACAGATCACTACTGTCACAGGACTGAAATCTAAGAAGACATTATTTGCAACAAATGAATGAAAAAGAACACTGCCGACTGCTAAAACCATCCCACACCAGAAATGTAGGAAAGCCAGAGCACATGGTTTCACAGTTCATCAAGCAGCTCTGAGAAAATCCTGCGTGACTTTCCCATAATACAGCTGGCCTGGCTGCCACAAAAGAACAGAGAATTCTGATCTACTGTTAAATAAGGAAGCAGAGAGCCTGCAATGAAACATCTGTGTGCTAAAGCCATCCCACAGGACAGGTCCTGTTAAGCCTAGTGTGGTAAGCAACATGGATTGTGGATTTGATGCATGGGTGGATTAAGGCCCCCTGGAACCTAACTGTACACACACCACTTTGTCTGAAACCATTTCGAACAACAACACCGGAGGGATCTAAAAGGTGCTAAGAGTTTTTGCAGCCTGCAGTCACAAGCTGTTAATGTCTTGATCCCCGATTCAAGCAGAAAGCTGAACATATTACATCGTTACACCCTGTTTTAGTGAGGGATCGCCAGCACTGGAATAAGAAGCTGTTGCTCATACCAAATGCTGTTCACAACCTAAGGGATGCTGCTGTTTTTCAGAGAGTGGTGGAAAGTACATTCAAGGCACTTGCATTATGCTGAAAATGTCAGTTTTAGACTACTTCATACCTGCACATTTCAGATGGAAATATTGTCCTTAAATCTAATTTATTAGTTTGAAAATCGGCATAACTTCTGAGCCTGCCTTAGTCCACAAGTCATTACCTGTGCTTGACATAAGTTAGACAATTGATAGGCCATTAATTGAATGCTAGTGACCCAGTTATATAAAATGCTGAACCTGCACAACTTAATGAGGACTCCTTTTTTATTCAAGTTCAGTTAGAATAAACAGTGATTGCAGATTGTACAGGAAAAAAGCAACACTGACATTTAGATTAGTTCCATGAGACTCACTCTGTCTATATACGTCTGTCTACAACGAGGTAAAAAATGTCCCAGGAAAATGGAACAACAAACAAACAATGAACGTCCTGCTTTGCTCCTTGTAGTTGGTGGTAACGCTTAAGAAGACAGAAAGCAATAAATCTGAATGAAAAGCTTACCACTGCCACTTTAAGCAAGCACTTTAAGAAGTAGTTACCTGACAGACAGGTAAGACAGAGTAGTATCGCTCATCCACCCCCATGGCACTTCTGTTCATTATTATTTTCCCTTTCCCGTAGTTTATGATGTGTCCTTGTATCTCAGGGTTCCACTTCTTGTTTATTTCTGGGCAAGATAGGGCAATAAAAAAGATTTTTCCTTTTTGATCAATAATTGTAGAGGATATTTGCACGATTAGCTGTGTGCTTTGTCATAGTTTCAATCACTTGCCTGTGTTAAAAAGAAGAGAAAAAAGAAAACACACAATAAAAAGCTCTATTTTTGTCACAAATTAGATCACGAAGGGACTGATATGCGCATTTGCATGCATATTAACAAAAACTCCAACAAATTTATTTCAGATGAGCCCTGGCACAGTGATTCAGTAATCCTGATATTTCATTAGCCCAGACGACCTACATTCCCTGGTGCTTTGGATTAGCAGAGCCTGAGCTACTACTGTCAGTCATCTGATCTCATATCATATTTGTCTGAACCACAGCGTGTCACAGTGACTGTGATTAGTGGTTGACACTGCTCCCTCTGGGAATAACATGGGGGCTCAACCCAGTGACACTTCTTAGCTCTCATCACAATGAGCAAGTCTCATGGGGAATTATAAGGATAGACCTTTTAAATAGAGCATTATGGGGTTAATGTTTCTTTAAGATTTCTCTGTGTCCTATAGTGAAATGTTAATCACTATAAATTGAAATAAACAGAAATGAAACAAAAGGACCCAAGAGACGTAACGCATGCTTAGTTCAGATTTAAACAGTGTACGATCCTGTTCAGAATTTACACATAATAACTTTAAACACAGAGCAAATTCCAAAGGGAACAATTTGCACTAAGCTGACAGGGGCTTGAAAGCTTGATTTTAAAACTTGCAGGATTAAGTATCACTGCTGTCAATACACAAACCTCAGATAAGAGACTAGTGATAATGTAAGAGCTAAGTGGATGAGTGGCCTGGCTTTGCTATTTACCAGATGAAGTGGGCACTTTCTGTTACACTTGTTGTATTAAGAGTGTAATCATCCCTCTATCTGTCTCCACTCGCCTACAGTCTTTGAAAGACTTAGGAGGGTGACACATACAGTAACAAACATAAAATACACTGTAATGCAGGTATAAGTGTAAATTTAAACATCCCAAAAAAAAGTGTTTTGCACAGAAAAATCAGAGACTAAAATTGTCATTGTGCAAATATGAAAATGTATTTAATAGGTAATAGATTACACAGAGCATAACCACTGTAATGCTCACTGATCCTAAAAAATATGATCAGGGTGTCATTATTGATCCCTGCAGGGAAACCTCTTCTCTGAATTTAGCCCGTCCCAAGTATCAGCAGCAGCTATCGGACTGCTAACTCCAGTATAAGTGCACAGAAAGATGCAAGTGCACACAGAGGTTTTCTGCCATGACCCAAGCATAATGAATCTGAAGTGATCAATGTTTATCAAATAAATTAGTCTAACATGCTTTTAAGCAAAATATCCAAGAGTAGACAAGCATAAGCATCTCACCTTCATATATATGCAGTTTACATCTATATGTGTCAAGATGTGTCATCACTCCATTTAATTATATTTAACATTAGTGTGCAGCATTGCCATAACTAGTACATTAATTCATTTTTTGTACACAGACTGAATATAGATTCGATTTCATCAATGAAACATGATAATTCCAATTTGTAAATTACAGTAAGGCTTCATTTAAAACAAATACGTAAAGCAAGATATGCTTTAGGGTGGAAGATTAGCAGGAGCAGGTATTACAGACAAACAGCTTTGTAGTCAGATTCACCGCCTGCTAATCACGTTTTGCTTTAAAGCTTGAAAATGACAACAGACAAAAATCCATTAGCACCTTCAAAACTGGAGGTACACGCGTCAGTAACTGACGTCTCCACGGCAACATCCATCTATGTTTCTGTACGTCACACTTGTCCTGATCTTTAAACCACAGAATTTTAAATTAGTGTATGTTTAAGCCATATGTAATAACATCTCCTGAGGTTCCTGAAGTATTTGGTACGCACAAGAATGTCAGCCCAATCTGGAATGCCTGCGTTCAAGTACAAAAATCTTGGCAGAATTTGGATTCCACATATCCATTCCTTTTTAACCTTTAGCCATGCTGGGGCACAATAACCAAAAATCATCCTTCAGAAAATAATACTTGTCAGAGGCTGCCGCTTGGGGCTAATGCTGTATCCTTATTCTTGATTTAAACCCTGGTTTCTGTGGTGGAAAAGAGTCTTCTTCTGGAAAGTGTCTGGGAACAACACAAATATGCTGACTTTGATATTTTCTGGAGGTTTCAAAGAACACCTACAAAAGCTTCTTTAAAAGGGAACATGATGGGCGAGCTAATAAAGAAACAAGCTACATGGATATATGTTTAAAAATATTATATCAGCAGTGTTTAAGTACTGTGTCTGGGGGTGGGCGTCCGGGTACACACCGGCTCACTCCTTGGCGGCCGCCTGGGGCTCGCTCGGGCCACTTCGGAGGTGGGGTGCCCCCGGCCTCTCAGCCTGGGGCTCGGTCACTCAGGCATGGCTGGCTGCCGGCGGAGCTCACGGACGCGTCACTGCAACTCCCCCTGGCTTCTGCTCCGCGGCTGCTGAGTGAGCCCTCATCTGGGACTCTCCTCAGCTCTTACTGGGACAGTGGCGCGGCTGCCCCTCTGTTGGTCTTCCTTGGTCTCTTGTGTTCTGGGGGCCTCTGGATGTCTGGAGTTTTGATCTCCTCCATACCTGCTTCATACCCTGGAGGACGGGGCTATGGCCCCCCCACACCCTCTAGCAGATCGTTACATGGAGAAACCTTTGGAATACAAGCATGCTGATCCACACAGGTATGCACACACGGGTATGCACAGACGTGGACTACAGCTTTCTTGGCTGCTGCCTCAAAGCACATTGTGCGCTGTCTATCTTGCGTGCTGCACAATATCGTTTATTATTTAGTATCTACTGATATCTACTGCTAGCTAGTTTATTGTGATGGTGCTGTTTTTTTTATTATGTTGCTCTTTGTTGTTTGCTTTCTCTTCTGTTTTTTTTCTCCATACAGGTGACCCAGGTGTTTTGTTTTTTTGTTTTTTCTTTCTTCCCCCCCTTCTCACCGTCTCTTCTCCCCTTTGGTTTTCTTTCTCTCCCTCTCTTTCTTTCATTCTTTCCCCCTGTCCTATCCCCCAGACATGTCTGTCCCGTTTGTAGCAACTGAAAATAAAATAAATTCATAATTATAATAAAGGTCAATCAAATGGACCAATATGGCAAGGCCATGATGATCCACTTGGTAAAATAAATCCGGCATCTTTCTTGGCCTTAAGACAACAATTCTGATGGCTAAAGATCCAAACGGGACACAAAAAAAAAAAAAAAAAAAAGCAGTGTTTAAGTACCAAGTCCAAGTAGTGCCACAGAGAAAGAAAAAAAACATGTAATCAATGGGCAGGATTCAGCATCTTGTAATTAAGCATCCCATTTAGCCTCGATCGTGCAGTTTCTACATACAGAAAAAGAAACAAAGCTTTTTATTTGAAGTAAGTATTTTACTCAGTTTAAACCATAAACAAGTTACACCCATTGGTAACCTCAGTAGTTTATAGACATATTTCATTTGTCCAATCATATGGACATACATAGAATACCATTATTATTATTATTATTATTATTATTATTATTATTATTATTATTATTATTATTATTATTATTCAGCATTTCTCAAGTTTTAAAGTTCCAGAGGAAAATGATCATTATTCCTAAAGTAAACAAATGTGTGTCATGTGCTCCGAGAGAAAGCTTGAAGGCAGTCAGTATTCAGACATTAAACTGTGGATATGAATCACCCACAGTCATCATCACATCAAACCTTAGAAAACATTAAATCCATTTTGAGCTAGCAAAGCATCTGGATTTTGGAAGGGAACAATGAAATCTAACAGCAAAGCACCATATTGTTCAAGATCAAAGCAGCCTTTGGCAGTGAAATTTTCATAAAGACATTATGTTGTGAAATAATGACTTATGATTCAGAACAGACTACGTCCTGAATCAAAGGAAGATATGTTAAAAATGTACATTACGTTTGAAGTCGGACTCATTTTCAGGATGGATTATTGAAAATAAAGGAAATATGCAAGTCCCACAAGAACAATTATTTAATGAATGCTGGTAGTGAACTGCTTTCAAGGGAAAAGTGAAAACCAACGATGTAGATGTCAAATATAATTACATTACAGGTTAAAGCAAGAGAAATTTGTAAAATTCATAGTTCATCACCTATGATTTGTGCAATGTACTTTCTTTGCTTATTTAAGGATTTGCTCATAAGTTACACGTGTTATGTTGGCTAATGTATCTTATTACCCTGTATTCATATATATGCAGCTAAAAAGTTGTGTTTTTGTTTTGTTTTTAAGAATAAGGAACAATGTTAATGTCAAATAGTTCTGAGAACAGGCCTATAAATATTACAATCCTTACATGTTTTAAATCTGGCTAATCTCACATTCAAGATACTTTCTCGTGAACCTCGTGTAGCTCCAGTTATTAGATTTTCAGAAGTTCCTTTAAATCACAATTCAAAAGGTTTTCTCTGAATATTTATCCCTCAGATCCCTCAGGATACTACAGTAGACCTGCATGTTGACAGTTTCCCCGAGGGATGAATTCACAGTGTGCAATCCAATGAATGTTGAAATAAAGGCATTGTTCCCCCAGTGTTGTTTCTGGGAGAACCTGCCAGAACCTTCTTTGCCCAAAGGCAAAGAAACTGAAAACTGCTCAGTTATAGCTGGAGACCAAGCTCTCAACACCAACTTTGACAGAAAATTCAGGTAAGTTTAAAAGTCAAGTTAATGCTTTCTGTCTATCCCAACATATCTGAGTAGATGACCTTGAACATGAGCTTTCAAAAGTTCATGTTCTTACAGCTGAAAACCGTCCTCTTTCAGCTAACATGAACATTTTGGGAGCGCAAAAGCTTCCTTATTTCTAATGTAATGACAAATTTGGCTGATGAAGACTAGAACTAAATACCTTCAGTATTCAGTATTTGATATTTTAGTTTAGTTTATTTTGTCATTACACACTATCATTTAAGATTGCTTTTTTCCCCCAGTTTTTAACTATAATGGTTTTCTGAGTTACCATAGCAACCTGTCTATGGGCAAATTGGACTAATTTAAACGAGGAGTTAAATTGTTGTCCTGCTTCTCAATACCTTTTGATGACTTCACATTACTCTCTTTATTGCCCCCGAATAGCTACTTGTATGTCATTCACAGTGGCAACTGTAACAATGTTCTGCTATAAACATCTCATTTGTCAAGTCTTGGCCTCTTTTTACGAATCACAAGGAGGGAAGTTTAAGAAAAATTCACTATCTGGCCTTATGGGGGTTTGTTGTCCCAGCCTAAATTTCCTGCACTGCAACTCAAATACAGTCCGTATCCCTTTCAACCCCAGTGGTCCCTGTAGCAGGAGTGAGCCTTTTCTGTTATTAAACTGCAACCAGCTGCTGTTATTTGAGGGTTTCAGAGTGTGGCACACTGAAGTGAAAAAGTAGTCTGGTATTACTCCGACTGAAATGAATGCAGCATTTATTGTGCTTTCATTTCTGATGTATTACATTTGGTGGAGTTACAGGTGAGAATTTTTCAGAACAGATTTAGAAGCATCACCACGGCTGGCTTGTATTTTCACTCTAATTTACAGGTTTAACTGGGAACAATTTTGCCCCGTAGTTGTGCAGTTTGTACTTACAGTTCTGTAACTGTTCATGATGACTGAATGGGAAATTTCAGGTCAAATTTCTATAAAAAATAGCCTAGGGCTTATGTATTAACACATAAGCCCTTTCTCGGTTTCTGTCAACTGCTTTTACAAAATATGTCCTTGTTCCGCCTTCAGACAGAACCTTAAATTTCTAAAATGCAGAAAGGTTCACACCCATCCTCATCAATCCGACGTGCAGGCAGATTGACCACCCCCCAACCCACCTCCAAGGCCAGCTGCGACCCCGGGACAAGGCCAGTCCAGCCCCTGAACCACCAGCTAACCCCCACCTGAGGCAGGGTGTTGGAAGTCTTGCCCACTCTAAATTTGTGACAAAGCTAAATTTGCACTCTTGTAGCCAGACCCCTTTTCCCCACACTGACATTATTATGGCCAATAACTAAAATACATTTCCAAACTGTCATAATGAATCCAGGATGAAAAGTACAACATCCCACAAGCTGTGTTTAACTGTGATTTTAGGTGCTTTAAAGAGGATTTTTCCTCCAAAGATTAACTGTGATTGCTGTGTAAAGGGCTAAAATTGTAATGCCTCCTGAGCCTTGGTGCAGCAAAATGCAGCTGGGAATTTCAAAGCCTTTGGATATAGATGAATCATTGTCTCTGACCAAAGTTTCTCTGCTTCTTGATTTAGAGGTAGTGTCCTGGTCTGTGTTCTTTCACCCTGATGAATTAAAGCCCAGCGACTGTCACAGAAGGACAGTCCTGCTTGTGTCTCGACATTTGATGAGTTTTGTCTCAAAACATGAGCTAAAGCTCCTCGATCGCTACGTGAAAACCATTAGGAAGCATTTTCATTTGGTGACCCTTACCTTATGTCCTCCTGTATTGAGCCTGAGAGGGGTCAGGTACGGGTCAAAAATCATGTGACTGGTTTCGATGTCGATGGGAGACTGCCTTTTCCCAATGGCACACAGGTTCCAGGCTGAGTTCACCAGACCCCAGAAGGATGGAACTAGTGTTGGAACGAGAGGGAAAAAAGAAAGCAATTATTGTGTGAGCGCCTGTGCATGCCTGTGCACATGCAGGCACAAGATCAAACCATAAAAACAGAAAGAAAGGGAGCAGATGAGCTTCATTATGATGGGACAGAAGTGCTGGTGGAGTTTAGGGAGATTTAAATTTACATATGGCTTCATTAAAATCCAACTAAAAAAAGAACTTTCATTAAAGTCTCCAGGTTATTATCTGCAAGTACAAGTAAGGCGGAGAAATGGACTTCTTAAAAGTGACTCAAAAGTTCTCTCCATCGTTTTTATTGCACATAATTTACAATACCAGAACTTGGCAGACCCACAGGCTAAGCTGAGCCTTGCAACAGAAATATACCTCCCCGGAATAAAGTAGTACATCTTACTTTTACACTTAAAATATTTTCATGATGGTTGTTGAATTTTCTGTTGATAACATAATAACAGCATTAATTAACATTGTAAATATAAGGATCCTGTAATTGAGTCTGTGTTTATTGTGTGAATGCTGAGTATTAAGCTCATTCTCATTCCCAGGGTGTCAGTTATTTGGGTAGATTTGGCGTGTGTTCCGAGTGAGATGAATGGAAGGGGTGTTTCAATGTTTTCCTAAAAGTAACCAAGTCATTTTCAGCACCTAAACGTAACTCTTTTTTAGTGTATTAACCTGGCAATATAGTTTTCTTTGCCTAAAGCTGCCCTAATACTTTAGTGCCAAACCTAGCCAAGACGTTTTTGTTGCCTGTACCTAATAAGTGAATCAAAGCCACAATACAAAGTTAATAATAAAGCTAAAATCAAAACAATTAGTGAGGAAAAAAATCACTAACTCTGTTAACTGAACTGTAAAGGAATAAAACACTTTTGACATTCACTAGGGCACAAAGGCTTGTGTTTCATTGGTCCTCTAATGAACTGGAACTGAATGCTGAAAGGCATCACTGATGTCCCCTCATACCCAATATACAGTGCAGACCACATGGAACCATTTTTTCTCCCTCTGTGCTCGAGCATATACACTTGGAAATAAAAGAGTAGATACTTGACTGAAGTGGCGAGACTGAGCTTCATTTGATTTGGTTTCCATTAATGAACAGTGCTGTGATAAAAGTCTTTGCCCCTTCCTGATTTCTTCTTCTCTTCTTGTCATACTTGAATGTTTCAGGTCATCAAACAATAATAGTAACATTAGACAAAGATAAGCCAAGTTTTTTTTTTCTTTTTTAAAAAAGAAGATTTAACATAAAGATTTCACACTTTAAAAAAAGGTATCAAATAAAACTGGTCCAATGGGAATATCTCAAACATTTAATTGACTCAATGATATACTCTGATTAAAAAGACACGGCATACTTTAAGCACTTAGAAGTCTGTTGTGTCTGATCTCATTTAGCACTGTAATGATATACTTGCATATTCTACCTTGTAGTTGCATTAAACTGTACTGTGAATTTTAAAAATCAAAGTCTTTCTAGAAGTGAAGTAGTTTTATGCCTTTTATTATGACACAATATTTCATCGTACACCTCTCTGCATTTAATCATTAGTCATTATTAATCTCTGGCTCTCTTCCACAGCGTGTCTTCGTCCTGTCTTCCTCCCCTCACCCCCAACCAGTTGCGGCAGATGGCCAGCCATCCCTGAGCCTGGTTCTCCAAGAGGTTTCTTCCTGTTAAAAGGGAGTTTTTCCTTCCCGCTTTTGCCAAAGTGTTTGCTCATAGAGGATCATTGTGAAACCTAGCCCTCAGTAAATCACATGATAGGATGGGGCTAGGCTTCACAATGGGTACACGCAAAACCTTGGCTGATTGTGACCCATGCCGGTTTTCACACCTTGGCTCGTGTGATTAGGTAGAGGATCAATCGGAGGTCCATGACCCTCTTGGGGACTCTCCCATAGGGCTTAAAATCAGGGACTCTCCACCAGTTGCTCTTAGAACTGAAGAAACTTCTCGGATGAGAAGGTGAAACGTCTTAAAGGAAACTTAAAGAAGTCCAGACGCTTATCTTTCCAAGCTCCTTAAACAACTAAATTGAACATTCCTGTGTAAGAGAACAATTTTCCTCTTTTTTCCATATTTTTTTAATTTTGCAATACCTGTACTGCAGGATCCCTGCTGTCTGAAACGTTTAACCTCTAAAAGTTAGACTGTTCATTTTAAAAGGTGTTTTTTAAAAAACAAGAGCATGAAAATTTTCTTTGATTCTTGTCAAATTGCCATGTGGCTATGATAACTGCCATATCCAAGGTTTATAATGTAGCAGCACATAGTAACATGTAATTAAAAACAATATGATGATGTCATGATGAAACAAGCATGTTTTCTGAAATATTGCACCTGGGAGGGAACAATTCTGAACTTTATATGGTTGCTACGGGTTAATTAGCCAAGGGTGAGGAATTTGACTACCAGTAGATGTTTGTAATAAATCTTTTGGCTTCAGTGTTCACTTTAACCAAAGCACGTGTCAGTGATAAATTAGGCTTTGTTGTGTTATCTCAACATGTAATGCAGGATCATTGTAAACCCAAGACTCTTGTAGGATTAGATGTTCAGATAATCAGAAGAGTTTTGCTCTCTATCAGATAATCCTCTGTAGTCACATGATTACTACTATCCAGAACAGAACAAGCTGGACAAAGAATGGGACTGGAAATATGGTAATGATAGCTGATGTTTAAGGCAGCCAGATGGGGGCAACATGTGTTAGCAATGCAATTGACAGATAGGGAAAGGATGCGCACATGCTCACAGGCATACAGAGCCTTAGATGACATTACTAAATCAACTGTAATTTTGACACATGCACACAAAGTCTTTCTCTCGCCCCAGGGCTTATCACTAACTGTCATAATGCTTTTCATCTCCAGGCTTAATGACAATTCAGAGTGTGAAACAGCTGTCATTTTGCTCTAAAAAGTAATCAAGTCATCTAAGCTAAGACCCAGCTAAATGGGTAAAGAAAAAAAAATGAATGATTGAAGTTTTGGTCCACAAAATTTAGATCAGAAAACTTATTTATATAACTTTCTCCAATTGCACTCTATTTTAAAATTCATGCACACTGATTAACACCTGGGAGCTGTTCCTGACAGCCTCTACTGCTATCCCCCCACCCTTCCCTTCTTACAGTCTGTTCTCCTCTCTCTCCAGCCTCATCCATTCTTCCATCCCTCTCTGACCATATTCTGGGGAGAAGTGGAGTGACAGATGTGGCAGCCCTGACCTGCGGAGTGCAATCCTGACCCCTGCTTGGCACATATCCGCACACGGTTATATCACCAAGCTTTGTTTGTTTGTGTAAGTAGGTCTGTGTGTGACACACAGACACCCACTGTATGTCAGGAAACACATCAAGCTCTGTAGGAAACAAATAATTACTTGGGTCTAAAAAGTGGAATATGTCTATTGTGTTGTGTATGGGATTTAAATAATGGTGGCAGCTATTAGTCAGGACTCCTGTAGTTTCATTGCATCTAAAATCCAGATTGTCAACTGTGTTAGATTACATCATGTCGGTCCAGGTCTCTTTTAATCTTGAAGTGCTATGATGTAAATACAAAAAAGACTAAACATTAACACTTCATTGTTTCAATTTCAATCTAAGCTGAAATTTATTATAGAAATGGACAGCTGACAAAACAGAACCAGAGAAAAATAAATAAAGGCAAATATAGAAATCATAGAACAAAAGAACCTGCTTGAACAGTTACGCACCCAAGTATTTCACAGTATCAAAGTAAGCCATTCATACTTTTCTGTATGCCCATGGGTAAGTTACAAACATACTTATATTGGTGAAAATATGTATGAATACACAGAACTGCCTCTGCAACAGCTGGCGGCTTTAAATTCATTTGATTGTTATATTGATTTTCAAGTAGGTCAAATAAAACTTTTCCTCAAATTTCTGCTATTTTAGCACAAGTAGAGATTCCCAACAGACAGATAAAATCCAAAAAGATTATCCCACGGAAATAGTTTAGAGATCTTTAAAACACAAATATGCTGCTCTAGACTGGTTATGAAATACAGGAGGAGCATCATATTTTCTAAATAAACAGAGTTCATTTTGGTTTGGCAGAAATAAAAAATGATTCTAGACATACTGGATTAAAGTTATTGACCATGGCGCCACCCCCAGAGAAATAAATCTCATCCGAATGGCTTAAGTCAGTGGCTAAGCTAATGCTTCTATGCATATTGATGTTTTAAGCTAATTGCTGTCAGCATGCTAATATGTATGTTTAACATGCTCACCATGTTAGGATGTTACAACGTTAACACATTTGTTAACAAACCAAAGATGAAGAACATCCTAAATCCTAAAATTATTTGGAAAAAACTAAAGCTTTTCACCAAATCTCTACAGGCCATGAGTTCAACTCATACACCACAAACTTCAGTTCTCTCAATATCTTTTAGTTCACATGTCACAGGCATTTTTCAGGATTTGCTAGCAACTGGACTACAAATATACACTAAGGATACAGCTTTGCTTGTGGCAACAAATTCCTCTTGAACATAAAAAGGGTTAAGTGGCAGCACAGAACAAGGACTAAGTTTTGATGCATTTCTGTCATTTATATCATACTACTTAGCCTTTTGGTCTCAGGTATCAGTCTGAGCTTTTGAACCGTTGACATCCCTTAAAATCATCGTAGGAATGTTAAAAGACAAAAGACTATTTAAAAAGGAAAACTGTGGAAATCAGTGAAACCAGTGGGTGATGTCACACACACACACAGTCCGTACAATCGACTAATAAAGAAAAAAAGGACACAAAGACTAAGACAGGTAATGAGAGTAGAGAAACAGAGACTGGGACGGAGGGAGGAAGCCCTGAGGACCAACCATCCTTTTTAATATTAATAAATGTAACCGGGTTCAAATGGCGGGGAAAAGAGAGAGAGACAAAAACTGAGAGAGAAAAGGGAGATAAAGAGTCAAAATGCACTGCCTGCAGATATGTGGAGCTTAAAAGGAGAAGAGCTTTCTGGAAACGTGCGTGTTAAGTGATAAAGACTTGTTTAAATCTGCACTGTAGCATGGGTTACTGTATGGTGGATGACAAAAGCTGTCGGATACTGGGTTAATCTGTATTATCAACCACCAAACTGAAAGAATGCACAACTAGTAAAAAGTCTGTCTTACTCTTCAGTGCTAAATGGGCTCCATTGTTGTCCAGGAACTATTAAAATACATCAATGAGCCAAACAGCTTTTATGGGTAATGTGTCCCTTCATTACCACGAACATTTACGTTCCCACATACACAATTCTGCTGCCCCAAATGCTCAATAAAGCATTAAATATGGATTATTCCGCCACAGATTGTAGAGCTTGAGAAACGCTCTAACTCTATCTGATTGAATAACCCTTGTTAAACATAGTAACCAGTAGTTTATGGGGTATTACACAGGTTTTGTTTTAATGTAAACAATAATCTTGTTGACAACAATTAAGAGAGGTAAACTATGGAAAAATATTGTTTTTGCTTGTTTCTCATCTTTTATTTAAACTGAAATGAACTCATGGCGTGTAAGCTCCTGTAGATCCATCCAAAGATACAGTCTCACAGTCACAAAGATTTTGAACAACCTATGAAAATATTCAAAAGTAAGGCAAAGAGATATTTTCATCAAGGGATTATTTGCTGGACTACTTTTGGTTGGATGAACGACTTTCACAAGTCTGCTGGTAACCTGACAACCCCAGTTCATTTTCTGTGTTTCTTTGAGCGAAAATACGTAGCTCATGGAATAAACCGAAAGCACATTTTACACCTATAAGAGAGACAGTCAGAAGATTATAATGAAAAATTGAATAGCAGCTGTGAATGAGCAAGGCAAAAAGAGAGAACATGAGCTCTTAGGGAACAGTGGAGTGACTGCTGTTCTGAATGGAGGATGGAGTTGCTATCAATGTGCCAAAAATGGAAGCTTAAGGGTAGATAACTGGGAGCAGAACAAAGCTGTCAGGGGTGGAGCTCACTCGTGGGGATGAGGTGTAAGGCTGTTCTGAAACCCCTTCATTCAATCAAATCAATTTGGAGTGATCCTCCTCTCCCAGATAACAATAGCCATTAAGTAGATTGGTTACTTGTACAAATATGAGTTTTGCTACTTTCAGAACTGATGTGTAACAGCGGGGAACACACGACTCAGTCACAAAGCCTGCAAACGCTCACATTAACCTTTCTTGTTCTTTACAAAAGCAATTTATCCTCTGAAATGATTTCATTATCAGGTCCTGCTACAACGGAAGCCATAATGAAAGACCCTTATCAGACATACATTCTGTATCAGTACTGCAGTTTGTCGGTCTCTTTGAAATTCTACAAACATAAGCTCAACACGAGTACTTATCTCACTCAAAATTTTGAAGCACACCTATTCCTACTCGTCTTACCGTATTTTCACGACCATAAGGCGCACTTAAAAGTCTTAGATTTTCTTCAAAAAGTACGGCGCGCCCTATAGCGCAGTGCGCCCTGTGTGTTGTAAGGAGGACGTAGTAGAGAACACCATGAGAACGCTAAAGGGTGAAGTGTGGGCGTTGATCGTATATACCGGACAATCGCACATACCTGTATAAAAGGACAGGTATGTGCATTATGTGGAACATCGTTGTTTTAACAACCCTGAAAATGGCAAAGAGACACGCTTATGAAGCACAGTTTAAACTGAAGGCCATCAGCTATGCGGAGGAACATGGAAATCGAGCAGCGGCAAGAGAATTTAAGATTAACGAATCGATGGTTCGCAAATGGAGGAAGCTAGAAAACAAGCTCCGGCAGTTCAAGAAAACGCAGCTGAGTTTCCGCGGACATAAGGCGAGGTGGCCCGAGTTGGAGGAAAGACTCGAGCGGTGGATCATCGAGCAAAGAACGAGCGGGAGAAGCGTTTCGACGGTCACCATTCGACTAAAAGCAGTTTCACTAGCTGAAGAGATGAACATTGAACATTTCCAAGGAGGTCCGTCTTGGTGCTTTCGTTTTATGAAACGGTGCCATTTTTCCATCCGGACCAGGACTACGGTAGCGCAGCAACTTCCAGCGGATTATAAGGAAAAGCTGGCCATCTTCCGCTCCAACTGCAGCAAACACATCGGCGACAAAAACATCCAGCCCAGCCACATCACAAACATGGACGAGGTCCCGCTCACTTTTGACATCCCGGTGAGTCACACTGTGGAGAAGAAGGGGACCAGCACGGTAGCGATACGCACAACGGGGTATGAAAAGTCTTCTTTTACTGTTGTGCTTGGCTGCCATGCTAATGGACAGAAACTGCCGCCTATGGTGATTTTTAAGTGAAAGACTTTGCCTAAAGAGAAGTTTCCAGCAGGAATCATCATTAAGGCAAATGAAAAGGGCTGGATGTATGAGGAAATGATGAAAGAGTGGCTGAGGGAGGTGTATGTAAGGAGACCAGGTGGTTTTTTCCACGCATCACCATCGCTGTTGATCTGTGACTCTATGCGTGCCCATCTCACAGCCGATGTGAAAAAACTAGTGAAACAAATGAACTGTGAGCTTGCTGTCATTCCGGGAAGCCTGACAAAGGAACTCCAACCGCTGGACATCGGTGTGAACCGCCCGTTCAAAGTAAGGCTGCGAGCGGCCTGGGAGCGATGGATGACCGATGGTGACCACAGTTTTACCAAGAGTGGAAGGCAGCGCCGGGCGAATTACGCCACAATTTGCCAATGGATTGTAGATGCTTGGGCTAACATGTCTGCTGGGACTGTTGTTCGAGCTTTCGCAAAAGCCGGCATCATTTCCGAGGAGCCGCACGGCACGGAAAGTGACTCTGACAGTGAAGAAAGTGAACTTGGCATGTTTGATGGAGATTTAGTGCAGCTGTTCAATTCAGACACAGAGGATGAGGACTTCGATGGGTTTGATTGATGATAAAAATGTGAGTACCAAACTTTGTTTTGCTCCTGCTTTATTTTTAAATACGCACACTTGTATGCTTGTGTGTTGTTGATGATGACGATTACCGGTAATAGAAATGTGAGTAAGGTACCGAACTCAGGTTTGCTCCCGCTTTATTTTTAAATACGCATACGGTACTTGTATGCGCCCTATAATCCAGTGCGCCTTATGTGTGTGTTAAATACAGTAATGGCACACATAACTGAGACTGCGCCTTTTAGTACAGTGCGTCTTATGGTCGTGAAAATACGGTACTTTCATCTAAATGTATGTCCTTTACCAAGCATTCATGTTGCTTGCTAAACCCCATCTCACAAGCTTCCTAAAAGGGTTGATTTGGACAGAATAGGGCTGCTCGATTATGGCAAAAATGATAATCACGATTATTTTCACTGAAATTGAGATCTCGATTATTTGACGATATTTATTTAACCCTTTAAGATCTATCATAGGACCAAGTCCACCAGAGCTTATATTATTTTTTTACATGTTGTAGTGCCATTAGTGGGAGCATTTCAAGTTGCTATACATCAATACAACTGTTATAGCCCATATTTTAATAATATGTATGCATTAAGTCCATAGTAACTACATTAATTACAAAAAAGTGCAATAAACTACAAAAAAATTGAAAATCGTTTTTGTTTTTTTTTACATATATTTCTACTTGGGGAAATTTAAGAGGTTTATCCCTCAAAACTTTAAATACAAAAAAGTTGCAAAAAATAGTTTACAACAACAGGAAATTTATTTTGAGTGTCTTCATAGTTTTATTTTGGAGATACACCAATTTTTATATACTGCAGGAAAAACGAAAAAACAATCCTATGATGCAAATTTGCAAAGAAAACAGCATATGCATCAAAATAAACTATTTCCAGCAGTGCAATTTGAGTTCTAAGCATCCCAGAAACTATTCAGAAAAGTCAAACATGACTTATAAAAACACCAGTATAGGCTTTTAAGGCCTACAAGTAAAAAACTACATTTTCCGCGAATATGGCGTCACTTCCAGTTTCGGACAGGAAATGGTGGACACGCGATAGTTTGAGCTGACGTCTGTTTCACTGTGGGAAGTGTTACGAACAGCTGATCGGATCGGCAAAGCGTGTTTCTGGAATATTATGTTTTCCTGCAAGCGGTTTTTATGCAATTTTTGCAAAGCTTTATGTGGAAGGAAACCGTGACCTGGGGCAAGCTGATGGCATAAGATGTAAGTTTCATATGCAAAAAAAATTATTGCGCTAGCTTACATGGTTCAGGTTCTACAGGGATTTAAAAATAGTTACACAAAACGGAGCGTGCTGCTCTGACCGGCTTTAAAGGGTTAACAATAACAATGTATTGAATAATGACTTTAAAAAATAATATAAAACAGTGTGCAAATACTGATAACAGTGCAAATGTTTGCAATATAAAAAATAAATGAAAAATGTAAACATCTATGTTTAGTGAACTTTGCAGTGTTGCTCTGTGGTGCAGCTACGACACCGTAGCAAAGTTTGCACACTATGTCTACTTGATCCACGTCTGACTCCGCGAACCCATAATGTTTCCACACCACTGAAGTTTTGTTTTTTTTTACCTCTCTTTTCAACCAACGGCAGTCACTCTCCTCTCCAAATAACTTCTGCTTAGCTTTCCGAGCTTTCCGATCTTCCCTGGGGTCCTCTTAATTGTTGTGACGCCTGTTCGAAATGCAGAGAGGTGCGCTTGATTTGCCACACGGAGCAGCGCGAGAGTAAAGCATGCGGGAGGTGCTAATAATCGGCTCAGTCATTTTTAATGATCGTTGAAAGCCCAGATCGTAATCGTGATTAAAATTCAATTAATTGAGCAGCCCTAGGACAGAACAAAGTTAGCTTCACTTGGGGCACAATAAAAGATCACTGGAATTTTAGATGGTTGGTTGCACAGTTGTCATATCAGATCATCAGAAACTTTATTGTCATTGTCATGAGAACAACGAAATTAAGAATGGTCCCCGATCATTGCATCATCCCTAGCAATATCAAAATATAAATAAAACAATAAAATTCAATAAATAAAATAGATAGAATACTTAAAATACTAATAAGATATAACAGTAAAACATTCACATACATTCCCACACACATGCTTCAGACCGTGCATAGATTAACACAAGAGTGGCGTGATGGACATTTTTTTTGTAGTATTCAGATGTGTTATTGCAGTTGGATAACAGCTGTGTTTGAGTCTATTAGTCCTTGCTCTGATTGCCCTGTACCGTCTGCCTGAGGGCAACAGTTCGAACAGGGAGTGGCCAGGATGTGAGGTGTCTTTTATGATGTTTTGGGCCTTTTTAAAACAGTGGGCGTTGTGTAGAACTTCCAGTGTGGGGAGAGGGCAGCCAGTGATCTTTTGGGCGGTGTTAATGATCCCTTGGAGTGCTTTCCTCTGAGTCCCTGTGCAGCTAGTGTACCAGATGCATATGCAGTAAGTTAGAACACTCTCAATGGTGGCTCTGTAGAAGGACACCAGCAGTCTCTGTGTGATGTTATTCCTCCTGAGAATTCTCAGGAAGTACAGTCTCTGTTGGGCCTTTTTCAGCAGCTCGGAGGTGTTCACACTCCAGGAAAGGTTCTCCTCTATATTGACTCCCAGGAAGCGGAAGCTTGCCACCCTTTCTACACAGTCCCCATTTATGAATAGTGGTTGGATCTCTGCCTTTTTCCTTCTGAAGTCTATTATGAGTTCTTTGGTTTTTGAAGTGCTGAGGAGGAGGTTATTGGCCTTACACCATGACGTCAGCTGCTCCACCTCGTCTCTGTACGTAGACTCGTCTCCCTTGGAAATGAGCCCCACCACTGTGGTGTCATCTGCAAATTTCACAAAGATGTTGCTGTGGTGGCGAGGAGTGCAGTCGTGTGTGTAGAGAGAGTAGAGCAGTGGACTGAGCACACAGCCCTGGGGTGAGCCAGTGCTGAGACTCAGGGCTGAGGATGTGTGATGGCCAACTCTGACTCTCTGTCTACGGCCCGAGAGGAAGCTATTGATCCACATGCAGGTGCTGTATGGAAGCCCCAGGTCTTGTAGCTTGGCCACCAGTTTGTGTGGAAGGATGGTGTTAAAAGCTGAGCAGTAATCCACGAAGAGCATCCGCACATAGCTACCATGCTCTTCCAGGTGAGTTAATGCAGCATGGAGTGCTGTGGCTACAGCGTCTTCCGTGGATCGGTTTGCTCTGTAGGCAAACTGGTGTGGATCCAGGCTGCGGGGCAGGGCTGCTGTGATGTGTCTGCGGACCAGCTTCTCAAAGCATTTCATTACCACTGGGGTGAGTGCCACCGGTCTGTAGTCATTCAGGCCGGTGATGTGGGGCTTCTTAGGCAAGGGGACTATGGTGGAGGACTTCAGGCAGAGTGGGACAGTCGCCTGTGCGAGGGATTTGTTGAAAATCCTGGTGAAGATCCCAGCCAGCTGTCCTGCACAATCCCTCAATATTCGACCTGGCACACCATCAGGACCCGCCGCCTTCCTCGGGTTAACAGCCTGCAGCATGCGCCTCACCTCGTGCTCTTCCAGGGTGAGGGTGGTGCTGCTATGGGTGGCGTGTTGCTGCTGTGGCTCCAATACCTCCGGTACCCTGGTCTCAAAGCGGGCAAAGAAGATATTCAGCTCCTCTGCCAGCTCCAGGTCACCGTCCGCAGCTCCGAGATTGATCTTATAGTTGGTTAGGTGCTGGATGCCTTGCCACACCTGCCGGCTGGTATTACTCTTCAAATGGTCCTCGATCCTCCTCCTATAGTCCCCCTTTGCCTCTCTGATGCCTCTCTTCAGGTTGGATCGGGCTGTGGTGTAGTAATCCCTGTTGCCAGACCTGAACGCAATGTTCCTCTCCTTCAGCAGCTGCCTGACCTCCCGGGTCATCCAGGGCTTTTGGTTGGATGACCCGGGAGGTCAGGCAGCAGAAAAAATCTGTTACATATACACATAAAACAGAACGGAAGTTTAAATCAAGCTCAAAGACTGCCTCGTAGTTCGTGCTGGAATACATTCAGTGGCTCTGGGTGAGATAAGAGCACCTAATGACTCTCTTTATCTGTATTTTTCCTGCTTTCTTTTCATGCTTTGCATTTGTATTGACAAACATTTTCTAATCACCAATGAATTCATAGAAATCTGATTATTTTAGTTGAATGCCCCCAGAAAGTAACAGGTAAGCATTTAAAAAATATTCTTGGAATTATGCTGGCTATTGCTTGACAGGGTGACACTAGTAGCAATCTAGAGAGCTAACTATGAACTGAAAGATAAATTGCATCAATAACATAGATTCTGATACTCTGGATTCAAATAGCCACATTTGTTACAATGACAAGATAGCACCAAAGGCCCTGGGTTACACTACCATCTTCTCTGTGCATGCTCGAATACATGCAGGAGCCAGCAAGAAAGAAGATTATCTGCACCTTGACGATGGTGCCCGAGTACTTTCTCATCTAAAGTACACTGAACACATTGTACAATGGATGAGTTAAGGTTTTTAAAATTTCAGTAAAGATTTCGCTACATTTAATAAGGCGGTCTCACTGGGTCAGTCTCAATCTGAGACTCAGCTTTGAAGACCCCAACAATCTCATTGGTAACAGCAGATGTTACAGTCATAGCTACATCTCCAGGTTAAGCCTGCTTCACCACAGACTGTATAACTGGCCCATCCGCATCCAGCTATCCTATGTAGTCTAAAGTCATTAAAGGTATCCCAGACAAATACATAACGGAGCAAAAGCTTTGACAGATGCACCTGAGGGGTTTATGGTGAATTGCTTATTCCTCCTAAACCAGCCTCTGTGCAAGCTGTTCAACCATTACATTCTCCTGGGAGAGATGCGATGTGCATGCCAACACAGATTTACCAACCTTTGGTAGTCCCATGCAAGTGTAGAGTGTCCTAGAAGGATGTGTTTTGCTATCGTTGGAATGCTGGATAAATCTAATCAGAAATGATTCAACCACCTACTGTGTGACTCCTGGTCAAGTAATCTGTGAGTAAGCCTTTCCAAAAAGGCAAGCCTCTAAGTGATGGAAGAAACACCGGTACTGATGACTCAGTAGATGTTTTAGGCGAAAATGCTTTAACATGGAGTTGTGTTTCTTGTTTAATTTCAGAAATACATCATTCTGCACCCTAACCCTACAAGAGTTGGGTCTACCTCACCTTTGCTGTATGTAGTATCTAATGGAGAACTGTGACACCAAGATTTTTTATTGTATTAATTAAGCTTGTCAAGCTGTTGTAGGAGCATATGTGGTTCATTCCTTTCATGCCCAGGGAACACTGGCACTTGATAAATTTTCATAACTGTTTAGTTTGCAAAACTGTGGCCTAAGCCGCTTATGTAAATTAAGCCACAATAACAGCACGTTTGTGATCAATACACTTGTCACAGAGTGTCTGATTCGTAGTTTAAGTATGAGCTGAGGGAAGATGTGTGCATAGGGATGCTGTAAGTAGTATATATATACACCACCTTTGAATGATAATAATATACCAAACAAGGTGGTATATTATAGATTTGCTAGATTTGGTTTCGACTTTAAGCTGAACATGACCCTAGCTTTCAATTTACTACAAGAACCACTAGTAGACCTTCAGGACAGCATTTAACTTAGCATGAATACTTGAAACTCAAAAAAGGCAGGAGACAGATACACCTCTGCAACCAGAATCCACCTACATATGAAATGGACTATGTAAATAACACATCTGTTCCATGTTCAAAGCATAAAAATACTTAACTGCCAATTTTACAAAAACTATTAACAGTTTTATAATTTCAGTAGATACAATTTATAGCCACTATATTGTTAAGATAGCTAGTTGCTATGGCTGTCGGTACACATTTACTCAGCAAGCGAGCTTAAAATCTACAACTAAGGAGGAATTTTTGGTATGTTGGTAGCCACAGATCTTAGATGGATTGCTATATCTTTAGATTCACTAACTAGCAACACTAGCTAACACTAACTAGCAAGCGTCAGCATTATTTCTAGGCTGCTGGGATTCAAAAGCACATTTTCTTTGTACAGGTGGAAATAAAATCACCAACCTACTGCTTTATTTTACTTCTCATTAAGTCCACTGAAAAAACACTTCAAAGAAGTGGATTTCTAAGAGAAATTATCTTGAAAGAACTGCTTTAACTACATAAAAGTTGCTGAAAATGCAAATGTGTATTGCAGGTGAAGGAGTGACTCATGACCTCAGTGCGTCTACAATCCTCGCTACATTTTCTGTTATCAGGAAAGAGGGTAGTTAAAGTAATGTGAACCAGGTGCACATGTTTCATTCAGAAGGCATCCTGTTATCCATATATTAACCCAGCTCAAAGCTTGAAAGCCTGTTACATATGTCTCAGTCACGGGTACAGAAAGATTTCCCTTTGAGTGTATTGACGTGTTATATGTTTAAACGGAGAGCAGAGATTGAGATGCACTGCATATACGATTTCCTAAAGAGTATGAGCGATACGGCTTTGATGTGCTGTTGGCACGATGTATGATATGTGTGTGCCAGAGGGATCAGTCAAAGCTTAAATAACTTGCACATCATGTACGAGGGGTTGGTGCAATAATATTAGAAGATAATGTTAATGCATTTGTAGACATTACACTGACTGTGATTAAGTGGATAAAATGACCACAAGCACAAAAGTCAATGTCAAGAGTTCTGCCTCTGTTTTCAACACAAGGCATTAGATTTATCATTTTGAATAGACTCATGCATGACAGTATATACACCCATATATAAACAAATACAATATTAATGACGTATCTTTCTAAACCTGGAACACAAGCTACCAGGATTATTGAACCTGTTCTCACCCAGACCATTCTCATTCCCAACGCACAACATACCGATGATTGGTCACGGCCTGACACAAAAGGTACCCCTCTGCGTCCTTATGAAGCGCTCTTGGAGATTGAAGCACGGCTTTCTATGTGCTTCCCTTTATATTCGCTTTGCAGCTTTCTATTGTAGCCCTAACCCTAACCTTACCCCTAACCTTAACCCTAACCTTACATTTATAGATTCATTCCAACCTGCTTTCGTGCCTCGAAACGCACAACATAGCGACGATTTGTCACATAGCATTGTTATGTTATGTTTTGGGTTGAGAACATGTTGTCTCACCTCAGCGTGTCAATTCCAGCTGTTCTCTCAAATAGTGCTATTCTATCAGTACACAAAATGTCTCATTTGGCATTTCCTTGACCCACAGGCTGCCTAAATATTGGACACCAGGAGATTATTAACAATCAGCAATGCTTGTCCGCATGTGGAAGTTTAAGGGACGGTGGTAGAATATCACTTGATTTGTTGCCACTGACATAAATGCTATTGTGTACATGTGCACTTGTTCACTGGTGTATAGGCATTGCTCCTCTCTCACAAGCTAATAAATCCTGAACTAAGAGCTGTTGCATTTAGGAATATTTCCTTTGTTTTAGCATTTTGTGAAATGATTAACATCTTTCCTTACTTAACTGTCAGACGTGCTAATCATACCACTCTAATGGGGTATGGTTCAGCCCACACTGGAAGAGTATTAGCTGCATGAGGACTGTAAGTAGATAAAATACCAGTTTGACTATGTTACGACACATTATTCTTAGGCTAATTAATGTAGCGTGGTTGCATGGAATATTATTAAAAGTCAAATGTCCTGTACAAGATCAAACATATTCACAAGAAAATGATTTAATTTCATGGGAGTAGGTGTTCATGCAATGAAATCCTTTGCTCATAAATTTATATTAATATTTGAATAATACTCATTCACAAGCATTCTGCAATGAAACGCACATGCTATCAGTACTAACTGCATTCTTGATAAACGACTGACCGAGCCACAGGCAGCATTAAAATTCTTTGTAGCTTTGGCCTGCAGTGGCACTGCAGGTCTCAAAGAATGTTTGAACTAAATAACTAACTGGCAGAAAAGTTTGTGTTAGCTTTGGGTTGCTGCAGAGAACATCAAGGAATATTTAAGAATGGCCTTGCAGTGCTTGGGCATCTGCATAGCGGCACAAGCTGTGCAGGATTTTCTCATGACATTTCAGAAATGTTTACGATGGGAAATTTTGTCACTGACAGCAGATGTCAATACAAAATTATGATAATAATGTGTGTCAAATAAACTGCCATGCTGCATTCAAACAATGATGTAACTCCACTGTAATCCACTTTGTGTACTCTCTCCCTTTAGTGTCTCTCTGTTCATCTGCTGTGCCCTGTTCTGTATCCAGCTCACCAGTGTCTTTACCTCTGAGGACAGTGGTAGGCACAGAGTAGACACAGCATGACAGACATTGACAAAAACAGACATGAGAAGATTTCTGACATGCACATGAATATATTGTGTCAATAATCTACGTGCTTATCTGACATTTTTATAGCATGTTGATATAAATTACCAATGCAAACACTCCTGTTTATATTTTTCTTTTCTTTTTTTTTTTAAATTCTAATTCTGAAGAGAACATGCTTTAGTTGAAAAATAGTGAAACCTCCCATTGTATTCTAAAAGATGGGTGCAGCTTCTGGTTCTGAAAAACAATTGTCCCAGAAGTGGACTCCCCAGCAAACTCTCCCTCATACACTGTGTGTCTATACTTGTTGTTGTACTAGGGTTAGGGAAAGGTTTACATACATATATATTAATTAAGCATTGTACATCAGGGCATTTCTGATTGGTCCCAATTTCATCCCACAGCATGATGATGACTTCAAACATGATCGTAGTGAGACAGATCTAGGCGTGCAGCATAAAGTTTGGCACCAACAAAACAGAAAAAATCAATTTAAGAAGAACGAGTTCTCCAGGATACTTGGAACAACATATCTACCGAGTTCCTTCTAAGCTTCCTAAAAGTGTACTGAGAATAACTGGTTTTCAGAACAAACACAGATTTTTTTGTCTTTTCACTACACCCCTAAACTTAAAAAAGAATAAATACATGAAAACTCTTCATGCCATTGTTTTTGAAAGTGATTTAACTGCACTTTTAGAGCCTACAACTTTTTCATAGACCCTCTTCCTAGCAAAAAACCCTAAAACAATCCGCAGGCAGTTCATGGAGAAGTGTACAGGCTGTACAGTTTCTTTTAACTTTCTTTTCTTTTAATTTCTAACCAGAGTTCAGTCTTATATAAAAACATATCTAGTCACCTCCAGCTGCTTGAAAAAAAATCACATAATAGTCACATTATCTCTGCTAGTAATTTTCTTGTTTTGCTCGATTTTATATTCTACCGAGCCCAAAGCAGACTGCACACACAAACACAGTGCACACTCACAGCACTGTGATTTCTGAGCCATCTCACTCGGCCTTCTGGAACACATTTACAATGCCCCACTCTCTAACACAACATAATAATTTTTAATTCATATTTAAAGTTAGATTTTAGTTTTAAATAAAAACGTTTTCTGTTACATTAAATAATCTGTTCAAAAATCTTAATTAGCAATAACTGCAGGCTGTATGTGTCATTTTCTACCTTCTGGCTCATTCCAAGCAACCTCTCGTTTATATTTACTGCAAACTAGTATATATTCATGTTTTACAGCAATGTTCAGCATTATGAGTGCATGATAATTATAGAAACCCTGAGAAAATTTAAAATGCATGAATAGCGGGCGGTAAATATACAAGTTTCCATTATGGCTGCTCCCGCTGAAACAGAATACCTGATGACTGGTTTACCTATATGCTGCTTAGAGGTGTACTACTAGAGCTGTGTTTGATCCCTGTTTAGCTACACTGAGAATATAATTGGCAGGTGATCTCGTATGGACACATATCTCCCAAGGATCCACCATCATCCTGTCATGGACTAGTGGGCCATGTTAAGCAACTATATCTGTACGTTAAAAATATGAACATGGTTCAAGCTAATTTTTTATTATTTCTGATAAAATTATTTGTGATTATTTGAGTAAGACATTGAGTAAAACAATGTATTTCACTGTATGTTATCCTGTCTTCCTTCTCTCACCCCAACCGGTCACAGCAGATGGCCGCACCTCCCTGAGCCTGGTTCAGGGAGGTTTCTTCCTGTTAAAAGGGAGTTTTTCCTTCCCACTGTCGCCAAAGTGCTTGCTCATAGGGGGTCATATGATTGTTGGGTTTTTCTCTGTATGTATTATTGTAGGATCTACCTTACAATATAAAGCGGCTTGTGGCGCCTCTTGTTGTGATTTGGCGGTGTATAAAAAACAATTAATTGAAAAACATAAACATTTAGTTTGGGATAGATTTTTTCCTCTTTCTAAATCAGTTAACACTGAAAACTGCATTTTGTATTGTATTATATACTCAAGTTATCTTTATCTCATGTTAAAATTTGTTCGATGATCTCAAACTCCTGCTGTGTGATACTGAAAATTTGGTATTGATCAGATACCAACTAAATTCATGGTTAGTATTCCCAATATCAATGCCAATACTCATACTTTTAACCTATAAATTCAGCAGTGTGTCATGACATATGAGATTAATCATCATGAATTTGCTCATTCTGAACACATTTTAATGACCACTAAATCAAGTAATTTTTATTTTCCAAATGAATCATTAATACAACAAAACACAGCTTTCAGCTATTCATGTATTTTAAAAATTGTTTTTTGGAGGCCTGGAATGTAAATGTGTAAATGTCTCTAAAGCACTTTCCACTTCTATTCTTTAAATGTGCTGTTAGCGCTACACACAATAGACGTGATAGACAACGCAAAAAGGTTCAGACATTTTTCATAGTGCATGTTGTGCAGGTAAAAAAAATTTAACACAGTGAGCTACATATGTCACAGCGGGGTACACCGGTGTGTTCTGACAATGGACCCAAATTCAGACACTGAGAGAGGAACTGCAGTCTTGAACAAAGCGTGTCGTTTATTTTGGCTGGTAGACGTGAAAAAACCCCTCAACCAAAGGCAAAACAGGAGCGACAACTGAAACCTAAACTGTAAAAAACGAAATCTATGAAAACGGTGATAACTATGAAACAGCTATGACAACTGTGAAGACTAAGATGACTATGAATACTTTGACGAGACGAAGGAAAACAGACGACCTCACAACTAATACACACAGGAGGTGATCAGGGGAAGTGGAAACACACGAGGAAACAGCTGACACACATGAACATAACGACAACACAGGGGAAGTGAAACTAAAAACAAGGACAAAGACACACAGTCTTTCCAAATAAACCAGGAAACACTGAGAAAATAACAATAATCAAAGAATGAAACTAAAACACACAAAACACTGGGTCACAGACCCAGTGCCGTGACAACATACTGAACTTAACGGATACAAATAGTGTATCAATACTATTCAATTCAATTCATCCATCCATCCATCCATTCGCTTCCGCTTATCCTTTTCAGGGTCGCGGGGGGCGCTGGAGCCTATCCCAGCTGTCATAGGGCGAGAGGCGGGGTACACCCTGGACAGGTCGCCAGTCTGTCGCAGGGCCAACACACAGGGACAGACAGCCATTCGCACTCACATTCACTCGCACATTCACACCATTCACACAATGGCAATTTGGATTTTCCAGTTAACCTATCCCCTCAAGCTGCATGTCTTTGGACGGTGGGAGGAAGCCGGAGTACCCGGAGGGAACCCACGCAAACACGGGGAGAACATGCAAACTCCACACAGAAAGACCCAGGCCTGATGTTGGAATTGAACTCAGGACCTTCTTGCTGTGCGGCAACAGTGCTAACCACCGTGCCACCGTGCTGCCCTCAATTCAATTCAATTCAATTTTATTTATATAGCGCCAAATCACAACAAAAGTCGCCTCAAGGTGCTAGTATCGATCCAATACCAATATCAGCATTGGTATTGGTATTATCGATTTAGTAAGTATGACAGTCAAAAACTAGGAAATCGAAAATACTTTTTCACTGTATATGTCATTTTCACCAGGGCCCAACCACGAGACTCATAATTAGTTTTCTACTCAAGTCAGATCAAATGGATTTAAAACTTTTCAGAGACAATGGAAAGATTGAAAGAAAATTGGAATCAGGGGTCTTTGATTGATGTGGCTATGAAAAAGGAGTATTTTCACAATAATAAACTAAGATAGGTGCAATCATTTTTTAAATGAAGGTGAATACTGTTGACTCTAGACAGTGAGAAAAGACTGTTTCACTCCTACAGCAACCAGCATGCTTTGAGATCTGTTCCTTCCAAGGCCACTGCCCAGACCGTTGTCGTTTTGATATATGACCCAAGCATCTAAGGAGGTGTGCCAATAAAGAGAAAGGCGGTACAATAGTGCATTTTTAAGACAAGTCTAAATAAAAGAAGGAAGAAGCAATAAAACATATTTTGTGAAAATAGAAACGGTGTTTAAAATTTATAGCTGAATATTCACTAATATTAACAATCATGTTAGGATCACAAAGCAACACATTGAAGGAGTTTAACCTTTTTTTGGTTAACACATGACAAAAGCATGAATCACCGGCCCTTTTCAAGACACACCCCACCATCCTTACACACATCACTCTTGGTTTGTGGTTACACCTAGAATCAAGAACAGAGGGTTTGCGTGTGTGTGTGTGTGTGTGTGTGTTAGGGCTGCATGATTAATCGTTAGAAAATCGCAATCTCAATTCATACTTATGTGCGATCTCATTTCCATTTAGCGGCCCCGCAGCCACACACTTCTCATTTAGCGGCCCCGCAGCCACACACTTCTCATTTAGCGGCCCCGCAGCCACACACTTCTCAGTTAGCGGCCCCGCATCCACACTCTTCCCAGTTAGCCGCCCAGTGGCCACTTGCGGTCCAGTCCCGAGCGCCTCCAGTGTCACTTTCAGTTCGCGCTCCTGTGCCTCCAGAGTTACCTGTAGCTCAGGCCCCCGTAGCTCCAGTGCCCCCGCTAGCCGTAGCTCCAGTGCCCCCGCTAGCCGTAGCTCCAGTGCCCCCGCTAGCCGTAGCTCCAGTGCCCCCGCTACACCGGTCTCACACACTCACTCTATGCAGGGAGAAAGTCTAAGTTCCAGTCAGGGTGTTTCTCGCGCTTTAGCTGCTTCAGGCACCGTTCTGCACTCCAGGGCTTCCCCAGAGGCTAGGTCTCAGTCCCCAGCTGATTCTGGACCCCTGAAGTCTAAGCAGCCGCCTGAGAACTGCACCATGTCAGCGTTGCCTGGGCAGAGCCAGTGCTCAGTGCATTGCCAGTCGCCTTTGTGTCAGCTAGTGGCCTCCATGACTGCTGGCTTAGTGGTGATTTCTGCTGGAGGGTCCGAGGGACCGCTCCGGCCTTCGTCTCCTGTCTCCGCTGGAGGGTCCGAGGGACCGCTCCGGCCTTCGTCTCCTGTCGTCACTGTAGGGTCGAAGGGATCCGTCCAGTCTGCGGCACCTCTGGCTTCCACGCCGCCGTGGCCTTCCGCACGGCCGGTCCCCAGACCCTCTTCGTCTGAGTGGCCGCCGTTGCCTTCCGCACGGTCGGCCTCCCGAACTCTGGTGTGCTTCTTTTCTTTTGGTTTTGGACTCGTGTTTTGTTTTTCTTTTTGTCTTTTGGCCTTCTGGTGCTCCTGTTTTGTTTTGCCTCGTGCCCTCAGTCCTGGACCCCCGCCGCCCTGGTTGGGTTGTTTTCTGTTTTTTTTCTGGCTGTTTTGTTTCTTGTTGGTCTGTCTGGAGCCAGCCTTTGAGGGGGGGTCCTGTCATGGTCCGGAGTCTGCGACTCCGTGTTTATGTTTAGTTTATTAGTATTCTGTGGTTTTGGTTACCTTGGGTGTTTGTACTCTTCTGTTTCATGGTTCATGTTCCTATGTTCTGTGTCCCCCAGTCTGTGTTAAGTTGGTGTGTTATGTCATTGCGTGTATGTGTTTCCTGTTTTATTGTGAAGGTCTGCGTCTTATGTGAGTGTTTTCAGTTTGCCTCCCTAGTCTCGTCACATTAATCACTCCCAGCTGTGTTCCCCACCTGTGTGTAATCTCCCTGTGTTCTCTGAGTGTATTTAAGTTGTCTTCTGTCATGGTAGTTGCTGGTTCATCTGTGTTGTTTCCCCTCGGTCTCCCTGCAACTCTCCATGTGTATTTCCCCGGACCTCCCTGCATCTTCGTTTCCCAGTGCCTTTGTTGTTTGTTTTTCCCTTCGTTAATAAATACTCACCTGCACCAGAGCTGCCCCGTGCTGGTCCTAAATATTCCACACGGCTTGCCCCGGCAAACCGTGACAAATATCCTGCTGCTGGCCAACCAAACAGACACAGTGAGGGTCAACAATGAAGAAGACTGCAGCTGCGACAGATGTGGACAGTTGTGTACATGAGCACACTATCCAGTTTGAAATAAGTTGAGAATCAGTTTTGTGGCATTTAAAGGCTTTAAAATCTTGATGTAAAAGCTTGCCGTATGTGTATCAATGTGTATGCATTAGAAATAAATGCGATACATACTCTTAAAACTCAATTTTGAAGCACTGCCAGTGGTAAAACCTTCACACATTTGCCAGCTTGAAAAAAGGAAAATAGAAGTTCTGTAGAATATTTCAGGCAATTTCGGTTACCCATTTTGATTACTAGTGGCAAAAGGTAGTTGTTTTTCATAGAATATCTAAAATATCTATTTCATTGCTCATCCACTTTTTAACTAATGACCATTTGTTTTACTTTGACTTTGTTTTTTCATTTTGCATGAGAAATACATTAACACTCAGCTGGAAGGAATAGGTATTCCAATTTTCCAGACAGCAGTCTGGAAAGTAGCACTCAAAACTGGGGCAACTTGGTACCTGTGTGTCTGACTGTCAACACTGCAGATAGGAAGTAGGAAGAGGGACTTTTAGCTCCTAAAGTTTCTGTTAAAATATGGGTTGGATATACCACTTTCTTGCTTTCAGCCCAAGACCCAATTTTTTACTGACATGACATTCAGTTGCATTCTTGGAGCTAAGAACCCAAAGAAAAATGTGGGTGCCTTTGGCATATGGAAACACTTAGACCTGCAACACATTTTTCATTCATAGCTCAGACAATTATGCAAAAGTTGAACCAATACATGTATTATGAGACAGTGTCATAAAGCAAGATTAAGCTTTTATACATAAAATATATTAAGATAATCAGAAAGTGTGAATCCTGGTTTGGTGAACTCAGACTCTATTTAAACATTACAAAGTGTGCAGACTACATGTTTCCCAGGCATTTTAACTAAGCATTTGAGCACACTACTGTAACCATTAACATTTAAGACAAAGTAAAACCAAGTGCTAACATGAAGGGCATCTAATGGTCACCTGATACTGGTCCCAAAAGCAATATGGCCACTTCTGGTTCGGAAAAACTGGCATGATGGCCAGTTTCAAAAAGTTAAAGTTTCAAAAAGTAGAGTCCAAAAGCAATGTGTAATCTCTTAGTGGTTATTTCCATTAGTTGAGTACAGCTGAATTATAAAGCTGCTGAAGATTTAAAAACAATTCACCTAATGTTTATCAAAATAATTCAAAGATAACAGAAAAAAGGCAAAGGATGGACAAGATAAGAAATTAGTAGATGAGAGGGACAACTCCGATGTACTATTTGGACAGAGTATAGTGGATATACTGGATAAAGGGTGTTGAATACAGAAATGAAAGAAGGAGGACAAGAGGAAAACAATAGAGAAGACTCACAGATGTAGTGAAGAAGGTGACAGAGGAGAAAGCTAGGGACAGGGTGAAATGAAGGCAGATGATCCACTGTGGCAACCCCTAAAGGGAGCACCCAAAAGAAGAAGACATCTGGTAAATTTGAATAGAGTCTATCCAGAAAGTATTCACTTCACTTCATTTGCTACACGTTTTGTCATGTTACAGCCTTATTCTAAAATGGATCAAATCCCTTTTTCACATTCATTTACCCCATAATGGCAAATTCTCACCCTGTGCACAATACTATTTTGAAGTACATTTGGCAGAATTTACAGCCTCAGGTTTTTTTCAGTATGATGCTACAAAGTTTGGCACAACTATTTTAGGGAAGATTTCAACTATTCCTCTTTGCCGAATCTGTCAAGCTCCATACGGTTGAATGGGGAGAATGGGAGAGTCACTGCACAGCCAATTTCAGATCTCTCCAGATATGTTCAATCAGATCCATGTCTGAGCTCTGATTTGACCACTCAAGAATGTTCACGGGGTGGTCCCAGAGTCACTTCTTTGCTATCTTGGCTGTGTGTTTAGGGTAGTTGTCCTGCCAGTCCAAGATCCAGAGCACTCTGGAGCAGGTTATCATCAGGAATGTCTTTGTATAATAATGCATGTTTCCCTAGACCATGACTAGTCTTCCAGTTCATGCTGTCCAAAAAAGAATGGGAGTCATTCCAGTGTCTTTTGGCAAACTCCAGGCAGACTTTCATGTACCATTTACTGGCCACTTCACAATACAGGCCTGATTAGTGGAGTGCTGCAGAAAAAGCTGTCCTTCTGTAAGGTTCTCCTCTCTCCAAAGAGCAATGCTGGAGCTCTGTGACAGTGACCGTCAGGTTCTTGGTCACTTCCCTGAATAAAACACCCCTACCCAGATCACTCTATTGGCTGGAAAAGTTGGTGGTTCCAAACTTCTTCCATTTATGGGTGACAGAGGCCACTGTGCACATTTTGACCTTCAACGCTGCAGAAAGTTTTCTGTCACCTTCCACAAACTTTTTTCACTTTGCCATGATGGGGCAGTAGGTGTAGAATTTTGAGATAACAAATGAATGAAATCCATCTTGGAATAAGGCTGTAACATAACAAACTGTGGAACAAGGTAAGCGCTGAAAATACTTTACACTGTAGGTTATGATGAGGTACAACCTGGACAGGATGCAGGTCTATCACAGAGCTAACACAGAGACAAACACTGACATTTACATTTATATTCACATCTATGATCACTTTAGAATTACCAGTTTACCTGCATTTGGCTTGTGTCTTCTTTCTTCTTTTTTATTTTCTCATAAATCCACTTCACACAACAGCATAATTTATTATTATTTTTATCATCACTACAACATACAGGAATTCTTTTATTTATGTTGTTTAGGCTGAATATTGTCCAGACAGTTAACTCTCAGATGAGAGATTAGACTGGAAACAGAAACAAAAGTCAGAAATAACATTTTAACAAGATAGGATATTCTATAAATTTAGTCTTACATTTGACACTACTGTACAAAGCACTTTTTGTTCCAAAGTGGAGGAAAGCTGGATCAAATACCACACTCCTTTTGTTGTGTGCTTATAAAGATCCAGTTGCAAAGGAAATCAGAAAGGCCTGATGGGTGGATGGACAGCTTCAGAAACCGCCTCACCCAAACAGCTATACAATATTTGACAAGAAAAGCTCTAAAAGCTTTATTATACAGAAAAAAAACGCATTTCCTACATTTGCTTTGTAGGTGGTTGTTTGTAAAAATTTTGCACAACCCCCCTTCTCCCTAGTCAGGAGAAGGGTCATGTGGCATGTTGATATAAAATAACCTGAACAGGGGAAAAAAATTGCCAAGCTTTTAATTATTATTACATTTTTCATCGTTTGGATGATGACAAAGGATGATGTGCATCTCGTCTTCTCCTTATCCATCTCATCTATTTCATATCTGACATTACAGAGATAGACTTAAAATAACACTGTCTTGGGAGATTTCAGGGTGCTGTGTGTCATGTGGTAATCTCACATTCTTAAGAAGATATAAAGGGGGTGGGAAAGTAGTGTGGGTGTTTTGAGTGCTTGTGAGGATTGTTGAGGAATAGCTAAACTGCGCTGTTCAATAGGAGTCTTTACAGACTGCTATCAGCAGCTCTATAAGGGTGATACAGGTCAGATGCTAATCCTACAATGCTTGGTGAGAAGAGACGGTTCCACATAGATGACATAAAAAGGATAAGTCAGGGGTCAGGGCTCTTACAGCTTTATTCCTTTTATTTCTACTTTACTGAACATATTATACCTGAATATGAGTGTGCCAGCCAAAATATACAACTTGATGCTCTGCCTAATTCACATTTTCATCAAAGGACTTTTTGTAGCTACTGGAGTTACATAGTTAAAATTACAAAATAAATGAAATCCTAAATCTAATCCTACACTATAAAAATGGAATTAAATATGGATAATAAGTAAACACACAGACCAAAAAGAATTAAAGGTAGAAAAGCTTACTGTTATTACCTAAAATGTCCCGTTCTCTGTTTGTTGCATTATTTTTATTATTACTGTAAGTTGCTTGGGTTATATTTTTGCAGTTTCTTTAGGAAATGGACAAATTGTGGAATGATTTATTAACATTTGAAAACATAAAAATAAATACACTATATAAAGCAAAAACAGAGTCTGTATAGTTCTACCAGGCTTGGTCCTCAGCCAGAAAAGGGTGGAGTGCTAACTCTGGGTCAGGGACAACTTCCTGCCCCAAATGGAGGAGTTTAAGTATCTCGGAGTCTTGTTCACGAATGACGAGAGAAGGGCGATCGACCGGCGGATTGGTGCTGCGGCTGCAGTGATGCAGACGCTGTGCCGGTCTGTCGTGGTGAAGAGGGAGCTGAGTGTGAAAGTGAAGCTCTCAATTTACCGGTCAATCTATGTCCTTACCCTCACCTATAGTCACGAGTTGTGGGTAGTAAGGATGGGTACCGGTAATGGCATAAACGGTAGTAACCAGACCGAAAAGAAGCGCACATTTCGGTGTTTTATTTCAGTGCTTTTTTTTTTTCCTGAGATGTCATACACTTTGGATTCTAGACAATCATTTTGCCTTTGCAAGGATAGTAGGTGGGCCCAGGTACGTACGTTCTTTTAGAGCAGAGCTACAGATTAAAAATGCCCAAGGCGAAGCGGCTGTACTTCACAGCAAAAGATGCAAACTCAGCAGCCTGCAACGAGTGCTTTAAGGTGGTACTGTGATACTGTGCAAAGGAGGTAACACCTCGAATCTGACGACGAACCTGGCGATGCATAGCGTTTTTTAAAAGCCGAGAAATGCATCATATTTGATAGCTTGTTGCGAGGCCTCACATCGAGCACATCTACTGCGGGTGTGGTGCCCGTTATCGGACCCGGAGTTATCCCCCAAGAACCCGAAGAGTAGAGTCCTGGCCCCTAGCCCTGCCAGTGTATGATGTGTATAGTGTATGAAGAAATGATGACGGATGATGATGGCAGCAGCAGCCGTTCTTCTTTGGGCAAGTAGCTTAATGTTCGTGTGTAATTTACATTGAGTAGGCTAACCACGCTCCCTTCACCCTGGCCAAAAAGGCTAAAATGACCAAAGAAAAAGTGGAAAACAGTTAAACATGAGAGGTTTTTGGACAAAGTTTGTCTTTTTTCCATTGTTTAAGCACTGCTTCGAGCCAAGAGTGATACCATATATGCCCTATAGCTGCAGAAAAGGCTAACATTTACAAAAAAACAGCTAAACATGAGAGGTTTTTGGACAAAGTTTGTATTCTTGATTCTTTAGGCACCAGTTCGAGCACTGTTTAAGCACCGGCACCGTTTCAAAAGTACCGGTTTGGCACTGGTATCGGATAAAACCTAAACGATATCCATCTCTAGTGGGTAGTGATCTAAAGAACAACATCGCGGATACAAGCAGCAGAAGTGAGCTTCCTCCAAAGGGTGGCTGGCCTCTCCCTTAGAGATGGGGTAAGAAGTTCAGCCATCCGGGAGGGGCTCAGAGTAGAGCTGCTGCTCCTCCACATCGAAAGGAGCCAGTTGGGGTGGTTCGGGCATCTGACAAGGATGCCTGCTGGGCACCACCTGGGTGAGGCGTTCCAGGCATGTCCCACCGGGAGGAGGCCCCCGGGGCAGACCCAGGACACGCTGGAACATTATATCTCTCAGTTGGCCTGGGAACGCCTTGGTGTTCCCCCGGGCAAGCTTGACAGAACTATACAGACAAATATGATTACACAGAACTATATTAACTATATTATATCTTGTAGGACATTGCAAAGGTCTTCTTTAGATGTTGGCAGCCTGTTGTTCCGTTCTCTGTCAAGCTGATCCAACACTTGAGCCCCTTTTTCCATTTGTAACTACTCGGATCGACTCATGGATTACAACGACTCAACTTGGATCGACTGGTTTTCAATTACAATCCAGTACTACCTAACGTGCGAGGTTGTCATTGTAGCAGCATGTCCGAGCAAAAAAGGTGGACATCGATGCAAGAATATACCTGCTGTTCAGTCTGTGGCTTTTCGTCAGATCAATGATCAATGCGTTGTTTGTTGTAGGCATTTCATGACTTATTGAGTGAAGCTACTGACCAGCCAATCGGTGGCATGCAGCCTGACGACGTCACATTTTGGTACCTGCGTGGACTGAAACCCCAGGCGAGCAGGTAATAAAAAAGTACCTCGGACCAGTTACTATGACCTAATGGAAAACCCTGAAGCGCATGTCAGACCCTGCCGAGTTGATCCAAGTAGGTACTAATGGAAAAGGGAATAACGTCCAGTAATGCTTTTACTTAATTGGGACTCTGCCTGGTTTCATTGTCAAGCTGAAAAATGAAGCCGTTACCAATCAGATGCTTATGGTATTGCATCTTAGTCTTTGTTGGATTCCTTTCTTGTTTCTTAAGGACTTTCAAATACTTTTCCCCGGCTTTACACGTTTTCGTACTCCACTTGACCAGTTTGCTCAGATTTTTTAAGGATACATTGCACACCAGGAGTTTTCAGCTTATAACCCTTTTTGAATGATCATTTTGTTACAAAAACACAATTACACGCCTATCACACTGCATCATATTTGGCTTTTTTGTTGTGTAATCTCAACTAAGGAAATAGGAACAGATGATGCACTTTTGCACATAGCCACAACACAAGTTTATCCCTTCATTTAGATTGTTTTTTTTATGCTTAAATGATTCATAGGTCAATGTTAAGCAGCTTAGCAAAAAAACATATGACTTATTAGCATCTAAATTACAAAACTAGGAAAGCTAATTTATGTGTGTAGGTACAGGTACTTAGACGGCAATGGATTATTTATCAAAAGTGACAAATAACTGTGATGACAAAAAAATAAACATTCATTTTTCACTTTTCCTTTGTAAGAATTTGCTATTTTGTGGAGAACAGTCGTCAACAAATTCAGGACAAAATGCAAGTGCCACAACATCAAAATCATCAGAATTTACAAAGAACTCTCTCAGCTCCGTATGCCATCTTTATTTTAAAGGTTTCATTCATAAATTCATAAAGTTTAAAAATAATTTCTAAAGCAGTCAGATTTCAACCATTAGCTTTAAAGAGTTTTTCGTTTTGTTTTGTTTCGTTTTGTTTCGTTTGTTTGCTTTTTTAAAACCTGAATTGCCTCTTATCCGAAAATCAAATGAATGAATTCTCCTTAATCCTTAAAAACCCACTGGAGCGCCAGCGATCCCATTTGCATAACTATTTTTCAATCCTGGTAGAATTACATTCAAATAAGCAAATAAGCCAGAGCAATAATTTTGGGGGCATTTAAAAACAGAGTTTTTACTTACATATCTTGCATGCAACTTGTCTTAGGCTGCAGGTTTCCTTCCACTGTTTCCAATGGCACTAAAGCATATAAAAACGTCAAGATGAGGTCTGGCAGACCTTCGTCTGCAATGACAAGCCAGCCGCCCAAGGCCATATTGTCGAGTAAGAATGCCTTTCAGTATTAAAATTCAATATTTTCCTACTGAAATCAGAATAGGACTCTAATATTACTGCACAATGTCAAGCTTGTTAAGCAGTGCAGGAAATGCTGCCGACACTGAATGCACGGACTGAATGGGTGATAATGAAATCCCATCACTGATGGCAATACTAATTAGCTAGTATACATGGCTCAGATGATTTGGCAGGATGAATCATATCAAGCAGTATTACAGTTACAAATATCAAACAACACACAGGAACTGAGAGAAGGAACACATTTACTAAAACAGATAAACTTTACTACAAGCAAATAGGTCATCTATATGTATGTCTAATCAGGCCCAAAAGACTTCTTAATATTGCTAGAGCTGTGTTAGAATAGTTCATTCAGCCTGTTAGTCTGTCTCTGTGTATAATGTGTGTCTGTGTCATTCTCACTGTGAAAAAAAAACATTTTTCCAATAAATTTCACAGAATGTTCCTGTTACTTTTAGATTCATGAAATATGATTAAAATACAAAAAATATTATAAGTAGTTTCTATAATTTAGAATTCCTGTGAATTAAAATACATCCAGTATCAATGTTGAGGTTGCCAACATCTACCTCATTACTCATGTCTACGCCCATCAGCCGGCGAGCACTGTGAGGGTAATAGACGATGCTCAGGATTTGCTACAAGTCTGTTGTGGTCAGTGTCATCCTCTGTGTTGTTGCACGCTGGTGCAGCAGGTTGAGGATGCCAACAGTCTCAATAAACTGATCAACAAGGTCATTAACATTATTGGGATGGATCTGGACTCTCTTAATGTGGGGTCGGAGAAGCAGATGTTTTCCAAGATAAGGACAGTGCTGGATAATGCCTCCAACTCACTCCATGACATACTGACCAGTCACAGGAACATGTTCAGTGAGAGACTAAGATTACCTAAATGTACTATTCCTCCATCTGAAGTGCAAGTACACACTGCAGTAGTTTCTCACCCAAATATCTGCACATTCTCTACAGAGAAAATATCAAATTATATTATGATAATAGAGGCACCTCAATGTCATTTGTGTTTAACTTGTGTAGTATACTGGGATATTTATAATTAGAGCTATTTGTATCTATTAAAGCCTCTTTGTTATATTTTGTAACTGCAGTTAATTGTATTATTTAATGTAGTTTGGTGAGTTACTGTTTTTACTGTCTTGGAGTAACTGTAAACAGATAACTTCTTCAGGGATTAATAAAGTATTCTGATTCTGAAAGTATATTACAGTGGACTCCAAATTTCATCACTGATTACTAATTGTTTGGGGTTTTTTATTATTTAATTCATAAGAAGATAAATTCCAGCAAAAGATCAAAAAATGAACGACACTTCCAGCTGGCTCCTGGCAGTCAATTTTTCCTTGATTAATGACATTGTGTGAACCTGCTCCCCACCTGAGAAGAGAACAGGAAGCCAATGCCGTACCAGCTAGTTCTGTTTCCCCCTATCTCTGGTGTATGATAATCAATCTGGATGGCTACAGGCTATAAGCATGATTCCAACTAAATGGCTAACAGTCTTTGTTCTGTTCTTCCTCGCACAAACAACACACAAGTCACATGTGTTCTACAGC
Source organism: Rhamphochromis longiceps (assembly GCF_057381845.1). Taxonomy (NCBI): domain Eukaryota; kingdom Metazoa; phylum Chordata; class Actinopteri; order Cichliformes; family Cichlidae; genus Rhamphochromis; species Rhamphochromis longiceps. The sequence continues at coordinate 6,179,059 of NC_140560.1, forward strand.
CCTATCCTGCTCTCCACATTTAATCTCCTGGCATCTTTACCACACTCGGAGACACTGCAAACCTTCTTGCAACTGCATTCTGGTTGAGCTGGACTCCTTGTGCAAAGTGAATGGACTGCTTGTACCTTCTTATCCTACCAGTATGTCAAGGACACAATCAAAATGCAAAATTAGATAAAAAATCAGTCAGGATGGATTAGGATAGAGCAATGGTCTTTTCCTTTGCTTGAGTGTGGACAATCGTTTCATGTTTCCCAGTGAACTGTACTTAAAACATAACTTTACTGTCTACAAGTGTTCAAATACCTTCATGTGTCTCCATTTTATTTATCTAGCTCATTAAAAGTGATTTGGAATACAGCACTTTCATAACAAAATGTTAGGAGCTTTCTTTTATGGTTTATTTATTAACAAATTAAATATTGAGACACAACTCTTAATTGTTTAAGAGTTGACACTGAAAAATTAAATCTTCTTATTATGTAATTTTTGGTGAACCACAGTTTAGGTTTAAATAACTTAACATTTATATGAAGTGATGAAGGTTTTAAGGAAAAATATGTGGTATTACAGCAGTATTGTGATATTATTAAGCAAAGTAACAGTAATATTTTACTAAATGCAAATGTTCATATGCATTAAAGACACATGATTGCACGTGGAATCATATCTAATCAATCAGTATGTACTTGCATCACAGGGGACCAGACATGAAAGCAGTCAAGCAGCACCTTCATTATAAGACAGTTTATTTCACTAGTTGGTAAAATAAAGATGACTTTTGATTTTGACTTTATCATCTTGTCCTGTTGAACTTGTGGAATTATAAAGCAATAAAGGCCCCTCACCACACTCCCTGCCGGTAACAGATGCCCTCAGGGGTCGGTGCGTTGGTGGTTCTTGGTGTCTGGGGTTGGGCGCTCAGGTATGTACCAGCTCACTCCCGGTGACTACTTGGTGGGGCCTGGTGCCTGTTGCTCGGTCAGGCCTCTTCCGGGGCAAAGGGGGCCCTCAGGCCTTTGGGCCTGCGGCTCGGTTCACTCTAGCACAGCTGGCTGCCGGCAGAGCTGGCGGGCACGCCACTGCAGCCCCCTCTGGCTTCTGCTCCGTGGCTACTGGGTGACCCCTCGTCTGGGGCTCTCCTCAGCTCTTCTCAGGAGGGTGGCACGGATGCCCCTCCGGTGGTCCTCCTTGGGCTCTCGCACTCTGGGGCCTCGGGATGTCTGGAGCCTGGATCTCCTCCATGCCTGCTTCATGCCATGGGAGTGGGGCTATGGCTCTCTACATCCTCTAGCAGACCATTACATGGGGAAACCTTTTGAATAGAAGCGCGCTGATCCACACAGGTGTGCACACGGGTGTTCACTGTTCATAGACATAAACTACACCTTTATTGGTGCTATTTCCAGGCACATTGTGCGCTGTCGGTCCTGCTTGCTACACAACAACATTCAATATTTAGTATTTACTGCTGTTTACACTTAGCTAGATTAACATGATGGTGTTGTGTTTAGTATGTTGCTCTGTTTTTTTGCTTGTTTTCTCTTCTTTTTCTCTCAACAGGTGATCCAGGAGAGTTTTTTCCTCTTCTTTCTCTTTTTAAGTGCCCTTTCTCACTGTCCCTCTTCCCTTCTGTTTTTCTTTTCCTTCATCTTTCTTTCTCCCTTTCCTATCCCTCAGTCATGTCTGTCCCATCTGTAACAACTGAAAATAAAATAAAATAAATAATAACAACAAAGATTGATCAAATGGACCAATACGGCAAGGGTATCATTGGGTATACTTGTTGGTCTTCAGACAACAATTCTGACAGCTAAAGAACCAAATGGGACAGGCAAAAAAAAGGAATTGTAAAGCAATTCGCTGATGAATTTTTAAATTACAGCCAAAACATATTTTTGAGGTCATAGTGATCTTGACTCTAAGTGAACATTATGCAGAGACACTCCATTCACCAGAATGAGTACGATGTCACTCTGACACTTACCTCTGACCATCAGTTGGTTATTTTTAGCATTCTATATTAGAAGAATTTCCCTGAAAATGGTTCAACACATTTTCATCATTCCAATAATTATATTGAATGAAATTGAGCTCAAAGTAATACTTACAGTCTTCAATATCATTAAACTAGTAGAAATAAGTATACCAGTCCTGCTGCCTTGATAGTAATTTCCAGAATATCATTATCTCTCTTTTTATAAAATTCAGCTAGTCAAAGCAATTATTCAGATCTCAAAATATGATATGAGAGTTGATCAAGAGAATATCCAAGCTTGTCAATCTTATTGAGGGAAGTAAGGCAGAGGTGGGAAACTTGTAATCACTGTTTACTATTATGTGTTTGCTAAAAGGTCCAAGAAATAGTGATAAACTGTGAAATTACTTTTGAAAAATGGCCACACATGTCAATGCAACTTCTGGGATGATTCTTTTTGGAACACTGGGCGAAACGGTATTAAATGATCTAGAATGTCATTTGGGTGAGCAAACCCAAATCCAGCTTGCTCACCCAACAGAATTCCTTTATTTTCTGGAAATAGCTTTAAATGTGAATGCATGAGTATTTTTACTGTATATGTGCCCAACGAGGAATTTCACAGGACTGAATACGATGCATATATCCATGAACATAGATTCCATTTTTTAAATATGTTGGGCTTAATTTTTCTTTAAATCTTAGCTGGCTTACTCTTTTAGTATCCAATAGGTCAACAGAAAACCTCTTTGGCATTAGGTTAGGTTTGTTATAAGACTTCCATTCAATGTAAACAGGTTGATGAGCTCAATGGTAGAATTAAACACTAAGGCAACCGATAAAATCTCACCAGGGCTCTGGCAACCTGGTGATTTTAAGAGGTTGAGGTTAAATAAATAATTACATAGCAAAACCTCAAATCACCTCTTTAGTTAAGTAATCAGCTGTTTACTTTTGCTCCTCAATCTTTTTTATAATAATATCATTACCCTCTACCAGTTAACAATCACATGTACATATAATAAGCTGTTAGAGTCCATATTTTAACAGTGACTGCATGAGATGACTAAAGAAAAAAGCAGTATATGTGAGTACTGTTGCAGACATGTGGGAGAGCTGATCCTTCCTCTAAGAAATGAATATATCCAAAGTCTTTCTACGTCAGCATATCTAAAGAAATGGCAGTGGGTCGTTGAGTTCACTGATGTGTGGAGGGCCATATCATTCCACTTACAGTGCAGAGCTCTGCTCGCTGCTGGAGTAAAGCAGTTTGAGTTGGTTTAGAGAAATAACCTGCCATACCAGCTGTTCGCTCTGTCTCGTAATTGCCCTTATCATATGAAAGTCTACTCCTGACTGCCTTTAAGCTTGCAACTAGGGAGCCTCTGATTATCTGAAGGACTGCAACCTCATAGTTGGTTATTGGACGTATTCGACTATGGAGAAGATTAGAAGAAGGGGTTCCCTCCCTCAGTAAACATGGAAAAACTTTGATAGGTGTGCTAGTAAAGAGTCCAAGAAAAGACATGAATGAATGACAAATAGTTTGTTAAAAGGACATTTACTCTGTGTTCTATGTTATATAAAAGTTATCAGTTACCACACTGACTGAAGAAAGGAGGGTCAAATTTAGAATCTGAATGAGGGAACTGTAGAACTGGTTTCACGATAGAAAAAAGGATTTTCCAGCTCCCATACAACAATTCTCTGATTCTAGCTGGCTTTTGTCCAGTTTTCCTCACCAACATGTTTCCTAAACACTTTAACATGTCTATTTTACTTACGATCCAGCTTAGACTGCCAAATTTAATTTTCAAGCATACCGATCTGCTGCCAAATTCAACAACTGGAATTGACTGTGCAGGTGTCCAACAATAGTAATTACACTTTTTAGAGCTGTCAGTAAAACAGCATACTTCTACAAAGCTAACCAAAACCAAACGGCCTAACGCTTGAATACTGGCCAAGGAGTCGCTCCATGCAAACAGCAAAAGCTTGACATTAGACTTTGCTACACAGTCTGAGAGCCAGGCAGAACTAAAGTACTGATTGTCAGGTAGGTTTATGCAACTCTTACTTACTATTCATCTTTATGGGCACGGCACAACCTGATATTACAGCAGAGTGTGTAATAGACATGCGAGTCCACTGTGTCCGTTTCAGGCTTTGCCTCTCTAAGGCGTGAAATGGACACGCATGCAGACGTTGCAGTACCAGCAGGGGGAGATTTAAGGCCAGGAAGTTGCAAGTGACCAGGGTCCTTCTAGGCCAGAAACAATTAAGGCTAATATGTACTTACATGCAATTATAATTGAAATAATGTCTGTTTAAAACATTTCCTGTGATTTTTTTCATTCATCTTCTTAAATAAAATATCTCCCTCTGCTGGTACTGCAGCTTCAGGAGATTACACTACAACACTAAAAAGAAATAGTCTTCAGATGGATAATGGATTCTGGTTTTTATTGTTTTTCTTCTGATCACCTCTTACTTGTCATTAGTTTCCTGTTTTATGCTAGCTGGTGAAATAATAGTGGTTTTGGAGCCACAGGTGTCTGTGTCAAAATTTGGTCTATTCAGTAAATATCAAGAGATTTCACTTTATAATTCAACACTTTATCTTGTGATGAAAACAAATGAGCTGATGCTCAATGGAATCATTTTACAGAGTTTTGGAAGTGACAATGTAGCCCATGAAGCTGAATGAACCAAGCATTCAGCCAACCTCCCTACTGCCTATGCTGGATCTCTCTATATTTGCTAAAACATCTAGTAATAGAACAGTTTTTAGCATGTTCACTTTTATATCATTATTTACATTTTTTTCTTTATAATGTTACAGTATAAGTTCTGAAGCACTGACTCTGATATAAACTTGACAGGAGGTTTTAAATCCTTCCCACACTGACTTCTAAATAATCTGACTCTCTGCAACCAGAAGTTATATCTCTGGTGGCGATGTGAAAGAATGCAGGTTTAAATTAGTTTGCATTTGCTTCTTCATCTCTCGTATACAGTGTATGTTTTAACATAAACTATAGGACCCCACTGTATTCCCTTGAATCCATAAGCAAATCCATCCATCTTCTAAGCAGTGACACTGCCTACAGCCGCGGCCGAATCCTACGGGCATGGAGTGAGTGAGACTGTGAGAAAACAGTGAATATGTACAACATGTGCAGAATTATAAGCACCTGGAGATAAATTGAAAGCCCTAAACTGTCGGTAGATGCTTATTGACATACAGCCTATCTGATGTATCAGAACCTGTGCCGGGACAAGTGATGATATTCCAAGGTCTTGACTTTCCAAGAGCCATCATGGGGGATTTACAGCCATCTGTTGCAGGAGCTTCTCTTCACCTCCATTTTTGGACGTGTGTGTGTGTGTGTGTGTGTGTGTGTGTGTGTGTGTGTGTGTGTGTGTGTGTGTGTGTGTGTGTGTGTGTGTGTGTGCAGATGGGGATCAGTTCTCTCTGACGACACTGTTGTCGCTTCTCTTTGTATTCTTGTCACTCATCCATCTTTACTACATCTCGTTTATCTTGCTGACTTTGACTCATACTGTGATGATGCTCAACACTAAGACAAAGGTCATATTTAAAGAGTCAGTGAGACAGCGTGACTGTAAAAACATCCCGCATGATCTCCCATGTGTGCTGGAAATATCTCAGCTCATCATCCATCAACGATTATATCAAAACAGAAATGGAAGGCAATTTTTAAAAATGACCTGATGCTACTCTACATTACACAATCTACAATAACACAGCTCAGCTCAAATTCAGTACTAATGACATACATCTAATTACCATATAGCACTGTGAAGTCTTCAGCCACTGCTAATTTCTTTATATATAATATAATTTCCAAGGAGTTAGGCTTTCTTGTATGCTCTGTTGTATACTATATATATACAGTATACTGAATATGAACACCCCCATCCTGTCACTGGCACAAGAATTGTTAACATACCACAGGCAAGCCGGCACAAGTATTATTTGACTGAAGCAGCCAAATATAAACTTATGAAGTAAGCATGTTATATTGTTTTTTACTTATCACAAATCTTTCTTACATATTTAGTCTCTGAGCGTTTTTGTTAAACTTGTAATGTTTTGTGATGAATGTTGTAGACAGAAATTGTACTTAGAGTTTGTTTAAACCCCCAACAAAACAGTTAACAGAAACCAGCAAAATGCCCGTCTAATAACAAATTTGGACTTTTCCTGTCTTTTAAGAACAACTTTGCATCTTACAGAAGAACACACATAGCAGAAAGTAAGCCCTCTGTTAACTGAGCTGCTTGTTAACCATCTTCACAAGCTCTTATCCGGGACAGCCAGTGTGTCACATAACTAATCTCCTCATAAGATCTCAGATGGAACTGAGGAGGGATTAGAGCAGAGGATCGTGATGTACATTATGCACACCTGGAAGTGCCATAATATCCGTGTGGTAATCAGCAAAGATAACAGTAAGTATAATTTCTTTGATACATCGCTTGTTTTATGATACGTGCTACGGAGCATCACTTTACACTTACAGTCTCTTCATCTTTACAAGGACATTGTTTGTGCAGTAGCTGCCTTCTCCCACTGTTCAAACTACAAGCAGCAGCTTCAGTAAACAGAACTGTGATGTAACAAGCCAGTGGGCTGCAGAGGAGCACAGCACAGAGATAGAGGCAGAGCTGCACTGCCATACATCTAAACCAAGCAGCAAGTTCAGTGCATTGTCGATTCACTGCAACCCTTGAATCCTTTTTACACTGTGGGTAATAATAGAAAGAGAGCCTTTTTATTAGCACCCATCATGCAACAGGAAATGCAGTGCAGAACAGACGAGACACTTAGAAGAAATAAAAATGGTGAGATAATGACTGGTGCGGAGGTAAAAATATAGCATACGTAAAATAGAAATGGTTCCCTGTATTAGGTTTCGTTTCAGAAGCTGTTGGAACATTAAAAAAAAAAGAAGAAGATTTTTCAGTGTGCTCTTTGGTAGTAAGAAATGTTTAAAACTGGTCAAGTCTGTCTCCCTCCCACCTTTATATTTACATCTACGAGTTTTCTCAAAGGTCGCGCTTTTAAAGCTGCTAATTTAATGGTTCACACATGCACACACATCATTCCACTACCCTGACATGTATCTGACGATCGCTCGAACACACACACACAGTGAAAAAGACACATTGTTCTTCTCTTTATTACACCTGTGGTTCAAAGTGTGGGAGGCAGGAGGACTGCTCTGTTTTTATGTTAATGTACACTTACTATGAAAATAAGTGTGCTGTGTGCAGGAATTAAAATATGTAAATTAGCACCGATGCTAAAGAGCAGACTAGTTGAAGATGCTCGAAGTCATTTGACGCGGACTTTGAACTGCAACAGAGACATGACAGCGTGGTGGTGCAACTGAAAAGCAATCCAGCCACATCAAGGGCATATACAGCATCCTAACATCTGGGGTCTGATCAGCCTAGTCTCACCGCAAAACGGTAATAACTACTTTGGTCCACATTGCAAACGATAAAAAAAAAGGTAAATGGTAAAAAAAAAAAAAAGCTGACATTTCTATGCGCAGTAATTCATATTTTGCAGCATGAGTCATTGCCGGACCTGCCCATCCTTCTGTGTGCATACCTGGAATTCATGAGATCGAAAGAGCAGCAGCAGCAAGACCCAGCACAGAACAAAGCAGCCAAGAATGACAGGACTCTGATTAAGTTAGAAACAGAATGAAAAAGGGGAGTGAGGGTGGAGGTGGGTTGCAAAGCATGTTGTTGATACACATAGACTGAGGGCAAGCTAAAGCAAATTAAACAGCATGGACTGTTGAGCCCGACTTTGACACCTGGATGAAATGCTGAAAAAAACGATGATCTCTCACAGTGATTGAAAATCAAACCAAAGAGTGAATGAAAAGAAACAATGAGTAAAGCATCGCAAAACAAAGTTCTAGGCTGACCATAATACCTGGTGTCATTTGATGAAATTCATGCAACTTCTCTTTTTAATTCATATTGCAATTTAAATATTAGGTTAAAACATAATAGGTGACAATAGAGTTTTGGTCTGAGGATGAGTATAAAACATGAACATATAGAAAACAGCTGGTAGGAGAAACTTCTAAACTTATAAAGCTCCTTTAAAAACAGAAAATGAACAATTTTGTGACAATACTGTAAAAAGCACAAGTGGGGATCAGGTAGCCAGGCTGCAATTGTTAAGGGGACTGTGGATTTAGGGGAGCCGCCCTACTGATCAATAACTGCACACAAAGAGCATTTCAGTTGTGATGCAGCAGAGGGCACATGTGAGGTAGTCCTCAATGAAAAGGAGTGAGTGGAGTGGCTAAAATAAATAATCACAACACCCACATTTTATTTTCATTTTTCTAAATACAGTATAATGTGTGCACATTTGTACTTTACTTTTTCTTACAGGGAAGACCATCTATTTGGACACACACACCTCATTGCATCTCTTTCCAAAATGTTAGAAGTTGAGATAAAGGAGCTTACTTTGATAACAGGTAAGTATTATAATAAATATGTGTGCCCTAGTGCGCTTTAGTAATGAAATGTGTAGGATAATCTCTCATCATTAGGAAGAAAAATCTGTTCTAAATATATTAAAGCAGCAGGTAGGAAAATGATTTGTCTTAAATGACGCCATTCCTTCAAATTAGTCTGTTAAGAATGGGGAAACAAAGCAGGTTGTCTGAGTGTGCGGTGCTGTTCAACTAGAAAGATAGATACAGTATGTCATGTGCAATACAGACTCAAGCTGACATCAATGCTGCTTCCCTGTCAGTGTTTTGGCAGCACTCATACACAACCCAACAGACAATCAGCAGTTCACTGTGTAAAATGAAAAGGAGAAATGCTTAAAACAGTTTTGCTTTGGGTTACACTGTTTCTATAAACCAGATTGATGATTGATGATTGGGCACTCCACAGATTTACACATCAGGGTTCGTTCACTCGCCTCGAGCAGCACTACTCAGCCTGTGGTAACGCTGAAATCCTAAAGGAGCTTTCTTAGGTTTGAAAAAAAGCACCCCATGATGTTAGAGATCCAATAAAATGCACTATCAAGTTAAATGACTTTCCCCACATTCATTCTTTTCTACTTGAGTTAATTTAATTCACATTAATCACATTTTCCGACTCCAAAGTGAACGTGTCTTTAAACAGCCAGTGGTGTCTGCAGCAGCAAGGTGTGCCAACGTCACGGCCGCTCCACAGTCAGACTTCTGCAGTGGTCTTGCCACTTTGACTTTAAGTTGCACTTTGAGCGTAATTCAAATTCTGCTCTCCTATGGGTGTCTCTGGCGAGCAACTAGCAGGATGTTCCCTTCCAGCATCTCAAATAAGCAGTGGGAATCTTTCCTTTGAGTCAACATCTGAAGGGCCATCTCAAAGAGGAGTGGGGGACACTGTTCCATCTTACGTCCATCAGCTTGTGCACGCTGACTGAAATGAGTCCCACAAGTGTCTGATGGCGCACAATTTTCAGCCTTCAGCTCTTTTCTGCCTTCAAAGACTCAGACATCCTCACAGTGACATTGCTGTTCTTATGGAGTTAATACTATGATTACATTTCTTCCAAGAAAGAGAGACTAAAGGCAAAATGAACCAAAATATGTCATGGACACTGTAAGCCCAAAGAAGTTAGCAGAACTTAAAGAAATTAAGGCAACTGATTACCTGAAGTGTTTATGAACTTAAAGGTTGAAGCTTATCAGAACTGCAATGTTTTGATTACATTTGACATGTACCTTTTGACTAAAATAAAAGTAAACTGTTCTGTTTTTCAGTTACGTCACCCATAGGAATAAGTTGATATAACTAAAAGGAATGAGTACAACAGAGTCACCTTTTCTGTTTAGGAAAACTCAGAATTTATTGTTCACTTTTGCCATCTTTTTTGAATAAACAAAAGTCAAACATCAACTCTTAAAACTCAAAGGTCGCAAATCGTAATAAAAAATAAGGTGACTAACTGCCTCAATTACATCCAGTACTGCTCAATTAAAATTTCCTCACCTCAACAGTTTCACCACTAACATACTACACTGTGAGTATCCAACAAATATTAAAATAAGTCCTTATAAAAAGAATTCCAAATGCTAAAAACATGATACATACTCCTGAAGATTTCAATAGCAGATTTGATTAATTTCAACAATTAAACTGTTGAAACTAAAATTTGCAGCTATTGACAAATCCAACATTTGTCAATAGCTGCTTGGCTAACTTACATGTTCAAAACAATGTCTATCAGTAATTTCTTGCAGTCCAGTTATTGCAACAAAAAACAAACCAAGACACTGTCTGATGCAGCAATACGGCAAAATACTCCATACAGTGGTTTTTGTTCTTTCATGCAAGTGTAAGGAATACTCTAACTTTTGACCTGCCAGCATCTTTGCTAGGTTGAGAACAAATTGAGTGAACTGGCTCGCACATCTGGTTTCTGGCATTTTTGCAAGAGACTGAAACAAGAATTCTGACTTTCAAAAGGCAGAGATGGGCAGTAACGCGTAATCCGATTACTTTTTACAAGTAACGAGTATGGGCAGGGCGATATGGCCAAAAATATATATCACGATATATAATTTCTGCGAGACAAAATACAACTCCACAACTTTACTAGCGCAAAAAAAAACCCATCCATTTATTTTACTTAAACAAGCAGCTGTTTTTTTATGTGCATTAAAGCTATATAAACATTTACCTGTGCAAATGCAGATTCCTTGCTGAAAGTTTAACCAAAAGGCATTTCCAGTAGAAATGGGCTGACATATCCTGAGCATAACCATGTATAATATCCACTGAAGTTAAAAAGAGGTGCTTTGCAACATGAAACTGCAGTGTGCCAAATAAAAACGTCAAATAAAATAAAAACGTTTTCGGACCATAAGGTGCACGGGATTACTAGGCACATTAAGCGAAACAAAACAGTCAGATGAATCAAACTTTATTCAACTCATTCTTCTTGCTTCCTCCACTTCTGTACCATTGATTCAGTAATGCTGTATTCTATCACAGCTGCTCTATTCCCATGTTGCAGTATATTAATGACTAACCTCGTATTTTGGATGGATTATCTCAGTTGTTCTCCTGACTGAAGTTTGGTTCGTTTACAGCATCCTGCCATGCGATTGCATTTGTCTCTAACCATCAGGAACCTTCACGTTAACGTTTATCGAGTGGAAAAGTGTGAGCGTTCATCCTCCAGCTTCACTGTTTATGTTATGCTAACACAGCTGTGTCGCTAGCGATCACGTAGCACATCATTATATACCACCTTTTTTAGAAATCTCTGTCAGAACATGCTATTTTCTGTCTCTTGCTCTTGACGAAGGCGGTCGCACTTTTCTCCTCTCCTACTCCTCTCCCTTAGCTTCCCTGCTTAGCCTCTTGTGTCCTTGTCTAGTCTCGTGTTTTTTGTATTACTTTTCCCTGGAACACTCTCTCACAGTCTGTTCTCTAAAACCTAAAAGAGGAATTATGGATTTGATCAACTGGTCCCTGAATGCAATTGACACCCTTTTCTCAACGAGAAGTCTGGGCTCGGGTGAGCCTGAGTGATGAAGATATCTACCTATTCGGAACCATGATAACAGGGTTCTTGCTGATCGGAGCTGGCTTGGCCCTGACTTATCGAAGAATTAAGAAAGCGGAACTGGCTGTTCAAACCCCCACAAGGCTGCCCGGTGGGATTGAAACGATGGGACGAGGCGGGAGTTTCTCAAAATGGGCTCATTGAGTGCAGCATGGATAAGATCTTGGAGAAGCTTACGGCTGCCGTGGATACTCAGAATAAGATCTCTGAGTACAAACTGGATTACATCTTGGAGAAGCTCACTGTGGTCGTGAGTTCTCAGAATCGGCTCTTTGAGCACAAGAATGACAACATCACGGAGCGTAAGGTTGATAACATCATGGAGAAGCTCACGGCTCTCCAACGGGAGATTGAGAGACCAGTGTTGGTCTGTTAGAACAGCTTTGAAATTCTCATGAGCTGTTTGCACTAAAGTAAAAACCACCATCACTTCATGTGGATACCCCTTTGGCGCCAGCTGTGGGCTCAAGGCTGGAGCTGAACAACAACACCCTGATAACGACTGTGTTTAGACTGTTCTTCCCATTCTATGCAAGGTCACCTGGGTTGGCTGGAAGACTGTTTACTTAGCCTGGCAGGGGGAAGGACACTGTCTCAGCTGAACTCTGGACACATACACAGACACGCACACAGACATATATATACACATGTAGATGTACACTCATCCCCCCTCCCCCTCCAAACGCCTTCGACGCTTATTCCCCTCCGATGCTGACGGTGGATCAAGGAGACCAGCGGTTATGCTGCAGGCTCGGATGTACTGTCTACACTGGCTGTCTCTCACCCTTTACCCATCCCTGTTGCTTGTCATGTGTTTCTTTGGTGTATTAAGAGTTTTTTCATGTGCAGAGGTGTTTTTTTTTTCTGTTCTCAAACTGATCGCCCTGTTGGAGCTCAGTCTGGGGGGAGTTATTTTTTCTCCTTATCTTTCCTCATGTGGTGCTTTTTCCATTGTTATACCTCTCGGACCTATCTTTTCCATGTGATGTTTTTGTGTAATGTATGTATGGTTGGAGGGTAAGATGGCACCGCCATTGCGTGCAATAGGTCGGCAGCCTTAACATGAAATTTCCCCTTGTGGGACTAATAAAGGTATATCAAATCAAATCAAATATCATGCTTAGGTAACTAGTGAAACTAGCGAGCTAACTTCCGCTAACTTCCTGCTAACTTCTAACTCTGTTAAATGTAATGAATTCTGTTTTCATGGATGACTGGATGTTAAACATCATAGTTACACCTGGTAAAGCAGCAATGCTGATCGTTTTATTAAAAATGAAAGAATTTAGACAGTTTTTAACTCTCAGTGATGTTCGTTTGACTTCGGGACCTTAAAGGATGGAGTTTAGGACCCAGATCGCTCCCAGATTTACGAGCACGTTAGTCCAACAAATACGGCAATAACGACGGCCCAATTGCATGTTCTACAGAAAAAATGTGCTTTGTTGTGTATCTGACGGACAAACACCAAACCAGTTAAGTTGCACCATTTTTACAAACCAATTCTGCTTCATCCGTTTCACTCAACAATTTCACTCAGCATTTTACCCAATATCTATCGCGATATTTCATTTTCTTATCGTTGCCTAGCATTGTACTGGTATTACCGTGAACGGTATAATATGGCCCAGCCCTAGTAACGAGTAATGTAAGGGATTACTATTGCAAAAAAGGTAATTAGATTACTGTTACTTTCCCGTAAGCACGCCGCATTACTGCGTTACTATAACCGTGATTTTTTTGCGAGAGTGTCTCATGACAATGATGTAAGCGAGTGCGATGTTCGTGGCAACAGCTGTGTGCAGATCAACAATGGATAATATAACGAGAGTATGACCTTACTTTGAGTTTGATTCTGTAAAAAGTGACAAAAACAGCGAAAAAAAACCCTAAACTTCCAAGCAAGCACCGACAGTACACTGCCACGGGAATGTGAAACTCCCAGATCCTTCCACTGACTGTTACGACAAACCTGCACCAGGGCAAACCTCCGCCTGCCCAACTCCTGCTATACAGGTGAAAATAGAGCAACAGGACCACTGAGTCTTTGATTTTATTTATTTTCTGCTGTGTTTCACTTGCATTTATTTGAAAGAGTGAGTGTAAACGCAAAAAACTATTTTATTTTATATGCTGGAATATGCAGAAAAAAGGTTTAAATGTTAAACAAATTTCTTCCAGTCAGAGAATGTTGCATATAATTTAATGTTTGCTTCATGCGTATTTTACTGCGGAAAGTTCTGTGTTGCTACAAAAACGGCAAGAAAAAGGCAATTAACAATGGAACAGAGACACATCATCATAATACTTAAAAATGTCTTTCCTACAGAGAAATTGCGAAGAGCAATCGTGGCTCAAGAGTTGGGAGTTCGCCAGCCTCGCCTCTGTCAGTGTGCCCCAGGGTGGCTGTGAGCAGAAAGCTCCTGAAGCATTTGAGGTGTCAGAATGTGGAAATTTCAACATCGCTTGAAAAAACTGCCAGCTAGCAACGTCCCTCTCACCAGTAGGATAACTGATTTTTAGCCAATTACAAGTTGAATCTGGTAGTTGGGGTTGTTAGCTAAGATACCGTCATTAGGAAGTGGCACAACTAATGTGTCTATGCGAGCTAATTTGCGATGTGCACCGCTGGCCCGGCCATTTATTTTTTAATGCACCTTCTGAGATTAATTCACTGTGTGTCTTGCCCAGGGCTGGACTGCGACAAAAAAATCACCCGGGCATTTTGACTAGAGACCGGCCCACCAGGTATTATGGGAAAAGCCATAAAGCCTTTGAAAGAAAACAAACACTGTTGTGACAGTGATGTACAGTCTTGTTGGTATATGTATGATTTCTAACGTGGTACATCAGATAAAAACTTTGGTTGCAAGATTCAGATAATTATTTAATAAAAGCGAGACATTTTAAAAAAAGAATAAGAAAGAAAAGTATTTCTTTGTGCCCCCCTCTCCCTGTTAATGCCCTACCTGCCCCCTGGCAAAACTTTGCTATCCGCCCCTGCACAGTTACCAGCTGTCAGCTACTTAGAAAAGGATCCTGGTGTTATTTGTCTCTCAGAAACAGTTCATAACTTCTCTTCAACTCATTCATGTCACCTAAAAGGTAAACCTGTTTCTCCATCACCTGTTCAGCTCTGATGATTCAGTAAGGACGTCTCCTGGTTTCATCTTCATGTTTCCCTCTCACCACATATCCAAACCGACATCATGACCAGCAGCTTTTACAGCTTGGCTCCAGCAAACATCAGCTGATACTAGAAATTAATATTAAATAAATTCTAACAACAGCTGATCAAGCTTAAATATGCTGCTGTTGTTTAGCGCGACATCCGCTGGTTTCCTCTTTCTGGCACAAAGTGGGCGATAAACAAATAAGAGAGAAAAGCCGATCAGCTGATCATTGATCAGTTTCATGACTGAATGAGAGAAGAAGAGGCAGCTGACAGCGTAAAGACACAGAATAAATCCAGCTTTGTGTCTTTTTTCATTCTAGCTGAAGTACGGGACAAACTTTGTTTCTTTTCAGCTCAATTCGAAACACGTAATATTTTCTCTGAATACAGGACGATTCCATTTTTTAGGGGACTGTTGGCAACTCTATAATAATTAACCTTATGAACAAAATAAAGTTCACTATCAGTAACATCATAGCATCCACCCAGCAGTATATAAACTCCGTCATGCTAGCTAGAATGCAGTCCGAGTTATTGTAACTGACTGTAAAAAGTCAGCACAACGAAAATAAACTCCACCTAAACTTCGTTTATATCTGACCCAGATAGACTGCAGGTTATAACTTCTTACCTGAAGTTCAGTTCACCTGATACTCGGACCGGCAGCCGCCTCGGGTCTCTGCTCCTCCTGCCTCCCCTTTTGCTCATCCACCTGGCCTCTTGTGGCAGCTCCGCCATAGCCACCACCAAACAACTGAGTTATTTGTACACATCTGCCAGCATCTGGCCAATCCACCAGCTTTCATTGTTTATACAGTTATAAAAAAAAATAAAAAATCATCGGCCCATTGGCCCACCGGGCGTGCCATCAGTTAACCCTTCCCAGGGTTGTATGATTGCTAAATGTTACCGTTCCAATAATACAGTTCTAATAATAAAGGTTTTATTGCTAATCAGTAATATGTTCTTTTATTTTTTTCATTTATATTGACACCCTGTTAAAGTTTAAAATCTATAGCTTTTCGAAGCATCTGGATTAAAGCAGGCCATTAATTCAATCCAATTCAATTAAATTCAATTTTATTTATATAGCACCAACCCACAACAACAGTCATCTCAAGGCACATAATGTTATGAAGGCAAAGATCCTACAATATTACAAAGAAACCTCAATAGACAATAGACAACCCCCTATGGGCAAGTATTTTGTTGGCAAGGAAAAACTCCCCTTTAAAAGGAAGAAACCTGGCTCCAGGAGGGGTAGCCATCTGCCACAACAGGCTGGGAGCCGGACAGGACAGGAAATTCATGACCAAGTGGATGATGGAAAACCAGACCAGTCAAGGCCTCATTCACCCATGCTTACTCCACGCCAAGCTAAGTTGTTATATAAAAAAACATTAAAAAAGGAGTTTCTCCATCTCTATTCATTATTTATATGCTTCCTCTTGGTTATATATTCCGAAAATATAACATAAATTTTCACTGTTATGCCGATGACACCCAGCTCTACCTTTCTTCTAAACCCAATTCATCCCTCCCACCTACCTCCCTCTCAGACTGTCTTATTGAGATTAGATCCTGGTTCTCCTCCAATTTCCTCAAACTTAACAGTAATAAAACTGAAGTTTTACTTGTTGGTACACCATCTATCTTAACCAAATCCCACAGCTTTTCCATTAACGTTGAAAATTCTCCCACCCTTCCCTCCCCTCAGGTTAAGAGTTTGGGTGTCATACTTGATAATACTCTTTCATTCCAGTCTGACATTAATTACATAACACGGTCTGCTTACTTCCATTTACGTAATATTCACCGACTCCGTCCCTTCCTTACTCCCCATGCTGCTGCCATCCTTGTCCATAGTCTTATTACATCCCGTATTGATTACTGTAATTCCCTCCTATTTGGTCTCCCTAAAAGGTCCCTTCATAAACTCCAACTTCTTCAAAATTCTGCAGCTCGGGTCATAACTTGCACTCCGTTAAGTGCTCATATTACCCCAGTTCTACAGCAGCTTCACTGGTTGCCCATAGAAGCCAGGATAAATTTTAAAATCTTACTTCTTGCATACAAGGGTATCCATAAATCTGCTCCTTCATATTTGTGTGACCTGCTCCATATCACCACTGTTTCCCGCACTCTCAGATCATCATCTGCTATTCATCTTACTGTTCCGTCCTCACACCTTATCACTATGGGGAACAGAGCTTTCAGTCGCTCTGCTCCTCGGCTCTGGAACTCTCTTCCTCCTGCACTAAGAAATATTGACTCCCTCTCCGTATTTAAGACACAGCTCAAAACACATCTGTTTAAACTGGCTTATTCGCTTTAATGCTGATTTTATCTGTTGTCACGCTCTGTTTTGTAATTTTAACTTATTTTATGTATTTTATGACTACTGTTCCTTTTATTAATTGTGTTTTTTGTAAGGTGACCTTGGGTTTCTGAAAGGCGCCCTCAAATAAAATGTATTATTATTATTATTATTATTATCTCTCTGGCAGCCAGCTTAACAGCAACTAAAGTTTACAGTCAGGCATATTTGTTTACCCAGTTCTTTAAAATTCAGGCTTCTGTGTTTCTGGTGACTAATTTTTTAATAATTTTAATAGCTATAAAAACACTTAATTACATTACTAATTAATCGAATCTTGTTTTAATTGTTGATATCAGGTTAGTTTCCAGAGTCTGGCTAACTTTAGCAGTGCTAGAAGCAGTAGCCTTGGTTTCTTCCATGCTAGCAGCATGGAAGAAACCAAATATTGTTACACCTGGCTTGAACCGCTTGACTGTATTCCATTATTGTGAAAAAGTGACAGTTTTTATTTATTTATTGTTAAGCTTTAAGGCATTGCTTTAATCCAAATAGTAAATTTTCACAAAACAGTATAAGAACAAAAGACAATGTATTTAGTGGGTTTAGGTTATTTTTCTATCTAGAGTCGGGTTGAACTGCTGAATTTTTATGCATTCAGTGTGAAGCTTAACATCATCCAATATGATTTGTGTTTTAACCATCCCAGTTACATGAGATAGCTTAGAAATAGATTTCAGTTGAAGACATGGAGATGTACGAAGACCAACTAAATAGATAAACCCAGTGGTGGTTTTCAGCTACTAAATCATTATTTCTACAGACAACTTACTTTTTTATAAAACCTCTAGGGTTAGGCATGAAGTGACACATTTTTTATACTATATTTAGCATATTTTAGCTTTTTTTGTTTTAGATTTAAAATGTCATTTACAAGAATGCCCTGGCCCACCACAGTCAGTAGCTCAATCAGAAATAGTTACAATACACACAATATGCACACAGCAAATAATTAATGGAATATTTAATGATGTGAAGATACATCAGGATTAAAAACCAAACAACAAAGCCCATTAGAATGAAAACAGGAGCAGTAGTGATCAGGTATAAGATGTGCAGTCAGATGTGATTAGAGCTGACTGCATTCATTCAGCAACACCGTCTCCACGAGACTTAGTCAGCCTTTCACTGTAATTTTTTCTTACAGTATTGCAGGAGGGAGAGATTCAGAGTATGAACTACGAGTACGTAGTTATAGACTGATTAGGCTAAACTTTCCTTTTCAACAAAGCAGATAGACTGGATCAGGTGATCCTGTATCTTCCCTCAGCTACGCTGAAACAGGCCTAGGCTTCTGGGGGCTTCTGGGGGCTGATGCACTGACTGTTTCTTGTTCACTGAGTGGTTCTCCTCCTGTCCTGCTCCCATCACTCCCATTATGTTGTGGCAGATAGCTGCCCCTCACTGAGCCTGGTTCTGTCAGAGTTTTTCCTTCCCACTGTTGCCAAATGTTTGCTGAAGGAGGATCAATTGATTGTTGGGATTTTCTCCGTATTATTGTAGGGTCTTTTATATAATATTAAGTGCCTTAAGGTGACTGTAGGTGTGATTTGGCACTAAACAGAAAAAAACTCAAATTCAATTGAACTGAACTGAAATAAATTATTGATTCTTAGCAGATAATACGATGTTTCATGTTACGGTACCTTTGCAGTGACAATGCTAATGTTACTATCTGGACTGACATGTGCTTTTGGTGTCTGTGCCACTTAACTCTATGGTTAAAAAGTCTATATTATGTTTAAGTGTTCAGACAGTTTTGTATCTTAAAGCAAATAAAGAAACTAATTCCACAACTGCTTCATGGATCCCGCAACTAACGACTGGAATTAAACTTTAAACTTATGCATCAGATTTTCTGGTTTAACCTAATTTTAAGTAGTACAAAACAATTTGAGCATATTATCTTTAATTTGTTGCAAGGTCACAGGTTCAAGCCCCATACCAACCTGCACATTCACCATAAGATTACAGCTGCAGCTATGATGGAAAATGGTTCAGAAAATGCACCCTAATGACACACTTTGTACCTGGCAAGCTACCTCATCTCATCTCAGCTCTGCTGGATTACACTATATTATATTAGATGATGAATCCAGTGAAATCTTTAACTACGGCAAACAGGTCGTCTCAGAGAGCACATGCCCGTCCATTACAGCGGCCTGCGGCAGCCCAGCTAAATAAGAACAAATAGCAGAGGTGCCATAATCACCCCCTGCATTAGCTCTAATGTTGTTACTGCGGTGAGTAATTGCAAGAAATGTAGCGGGCAGCCATCAGGCATGGAGAATGTGGATATGTAATGATATCAGGAGATTATTGAGATTGAGTAGCATAACTTCATTCCCATACTCAGTCTTTTATGTCTTTTCCCGCTCTCTCTCACACCTCTCTCTTTCCCTCTCTCTCGCTTGCTCACACACACACACACACACACACACACACACACACACACACACACACACACACACACAGCCTGTCCTTTAGTTCCATCTAAAATTGCTCATATCTCCTCTACTGCGTGAGAGAAATGTAGTTTCCTCCTCCACCTCCTCCTCTTCCCCTGATCTCGCTACTTCGCTTCATTTTTCCCTCTCCCCCTTGTCTCTTGTGACTCTGAGTCTCTGCACTGTGTGTGAGAGACAGATTTTATAAAGAAAGAGTAAGCAAGTAGGAAGCAGAAGTAGGAAAACTGCATGACAATGACATCGACAGAAAAATATATGAGTAAAAGCAATGTTTGTGCATGAGGGTGAAAGAAAGAAAAACGAAAGAGAAAGAGAGAAAGAAAGAAATAAAAAGTGGCAGGGGCTCCTCTGATCACTAGTGTGGTGTCCTACTTACTCTGCAGCACACCCAAATAACAACCCGGAACTGTGATGTTACAGTATATAACCAGCATACACACTTACAAACACAGACACAGTGAACATCATTACATTGTGTACAGGCACACGCCTCCATCTTTACAATACTAAAATAACACAAGAGGTGTGACATATATATAAGTTGCACAAACACCTCAGTGGAGGTGACACCGTCTGTTTTGTTTTGTTCATGTTTTAGTGACCTTTAAGTCACTCCAACATTGTACACTTTATTTGAGTAAATAACACCCTAATTAGAATTAGAAGAAGAAATGTTGTGGCGAGTCTTAGTGACAAAGGAGCACTCGGGTTCCTATTCCTTATGAAGCTGCAGCTACAAAGATGCGTTCATAGACGTGTGATATGCATATTGCTGATGTATCCCAGTGAACATTTTTCCGTGGCTCCATTTGAAAAACTCCTTGAGAAAATGCAGTGGGGACTCTTAAACCCATAACCTGCTCTGTTGGCAATAAACACTGAGAGAACAAAGAATTTGAATGGCAATTATTTTTTTGATGGCTTTGCTTTGAAAAGCATTAACAGATAGACTGTTGCTATGAAGATGCAATAGAAGGGATTTTTTCCCTCTGCTGTGATAAATGGAGTGCATTTGGTGGTTGACAAATTCTGACTCCATACAGCCATTTCTACACAGAACTCATTTATTAAGGCACCTCACGCATTACTCCTCTTACGGTTCTGTGGAACCGAATACTGTTGATTCATTAGTCAAGGTGTTGCTAACTGGCAGCATAAGTTGATGATCTCGTGTTGCCAGATTTCACCTACCAGCAGCTAAAACTCTGCTACTTGCATGCAAACCCTGCCTGTGGTGAACTTGTGCAAAATAATATATCAAAGATGTGTTTGTGTAGGCCAACTTAAAGTGACTAATACCTCGGAGTGGATACTGTATGTGTTAGCGTGATCTCCTTGCGATGGACTGGTGACCTGTCCAGGGTTTACCGGCGTATCTGTATAGCGCCAGTTCATCATAGCACAATACTCATCTCAAGGTTCTTTAGGCTCGGGCCACACAACCAGAAAACCCTGCGTTGCAAGCTCCAATTATAGAAATCATACATGCTCTCTAGCAAGCTCTGCATTTGGGGGGATTTAGTGTGAAGTTCCACAGCCGTTACCCAAACCTTCTAGTCCATAGGTGTCAAACTCTGGCCCGCGCGCCAAATTTGGCCCGCAGCCTAATTACATTTGGCCCACGAAGCCACACCAAATTACTATCAGAGCTGGCCTACTGGTATTATACAGCTAATATATATATTGTTTATTATTAAGCTTTGCTTGTTCCATATTCAGTTTTTCAGCAAAACGTGTTTTAGTCCATAAGAAAAGATTCATTCTTTTATATTGCTCATGTTCATTTCAATAAATATTAACGTTAGCCCGCGACTTTGTTCCAGTTTTGAATTTTGGCCCACTGTGTATTTGAGTTTGACACCCCTGTTCTAGTCTATTTGAAGTCGCAGTTGTAACAGGTACCAACTGGAGCTGCTATAACTTCCAGCTCCACCTGGGGATTCCCAGCAGTTCCTGAGCCAGCAGAGAAATATAATTCCTCCAGTCTTGGGCTGGTTCTGGGGCCTTCACCCAGGTGGATAGACAAGGGAATTCACATCAAGTACCTTGTAGGCTTCCTCATTGTGGAGGAGAAGCAGTTTTACTCTGGGCTCTTATAGTGGATTTTAAAGAATAAGCTTGGTCAATCTAGCTATCTAATTTGATAATTTGCTCATGTTCATGACTCTGTTCTTGTAGTTGTTACCATAATATGCCATATGCTCCCCGTTTTGTGAACAAAATTCCAAGAAGCTTTAAGTCCTTCACCTCCCCACCTTCATCTGAAGGAAACACGCCTGCCTCTTTCAAGTAGAGAAGCACTTTGGTGATGTTGAGCATTCCAGCTGTATGACTGTCAAGTCAGCACTGAAGAACCTTGTGCGATGATGCCAAAAGGACATCACTGCATCCCCATCATGTTTCTTTCCTAACTTACACTAGACCTTGAAATTCTGTCCATAAATAGGAAGCAGAGTGTTTTAATAGCCTCACATAGTGCCTGCAGACAGCCGTGTTGATAATAAAATTATTACAATTTAGACTTCCGACTCGGATTTCACTGCAGAATGCCTTGCTTAAAGTGCTGTAAGAATTTATTTAGAAAAGAGACACCATTTTAAGGTAGAGGTAGTCAGACAGGTTTCTATAATATGTCACAGGCTTTATGGAAAGCTGTAATTTTCCTGGAACTTTAAATGTGACCCAAAGTGCAAAATTGTAAAAATATACCTTTCATTTGTTCTTCCTCTCTTTCCCGTTGTTAAATTTGCCTTTAATCACCTCCTCGCTGCAGCTACCGAGAGCTAAAAGGTAGACTCTCAATTCCCTCAGCTCTCCTTTCTTTCCTCACCACCCGGCCCCCTCACTTTAAGGTGGTCTCACACACACATGCGCACGCACGGTTAGAGCTACTGTTGAGATCCATCAGCAGGAAAGGGCAGCTCCCCTGAGCTTTTGCTTTTCTTCTTTCCTCTATTCTTCACCCGCTCCTCAGACTTTTTTCCCTGTCTTTCTTCCCTCCGTCCTTTCAGCTCCTCATATCAAGGCAGGCCCAGAAACACATACAATGACAAAGTGAGAGAAACCACACGAACATGGTGTCTCGCTAGCTTCCTGTCATGTTGCCATAACATAATTCAAGTGTCATCAAGACCTCACAACACTTCATTTGCATTTGCTTGATCTCTATTCCAAGCATAGAGAAAGCCAATCAAAACATGGCCATGGATGGGCTCTTCCTGAATGAAATGCAGACTGCAGAGTTAGCAGGGGAGACATGGAACTTATTCTCCTGACTCAAATAATTTACCTGGCATTTGCTTAAGAAAAGACCAATTATTATTTGAAGGTCTTCCTTGACTTTCTGTATGTCTAAAGCAAAAACAGATATTGTTTGCTATGTCCTCTTAGAGGGATGTAGCAAAAAATGAGGTACTTCACAAAGGAAACACACACGTTGCCACTTCTAACAGAAAATATGTGTGTTGGAGAATGGCAGCTTGACAGTTTATTCAGTTTGCTGCACGGAGCCAAGGAACTGGAAGTTTAAAAGGAATACAGAAACCAGTCTCACCAGTTTGCAGGCAAAAAAATAAATAAATACACATTTATAGCACAGCAGATTCTTTTTGAAGAA
This sequence comes from Rhamphochromis longiceps, assembly GCF_057381845.1. Taxonomy (NCBI): domain Eukaryota; kingdom Metazoa; phylum Chordata; class Actinopteri; order Cichliformes; family Cichlidae; genus Rhamphochromis; species Rhamphochromis longiceps. The sequence continues at coordinate 6,202,307 of NC_140560.1, forward strand.
TTCAGATTTGAAAAAAATGAAAGGATTTAGTACAGGTGTCACGAAGTTTGAGTTTATTTGAAGAAGGTTCAAAATGGCAGAGCTGAATGTAATTTTTATTTCTTATTGCAAAAGAAATACATCAAATCAAGTGTTTACCTCATTTATCCTTCCACTGTAGAGTGTATTCACATAAACAGGACATTTAAATAATTTGAGACTGCGTTTAAATCTTCCAAAAAGACATACAAGAGAATAACATGTGGTGTGTGCTGTGTGATACTATACTACTAAGAATGTTGAGCCTTAGTGTGAGTGAAAATTTAGTATTTTCAGGTATCGTCTGTTAATTTGCATTAAATTGCAATAAAAGGTGGCAGACTAAATGCTGACGTTGATGCAGTGTTCCATCTTTTATATACAGTCTATGGTAACACCGCAGTGATAATCTTATAATGCTGTGCCACTAAAGGAACAATAAGGTACTTTTGTATCTCGATTCGCTGTGCTTACATGTTCAAAGGTTTTAAGTACAACACTGTTAATTATTCCATTGGATCTCTTATTTGTAGCAGACTGTAACTGAGAATGATGGGAATGTCCTAAGTTATTAACCTAAGTGGGCAGAAGAAAAAAGCTCTTCTAGTCTTTGGAAGCTTTTCAAAGAATGAGATAAATTAATGTGATAAACTACTTTTCCTATGGTATCCAACTGAAGTTCAGAAATATACTGAAATTTGAAAATAAAAATGTCAACCTCAGAGTGGGACTAGAGCAAAGGTCAGAGATTCATCAGAGATGAACAAAGACTATCTGCTTTGGTGTGATGAAAATCTGTTAAACACATGTTTAAATATTTCCAAAGATCAACAGACTCAAACTTTTAGCCCCAGAATCAGTCGACATAGCTAAGAAAATTAACTGAAGTAACACAAGCAGAGATTTCCTGACTTAGCCTGCAGTATGAGTCATACTCAAAAAGTCTTTAAATCTCATAGTTCTTATAACAGGTTTCTCTCCTTGGACTGATAAAGGCCCATTTCAATTACATGCTTGTGTTTGCAGACTCCGATCCACAGCGCAGATAACCCTGACGAACTCATACTCAGACTTTAGGAAGAACGACCCCAGAGCCGTAGAAGATAAATGGGACTCACCATGGCTACAAGTAGTCATTTTATAACATAAGTAGCTGAACACAAGTTTCCATTCACTGTTCACTGAGTTCCCCTTATTTACCCAGGATGAGCATTTAGTCATATTACTGTTACTACTTTACTGCACTGTAGAAAGATCTGAAATCATTCTGACATATATACTGCACAAAATTCAAGATTCTCATAATGACACTCCCTGACTAAACTAATATTTTATTCAGTTTTTTTTATATAAACCATAGTTTTGACTGCTGCTGTCAAAACAAGCCAAAGTTAACATTAAAAGGTCCACATTAACCTAAACCAAAATCCAATCAAGTCATTTTCATCCCCAAACAAAAATTAAAATTACTTATATAAAATAAGAAGAATAAAGTCAGAAAATAAAGCTAACAGTAGAAATCAGGACTCTGACATTTTGTTCCACGCAGGATACAAACATCAGTCAACTGGTATTTATAGACCTACAAAGTCTGTATTAAAAAGCTGGAGGTGGCATTAAGTAGCAGCGTTACCCGCTGGGAAAATCTGCGTCTTGCACTTTGTCTTGCTCTTTTCCCCCACCTGCTTTCAGGTGCAGTATATGTAATAAAAACTAATTGGTCAGCGTTTGGAATGGAGATACAATTTACATGTGTATGTCCTATGGGTAATTATCTGAGGGCCATAAAGGTCCATATGTGCCCCTAAGCAGTAAAAGGTAAATGTGTACACCATCTTCACTATATTTTAAGGCACCCCTGCACAGAGTTAGCAATTAGCTGGAGTACAGGAGTATTTGACAAAACAAAAGGTTATGCTATGAATTTTGTTGAGTGTGCAAAATGTGTCATTTTTTTGTTAACACGTTTAATGTAAAATCTTTAATTTGATACTTGCTAATGACTTTAGCTACAGTGCGTCTTCACTGCTACCACACAAATTACAGTATCAGTTGGATCATTAATTTACAGCACATTTTGGGTCATCTCTGTTTTCTGCATTGCTGTCATAGGTGAAAGTCTGCTCTGTTACTCTTTAGAAGAATAATCTTAAAACTTGTGATTTCAGTTTTTGTTCACGCTCAGACAGGCTGCTTGAGTCTGTTTGCTTTTAGCTTATTGCTAGTCTTCCACATTAAAGATGAAATACACCAAGACCAACATGGTGTTTTCTGTTACCATGACATTTTAGGTTAGTGTGACCTACAAAATATAACCTCTGTCTATTTTCCACATGTCCACTTAAATGTTCACTGAGGAAATGGCCTTATCAGCCATCGTCAACCACTGCGCACAGTCCAGGTTTCCTCTGGCTCTGAATGGCCCTCAAGATGTGAGCAAATTCAAGTGAATGACAGCAACATCTCTTGGCCACTCAGGCTAGAATGAAGACTGAGCTGCAGGGAACAAGCAAAAGGAGAGAAATGAGCAGGATAACAAAGAAAGAGATGGAGAGAAAAGGGTGGGTGACTGGGCCAGAATCTGGATATGCTGGAGAAAAGGAGACAGGAAAATAAGAGCAGAGGCAAACGAAAAGCAGACGAGTGGACCAGCCATAAGCATAGGGGAAACCAAGGAATGAAGGAGGAGGAGAGAAGCTGAAAGGGCAGAGGAGATGAGAGAGAATAAACCCAAGGGGAGGGAGAAGATGAAAGGAGACAGGGAGACAACCAAACACAGATGTGATCAAATATATATAAGAAATGTACAACGAAAGGATGAACCTGGCGCCCCTTAGAGTCTGATGCAAGGAAAGAGAGATTGGGAGAGAAAGCATGAGAGAAAGTTGAAGCCTAATGCTCACCGAATAACTAATGCAAATATCAAATTGACTGTTAAATTGTTAAATTGTTAAATTGTTAAATTGACTGCCCACTGCTTCACTGAGTGAATGGGTCAAATGCAGAGAAAAACAAGTAATTTCCCCATGGGGATCAATAAAGTATCCATTATTATTATTATTATTAAATGAGTTCATATTTTTAGGTTGATTCAGAAGCACATTGTAAAACATACCTTATCATTATATTAAAGTGAAATCTCATTGTTAGATCACTTTGAAACCTAGAAAAATTAGTTGTTCTAACTTGACGTCCTTTGAATTGAAAGCATAATTGCAATGCAAAGACACTGCGAGCAGCTTAAAGCCGTCTTTGTAATGACTGGTATAAAAGAAAGGAACGGCTGCAGCTGAAAATCCTTCAAACATAATTAGTTTTTCTCGGTTGGAATCAGTATAAGTGAAAATACAACAGCTTTACACAACTGGCCATATAAACCACTCAAGCATTACAGCAATATCAACTGTGATATTGGCTCCCTGTGTGAGGCCAGATCACCTTTGACCCCTTGGAGGCAGGAACTCTGAGGACTGTTTTGTCGTGCCATTGCAGCAGGTTCTTTGGATCCTGTGGGTTGTGGGGTGGATCATCCTTGTTATGCCACTTCTAAAGAAGGCTCAGTCAGCCTGTGCTGGGTCACGCACCTCGGGCTCTCTTTCATGTTTCTTGAGTCGCGCTTTAACAGTTTTTGCGGCATTTTGGTACATATCGTCTTGCTGGGAGAGGCTGCTGTTGCCATGGGTGTGTTTGTGTGTGCTTGGCTTGTAACTGTATTTATGTGGGTGGTAGGTGTCAAAGTAACTTACACGTGAATGCCAGGACCCAAGGTTTGCCAGCAGAACATTGCATTGTAACTGGTAGTCAGTATTTTTCTACTGCAAAAGTGCTTTAATGTTAAGATTGATTGGAACTGAACTACCAGAAACAGTGGCACAAGTAGCATATTTCAAATCAAACCAAAAACTAGAACGCTTCAAAAATATTTTTAACTAGGCTAAACCACCAAAGAAATATCCAATCAGAATACTGCTTAATATTGTTAGAAGAAAGTAAAAGAAGATAATTTGTTACAGTTTATCATTATTTTTTTTCTCTGTAGTTTTTTCACACTAAAAACTACTTTTGGGTGCTTGGTTAGCAGATGTGCCTCACTTTTACCATAACCAGGTCTGAAAAGGACGCCTTGTACCACCAGTGCAATAATATACATCCTGGGAACGAGAACAGGCTCTTGCTTCTTTTTACTTCAAAAATCGATATAGGGTAATCAGTTTACTCAGGGCCATGTGAACATTTGCTTTTTGCTTTAACTTGGAGATCTAGCAGGCTGCGCCAGTTAACCAATCTCCAGCTTCGAATAAGTCACATCTGATGATTCATTAACTGTTCATTTTGACAGTCATTTCTAGCTTGGTGAGCCAAGTATGGATGCAAAAAATAAGTACCGTTTAAATTATGTGACATCTTGCTGGCGTTCCTGGTGGATATGAGATTATTTTCTCAGTATAGGTGCTGTTGGTTGAACCTGTGAAGTGAAGTGGAGGACCAGAGATACTTGTTGCCATATACGTCTGCCAAAGGCTCTCCGGTGTTGCATGGTTTCTGCGGTGCATACTGTATCTCGTGTTATATTTAGTTTTGTATTTTACGGTGCCAAAGAAATAGCTCATGAGCTAACCACAGTAGCAATGCCAGACTCCTTCCTCTCTGCCTCCTCTTATCTGTTATTCTGAAAATCTCAGTGTTTACGACAAAGTAGCCCAGTAGTTGGCTCATTTGTGCTCCCTACAAAATCTGGTGGAGCATCTCACAGTAATCTCGCTCTAGAGGCTATATGAATTTGTGTTTCTCTTTAGAGGTTGCAGACACTCATCTCAGTCCATTTTCCTTTTGAAAAACACCCACAGCTGTGTCCCTCTCTTATCTCAGCCTGTGTATCTCATGAGGGTGCAAAGGTGATCACAGCAAATACGCACAAGATGACAGTGAACTGAGTTTTGAATACCATTCCATTTTCTTTCTTTTTTTCTGCTGACTACATTCCCACTTTACTCTCCAAAAACAGCTTGAAGCAGGCATTTCTCCTGTGCTGGCACAGCACTCACACAAAGCAAGAAGAAAGGTGCCATGTGAAAGTAGATCGAGGGTGAAAAAGCAGTAGTCAAAGTCGGGCTACGCTCGCTGATGTGATGAGCCTACTGACAGTCTCAAATTTCCCAGAAGGCAATTCACACATGCACGCACACACAATCACACTTCTTCATTTGGAATTATTTCAGTCTCATTCTAAAACAGGAGGCGCAGCATCTAAAAGCACGACTCTTGCACGAGCATGAAAGTACAACTCCAAATTAAACTCAGCTGATTTCAAAGTAATTATAAAATTATCCCAGCTCCTTCTACACGTGCAGAGGCACAGCGAGGAAGATCAGCTGCAGTGCCTCGGCAACTCCATTACCTTGGCTCGAGTTAATTAATTGCATGTGACAGGCAGAAGTATAAAGGTGAATGAATGTGCCCCTCATCTACATCATCTCCAAAGTCATTTACTAATACAGTCTGTGATCGCTGGCCCTGATGTCAACACGAAAAGAATGTTGATGTTGAAAGATACTGCAAAACCCTGCATCACGTTGAGTGATGAAATCTCTCCAGTAGCTACAGACAGCATCGACACCAGAGTGAAGAAGAAAAAAGGGAATGTATGACTACAAGGACAATAAGCTTCAAACCCCTTATTTCGGGGTCATGTTAGTAAAGCATTGGATCGTACATATAGGTGTGCTTTCCCTTTTCTCACGTTACAGAAAAAAAAATCACTTACTTGCATTAAGAACATTTGTACCAGAATCAAAGAAAAACCACCACATGGGGCTGCTTGAATCTTTTAAAAAGGACCTCAAATCAACACGCGACTCTTCATTATTATGCAGAACAACAACCAGTACATATTAAATTTCTTCAAGACCTTTTTTGTCATTATTGTTAATGACTATTCTGTTTGTTTATGATTTCCTTCTTTGACTATTGTGCAGTCAAACACAGGCAGCCCCTTTTCTTTGACTCTTTGCAGCGACAGTAAAGGCATTCATTAACTCATTATACATATTAAAGACACAGCAGGCTTCCGTCATGAATGCATAAAAATAAAAGTAACTGTAGATTTCAGTGTGTGCTTGTTTGTCGGAGTCAAAACTTAATAAATTGAGTGAACTCAGCACGTGCTATTCAGACAGAAAGACACGAAGCAAAAGGACTGCAGGAAGTGAAACGAAAGCCACTTGTTGCTGCTGAATTAGCCTTTCAGCTGTTTTTTAAAGAAAAAGCAAGTTATTGCTTATGTTAACAAAAAAAATAGTAAAAATGTAACTTACAAAAAAAGGCGCTCCTTCCTACCGAGGGTAAACTTGGAAAAAGATGTTGAAAACACAACTTTCCTCAAAACAATGTGAAGATATGGCTCAAAAATTGAAAAGTAAAAGGCTTTTAAGATCACCAAAAAGACATTTAGAAAAAGACAGCCCTTTTCATCCAAGTTTCTTTGAAAAGATAAAGGGCACACTTCCTCCTCAACAGCTCTACAGACTCCTCAGGCAAACAGCAGATTCAGCCAAAGACCTTCCTGTGATGTGACCTTGTTAAACACTACATCACAATGCTGTTGTAGCATGTGGGAACCATAAGTTGTGATTGTCCCGAGGCTTGTACAAATGAGCTCCCCGTTCAGCACACACTGAGCAGAACCACATCAGAATAAATGTACATATGCATTTAATATTTTAACAAATGCTGCTGAGTAACATTACCTTGTATAACTGGAGTGGATGTCTAACACCACCCCACAGCCAAAAAAGCTTGTTCTTTTAAAAGGAGGAAACATAAAATGTGTTTGTAATTTTATAAAAAATATAGTTAGGTGTCTAATTAAATGTAGCATTACTTTAGTAGCCCCCAAAGTCAAGCTTAGCATCAATCCTGGTGGATCAGCTGACACCTTTCTCCATATCCAATTGATAAATTTCATATATGGCCAACTTTTTGACCTGCTTTAGCTTGCCTATGATTACTCCACACTCCAACCCACTATGCAAACCACCACCACTCCAGTCTTTCATGCTTGGTTAGGCCCAGTCACACCGGTCTAGAGACCAGTCGGCAACTGTCTGGAAACCACCTGTAACCAGGGAAACGCCTATGGGTACATCACTGTTGCTAAGTTCTAAAGACTTTAATGAAGCCAAATTTTGATTGGGTCTAAAATGCAGTGTTAACAACACACATGCATGTGTGGTACACAAATATGCAACTTAATAATCAGCTTCATTTGTTAAATTCAAAGATTTTGAATTTTATTTAACAAACTATGATCCAAAAAATGAAACCCTTGTGTCAGTGACTAACATCTTTACACATTTGATCTGGTGTTGAACCATTGTATTTGACTTTGATGGAGATCATTTACCTGGAACAAAGCTCCCCTGGACAACATCCTTATATGCCCACCAACTGTCATCAAGCTTGGATGTAATAGGCTGAGCTGCAGGGAAAAAGAGAAGGAGACAACATTTTATAGCACTTTCACGCATCAATCCCACATCAGTTTGACTCTGCTTAACCTACAGACTGGAATGAAATAGGTTACGCAAACACTGTTAACGCCTCTGCAGCTGTAACACTGCAGACAATGACATGGACGTCACTACCTGACGCAACTCCCTTCTCCCTAAATAGTCCACAACTTTAGTAAATTTAGCACTACTATAAAAAAAAGTGTACCCCTTGTTTTGTACAAAATGATCTGTATAATATAGAATCTGAGGATAAAAAGATGGAGTAGTTAGTGCTGTTCCCTCGCAGCACGAAGGTCCTGTATTTGACTCCACCACCTGCATGTAGGGCTGTGCAATATGACCAAAATCTCATATCCCAATATAAGACATTTCTCATCCCGATAACGATATATATCACAAAATTGTGCTTTTTCTGTCAATTCTGTGAATCTCAGGAAACTCAACTTGCGTGAAGTGTTTTCAGCGGGACGTCGTGTACCTGGAGTCGTGTGTTTTGACCAATGTTTATATATTTTTAGATATAACCTGTAAAGGCCGCCATTTTCTTTGTGAGTATTTATTACACGGCGTGCTGCTGGTAAAAGCTTGTTCTAACGTTTGAGTCTAAGGTTTATTTTGAGCACCTGACGGCTCTTTTTTGCTTCTCATCCATAAACTCTATCCATACTCTTCTACAGGATTCTTGCATAGGTGGTAGAAGAGGTTTGTCATGTTTGAGTCTGTGGTGGGGATCAGTTTGCAGCAAAATTTGCATAGTACAGCTTTCTGGTCCATGTCAGACTTTTCATAATCAAACCATGTCCATGCTACAGAGGTAGCCCCTCGTTTAGGAATAAGGGCCTTGATTTGTTTTGACTGGTCCTTCTGTTTGGAGCTACCTGGTTCTGCCTCATCTTCACTGGCCATGCTGGTATTCTCTGTCCCTGCATCCACATAGTGACCCATCCAAACGATGAAAAATTATTGCCGTAAACAGTGTATTTTGCAACACCACGAAACAAACAATAGTGTATAATATGAAACGATAAATGTTTTCATTTCCTCATCCAATATATTTCATCATATCGCACAGCCCTACCTGCCTGGGTTCTCTCCAGGTACTCCGGCTTCCCCCCACAGTCCAAACACATGCAGTTAGTGGGGTTTGGTTAAAGGGTGATTCTAAATTGCCCATAGGTGTGAATGTGAGCGTGAATCTGTGTTGTTCCTACATCACATTGGCAGATTGTCCAGAGTGTACTCTGTCTAGGGCTGTGCGATATGGCCTAAAATCCATATCGCGATATAATCTGAAGCACATGCGGTAACGATATATATCGCGATATATTCTTTTCTTCTGTATAACGTATTTTCCACACTATAAGGCACACTTAAAATCCTTTAATTTTCTCAAAAATCGAGAGTGTGCCTTATGTATGAATTCTGGTTGTGCTTACTGACCTTGAACCGATTTTGGCGTGCAGAAATCTGTTAAAAAATGTTTTGATCGATTGTCACAGCATTACGGCTGCCGTAGTGAGGAACTTCGCGGAGTAATCTTGGTCCAAAACTCCGTCCGCTTCAGGTCCCAAATCAAACGAACACTGAGAGTTAAAAACAGTCTAAATTCTTTCATCTTTAATAAAATCATCAGCATTGCTGCTTTAGCAGGCGTAACAATTAAGTTTAACATCCATGCATCCATGAAAACAGAATTTATTAAATTTAACGGAGTTAGAAGTTAACAGGAAGTTAGCTCGCTAGTTTCCACCTAAACATGACATGCCATGTTCTGACTGAGAGATTTTTGAAACTAATTAAAACGTACAGCTCTGCTATCACTTCCAACATAAATGAAGACAGGAAACTAAACAGCAGTGGCATTTGCAGGGTTACTGAAGTTGGACTACCTGGTATATAATGTTGTGCTACGTGATTGCTAGCAACACAGCTATGTTAGCATAACATTAGCACAGTGAAGCTGGAGGATGAACGCCAACTTTTCTTCCACTCGATAAAAGTTAACGTGAGGGATTCTGGTCATTAGGGACAAATGTAATCGCATAGCAGGATGCTATACACGGGCCAAACGTCAGTCAGGAGAACAACTGAGATTATTCATCCACAATACGAGGTTAGTTATTAATATACTGCAACAACATGGGAATAGAGCAGCTGCGAGAGAATTCAACATTAATGAATCAATGTTACGGAAGTGGAGGAAGCGCCGTTTTTGGCTTTTCACCATATTTCAAAAGTGCTTCATCTCTTTGCTATGACTGTCGCCCGGCATAATTTGCAGATGATAATGGTTGGATGCTTCCGACCAAAACAGGCGCAGCTTGATTACATCATCAACATGCGCTATCGCAATAGACCAGTATAGTCAAAATCTCTATTGTTGGCCAAATTTATATCGTTTCTATCGTATATCGTTTCTATCGCCCACCCCTAACTCTGTCTAATACTGAGAACTGAAGACATGAATGGGAAACAAACAGTGCAGAGAGACTACAGCAGCCCAGCGGAAGGTATCTAAGGCATAAACAGATGTAAGTGTTGCAGCAGAGGCTGATGAGAAACAGGAAAAACAGGAAAAATAGTAAGAAGTGAACTGCAGTTTTTTTGTTCATCCAATTCCCTGCATCACGAAAAAAGAAAATGTAGTATGGTCCCAGGATAAAAAAAAAAACTGGCTTCACTCTGGCCCTGGCTTCTGTCATTCGAAGAGAACTGCATCTGATCGTGCCGGCAATTATTTGGCGCCTATATGTATAACTTGGAAAACTAGAAATGCATTAATTGTAATTTTTAATTTTCTTGGCCAATCCTGGTTTCCTGTTTTGCTCCTGCCAATTCCAATTTTGGCTGATTTAGATCTTTCAAGAACTACAATCCACTGCTTACATAACTTTAAGATTTCGTTAACAGAATTTTCAATTCATGTACACAATAAAACAATGATTTCTATTGTTTTCTAAGACTGCAACCAATTACAGTGACTATCAAGAAAATCTCACGAGTTAGTCCAGGTTACTGGAAAGGGCTTTTCATATAAATAACATCCAGTGGCAGTGAGAACACTATCCTTTGGTTTGAGTTTGTTTCTGTGCTACTTTAACTTTTTATTAGCTAGCTAGCTTTGGCACTCCATCCTCTTTTCCATTTTCCTCTTTTATCGCAGCAAAAATGCCAAAGTTTGAGCCTTAAAATCACACTCCAAAGCAGGTTTTTGACATCATCGTAGCTGCCTCCATCTTTTATACTTTCTGTTTATTCATCTATCATAAGAATCGCATATTCTTCCTGTTTTAGTAAGGTCTCAGTCACACAGGTCTAGAGACCAGTCAGCCATTCCCAGCAACGTCTCCTCTCAAGAGAAAATTGTATATCAACCAGTTAGCCTTACCACTGAAATCAACACATTTCAAAAGGTGGAACTTTTAGTTTGGAGGCAAATGGTCTCCAGTTGCACTTTGTATCAGTCTTTTTCAAGTTTCACTACGACTCAGTGGTTAGTTACCGAACATTTGCAGATAAGTTGATGTCTTCCATGCAAACTGTGTAATCGCAATCGCAAGGTTTTCAGTGCACTACCTCTTTCCAAATGATTTCACCTAGCAACAGCAACCACTCTCCCAGAACCACTCACCAATTCCTCAGGGAAAACTCATTTTTCCCTAGCAACCACTGGTTGCCAGGCGGTCACTAACCGTTCCCTAGGCCTGTGTAGCTGTGCCCTGAAGAGTAGCTACCTCCAACATGTGTGCCAAAACTACTACATCTGTTCACTGGAAACACTGGCACCAGATTGATGTCCAGTCCCAGGTAGACAGCAAACAAGTTGGCCCAGCTGGGAACAGTGTTGTGTTCAATATTATTAAACTGGGAAACTGGGAATGCATACAAACAAAGTAAAAACTCAAATTATACTTTAAAGCTAATATTATAAACAGCACACATTTCTAACAAACTTAATGCTAGCAAACTGACATGTCCTAATCTAATGATCACATTAGGAGTAAAGGTGACAAACATGCTGCATAAACAAGTTGAAAGTAGTAGAACTTTGACAGTCTGGCAGAAGGTACAGCAAAAATAGCTGATATTTAAACTAGAGGGCTAAATGAAGAAAGCAGGTGCAGGTGTGCAAAGAGGGTGCAGTCAGCTGTTTGAAACACTGAGGATGTCTCGGGCACCTTCAATGTGCAATGTTTGGCTACAGTTAAATGGTATGTTTTAAAGTAAACATGAGAGACAGGTAGGGAAAGAAATAAGGGATTATGTCACCATGACAGATAAATGAACCAGAGTCCTGTAAATGATTTGAGGAAATATAATAACTACAAGTACTAGAATTTCATTCATCCAAAACTCTTGAGACCAGCCTGCAATCACAACTCACATATATATATATATAAGACTATCTATCGATAGATAGATAGATAGATAGATAGATAGATAGATAGATAGATAGATAGATAGATAGATAGGTGTGTGTGTGTGTGTGTGTGTGTGTGTGTGTGTGTGTGTGTGTGTGTGTGTGTGTGTGTGTGTGTGTGTGTGTGTGTGGAGAGAGAGATGTAATTAAGCTTTCAGTGTAAGTCAAACTGGAGATTTGCTTATGCATGATACATTTATTCCTATGGAAGTTGGTGGTGCACAATTCCTCACACCGTGTATTGTGTGTTTCTAGCCTCAGGCTACCTCTGACTGGGGATTTGCTCAGTTACCATCCAACTCAACACGTTGTGATCAACCTACCTGGCAGCAGCAGCACAATTATGTGATGGCTACTTCAGAATAGCAGAACCAGGACACTGACATGTTACAAACGAATTGCAACATGTCAGAAACAGTCGATGCGAAGTCGATGCAGTTAACTACTGAGTAGGTGTGCTATCCTTTCCAAGGACGACTCACATTCCCCATTCTAATGACCTGCATGTCTGTGGACTGACAAACATATTCTTCAGATCTGAACACTGATGTAATAATTCTATTATATTACTACTAACTGGAATCCGATGCTGTAACTAATAATATTATTATTATTATTGAAAAGGTGTGCATACTTTCTTCAGGTAAAATGCTCGGGCCTGATTTTAGCACAAAATTGACTGCCCCTGACTGATTTCAGAATTCATTTCAAGCACAGTTGGATGCCTGATTAACTCCTGAAGCAGTCCCCTACTTTAAAGAACAAGTATCAGCCAGTACTGTCCCCTTGCACCAAAAACATATTATATTTATATTTTATAAATATAAATTATAAAGGTTTTTTCTGCTAGAACCAAGTGTATGCCACCACTACTCTGCACACATCTGTAAAGATGTCGACACAGAGAGCCGCAGCCAGTAGCTGTCTGCTAGGCCTCACCTTCATTAATCAGCAGGTGCTCATACCTTGTATTTTGCATTTTAATTTAATTATCTGACAAATAATATGACCTACTGACCTATGACAGAGACCATTCAAGAAGTTTGTCTTTCCGCTTTGGTGATTTCATTTTCTTTGCATTTTTTAATCTGTAACTTAGCATTAATTAGCAGGTACATATGTCAGTTGCATCCATAAAGTTAACAGATACAGCTTGCTAACAACCCCGAATGTGGTCATTTGTCAATATGGAAGAAAAAAAAACATGGGAACAACCAAAATGCTATCATTCATGGTTTAAAATGCAGTTTCTAGGAACCAATGTGGCATCCACTGTTGATATACAGTCTACCGTTTTTCCACTTTTAAATGCAATCAGTCAATTAAAGCACCTTCCATGCAGGTTAGTTCAGTTACTTTACAGATGACTATTGAAGTGAGACACTAAATCACTACTACCTCTTTAAAACTGATCATTTGAGAGAAGAGTGAAATTAAAATATTTGACTCTGAGCCACCCGGTTAGCCCATTAACATGCATGGCTTACAACTCAAACGTTTCTCCTTTTTTGCCATGTTTTATCACAGTGTCTCCACCGAACTGGGTAATTTATACCCAGCCTAATTTGAAATGAAATGAAACATGAAACATGGGCAATGTGTGGAGTGGTACTGATCAGAATGGCCTTTATTGGGGAATTGACACTGTTGTTAGCCTATTCTTTGAGCATCTTTATAGTTTCATTCTGATTTGGAACTATTGTAATGAAGTTATGATACATTATAACGTGTTTATTTGCATTGTTTTTCTTTTGAAGCCTGCAAATCAATGTGAAAATATAATTATGACCAGGCCAGCCAGTCATGTTTTGTTAAGAATCTAAGGTTGGCTGCCTCGACACTGATGAGTAGGAAGGCTTGACTTGTGGGAATCTTGACTAAATGGGTGGTTACCCCTGCTGACAGCACCGCACAGTAGAGCCCTCTGACACATGGGCAGTGAAATTCATGAGCTATATATACTCACAGAGCCTTTGTAGTTTGGGTTCAGGCCACTGTGAGTAGCCTAATCTGAGCTACTACCTCTGTAAAGTGCACGTGTGTGTGTGTGTGTGTGTGTGTGCGTGTGTGTGTGTGTGTGTGTGTGTGTGTGTGTGTGTGTGTGTGTGTGTGTGTGTGTGTGTGGTTTTGATGAGAGTTCTGCAGCATGCATTTCATGGTCAGGCTCACACCAGCGTGCTGCCGTATGTCTCTGTGCGAAGAGCCTGTTGACTCATAAAACACACTCAAAGATGAGTAGGCGATGATTTACCTAATTGGCAGATTACTATAGGTCTTTTATCAGCAGCCTAAGTCACTATTATGTAACATTTCAGCAGAGTCTATCTTCTATCACACATGAATGTAGTGTACCCATGCTCCCTTCTATTCCTCATTTGTTAAAAGCTGTGAAGGATGCTGGCTTCTTTCGCTTCCTTACCTGATGAAGTGCAGATGATATATGTTTGCAAAATCACAGCTATATCCCAAACGACATGCATTCTTCGTTTAATTCCTGCTCATTTTCTGATGCTGCTGCTGAGTCGCACTTGTAGATAACAACACGGCCAAACTTTAAGCATTTTCCCCCTCCTCTTCTTCTTTTGGAGCTCGTTATCCCCGTCTCGCTCCTCCCGTGGAGCGCCGTGATGGTTTCAAGCCTCGTAGGACAGATCCGTTCTCACGGCTTCGTCCTCCTTCGCTTTCCGGTTTGGTGTTCGGGCAACATTTCGGTCTTATATTTTTAACAAAATTATTTTTACCAGCGTTCGTCATACATTTATCTCTTAGTCAGTGTGTTCTGTCCTTATAAAATGTCAGCCGTGAAATCCGTTCATGATGCACGCTCCGCTTGTGTTTGGGGCGGGTGGGTGTCTGTGGCGCACCGCCCGCCTGCAGCAGATCAGCAAAACTTCACTGACGACGCAAAACGAACCGAGAGCGCACAATCTGACAGAGAAAGACGCACATTCAAGATAAAACTACATAACAGGGTTATGTCTGAAAAACCAGTGCTCTGTAAATAACTGCTTAAAGAAGGATCATTTAAAAAATAAGCTGAAACATGTTTAGTCTCACTGGCAAGCCGTGCAAAGTGCGTTAGAGCAGGTCCACATGGATAGATGAAGAAAACTTAAAAAAACTAACAGAAACAATAACTTTCACATTGTTTTATTCCGACTTCCACGTTTAATAAGTCAAATTCCTGACTGACATGCTGCCACAATAACTGCTGACACTCACTGAGTTAGACCAAGATACAACAACATGCCACAAATCATCCAACTGGCTGCAGCGTGCTGTCTGTAGATGGCCTTGCTAGATGATACATAAACACGCTCCGACTTTGTCCCGTGGAAGTTGTGCGACCTCTGGCGTTAGCTGTAAGTTACTATAACTAAACCCCGTCTCGATCCACGCCTTGCTCCTCTCATATAACAAACAACATGGCGACGGAGAAAAGGCTCAGCGTGTGGCTTCATAATAAAAGTTCGTTAATTGGCGTGATTTCAGGATGGAGCAGCGAAGGATTGAACCACCAAGTAGTTCATCATTTTTGGACTACAGCTTAGATAAGAGTTCATTCTCCTCAAACACATGGCAGGTTGTGAATTGTATAACTTAGAATTTATATTACGATTTCATTAAGTGTCACAAAACTGCCATCATGATATTGATATCATCAGTATCAGTGATCATACATGGGTAGCATGTATCAGTCACTTTTTACTAGCATATATTATTAAAAATGTAACATAGTGCACCAATAAATATTAACAAGAGCACTTTGAGAAGCAGGACAGTCTGGATTGCTAAGGTCAATTACCAGCTACAAGCCAGGGGGAAAACACACCAAGGTCAGAAAGATGTTCACATTATTATTTAAAACTTCTGTTAAAAAATAGCCACGTTTTTTGGTTTGTTTGTTGTTTATTTATAAAGGTTTTACACGAATGTGAACTTTATTTCTCTCATGATAAATTATGTTAAACTAGTCAGCTAGTTATCACTGGGCTGACTTAAATACATGCATCTTTTATTAGGACTGTTCATTTCACAGGTTGTAGTTGTGGATGTGATGCATATAATTACTTGTGTAGCACAAACTGTTTGGCATTTTAATTATGTATGTTAAACTCAGTGATAGCACAGCCCAGCTCTTTGGAAGTCCCACTGTGGGGTTTTATTTGTTTTGGGGGGGTCACGTGCATACTTTAATGCATTTTAAGATGAACACAAGGATCTTGTGTTCTTCCTTCCAAATACTGATATGAATAAGAGCTGCTCCAGATAATGGTGTATAGTTGGAGTTGCTACAGCAGCAAAGGGCTGTTTCTGCTGTAGCATACACATTGCACATTGGTCAAAAATAAGACACATAACACACTGCCAGTACTTTAAATGATGATTTATATATGGGTTCTGTTTTCATGTAGCTTCAATATTATCATCAGTAGTATCATCATGAACCAAAGATTTACGCTGCCCGAACAAGAAACCGAGCTATGGTTCGCCAGCCTTCCTATAGAGGAGGAAAAAGGAGGGTGTGTTAGCTTTTCTGTAAGTCACACATTTATCCATTTTCCATCCACATCTTTCTGTAATACACAGATATGACTTTTTTTTAACTTCTGTTACAAATCAGCCTTCTCTACAGAGACATACAGTGACCTCATAGATGACGTGCTGAAAGATATGTGAGAATAGTGACCTACATTGACAGCAATGCAAGATTATGCCTATTTCTTTTACGTCTCACTCCGTCTCACTTGACACTCCGTCGCACTCGAAGCTATCCCTACCACTTATTATGTCTGCGGAGAGCAGCTTTGTTTATCTCCTTCAGCAGAGTTTCCTTGTTGTTCTTCACATTTTCTTTCGCCATCTCCAACACAAACTTGATTTTTTCCTGGCTGAAGGGACGCTGGAAGGTGGAGAACTCATCCATCTTTGCTTTGAACTCCTCTGCATCTATCAAAAAAGCAGTAAAGTGCCTCAATCACCTATTCTGTTTATCACAATAAGCTTCAGTTTGCAGCACTATGTAGGTTCCTCATCCTTTTAGACCTTTTGGACCTCTTTGGCAACAAGAAATAGCAAATAAAGCTATATATTTTTTAGATATCTTTTTTTTATTTTTTTATTTGCCTGTCCCGTTTGGCTTTTTGGCATCAGAATTATTGTCTAAAGGCTAAGAAAGATGCCCAACGGATTTACTTTACCAAATAGACCATCCCAGCCTTGCTGTAATGGTCTATTTGATTCACCTTTTATTCTTTATTTTATTTTATTTTCACTTGCTAAATACGGGACAGATTTGACTGGGGAAAAGAAAGGGGAGAAAGAAAGAGGGAAAGAAAAACAGCGGAGAAGAGGGACGGGGATAAAGGACAAAAAACAAAAACCAACAAAATAAGCAGACAAAAAATACATATATCAATCACCTGGATCACCTGTTGAGAAAGAAAAAAGAGAAAACAAGCAGAAGAAAAAAGAAAAGAGCAACATAATAAGCAACATCACGATGATCTATGTGAATATAACAGTAAATACTAAATATTAAACATTATTGTGCAGCACGTAAGATCGACAGCGCACAGTGTACTTTGAGGTAGCTGCCAAAAAGGGTGTAGTTTGTGTGTGTGAGCACCCGTGTGTACACCTGTGAGCATGAGCGTGCTTCTTTTTAAAAGGTTCCTTCATGTAATGATCTGCTAGAGGGTGTGGAGGAGCCTCAGCCCCGTCCTCCAGGGTATGAAGCAGGTATGGAGGAGATCAAAACTCAGGACATCCAGAGGCCCTCAGAACACAAGAGACCAAGGAAGACTAACAGAGGGGCAGCCGCGCCACTGTCCCAGAAAGAGCTGAGGAAGCCCCAGATGAGGGCTCACTCAGCAGCCGCGGAGCAGAAGCCAGGGGGGTTGCAGTGACGCGCCCGTGAGCTCCGCCGGCAGCCAGCTGTGCCTGAGTGACCGAGCCCCAGGCTGAGAGGCCGAGGGCACCCCACCCTCAAAGTGGCCCGAGCGAGCCCCAGGCTCCAGGCCCCGACAAGCAGCCACCAGGAGTGAGCCGGTGTGTACCTGGACGCCCATCCCCGGACACAAAGAACCACCAACGCCTGAGGGCGTCTGCCACTGGCAGGGGAAGTGGTGGGGGAGATAGGCCTCCATACCTTGGAGGGCCTGAGATGTCCCCAGAGAGGTGGCGTCTGATACCCAACCTGACATATAGACACAGACATACAGGCACACACAGATACAGACATCCATTCCCACCCTCATGCTCTCATATGCAATTACTCAACACTCACCCAACGTGGAGACAGACATAGAGAGACACTGTACACACAATCACACTCCCAAAGCGTACTCTAAGCCCCAGGTCTAGGTACCTTTGCCCCTGGAGGGGGAAACTGCACCCAGACCCAGGTAGTGTTACCCTTTTCCCTGCGGTGGAGAGAAGCAGACTGCCCGACTCGGCAGCAGCAGGGAGGCCCCACATTCCAGACCCCAGTTGGACAGCCAACTCCTCCTCCCAGCCCCCCCCCCGCTCCAGCAGGCCGCAGAGAACGGGGGGGTGTTGTCATGGTCCTGAGTCTGAGGACTCAGTGTTTTGTGTTTCCTTATGCTTTTGTTCATTCCGAGTGTGTATTCTGTTGTGATTTTGCCATTTGTTAGGTTTCTGTTCTTTGCCTGCCTGCTCCCACTTCTCTGTGTTCCCTCTGTCTGTCCATGGTGTTATTGTGTCTGCTCATGAGTCTGCCTGTCATGTTCAGTGTCCTGTCTGGTTCTGTCTGTTAATTTCCTGTTTTATTCTGAAGGTTCATGTCTGATGTGAGTGTGTTCAGTTTACATTTCCCCTGTCCCGTCAGCTCTGATTTCTCCCAGCTGTGTTGCCCTCCTGTCTCTTATCCCCTGATTACTGGTGTGTGTATTTAAGCCCTGTGTGTTCTCCTGCCTGTTGCCGGTTCGTCTGTATTACTCCATGTAAGTCTGCGCTTTTCTGCATTCATCTGTGTCTCTCTGCGTTTTTGTATCCTCCGTCAGTCTGCGTCTCTCTGCCTTTCACCCCGTGTCCTGTGGATTTCTAGTTGCTCTTTAGTTTTCCCAGTTTAGGTTTCCGTTAGTTTGTCTCATTATTCGTTTTCTGTTCCTGCCACTGACACCTTGTAAATAAACTCCACTAATCTTTTCATACACTGCTTGCTCTTGGGTCCTTTTTCCAACTCCACACGGCTCGCCTCGGCAGCCGTGGCATGTGTGAAGACTCCAAACCTCCCTCCACCCGCTCATTGTAGTGTTGATGCATGTGTGTTCTAAGGTCCATTTAAAACCCAGGAGGGCATGGAGCTACCTGCCAGAGAGCAGCAGGTAAGCGCATAGCCCCTCCTGATAGCCCTCAATGTCTACATGTATTTAAAATTGAGAGGTGGGCAACGGCGCCAGGGGTGAGGTGTACACCCTGATGGTCTTTTGGATTCCATGTAGCGTGCCCACCCCCAAGATCCTATATGTATGTGTTATGAGAGTGTGAGTAATGGGAATGTCTAAGTTGTGGGATAAAATTGAGGCACAAGAAGCCAGAAGGGGACAGAGGGGGGTATGCCTCCCTTGCACCCTGGTGACACACCTTTACCCCAAGGCCCTGCATGTGTGGGTGATTGTGTTGGAGCGGGAAGAGGGAGGCAGCTGGAGTTAGGGAGGGAAGGAAGGGAGGGGCAAGTGACCCCTCCCTGGGGCCAGCTCCCCCACTGACCCCAGTAGGCACCCCCATACTCTGCAACCCGCCAGGGAAAGGGGGCCCAGGCCCATCCGGACCGGGGCCCAGTTCAGCAGCGCCGCCTGGCCCCACCTCGGAGAAAACTTCACCCACCCCGTCATCCACTCATCTTCCAGACGACACAAGACAATAGACGCCCAGGCTGAGATCTTCCTCCACCTCTCCTATATCTCCCCCTCCTGCAGAGAGAGTCCCTGAAGAGAGGAGACCTCCTGCAAGATGTAACAGCCTCCCCCATCAGTTGAAGAGCCCCCCAGATGGCTCAATGTACTGGCAGTCCCCTGCGCCAGGGCTGGGCCCCCATACACCCACCCGCCCACAACCCCAGCAACACACCAACCAGGACCCAAGCCCCCAAGGCCCAGCCAGGGCCCCAGCCCAGAGACGGAGCACCCCCAGAACCTCACGCCCATCCCGGACCCACCCAGGGGCAGCCAGGCTACCAGGTCAGTAACTCACATCCGTCAGCACAGACCCTCCCCTAGCCCCGCTGCACGCAGCCACGAGGAAACCATCACCTAAGAGCCAACAGAGCCCTTAATAGGCCATGACCGCAACCCCGGATTGAGCCCTCCAAGGAAGATGCTCCTGGGTATCCCCCCGACGCCCCAAGCCTGTCCCTACCCCCACACCAATCACAGCAGTGAAGGTGGGACCAAACTATGACCACCCACCCCTGGTTAGAATTAAGATTATTTTTATTTTTCCAGTTCATGAGGACTGTTTTCTTGGCTATGCATAGGGCAGTGAAAACCATATGGGCTATATTCTTTTCTGTAGTGACATTATCTAAGCTGCCCAACAAACACACTAAAGGGAAGTTGGAATGTTAGATTTCAGACACTTTGATAAGTCTTCACATATCGTGGATATAATTGTCCGGTGAATTGGTTTGGCAGTGTGAGCAGTTGTTGGTAGACGTAAAGCCCATCTTGAACATCCGATGACCTGTATAGTGCACTCTATGTAGTATTTTGTATTGAATTAATTGAAGACTGGGATTTCTAATTAGATGAAAGGTTTTTAAGCAAATCTGAGACCAGAAGTTTTGGTCTAAGTTAACTGATAAATCCGCTTCCCATTTTGCATTAGGAAGTGATATTGATTCATCTGTTTTAGAAAGCATTCTGTATATTTTGGAAAGTAATTTGGGGGTTTTAAGAGTAAGAAATTGAACCACACTTGGTGGTGTTTGTAGTTCAACTTGACCCGGTTTAAATTTCTTTTTTACTATGGATTTAATTTGTTGATATTCTAAAAATCTTTTCTTCTTGATCCTATATTGTGTAACTAGTCTGAAGCATTCATGTCGTTGGATGTTTGAGCTGATAAATGGTAGATCTGAAATCTCTAGATTATTGCAAAGTGCTTGTTCTACATCTAGCCAAGGTTCATCTAAGAGGGTATGTTTTAGCCATCCTGAGATAAACTGAAGCCTGTTGGCTAGTAGTGCTGAAAGTTAGGTAGTTCTAATCCTCCTTTATCCTTGGTCTTTTGTAGTGTTTTTAAGCTTATACATGGGGGTTTATTTTTCCAAAGGAATTTGGACATGTATGAATCCAGAGATCTGAACCAATCTTGTGGCGGTTTAGTTGGGATCATTGAGAATAAATAATTTATTTTTGGTAAGACCGTCATTTTTATAGCGGCAACCCTTCCCATGAGTGATATGGGTAAACATTTCCATCTAGCCAGATCATCTTCTACCTTCTTTAAAAGTGGGATATGGTTTCATTTAGTCAGATCTGCAAACTTGGGAGAAACATTAATACCTAAATATTTTATATTTCCCGATTGCAGTGGTGTAGAAGAAGAATTATGGAAGGAGCAATTAATCGGAAGGACTGTAGATTTTGACCAGTTAATTGAGTAATCTGATATTCTTGCAAAAGAGTTTATCAATTCAATCACCCCAGAGATATTGGTTTGTGAGTTATGGAGAAAGAGTAACACATCATCCGCATAAAGGCTGATTTTATGTTCCACGTTCTTGCATTTTATGCCCTTAATTACTGAATTCTGTCTAATTGCTGCTGCTAGTGGTTCAATAAAAATTGCAAACAGTGAAGGGGAGAGTGGGCATCCCTGCCTGGTGCCCCTCAAGAGACAGGAGCTGGAGGATGTTTGGTCATTTGTTCTGACACAAGCTGTTGGGGAGTTATATAATATTTTTAACCAGTTAATGAAAGAGGATCCAAAACCAAATTTGTTGCAAAGTTGCAAATAGAAATTTACTCTATCAAACGCTTTTTCTGCATCTAAAGAAAATATTGTAGTTTCAAGTTTCAAGTCTATCAAATTAAGTAATCTACGTGTATTTGTTGATGAGTGCCTACCTTTTATGAAACCAGTTTGATATTTTTTATATATCTTTAAAAGATGTTTGAGCTGAGTAAACGTGCTGAGTAAAGGTGCTGAAAATGGGTTTTTTTTTGTGTATGTTCAATGTGTTAGACTTGTACATAGTTGACCATATATGATTAAATAATGTTGAATCCTGGATATGGATTTGTAAGCAAGAAATTTGAAATAAGGGGGTAGGAACAAGAAAAGTGTAAACTTCATCCTACTCCTTTTCGAGCGCACGCATTCTGTAGACAGATATATACATGAAAACTTGATGATTTTTAAGTTTTGGTTTTGTTTTTTGTTTTTTTCTGTTGTTATTTCAATTATGTTTGCATGTTCGAAATAAAATGATATCTAGCTATCTAAATTATCAGTAAAATGAGATACAAACTGCTAACACAGTTGCTCACCTTGAACCAAAATAAAGGTTATAAAAGGTTGTTTTTTTTCCTTGAATTTATGACCAGCACCATTTCTGCTGTTCCGGAATTCTCCCTTAGAGTGTGGTGTGTCTGTCTATGTTTTTACAAGTGTTTGAAAACTGTTTAGTCAGTTCAGTGTTTTTGTCTCTTTGTTGACAAGCTGCCATTTCAGTAATTCCTTTGTTCATGCTTAATACCTTTGGATACAACCTGACACCTTTTATTTTATGTCTGTAGCTCAGTTACAATGAAAGCACAGCTGCACATTTGGAAACAGACCTTTGCAGTTCCGTCTGTTGAAGAGCGGCATGTAGATGATTGTGGGCTCCTTCTCTTTCCCCTCCAGCACATAGCAGTCCTTCGGCCAGTCACTGTCCTCCAGGATCGTGTCATTTATCTCGGGGAAAGGCTTTTTCATCTCGGCCGCATAGTCTCGGGCAAGAGTCAGAGTCTGATAACAAAGCAGCAGTTGAACACAGTTTCAGACGCAGCACTAAGTACTATGTGGGCATCAAATAACACCCGAGGGATTGTGGCTGCTTTATTTTTTTATCCCTCACCTTGAAACTTTCTAATAAGGCACACTTGAAACAGAATTTTGAAGTTTTAATTAGCGCCTTAATGGTTAACAAATTCTTTAAAGATTGTCAATAAGCTATTTCTCAGAACGAAAACAGTTCATTAGGACTTATCAAGAATTCTAATTGTCTACAAGGTCTCCCTCAGGTATTCCCATTACCCCACAGTCTATAGACATGCACATCAGATTAATTGGTGATTCTTAATTAATCAGTTAGCTGTAATTAGTTGTCCAACTCTTTGGTGATTTTTGAAAAATATTTTTGCATCTCTTTTGCATTTGAGCATAGCTTCTTTCATCACTGCTTCCTCTGCCTTTCCATTCAGGCCACACTGTGGTGCAAATTGGTCTTAGATGAAAGTATGGCCCAGCCTTAGTTTAAGGCTGATACACTTTGAAGATGAAATATTTGGGAACTAAATCATTGGCAGTTGTTTCTTCACAGTAAACATATCAATTAACAATGCATTTATTAAAAGAGGATAATTTAGGAAATTTATGTCCAAGTTTTGGTTTGGATGCTTTGCGGTTGATAAATGGTGTTTAAACGGTTAAAAATTTAATAAAATAAAAAAATAAAAAAATAAACTGTTTTCCCGTAATAAATGAAAGCATCATATATAAACTGCATTTGTATTTACTCGGGTTATCTTTGCCTAATATTGACATTTATGTGATAATTTGAAATATTTATTAAGAAATCAGGAAAGGGGGCAAATATCTTTCCACGCGGCCTTGTTCCACATGGCTGTGCACAGTTATGGCTGTTCAGTAAAGGGCTGGTTGCAGTATATGCAGCACGACACAGTTTCAGGAGAATATAAATATTTGTATTAAACTATAAAAATGATCGATTAGTTACACACACACATCTTACAGTACCTCAAACATATTTCCAGCACTATACTCCGGGGCTATGATCAGGTCAATGTCTCTCTTGTCTCCTAGAAATGAAGGGTACGGTACGTTGATCACCAGTCCAGCATCTATGAGCTGGAGTCTTTCGTTAGAGTAGAGGCAAGCTGGAACAGAGGACTCTGCCCAGAACCAGAGACAGAGAGAGAATCAGCTTTTCTTTCACTAGGTTTCTTCATTGCACTTGCAACCATTATGGATGTCACTGTGACCATTAACACTACAAGCTAACACAAAGCCGAGGGCTACAATCAATTTAAAATGACCAGTTAACCCAACTTCATGCATGTATTTGAACTGAAAAAAACCAAACATGTAAACTGAATTCTCAGTGAATTCAAACCCAGGGGTTTCTTCCTGTGATGCGACAGTGCTAGCAATCCATTTTCTTCTGCTTATCCAATTCAGAGTCCCTGGACACCTTCAGCTCTGTCACCCCCACCTCCTGTCTTTTGTTAGTGCCACTGTCTCCAACCCATACATCACTGCGACTCTCACCACCTTGTAGACCTTCCTTTTCATTCTTGTTTCTATCTCTGTGTCACAAATCACCACTGACACTCGTCTCCTCCCACTCCACTCTGCTAGCACATTCTTTTCCAGCTTGTCCTTCGTTGTTTTGTCGATTGATTCGTATGGCTGACCCCAGGTATTTATTTCACTACCTGTAATCATTGACTGAGCTTTAGATGTGTTTAACTGAATTTGGCTTGTCCAAACAGGCATTTGGGTTATCCAAGCTCCAGTGTACAGCTCTAACTACTTTTGTGAGGTGGTCATTCAGAGGTGGTCTGGGCTGCATACAGCCTCATTCATTTATTAGTAGGTATTCCAGCGTATCCTTGGTCACATTAAAGGACCACCTACTCAGCTGACATGTATGTCACTGGAAAAAGTGCAAAGTGGAAAGTGCAGTAGCTTCTGGACCAAGACAACCCATCAGACTAATTACAAATAAATAAATAAATAAATAAAACCCCAAAGTGAGTAACGCTTTTTAAGGTTGGAGGGCTTGATGGGAATTCAGGGTAATAGGTTGGTCTTGGTAGCCTCTTGAGCTTTGTAGATGTAGATAGATGCAGGTTTACAAAAGTGGACAAGTCCCACTTTTGTAAACCTGAATCCTAATTCAAACATTAGGATTCATCTACTCTGGGAGTAGATGAATCCTAATGTCAGAATTTCTAATCTTAAGTGTCACGTATGTCCAATAGGAATAGTATCACTAGTAGTCCTTTTTCACATTGCCATGATTTTGTGTGAGAAATGACTCATTCAGTGGGAATGGGTCATAATTGTTGCTTAAATTGTCTGACTCACCTTGGTATCGGTAAAGGAAGTTTCCAGTTGTTCCCCACTTCCATTCAGCAATCAGGGGAATTACTTGGTTTATTAGGAAAGAAACTGGGAGAAATACATTTACATGAATAGAGTACAATAAAAACTGTCTTTTCCTCTCCAACACTGACAAGACTGTGTGCTTATCACCTATACTGTACACTGACCGTCTGTTTTGAAAGCTCCATCATCCAAACTTTGGCTCCACGTCTCAACTGCTGCCAGCAGCTCCTGACTCCACTGGTTAAAAAGAGTTTTTCTTTCCTCCATACTCTCTGCCTCCACAGACTCAGTCTTGCTATGATTTACCTTGTCTGGGAAAGATAAGAGTCTAATAGGTACTGCGGCATTTTCAGATAGACATTTGCTGCATGATTACGCCATTACAAAGAAATGTCATAAATCTTTCACGTTCAGTTCTATTTTCCAACTTTTTTTTGGCCTGTAAATATCAGTAGCTACACTCTATTAATTCAGTTCAATTCAAATTTTTTATATCGTGCTAAATCACAACAACAGTCACCTTAAGTCACTTTATATTGTAAGGTAAAGACCCTACAATATTAAAGAGAAAGCCCAACAATCAGCTGACCCCCAATGAACAAGCACTTGGTGACAGTGGGAAGGAAAAACTCCCATTTATCAGGAAGAAACCTCCGGCAGAACCAGGCTCAGGGAACGGCGGCCATCTGCTGTGACTGGTTGGGGTTCTGCTCACATCTACCCAAGTAATGTTCTTTAAGACATTCTTGGAAACATTTACCTTCTAGGATTTTCTGCAGCTTATCCAGGTACATCAGAGCAGTAGTGTCCTTAACAGTTATTCTGGTCAGAGCTATCACTTTATCAAGGATAATCCATACGCGCAGGTACTCCTTAGCAGCACTGTCCAAATGCCCAGACACTAAAACACACACACACACACACACACACACACACACACACACACACACACACACACACACACACACACGCTGAGCAGGTTAAGATAACACAGTCAACATACATGTAGCAGGTATGCTTTTCAAACTGTGATTACCATTCAGCCATTGAGGGACAAAGTCTCTGAGAGTCTCCTCATTAGATATCGCACAGCCTAAAATACCTGTACAATGAGAAAATGATTTTAGATGTTTGTATTTTACACCAGACACTGAAAATCTTCTGTATTAATATTTAGGAATGAAACCTATTTCTTCCTACAGATGAGGAAACATCTACATTGACTCGTGCTTTACATTATATTCCTGGCAGTGGAAGTCGCGTACACCATTGTTCAGTGCAGGCTGCCTCTATGCAATCATACTTTCCAATTAGTTGGTTTCATAGTTCTTTTTTGGCTGGTTTCCTCTAATGTGTTTTAGATGTATAAAAGAATGACAGTCACTCTCACAATATTTTACTAGTATTTGTCTCCAGACCGATTAACTGGAAAGTGCTGTTGAGTTTTCATGCAATAATTTTCAGAAGGATCTAAAGTTATCAGAGTAGTGAGAAAACTAGTCTGGGTCATTGTGGTTGCACTGAAATTTGAACGCTATTTTGTTAGCAGCGGACTGTTGCTTGTCTTGCTTGTTTTGTTGGCTCTGACTGCTGCATTTGACACGGTGGATCACGATCTGCTGATCTCTCAACTAAAGCCTTGTTTGGTCATTTCTGGCTTGGCACTTTCGTGCCTCAGGGATCTATTCTTGGGCCACTACTGTTTTCATCATATCTCCTGCCATCAGGAACAATTTTTCCAAAAACACTTTGATTTCTGACGATTTGCCAGCTCTATCTAGCTTTGAATCACTCTGATAGCTCTTCAGTTGGACTCCTGCTTATTTGTCTTAGCAATGTCATAGATGGCTCTAAATTTGTTATTATGTGCCATTAATTAAATAAAATTGCAAATAAATAATTTATTTATTAAATGTTTTAAATGAAATGAATCAGCATTTAATAAATTATGTAATGATATATTTATTTAATTCATTTTGTCACTCCTGGCTGTCCATATCCTGGCTCCATGCACTGGCTTCCAATTGAATTTAGGATCTATTTTTAAATCCTTTTACTGGTTTTAAATCTTTAAATGGTCTGGCGCCTGTATATTTTTCTGATTTTCTGCAGCCATAAGATCAGACAAATGTACAGCAGCTCTTGTTCTCAGTTCCTAAATCATTTTCTGGGCTGTTCCTACTCTAAGTGCATGGGTAAATAGCATCAGAAAGATGTCTTCTCTTTGTTGGTTGGTTAATGGGCCACTAAATGAAACCACACCCCACTATCCTGAAGCTACAGTTTAGTTTTTCTGTATAAACCCTAATAAATAACAGCAAAGATGATAAATTAAAACAACTTACATTTTCACTAAAAGTCATGTGGCCTTGTACCTTCCTGTTTTCACATAACCTGCAGCCCTGTGAAACTGTGATGTAACATTTGCAAGCATAAGAAGAATATATAGACTGCACAAAATTACACTGTACTGACTTGGCAACAATAGAAAGCACTGAGCCACCATGTTGCCCTTTTGATACTGACAGTTTTGGTGGTTCTCTTGGTGATTTAAAGTGGAAAAGCTTCATCGGATCCGTACTTGAAAGTAAAATCAGCTACATATTCTAGGCATCATCAAACCAATCTCATATTCCCTGTTCAGCCTGTAAACACTCACCCTGTAACTTGACCATGTCCATCTCTTTCTTTTTCTCCAGCAGCGTTCCATTTTGGAATTTGCTGCCCAGGAGAGATGTTTCGATAAAGAGACCCAACTCTGTGAATCCGGCCTCGTGGGGGCTTATCTCAAACCATTTTCCTAAAAGATGCGAGAGTGCATTATAAACCACTTAATAAGGGGCTAATCTAACATGTCTTTATGTATGTATGTACCTTCTATAGGTCCTTGAGTAAAGCAGTGCTTTTCAATAGCACAGTAGATGGGATAAGGGTTTGTGGCATTCCTGTTGGCCTCATCTGAAAGACACCGTAGGTCCATCTGATGGAACACCAGAGATTTCACTGAAAGCCTTAGTCTGTATAGCAGAGAGAGAACTGAATTTCAAATGAGAATTATATGAACTATAGTTTGTCTTTGTGCTTGCACTGGTACCTGTTTCATAATTCCAGCTGAAGTTAAGACCCCCCAGATATCAGCAAGAGAGAAGTGCTCTTCTTTTGCTCTCTCACCCAACCAATCCACAGCTTGCTCAAGTTTAACACTCGGGGAATCAAACAGCCTGGACACTGCCGCATCCATGTTGGTGCTAAATTGTGAGTCATTGTACAAGGAGGCCATGGACCTAACAGATAAAGCAAGTCAGGCAGGTGTATAAGACAGACGTCAATAGGAAAACAATTGTTGCAGATAAGGTGATTGCACCTTGTAGTGATCCCTTTGTTAATTTTTTTTCTTCTTGTCTTCTTTTTATGTTAGACTTGATAATGATGTGTCTACCTGTAAACCTGTAAATTTGTAAAAGGCTGTCCATGATTTAGTGTCTTGCTGTAATCAGTGATTTTACCAGAATAAAACACTATTATTCGTTCACTTTTTATATTTTCACGACTTCTTTAGCTGGTTTCTGTTGCATTTGCAGCCTGTTTCACAAGCACATGCTTGTGATTTGACAGTAAATAAATGATCCTGAATTGAACTGAGGATCTCTTTGCTCATTCTGAGCCAAAGAAATGAACCAATAAAACTAATCATACTAAAACTAGTCCCTAACTGGTACAAAAAGGGGTGCTAGGTGCATGGAGGTGGTAATCACAAAATAATCTAAAAGAAATATAAATCTTATTACGTCAAGCCAAAAGCTAATTAACATAAACAGAAAAACATCCCATATATCAATTAACATGCATGTATATGCACTGTGTGTATATATATATATATATATATATATATATATATATATATATATATATATATATATATATATATAATATATACACACGCTGTATATATTGTTTCTACTTGGCCACTGTAATGACTATTTTATAATATATTCTGGTAAAGAAAGAATTATATTTAATGTTTGTGTCATTGTTTATACCATGTAGACCCCGAAACTCCTCCTAGGTAGAGCAGTGTGTCCAGCAGACCTTCCTTTTCCATTTGATGGAGGGAACCCACCAGACCCACAGCTGCTCGCTGACCCCCACCCGATGCCAACAGAGCAATGTGGGGAACTGAGTCCTGGATGAAAATATGAAGGAGAGATATTATTTGATAGCTGCACTGCAGTTTTTGGATGCAACAATTAATAACCCTTTCACATCTTTATAGTAAATCTGAAGCTACAGCCATCTGTCTGTAACTCAGTTTGTCATAAAATGTCCAAACAGGAAAACAGCTAGCGGTTCTCTGCTTAAAGCCAAAAAAAATCCCCTAATAGCATCTCTAATTAATGCCAACAAAACGATGTGGGGAACTGAATCCTGTTTTCTTCCTGTATACTGTTTCTTGTGTTTCTCTCTGTGTTTTACTCCTCTGACTTTCTCTCTTTACATACATTTTTGCCTTGATTGAGTTTGTTTGTGTCTAATTATCTCCCTGGTGTGTATATAGTGTTGTTGTCTTTTCACCCTTGAATTACTGTGCCTTATGGTGTTTTTTCCTGCTGATTTCTTGTTTTTAGCGTTCCATTTATCTAGCTGTCACTCTGCCCCAGTATTTTGTCTGCATGTGGGCCCACTTTATGGACTACTGCAATGTGGCATGTAAATTATATTCCTGACTCATTGTGCATTGAGATAAAAGATCAAGGCTTCAGGGGTGTCTGCTAGAAAAGCTTTCAAGAAATTTAGTTTTTCCTTTATGTTTTTGTTTGTTTGGTTTTGTTGGGTTTTTTCAGTTCTCTGTTATAGCTTGATTAGCTTGAAGTATGAAAACTACTTGGTCATATTTACCAAAACATCAATTGTTTTTTTAAAGCCCATATATAAACTACACCCTAAAGAACCTCATTCCTCTGTTGTTGTTCTCCCTTTGAAGCCCATTTATAAAATACAACAAAAGGTACTGTACAAGACTGCCAGGAGAAGTCCACAAATCCAACAGAGAAGGAAACTAACATAAATGCAAAGAAACAAATTGAAAAACAAATGCATGCTGAGAAAACAGCTTAAAAACACATCCTAAAAAAGTGAATGACAGAACTATAAATATACTGACGACTATTAACACAGATGAAGATAATTACACAAAAAGGAAGTAAACACCACAAAAAGACATGATAGAAAACCAGATATCAAATTCAAACAGCTGAGAACAGAAACAGGAGGACACAACTAGGCCTAAACATGATAATAGTGCCCGCCAGACAGAAGGACAAACAGACAGGGTGACACTAAGGGAGCTCAAACTATTACTGCTACTGCTTATAATAATTCATCAAGACATGAACAAAAACACAAGGTTAGAAAACCAAAAAAAACTGGATCCAAAGCTCCGCACCAAAACCCATAACAGTTTCTATACTTTGCAATGAAAACAAGAGGCTATTAACCAGTGATGTCCTGTCAGAGAAAGCAAAGCAAGCAGTACTTGCTCAATGAAATCTAAAAATGTATATCAGTTAAAACCAAAATAAATTAGTTTCTCTCTTTGTATCACTTTACAAAAAGTGTTCTGTCCAGAAGCTTTCTCTCATCGTTGGCTCGTGTTAACTTTTCACTTACGTCCAAGTTACGTTAGCTTGACTGTAAGGCAGGCTTGAATCTTCCTGTCTCCAATTCCCTCAGAATCTGTAGCATCTCTTAATTTCATGGGCATATCTGGGTCCCATTAACAATCGTTTTAGCTGTGCAGCTGAGAGGTCGGCAGCTTTGTTGGCTAGCCTGGCATATGGTTTCTCATTGCTGCTCCAATGCTTTCAAATTAGAATTTATGAGAAATCACCTGGTTGACCTAATATTTATATTGCTGTTTTGTTAATAAGCCACCTTCATTTCCCATCATCATCTCTGCTTTCCTTACTATAAAAGACATCACATGCTTTTAAGTACAACAGTATCACCCACTGTATTTTCCTTTATCATATACACTCAACAAAAATATAAACGCAACACCTTTGTTACTGCTCCCATTCCCCATGGGATGGACGTAGAGACCTAAAATTCATTCCAGATACACAATATAACCATCCCTCCCAAACAGTGGTCACAAATCAGTCCAAATGTGTGGTAGTGGGCACATCTGCTATATTGAGATAATCCATCCCACCTCACAGGTGTGCCACATCAGGATGCTGATCTGACATCATGAGTAGTGCACAGGTGTACCTTATACTGCCCACAATAAAAGGCCACCCTGGAATGTGCAGTTTTTTGCGTTATTGGGGGTCTGGGGACCCAGAACCGGTCAGTATCTGGTGTGACCACCATTTGCCTCATGCAGTGCAACACATCGTCACATGGAGTCTGTCAATTGTGGCCTGTGGAATGTTGGTCCACTCCACTTCAATGGCTGTGCGAGGTTGTTGGATATTCGTGGGAACTGGTACACGCTGTCGTATACGCCGGTCAAGCACATCCCGAACATGCTCAATGGGTGACATGTCCGGTGAGTATGCTGGCCATGCAAGAACTGGGACATTCTCAGCTGCCATCTGCCCTGAACAATGTGAACCATGATTCATCCGTGAAGCGCACACCTCTCCAACGTGCCAGACGCCATCGAATGTGAGCATTTGCCCACACAAGTCTGTTACGGCGACGAGCTGGAGTCAGGTCAAGACCCCGATGAGGACGACGGGCATGCAGTTGAGCGTCCCTGAGACAGTTTGTGCAGAAATTGTTTGGTTGTGCAAACCAATTGTTCCAGCAGCTGTCTGGGTGGCTGGTCTCAGACGATCTTGGAGGTGAACCTGCTGGATGTGGAGGTCCTGGGCTGGTGTGGTTACACGAGGTCTGCGGTTGTGAGGCCGGTTGGATGTGCTGCCATATTCTCTGAAACGCCTGTGGAGACGGCTTATGGTTGAGAAATGAACATTCAATGCACGGGCGACAGATCTGGTTGACATTCCTGCTGTCAGCATGCCAATTGCACGCGTCCTCATTGCTTGTGGCATCTGTGGCATTTTGCTGTGAGACAAAACTGCACATTCCAGGGTGGCCTTTTGTTATGGGCAGTCTGAGGTACACCTGTGCACTACTCATGATGTCAGATCAGCATCCTGATGTGGCACACCTGTGAGGTGGGATGGATTATCTCAATATAGCAGATGTGCCCACTACCACACATTTGGACTGATTTGTGACCACTGTTTGGGAGGGATGGTTATATTGTGTATCTGGAATGAATTTTAGGTCTCTACGTCCATCCCATGGGGAATGGGAGCAGTAACAAAGGTGTTGCGTTTATATTTTTGTTGAGTGTACTTTAAGTACTACACACATTTGGTGAAAAAAAATGTATGAGGTAAGTCGAGCTGGAGATTAAAGTCAAAGGGAAAAAAGAAAGGGGAGGGGGGAAACAGAAGGATGAGGAGACAGTTTCTATCTTACAGCTGTACAGTTGATTTCCAGAGTGTTGAGTGAATGCAGAACTATTTGTTTCCTCTTGTGAACATACTCCTTTTCACCAGCACACAGAGAGTGGGACTGACGGATAGGTCTCTGCAAAAACAATCAAGACAGAGAAGCACTGACTTCAACCCAGAGGTAAGCTGACTCAGACACTGAAATGTGCTACACATATTGTATATTGTACATTCATATGCTGCAGCAGAGTAATATCATATGAAACCTTATAAAGAAGGCATATTCACTTTTTCCTCACATTTCCCAGGGAATATGTTTATGATAGTATATATGAATGCTAATATCTTTCAGTTCATCCACACTGTATAAACGGAAATAAGAATAATCTAATAAAAGGCAATATAGAAATTTGCCAGGATAGAAATGATATACATCTGTAAATGCATAATTTCTATAATAATAACTAGTTGACTTAATATTCTTCAGGCTAGCTCCTTATTTTAAGTCTTCTTATATATAAATATATCACAGATTATTTGTATGTTTTGTATTATCTGCATATGTCTGTAAAGTAACTACAGTTATGAATTGTATTTTTTAAAAAATACAAAATAGATCTAAATGGCACTTTAACTTAATAATTTAGATGTTCAACTACGACATAGACCATGCAACATATAGTCAATTCAAATCTATTCTCATTGATGCCTCACCTCAGACAGAGCTACATTGCCCTCCATGTTGTCCGCTGCCTGTGAAAGAATGACAGAATTCACAAAGCAAAGACAAACCACTGCATTCATGAAACCTGTTAGTCCTGTTTGCATGTTGCGAAGCCAACCTTCTTTTCAAATTAAAAAGTTCAATTCACCCCGCAGGGAAACTTCTTGTTTCTGTCAGCTTCCTTCTAGCTAAATTTGTCTGTGCAGAACAAGAAGTCAAATGAGCCCAAACACGCAGAGGAATGTTAATTCCTACCATGTGTGGGACTTTTACACAAGTATTGCCTAATATGGAAATACTATGGTAAAATCAAATGTCAACTTTTTCTTCTTCACTCACATTTTTCACTCACAATGTGTTTATACACCGCCCTGAAATCAATCATTATTTTTTTATTAAACTCAGTCTGTCTTCCACAGTGTGTCCACTATCCTGTCTTCCTCCCATCACCAGTCTCAGCAAATGGCTATGCCTGAGCCTCCTAGAGGTTTCTGCCTGTTAAAATGGAGTTTTTCCTTCCCGCTGTGCTTGGTCAAAAGCAGTTGTTTGATTGTTGTGTTTTGGTGCTATGTAAATAAATCGAACTGACCTCCCACATCTCCATATATACCAGTATTTTTGTAGGGAAAATAAAAATGTGCAGGCAGTTTCACCAACATCTAGCCTTCTTTTTAATGGCTTGTAACATAGTGGAAAGCTTTATTTTTTCTGCTTCTTTTGGAGAACATAGCAGATAACCAACGATAACCTTTGTCATGCCCTACAGATATTTTACCCAAATCATTGTTTCGAAAAAGTTTTAATTCTGTTCGATCGTATCTAATAACTTTGATACATTTTTCAAGAATGTCCCTGTTGAACCATTGTTTTAAAAGTCTCATCTACACACTACCTGCAAACTTCTAAACGGCCCCTGTGGGGCTCCTTAGGGGCCTCTGCTTTGCTTGCTATATATTTGCCAAGTTTTCATAAGATTTCCTAAATTTTTTATGCTGATGATATTCAGCTGTGTTACTGTTTTAAAGCACATGTCCTTTCTACTGTATTACCGTGTTTGGAGGTACTAAAGATTACCCTACTGTAAATTCTTTGCAGTTAAATGAAGAAAAGCTGAGATTCTGCTTATTGCTCCTGACGGTTTGAAGATTAAAGCATGTGTTGGATCCTTAGGTTCTTTTGTCTTTTTTCTGTTAGTAAGCTTTGTGTTGTACTGGATGGTTGTGTCTCTCTGGGTGCGTTCAGTAAGCAGCTGACTCATTCTCCTTTTCTCCATCTGAACAATGTTGCTCAAGTGAGAGATGTTGTGTCTTAAGCTGTAAAGGAAATGGTTATCCATGATTTCATTTCCTCTCATTTAGATTATTGTGTTTGTAATTCTCTTTTTTCTGTATTAGGAAAACATCTTAAAATCTCCTTCAAATTGTTCAAAATGCTGCAGCAACAGTTTTAACCAGGACTAATAGGAGCTCACACATTACTCCCATTTTATTTGCTCTCAGTTAAGTTTAGAATACATTTTAAAATTTGCATCTTCACTTTCAGAGCCTTGCACTAACATATATTGCAGACATATTCCTCCTCTCACTGTGTCAGGTCTTCAGGTCGTGCTTCATACTCACCTAAAGACTCATGGAGACCATGGTTTCCAGGCCGTAGCACCTACTCTGTATAATGCTGTCCTTTTAACTATTCACTCTGCTATGTTATGTTTAGATCATAAAACATAAAGATGTTATTTTTTACCCAGGCTTTTAGATAATCATATACTTTCTTTTATATTTTATTTAGCTTGAATTACAGTTTCTATATATATTTTTTCTTTCTCAGTTTGAAGCAGTGAACCTTTGTCTGACAAAAGTGCTATACAAATCTTTGAATAACAACTTGAGGCAGAACCCGGCCTATAAATGACTGAATAAATTCAAATGTAAAATAGTTAAAGAACTTTTTTCTCCAAAACCTTTACCCAACAAAATAAAGGCTTTATTTAAATTACAACACAAGAAAAAAAAGTTATGTTTTGCTTTGCAGATAAACGCACTGTTAGAGTGATATGAAGGACAGTTAGATGTGAACATACACAACTTGTTCTGCCTCCATATCATTTTCTGATATGTCTGTTTGACGTCAGCATTGTTCTAATTTACCATGAAGTTGCCTGATAGCAGGACATAAAAAGGACTTCTGAGCTAGACAAGAATCTTTAGTCTGCTCCGTCCACATCCAGCCATGTTGTGTGGATATACCAGCCGGGCGACTGGTCTGCTCTGTGCTTGTATTGTGATGATGGGATCTATGGGACTACCTGTGGACAACAGGAGGAACCTGTGGACAGTCCCTCAGCAGAAGAATCCAGCTCTTTCAGAGTTCAAGGTGAAGAAAATCATTCAGTCCACAGAAGCTAAATGTCTTCTGAAGCAGGTCTTATGAGTCCTGATGTTTCATATTTAATCATGTACAGAGTGGTTTGAGTGCTCTTGTTGTGTTTGCATTATGAATCCAAGAATGAGATAGAAAGATATGATGTTTGGCTTTTAATGGATGTGTAACTCATGATGTTCGTTATGAAACAGTCAAGATCCAGAAACAGTCAAACATTAAAGAGAAATTCAATGTTTTTACACATGTTTATCTAGTTTTTTGTCATGTTTTTTTAAATGGCAAATCTTTTAAAGTGTATATTTAAAATGACACTTTACATAGTTAATATTTATGTTGTAGATCCAAACCATCCAAATCCAAAAGTTTTCTTATGTGCGTCCTGTAATACTTCCTTGTGTGTTGCAGAAGTATGTACATCAGTCACAGTCCTTATCTGCTGGAGAGCAGGAGTTTGTCCTGAGGAGGAAACAAGTAGTTCAGAAATCACTCAATAAACTGGGACTCACATGTACACTGGTGAGAAAACTCTCAAATACATAAGTCATAAGTCTTTTTTTCTTCCTTCCCTTTTTCTTTGTCAGTAGCTTATTTTTCAGTGCCAGCCAGCTTTTCAGCTTTTTTATATATACAGCATATATATAAACTAGAGTACAATGACATAAATTTCCGATCACTTTAAGATCTCTTGACTTGTCTGCTTGGCCATTTCCAGGAATTATTAAATAGGATAACATGCGCATTAGAAATCAGAGAAATCTGGACCAAACAGAGCACTTCATTCTCATTGGACTGTCTCATCTGTCCACTGGGTAACTTTATTTTTCCATCACCCACCTGTTTTTCTCTCTCTTTTCACCAGGATATGGTTCCTCACATTGCACTGTTGGGGTCAGGCGGAGGTCAGAGAGCAGCTGTGGGTCTGATGGGATCCCTCTTTCAGATGGAAAAAGATGGTTTGCTGGACACTGTGCTCTACCTGGGAGGAGTTTCTGGGTCTGCCTGGTAAACAAGTACAGACAGAGTCACGCTATACATAACTGGTTAGCTAGACTTTACTAGCTAGAAGGCTGAATAGTTCATTATAATGTGCGTGGGCTGAGTATTTTGTGGTCTGACTGTTTCCCTCAGGTCCATGGCCACCTTATACAGTGACCACCAGTGGAGCACCAACATGGACAATGCTGTGTCCAGGCTGTCGAAGCCTGGGATTGGGCTTACGGATGTTCTGATCTTTTTGGCCAAGAGGGCAAAAGATGGTCACTTCTCTCTCACTGACATCTGGGGGGTCTTAACCTCTGGTTTCATCATGAAACAGGTAAGGCCAAAAGAACTCAACTGGACTCATTTTATTCTGGAAATCCAGAAACACGGTAATGTGGCTTCACACTGCAGGATGCCTGTGAACTGAATAAATGAATGAATGCAAACATTATGCTAATAATGACAGAAAGGCTTGTGTCTCCATACAGCATACTAAAAGTCTGCGCTAAACCACCAGGTGTCAGTGTACTCGCTCTATCACAACATGATAAGAATACACTTTATTATGATGCTTTAAAAAAGACATAAATATTGTTATAACTTGCCCTTAGGCTACATCATAGATTTAACACAGAAGTCTAAATTAAGCTTCAGGAGAAGCAGAGACTTTACGCTGTATAGGGTAATGCTGCGAGCTACACAAATGCAAATCAGGGAAGTAAGATTACAGCAGAATTCCAGAAGACACACCTGATGACCTAAAATGCACCGACTTCCTTCTAAAATCCTCTCTGGTATAATTTGATTACCATAATTAAATTCTACAGATGAACAGATGAAGAGCAAAACGTCAGTATGAGCCTAAACCAGAATCAACCTTTTCTAACATTAAAAAAATCATCATGGGAAAAAAGAATGAGTAGGAGTGACGGGTGAGATGGAATCCAGTTCAGCAGGTAGTTCCGCTGCTGGTCCAGGGTGATTTTCCAGCTAAAAAGCCCATCTTCACTTTGTGACCATGTTATCACATGCTCCATGTGACATACATACTACTGCATCCTTTCCACTGTGTCATTCCTGATTCTTCTGTCTGTTCAATGCATTCTGGGGGCAATCACTGATGCGTATGAAGTGACGCAATGCTCTGCAATGCAGCTGGTGTGGATTGCTCTCAGGTCATTGTTAGGTTATTAGGCAGTTACAGCAAGAAAAATGCAATATCACGTAAGAATTCAATAAGGTTTTATCAGACTGCAAATAAGAGAGGTCTTGTTAGTTTTCATAATTTATGTTCCTAAAGCACATGATCCATCCCGGTCTTAATTTTGTATTTATTTCATTTATCTCAGTTTAGTGTTGACGGTTTATTTATTTATTTATTTATCTGGTTCGTTGTTTTTGTCAGTTGGATGTCCGAAGTCTTTCTGAGGATGGCACAAGCATCACCAATCCTTATCCCATTTATAGCACAGTGAACAAAAACTGCTTGCAACATGATTCTGAAAAAGGTACTAAAAACAAACAATTACGCAAACATACGTCTCCAAATGTTATTCATGTGTATATTGCTCTTCTTTGAGTCACTGACTCAGTCTTTTTGCTTCTGTTTTTCTGTGTTTGTCTCAGGCAAATGGTTTGAGATGACTCCTCATCAAGCTGGCTTCATAGATCTGGGTCTCTTCATTAACACTCCAAACCTGGGCAGCAGAATTCATGGAGCTGGTTCTGACGTCAAAGGGCCAGAACTAGACATGGTCACGCTGCAAGGTGCGTCCATCTCTTTGTCTGCTAGAAACACCAACTCCGCCAAACAAAGGAATGTAATAATAATAATAACTTTTATCTTGTGTCATGAGCATTGTTGCAAAGGTCACCAGCTGTCACTTTAAACCTCAGACAAAATACACTTGGCCAACAAACACTAAATTCATGTATTTTGTTATTTACAGTTCAAATAGAGATCAAATAATAATTAAATGAACATTTGTTATTGCTGTTAAGAGGTCATGCAAGATGCTTTTAGATCTACTTGTCAGATCTACTGACAAGTAGATGCTTGTCAGTGTGATGCAGGTACCTGCGTGTGGCTCTCTGTGGAGCCTCAGGAATATCTGTACCTGTATACAACTGCACTGCTCATGTGATGATACTGGATCGTGCAAAATCCTGTCCTCAGACTGCTGTACAGTGCCAAGAACCTCCGACATGTCTTCCACTATTCCCTTGCCCTAATATTATTTTTATTTACAGTTTTCCTCATAGGTATATTGTTCTATTTTTATTATTAATATTAATGTTTTCACAGTGTGTCTCCTTTGTGTGTCTGGTCTGTTCTGCAGGCTTAGTGGGGAGTGCTTTAGCAGACGATGAGAGTGTGGTGACCTATATTCTTGACTGGTTAAAAGGTAGAAATCTGAATGTGTCTTGTTATGAGAAAGCATTTGCTAAATGCATTTAATATGCGACAGTAGAACTAAACAACTGTTTGTGTGTGCTCAGTTCTAGTGGGGAAGGAAGCTACTGATGAAAACAACCCGTTGGAGTTTCTCTGGACTAAAGGTACAGTCATTACATGTTACTATAACTGGATCATCCATCCATTTTCTTTCCTTTATCCAATTCAGAGTTGTGTGGCAGGTCACGGAGACAGACAACTATTCACGTTCACATTCACACCTCGAGTTTCTTTAGAATCGCCGGTGCACCCCATGCGTGTCTTTGGACTGTAGGAGGAAGCCGTCGTACCCAGAGAGTGTCCACACAGACATAGTAAGACCATAGAAAGTGTGGATTCGAACCCAGGACCTTCTGGTCACCCTAGCTTTTTTATTCCATTTGAAATTATTTTAATCCGAGTTTATGTTTTAGAGGTTATATCCTGAGTGTGCACTTCATATGAATATCATGAGCAACCTGTAAACAGTGTTTTATCACAAGTATATTAAGTTTGGCCGGTGCCATAAAATCAGTCCAGATCAAATTAAATTTAAATTGAATTAATTTAATTTAAAGAGTCAACAACAAACCCAAAACATCTATATTGCTGGTGTTTGCCCAAATAATATGTGCCACAAGACAACTTCAGCTATGACAAAAAGCGATGGATAAACACCTGAAAGCTGTTTTATTGTACCAGTACCACCATTGCAGTTTTTGGACTCATTACAAGTGATAACAACAGACTCCTGATCTACAGACGTCCAGAAAACACTTTACTGTTTGCTTCAGTTAATACTGACTGTTAATGTGAAAACGATTCATCTAAAAGTGAACATATGATCTTATTTTTTAGAGGGCATCAAAATAAACTACACTGCATCATCTGAGATGAAGCTCTTAGAACTGCATAATGTGATCTTTAAGGACTGGTGTCAGAAAACTTTGGCCTCCTTACAGTCGTGGAGTCAGAATATGGATGAAGGACCAGCCAGATATTACGGTCAGTAATATAAAGTTTGTTATTGTTGATCAACACAGTTTTAGCAGAAAGAAAGCTGAGAGTGAGACGGTATGGGCACAATGTCTGCTGTGACTATTACTTTAATTCAATTCAGTTTTATGTATATAGCATTTCCATCTGTTTTTGGTCTTTACCAAATCCAGAGTTAAAGATACAATATACTTCTTACTTTCTTTAAAAAACAGTCAGAAGCTGGCACATTAATGATTGTAAAATGTGCCTGTGCAACAAAAAATGAATGAGAG
Organism: Rhamphochromis longiceps; assembly: GCF_057381845.1. Classification (NCBI taxonomy): domain Eukaryota; kingdom Metazoa; phylum Chordata; class Actinopteri; order Cichliformes; family Cichlidae; genus Rhamphochromis; species Rhamphochromis longiceps. The sequence continues at coordinate 6,242,882 of NC_140560.1, forward strand.
CTTATGTAAGGAACTAAAACAGAACATTTATGAGTCACATATCCAAACGAGTCAAAATCCAATACAAAACTGAGCCCCTGCTGTGACATGCATTGACTCTGACAGCTCCATGCAGTTCACTGAAAGCGTCTTGGCAGTACATTGTCTGCCTGCAATGGTCAGAAAGTGTGGTATGGTGTATAAATGGTCAGCATTTTAGGTATATGATGTAATCAATACCAGTGGGACATTGCATGTCCTGAATCAGTCACACTGCTATCAAATTCACACCGATTTTCATCAGGCATTGATATTACAATGGTTTGTATGCTGTTGTTGTGTCGTAAATTGACATATTTACTGTAATAATCATTTTCTATCATGTGTGGTCAGAGGCTAAACAAGTCTCAAATATCTTTAAAATGTGTGATGGCAGAGGGGCATGCTGGGTATTTCCTGACCTCACTGCCTGTCACAAAATGTAACTATTTATTTTTCAGCATATATAGCAGCAGAATTATAAATTATGTTTAGGATGGCAAAGCAAAAAAAAAAAGAGAAGAGTACGAGGCTCAAAAGATGGAGTGCTGATGAGTGAGTAGTTTGTGTTTTGGTAAAAGATTCAAACACTGTCACCACTATGAAACTACGTAGTTATATTCTAAGGAGCTTTGAAAGAAACGTCTGGACTTCTTTAAGCTTTCTTGAAGACATTTCACCTCTCATCCGAGAACTTCTTCAGTTCTAAGAGCAACTGGTGAAGAGTCCCAGATTTAAACCCTGTGAGAGTGTCCCCAAGAGGGTCATGGACCCCTTATTGATCCGCTACCTAATCACACGAGCCAAAGTGTGAAAACGGGTGTAGGTCACAATCAGCCAAGGTTTCAGGTGGGCCCATTGTGAAACCTTGACCAACCCTATCATGTGATTTCCTGAGGGCAGAAGGCCCAGGATGTGAGTAAGGCATCTGGGAAGGATCTCAAAACTGGATTATCGATGGCAGACAGTTAGTGTCATAAACCACCATCTCTGTTCAAAGATGGTCGTTCACACTGGACATCGATTGCCTCTTTCAGCCCTCTTTCAAACCGTCTGTCTTCTCTGTCCAAAATGTGAACATTGGCATCCTCGAACCTTTGACCTTTAGATGCAGATGGACAGCCGAGTCTTGTCCCATCAAAGAGGCTCTTCTATGTTGTGCTTCACTTCTCTGATGAGAGGTGAAACATCTTTAAGGAAACTTAAAGTCCAGACGCTTTGCTTTCCAAGCTCCTTAGACTTATGACCCAGATGACCGAGAACCTTCACAGATATATGTACTTATATCATAATACACGTATGATAAATAGAAACTGGTCTGCAGGTTTTTGAATGAGGAATTCTGCAAATGAGTGTGCTTGCTTGGTATGGTGAAACCATCCAGTCGGTCTGTGAGGACCTGTGGTTAATGGGTTTGTGTCTTTTGTTCCATGGTCACATTACAGTTTGTTTTATCCCACTTTTCCAAGGACAAATCTGTGTTGGCTTTCTGGTAGGCTAGTTCAAGAAGATGGTGTGAGATAAGCAGTGTGGTTGATACCCTGAGCTCTGTTGTTGTCCACGGTGCAGCTCAAAAGCAGGAGTGATGTTACGATATGATCATGACCATCTGACAACCAGAAAATGACTCCAAATGAGCACGATTGTCACATATGTGGTGCATGTATTAAATGCAGATAGCAAGTTGCAGCTTTCAGTTCTTCATTATGTTGCTTGGTTTGTTTCCCCAGTTTCTTGGTTTATACAAACACTCATCACACAGATTAAAAAACTGGAATGGGGCAAAACTGAAAACTTCCTCTACCAATACCCAGGTAGACTGATGTTCTTAAACTTTACCATACATTTATTTTTTAGAGTACTATGTTTTGCTTGATAGATGATAAAAACTGGGAACTGAATGATATATTGTTATTTATGTTTTTTGGAAGATGTCAGAGTGCCATCATGCATTAGAGTTAAAGAGTTTCTGCAGCTCATAGATGCTGGTGTGATGATAAACATGCCCTACCCCCCCTTCTTGGGAGAAAAGAGAGACACTGACCTCCTTATTGCTCTGGAATACGGAGCTGACGAAACCTTCAGGGTAAGGTGCGAGCATATGTGATATGTCACGTAAATGTATCCACACAGCTTCAGGAAAAACTAATGTGAAATTCTCCACACAGACTCTGATTCTCGCCAGAGACTATGCAGCCAAACTGAAGAAACCTTTCCCAAAGTTAGAGGAGAAATTCCTGAAGGAGAAAGACTGGCCAAGGCCCTGCTATGTTTTCAAGGGGAAAAAGAAGGAGCCCACCATCCTTTACATGCCACTCTTCAACAGGCAGAACTGCAAAGGTTCATCAAACACACACCACACATAGAGAAAAGGAAAAAAACATCACATAATGTCAGCCATGATCATCAGCAATTCTCTTCTGGTCCAGATGAGAACGAGTTCAAAGCAAAGATGAAGGAGTTCTCCACCTTCCAGCTTCCATTCAGCCAGCAGAAAATCGAGTTTTTGTTGGAGACGGTGAAAGCGAACATGAAGTACAGCAAGGACACTCTCCTCAGGGAAATAGCCAAGGCTGTCATCCGCCGACACATCAAGGCTTCAGATGGCGTCCCGGTGAGCATTTAGATGGTGGACACATCTTCCCCCATGCATGAGAAAAAGTACATAAACAATGTTTGTCCTCTTTTAATTTCTCATCATCCCACCCCAATCTATCCATTCATCGTCTTAGTCTTCTGTTTTGTTTTCTTTCTTCCATCCGCCATCCTCTTATTCTCTTTCTTTTCATCTTCTTTCTGTCCTTCTGGGATTATTCTTCATTTTTTTCTCTCAACCTTTCCTTCCCTTCCTTTTCTCTGTTTCCTTGTAGTTAATTTTCCTGTATTAGATTATTATGATATTTTTTATTTTCTTTCTTTCTCTCCTTCTCATTCTCTTTTCATCATGTTTGTTCTTCTTGTTCCTTCATTTTCTTTCTTTTCCCTTTAATATTCTGCTTCATCTCATTTCTTTTCCTGTCATCCTCTTTGTCTTTTTTCCTTCTTTTCCCTTGTCAATTCTTCCTTCTCCCTCTTTTCTCCCTATATAGACTTTCTGTCTTCATTGTTTCCAGTATTATGCGTTATCCGTTAAAATTCACACGTCATGCATCACACCAGCTTTATTTTATTTCTCGATTACTGAATTACCTCAGAGGGCACTGTGAGAGTGCATACACAAATCTCAAGGCCGGTACCCAACTTATTCTTTGAGAGGAGACTCCAGATACACACCAAATTGAACAGTTCATTAAATTGTAGTTTTTGCGTTACCTTGCTGACAAGAGAGGCATACAAGGGCTAAGTCCTCATTGCTGTTATTTCAATATAATTTTGTAGAGGAGACACTAGAGGTCCCCCCATGTTCACTTATCCCAACAACTGCTCTAAAGTGCTGTTCTCTGTGGGGAGCTTAACACTAGTGAGACTAGTGCAGCTTTGTGTTCAGATTTGTAACACACGTTCTTGCACAAAAAACGGTGGATTCTGCCCCATCACTTGCATGAAAACAACCTTTTAATATCCAGTATGAGTTAAATGTCAACCTGTGAACCTTCAGCTCAGAAGTACGTGTAAACCTGCCCTCTGACAGCTAACAGGCCTGACCTGCAGCATCCAGTTCAGTTCAGTTTTATTCATAAAGTGCTGCTTCACAACAACAGTGACCTAAATGTGTTTTACATTGTACACTCATAAAAGATTCTTTTGCAGTAATTTTGTGTAAAATGCAACTGATATGTTTGATATAAACTGAATCTATAACAATCAAGTAAATTTGAATTGAACAGATTTCACCAGATTTAACTTTTTATATTGTGTTTTTGTAAGAAATTTATATTTTATTAAAAGAAAAACAGATGCAATCAAATTTGGGGCATGACTTCTTTTTGAGCACATTAAGCACAAACCTAGAGAGAAAATCCCATTGATCTAATCATCTCTGATGAGTAAACATTTGATGACATTGAAAAAAAAGAGCGCTTCTAACCCTCTGAGGTCTGTTTTCATTCCAGCTATGGTCACTGGCTTCAGATGTTCAACACTTTACTAGAGTTCTGAAAAGGAGGGACAAAGGTGACAAACAGGAAGCAGCTCAAGCCTAAACCTGATCCTACGACGGTTTTGAAGTGCTTATTATGCGTCTTTTTGTTTTAGCAATCACAACCGCCGTGAGGCACCAAGCAGGGGGATTGAAAGGGTTCAAGAATCCAACAATTCAGGGTTTAAACAGTAAATGTTTTGTGGCTCAATGTAGCAACTTCACATGTCCACAGAGGAATGAAATGCAATGACACTATTGCATTATTATGTTATACTGACAGTGCTTATATGACTTTGTGTAATGTCTTGTACATGTTTTGTTTTTCTCTGTGAAACAAGGTTTTTCACTTTGCAGTTATGGTGGTTTTAGAAAATTATTATTGTGATATCTGTAAAAATATGTTTACAAAGTTGACTGATGCTAAAAGTAAAATGAATCTCTAACTTTGTTTGTGTGTAGTGTTTTTTAGTACATTTGTTAACCTTATTTTTTATTTTTGGCCTGTCCCATTTGGCTCTTTTGTCATCAGAATTATTGTCTAAAGACAAAGAAAGATGCCCAACGGATTTACTTTGCCAAATGGACCATCCCAGCCTTGCCGTAATGGTCTATTTGATTCACCTTTTATTCTTTATTTTATTTTATTTTCACTTGCTAAATACAGGACAGATTTGACTGGGGAAAAGAAAGGGGAGAAAGAAAGGGGGAAAGAAAAACAGCGGGGAAGAGGGAAGGGGATAAAGGGCAAACAACAAAAACAAACAAAATAAGTAGACAAAAAATACATATATCAATCACCTGGATCACCTGCTGAGAAAGAAAAAAGAGAAAACAAGCAGAAGAAAAAAAAGAGCAACATAATAAACAACATCACGATGATCTATGTGAATATAACAGTAAATACTAAATATTAAACATTATTGTGGAGCACATAAGGTCGACAGCGCACAGTGTGTACACCTGTGAGCATGGACGCGCTTGTATTTAAAAGGTTCTTTCATGTAACGATCTGCTAGAGGGTGTGGGGAGCCACAGCCCCGTCCTTCAGGGCATGAAGCAGGTATGGAGGAGATCAAAACTCCAGACATCCAGAGGCCCTCAGAACACAAGAGACCAAGGAAGACTAACAGAGGGGCAGCTGCGCCACTGTCCCAGAAAGAGCTGAGGAGAGTCCCAGATGAGGGCTCACTCAGCAGCCGCAGAGCAGAAGCCAGTGACGTGCTCGTGAGCTCCGCCGGCAGCCAGCTGTGCCAGAGTGACCGAGCCCCAGGCCGAGAGGCCGGGGGCACCCCACCTCTGAAGTGGCCCGAGCGAGCCCCAGGCTCCAGGGGCCTGTTCTTCGTACCTCGCTAAGTAAGTTAGCTGGATTAGATTGTTGACGATTTCGCGTGATCCTGGATCGTTCGGTTCCCCGAAGCTCATCCGGGACTTGCTGTCATAGCAACAGAGCCGTAAGCGTAAACCTGCTCGGGAGCAGGTTTACTTTATGTAAACAGGATTAGATCGCGGCCACGCAGGTATGTCCGCTTCATTTATACGAAAGCAACAGCGATATTTTACCACTGTTTCACCATAAATAAATAACATCAATGTAACTAAAGATAATGCAGCACTTGATCCTTTTATTGATGTCACACAGATACATACAGGTCATTTCCTAAAAAAGGGAAATGAACTATTAACATTCTATTACATGTATGTGATTATTACAGATGTAATTCATATTTCAGAGTAGTAATTGTAAATTACTTCGTGTAATCAAGATGAGAGACCACGGCTATAAAAGCGAAGGTGGATTTGGGAAGCCTGTCGCAGCCATGTCCTGTCCGTATACGCGACCAACCCATTGCGGAAGGTGCAAGATTGATAAGGAGAGTCCTCAGAATTCAGCGTATATTGCGGGATAGACAGGATCCTTTAGCTCAGCGCGACAGTGTGCTCATAGAGAGATATCGATATTCCCGTGAGGGTATTATTTACTTAACCAACTTGTTGACGAGGGGGTGCAGGACCACCACCTGTCTTTTTTTCCTCTGCCCTTTTCTTGGTTGCTGTTATGAACAAACTAACAGAGTATTACAGGCCAGTATTACCTTGCCAAGAGACGAAAAGCAATCTAAGAGATAAATATTACCATTCTGTAGAATACTCCTGTATTCCACTTTTACTTGTTCCCATGTTCTTGTGGGTCCTGTTGTGGCTCTAATGTGAAAGGGGATATAATATGACATATTATAATATAATATAATGCCATATGATATTGGACAATATAGTGTCATATGATAGATCTACCCTACCGCCTACTGGTGTTGGCCAGAGGGGCCGATGGCGCGATATGGCAGCCTGGCTACAACCGTAGCTGCCTCCACCAGTGTGTGAATGTGGGAGTGAATGAATAGTGGTATCGTAAAGCGCTTTGGGTGCCTTGGAAAGCGCTATATGAACCCAATCCATTATTATTAGTATTATTATTAAATTACCTATGAGTTTGATTTGTCAGCAACTTTCTGCCAGCCCTCTCTCCTTGCTTCTGCAGCCTTTGCAGTTTTCTCTTGCGTTTTAATTAAACTCTGAAACTCCTGAAATCCCTCACTCATGAGTTCTTGCTCTGCTGCCGGAAAATACCGAGCACGCCCCTTCGACATTTTCGCCGACCAATCAGCGGGTTGCCGATCAATGTTTCTACTATCGATGCGTAGCCCCTTTTACGACACCCAGTGATGTCACATTACTGCGTCCAGCTGTACTAATCGTCAACAGCAGGCGTGTTCGGGGAACCGGATTAGCGAGCTCACGGTTAGCGCGATGGTTTGGTCTTGGATGTGTCATTTGATCTTGGATGTAGTAAGCGACGTACGAAGAACAGGCCCCAGGCCCCGACAAGCAGCCACCACGGAGTGAGCCGGTGTGTACGCCCATCCCCGGACACAAAGAACCACCAACGCACCGATGTCTGAGGGCGTCTGCCCTGGCAGGGGAAGTGGTGGGGGAGATAGGCCTCCATACCTTGGAGGGCCTGAGATGTCCCCAGAGAGGTGGCGTCTGATACCCAACCTGACATATAGACACAGACAAACAGGCACACACAGATACAGACATCCATTCCCACCCTCATGCTCTCATATGCAATTACTCAACACTCACCCAACGTGGAGACAGACATAGAGAGACACTGTACACACAATCACACTCCCCAAGCATACTCTAAGCCCCAGGTCTAGGTACCCTTGCCCCTGGAGGGGGAAACTGCACCCAGACCCAGGGGGTGTTACCCTTTTCCCTGCGGTGGAGAGAAGCAGACTGCCCCAACTCGGCAGCAGCAGGGAGGCCCCACATTCCAGACCCCAGTTGGACGGCCAACTCCTCCTCCCAGCTCCCCGGCCCCAACAGAGAACGGGGGGAGGGGGGTGTGAAGACTCCAAACCTCCCTCAGCCCGCTCATATGTAGTGGTTGACGCTTGTGTGTTCTAAGGTGCATTTAAAACCCAGGAGGGCATGGAGCTACCTGCCAGAGAGCAGCATAGCCCCTCCTAATAGCTGTCAATGTCTACATGTATTTAAAATTGAGAGGTGGGCAACGACGCCAGGGGTGAGGTGTACCCTGATGGTCTTTTGGATTCCGTGTAGCGTGCCCACCCCCAAGGTCCTATATGTATGTGTAATGAGAGTGTGAGTAATGTGAATGTCTAAGTTGTGGGATAAAATTGAGTGAGTTCCTCACTCTTCCTCACTTTTTCTCACCTCAGCCTCCCCCACCAGTTGAAGAGCCCCCCAGGTGGCTCGATGCACTGGAAGTCTCCTGCGCCAGGGCTGGGCCCCCATACACCCACCCGCCCACAACCCCAGCAACACACCAACCAGGACCCAAGCCCCCAAGGCCCAGCCAGGGCCCCAGCCCAGAGATGGAGCACCCCCAGAACCCCACACCCATCCCGGACCCAACCAGGGGCAGCCAGGCTACCAGGTCAGTAACCCACGTCCGTCAGCACAGACCCTCCCCTAGCCCCGCTGCACGCAGCCACGAGGAAACAGTCACCTAAGAGCCAACAGAGCCCTTAATAGGCCATGACCACAACCCCAGACTGAGCCCTCCAAGGAAGATGCTCCTGGGTATCCCCCCGACGCCCCAAGCCTGTCCCTACCCCCCACACCAATCACAGCAGTGAAGGTGGGACCAAACTATGACCACCCACCCCCACTAGGTGATGGAGCTGATCAAAGGAGCCCAGAGCAATTGATCTGATGTGGTGGCAGAGGCTGTATCAAGACTAATGTAATCTAATAGATAATTTCTATATTGGTTAGAATTAAGATTGTTTTTATTTTTCCAGTTCATGAGGACTGTTTTCTTGGCTATGCATAGGGCAGTGAAAACCATATGGGCGATATTCTTTTCTGTAGTGACATTATCTAAGCTGCCCAACAAACACACTAAGGGGGAAGTTGGAATGTTACATTTCAGACACTTTGATAAGTCCTCACATATCTCGCGCCAAAACTTCTGAACTGGTGGACAGAACCAAAGAGCGTGGATATAATTGTCCGGTGAATTGGTTTGGCAGTGTGAGCAGTTGTTGGTAGACGTAAAGCCCATCTTGAACATCCGATGGCCTGTATAGTGCACTCTATGTAGTATTTTGTATTGAATTAACTGAAGACTGGGATTTCTAATTAAATGAAAGGTTTTTAAGCAAATCTGAGACCAGAAGTTTTGGTCTAAGTTAACTGATAAATCCGCTTCCCATTTTGCAATAGGAAGTGATATTGATTCATCTGTTTTAGAAAGCATTCTGTATATTTTGGATAGTAATTTGGGGGTTTTAAGAGTAAGAAATTGAACCACACTTGGTGGTGTTTGTAGTTCAACTTGACCCGGTTTAAATTTCTTTTTTATATCTTTCTTATTATGTTTTTTTTTCTTGTTTTAAATCAAGTTTCTTTTTCTTCTGATTGAAGAAAATAAGAACAACCCCAGGTTTCTCTTCAGCACTGTAGCCAGGCTGACAAAAAGTCAGAGCTCTTTTGAGCCAACCATCCCTTTAACGTTAACTAGTAATGACTTCATGAACTTCTTCACAAATAAAATTTTTATCATTAGAGAAAAAATTACCAGTAATCATCCCACAGATGTAATATTATCTAGAGCTACTCTTAGTACCATTGATGTTAAGTTAGACTCTTTTTCTCCAATTGATCTTTCTGAGTTAACTTCAATAATTACTTCCTCCAAACCATCAACGTGTCTTTTAGACCCCATTCCTACAAAACTGCTTAAAGAAGTCCTGCCATTAATTAATTCTTCGATCTTAAATATGATCAACCTATCTCTAATGATCGGCTATGTACCACAGGCCTTCAAGCTGGCTGTAGTTAAACCTTTACTCAAAAAGCATCTCTAGACCCAGCAGTCTTAGCTAATTATAGGCCAATCTCCAACCTTCCTTTCATATCAAACATTCTTGAAAGAGTAGTTGTCAAACAGCTAACAGATCATCTGCAGAGGTTTATTTGAAGAGTTTCAGTCAGGTTTCAGAGCTCATCACAGCACAGAAACATCTTTAGTGAAGGTTACAAATGATCTTCTTATGGCCTCTGACAGTGGACTCATCTCTGTGCTTGTCCTGCTAGACCTCAGTGCAGCGTTCGATACTGTCGACCATAATATCCTATTAGAGCGATTAGAACATGCTGTAGGTATTACAGGTACTGCACTGCAGTGGTTTGTATCATATCTATCTAATAGACTCCAATTTGTGCATGTAAATGGAGAGTCCTCTTCACACACTGAGGTTAATTATGGAGTTCCACAGGGTTCAGTGCTAGGACCAATTCTGTTTACATTATACATGCTTCCCTTAGGCAGCATCATTAGAAGACATAGAATACATTTTCACTGCTATGCAGATGACACCCAGCTCTATCTGTCCATGAAGCCAGATAACACACACCAATTACTTAAACTGCAGGAATGTCTTAAAGACATAAAGACCTGGATGGCCGCTAACTTTCTGCTTCTTAATTCAGATAAAACTGAGGTTATTGTACTCGGCCCTGAAAAGCCTAGAAATATGGTAGCTAACCAGATTCTTACTCTGGATGGCATTACCTTGGCCTCCAGTAACGCTGTGAGGAACCTTGGAGTCATTTTTGACCAGGATATTTCCTTCAACGCACATATTAAACAAATATGTAAGACTGCGTTCTTCCATTTGCGCAACATCTCTAAAATTAGAAATATCCTGTCTCAGAGTGACGCTGAAAAACTAGTTCATGCATTTATTACTTCCAGGCTGGACGACTATTCATTATTATCAGGAAGTCCAAAAAACTCGCTGAAAAGAAAGAAAGTGTACTTTATTGGTCCCCGTGGGGAAAATCCCTCTCTGCATTTAACCCATTCACTCAGTGAAGCAGTGGGCAGCCATTGGGCGCCCGGGGAGCAGTGTGTAGGGACGGTACCTTGCTCAGGGGTACCTCAGGGTAGCTGTTCAGGGGAATCGAACCCCCGACCTTCCGATCATGGGGCCACGACTCTACCTACTGAGCTATCCCTGCCTTCAGCCTTCAGCTAATCCAAAATGCTGCAGCAAGAGTCCTGACAGGGACTAGAAAGAGAGAGCAGATTTCTCCTGTTTTGGCTTCCCTTCATTGGCTTCCTGTTAAATCCAGAATTGAATTCAAAATCCTGCTCCTCACATACAAGGTCTTAAATAATCAGGCCCCATCTTATCTTAATGACCTTGTAGTACCATATCACCCTATTAGAGCACTTCGCTCTCACTCTGCAGGCCTACTTGTTGTTCCTAGAGTATTTAAAAGTAGAATGGGAGGCAGAGCCTTCAGTTTTCAGGCCCTTCTTCTGTGGAACCAGCTTCCAGTTTGGATTCGGGAGACAGACACTATCTCTACTTTTAAGATTAGGCTTAAAACTTTCCTTTTTGCTAAAGCATATAGTTAGGGCTGGACCAGGTGACCTGAATCCTCCCTTAGTTATGCTGCAATAGACTGCTGCCGGGGATTCCCATGATGCATTGAGTTTTTCCTTTCCAGTCACCTTTCTCACTCACTATGTATTAACAAACCTCTCTGCATTGAATCATATCTGTTATTAATCTCTGTCTCTCTTCCACAGAATGTCTTTTATCCTGTCTTCCTTCTCTCACCCCAACCGGTCGCAGCAGATGGCCCCGCCCCTCCCTGAGCCTGGTTCTGCCGGAGGTTTCTTCCTGTTAAAAGGGAGTTTTTCCTTCCCACTGTCGCCAAAGTGCTTGCTCATTAGGGGGTCATATGATTGTTGGGTTTTTCTCTCTATCTATGAAGCGCCTTGAGGCGACTTTTGTTGTGATTTGGCACTATATAAATAAAATTGAATTGAATTGAATTACTATGGATTTAATTTGTTGATATTCTAAAATCTTTTCTTGTTGATCCCATATTGTGTAACTAGTCTGTCAAATGGAATAAATTCTGTTCCTTCTAATATATGTTCTAAGTATTTGATTCCTTTACCACTCCAATCTGAAAAGTTTATCATATTATTGTTTTGTAATATGTCAGGGTTGTTCCAGATAGGTGTACGTTTGCATGGGATTAATGAAGACTCCGTCAATGTTAGAAACTCCCACCATGCTGTCAGAGAAGAGCTGATGTTGATGCTTTTGAAGCATTCATGTCGTTGGGTGTTTGAGCTGATAAATGGTAGATCTGAAATCTCTAGATTATTGCAAAGTGCCTGTTCTACATCTAGCCAAGGTTCATCTAAGAGGGTATGTTTTAGCCATTCTGAGATAAACTGAAGCCTGTTGGCTAAGAAGTAGTGCTGAAAGTTAGGTAGTTCTAGTCCTCCTTTATCCTTGGTCTTTTGTAGTGTTTTTAAGCTTATACATGGGGGCTTATTTTTCCAAAGGAATTTGGACATGTATGAATCTAGAGATCTGAACCAATCTTGTGGCGGTTTAGTTGGGATCATTGAGAATAAATAATTTATTTTTAGTAAGACCGTCATTTTTATAGCGGCAACCCTTCCCATGAGTGATATGGGTAAACATTTCCATCTAGCCAGATCACCTTCTACCTTCTTTAAAAGTGGGATATGGTTTCATTTAGTCAGATCTGCAAGCTTGGGAGAAACATTAATACCTAAATATTTTATATTTCCCGATTGCATTGGTGTAGAAGAAGAATTATGGAGGGAGCAATTAATCAGAAGGACTGTAGATTTTGACCAGTTAATTGAGTAATCTGATATTCTTGCAAAAGAGTTTATCAATTCAATCACCCCAGAGATATTGGTTTGTGAGCTTTGTAGAAAAAGTAACACATCATCCGCATAAAGGCTGATTTTATGTTCCACGTTCTTGCATTTTATTTTACATATATTTTACAGCATATATATTTATGTAACTGCACTATTTGCAGTTCATTTGAGTTTTTAAGTGTTTGGTCACTTGAATCTGCACCTTTTTGTTCCTAATAGTGTGAGTAATATTTTAGATTTAACAACAGAGTGCCAATTGTCAGCTTAATTTTGAGTAGGCTTACTAAAAAGGTTAATTCAGAATGAGAATAACTCACAAGTGGTTCAGACCCAAAGGAGAGCTGCCATTCAGACTGAGGCGGAGTTGTGTGTCTGTGAATAATGTCTAATATATGCTCTGGCCAGAAATGTTGAATGTTAATCCTCCAATGTATTTCAAGAAAATATCTTGACGATTTTGAGGTATGCAGAGCTGCATGATTTTTCCTCAATCACTCTTTAACTTATACAAGAGCCTATGTATAAAAAATGATTGTAATGCTTAATGAGTTAATACTCATAACAATACTCATAATAATACTTTTGCACAAGCACTGTGTCCTTGTCCAAATGGACCTGACATGATAGAGTGCTGGAAATATACCTATCCACCTATCAGGTAAAAATGTATAAAGTGTTTTTGGGGAGACAATAATATGACAGCCCAACTCCCAAAGTGCCTAATAGCATGGATTTATCTACAGTGTTATATGAACCATGCGATTAAAACACACGTCACTTGTGCAGCTGTTCTGTCACATTACTGCCTCCCAAAACCAACTATTCCAAGTGCTGAGTGCACAAGTGCATGCAAATGTTTTTAAGAATTTACATGTTTTTATTATATATGATTTATGTGTATGTTTATTTACAGTTAATTAAGCATTTAAGAACTTAAGCCTGGCTTGGTTTATTATGTGTAGTCACTGTATCATGTTATGTACTGTTTTATTTAATTTTATTTCTTTGTCTTTTAGTTTGTCGTTATTGTGGTTTTTAGATGCAAGATAACTAAATATTAAAAACTATGCCCCGAGAAAAAACCCACCAAAAAAGACATTTCACGGTCAAACTCAGCATTTGGACACACTCAGAAAAAGAAGAAGAAGAAAGAAAATAGAATGCAATCGCATAAATGTATAAATATTTTGCATGGTGAAGGAAAATCCCTTTATAGCTATGCAGCAAGTCAACAATGCTCTCCAAGATGTAGGCCGACAGGTTTCCTTGTCAACAATCAAGAGCAGAACCTCAAAGAATTCGTCACATGATGCAAACCCCTGGTAAGGCTCTAAAACAGAATGGCTGGCTGCAGATCAGGACAGCATCCAAAAAGAACAAGTTATGTGAATGATGAAACATAAACCAACCTCTATCAAAGAAAGTGTTTAGAGGAAAAGGTGGAATATCCCCATGTGGCCAAGTCTGTCACACAGTCTCAGTCTGCCTGAGCTCCACTCCACCTGCTGAACATCAGACAATAGAAAACCCCTGGAGCAAGAAAGAGGTGGAGGAGTTGACTACACGTCTAATATTCCAATTGTTTTTGAAGATATAAATGTGTAGATATGTGCAGTATGTCTTCAACAAAACCCAGTCAAATGAAACCTGGCTTTTAATAATAATGTATACTTTATTGATCCCCGCGGGGAAACTACTCTCTCTGCATTTGACCCATTCACTCAGTGAAGTAGTGGGCAGCTACTAAGCAGGCACACCAGGGAGCAGTCTGTAGGGATGGTACCTTGCTCAGGGGTACCTCAGGGTAGCCATTCAGTGGGTTTGAACCCCTGACCTTCTGGTCATGGGGCAACCACTCTACCTACTGAGCTATCCCTGCCCGAAAGAATGAATGCTCATTATTTTATACTGTAATAATGAACAGAGCCTATGGTTAAGCATATATGTGTGCAAAAGGTTTGTGACAGTATAAACTGAGCTTTACATTTGTTTGTATCATTATGAAACAGCATTCTGGCCAAATGTCAGAAAAGATGTGTGAACTATAAGTGTCCTGCGTTGGCTCATTTCCAAGTAAGACCAATAACGTTACCTTTGTTGGCTCTCAGTTAGCATAGCTTTTTTGCACATATACCGCATTTAGTACTTCACCACACATGTCTATACATATGTGGGGCCTGAAGCCTAATCCCAAAGCATCCTCTACAGGGTCCCACTCCTTGATGTGTGTAATCTGGTGTGTAGTCACATTGCTGAAGGGTCTCAGAAGTCAATAAAAAAAAGTCCCAGGTTTTGGGGTGCCTTTGTCATTCCCAGATGAGAGCAGGAACTTCCTATCATCCTCAGGACTGTATACTGCTATCAGATAGACGTATTGTGATTATGTCCATGACCTTTTAGAAATTTTGCATTCTGTTTCAGTTTCTTTCAGGCCTTCACAACATCCTTAAAATACTCTAGTTTTGTATCTGTTTTTCCTTCTTGTTTTTTATTATCAGAATTCATAACAGAGAAACGAAAAATTACACTGACAGTCCTTCTAAAATAATCATGCATCTTGTGACACACCAAATATGACAGTAATTTGAATCTGTTTGAAAATCTTTATTTTCTTTTGGGGTTCATATTTCATTTGGAAAAACAACACAAACAATCCATCAGTTAAGCAGATACAAGCAGCTGAAAGAAAAAAAGAAGACATCAGGAACCGCAGCCAAGCATGGACACAGTTGTCATTCATCGCCCGGCGAGTTTATGGCATTACTAACCCACCGACAGCGATGAATGTGAGCCGGAATCATGCACTGGATTAGAACTGGCCAAGGCAGAGCTTTATACAATGTAACAATAAGCAACAGTCAATCAGAAACAAAGTGATACATTATTCACAAAACAATTGGATACATGCTTCCTGTGTGTGATAAAAAGGGTGAAAAACATATTAAAGTACAACTTGACCTGGACACTTTTTGTACAGAAAATATTATTTGATTATCTTTAGTAAAGTTTATAAAACAAATTATTACTTTTAAAAAATGTGTGGGGAAACCCAGATTTTGGTATACAAAGATACTGGAATAAAACCTAAATTAAGCACAGCTCAACACACCCACAGAACAAAAAATAGCTTTTTATTGAGGCTCATTGACATCATGGACACGGTGCTCAAGGGTTGTCCAACAATATTGTACGTTATACAACCACACTTTGCTGCTGAAAAATGTTTTGATGCACTGGTGATGCACTGAAAACCTTGGCTCCTAACACACCGCCACCACTGACTGTACTTTTTCACGTTTGTCTGCAAATACTAGCTAGCTACTAGCCCTGCGAAAATCCAAGTTCAACACGAACCGGAAGTGGAGGTCGTTCGCCTTCAAAGTAAAAGTTGCATCTGGGCTGCAGTTTT
Source organism: Rhamphochromis longiceps (assembly GCF_057381845.1). Taxonomy (NCBI): domain Eukaryota; kingdom Metazoa; phylum Chordata; class Actinopteri; order Cichliformes; family Cichlidae; genus Rhamphochromis; species Rhamphochromis longiceps. The sequence continues at coordinate 6,258,647 of NC_140560.1, forward strand.
CAACGGGCACATCTTTTATTTAGAAGTGAAATAGTGTCCATTTCCGGTTTGTGCGGCACTTTTACATTTTGTTTTTACAGCTGGGACAGTTTGTCGGCATGTTCGTCATTTCCCCTCGCCTTTGATATATTAACTAATATGAATATTATTTTTTACCTGATCCAGTCGTTTTTTTTTCCAGTTTTTCTTGTGTAAACTAAATCTGTGTACTTTTCAGCTTAAACATTACTAATTACTTTTCAGGGCTTAAATCTAGCCAAGTGGCTTCTATAGATGTGATTAAAATAGCACAATTGAGGTAAAAATATCAACCCTTTTAGGTTTTAAACGGTGTCTGATGTGTGAGCTGAAAAAGCGTTTATGCCAACAACAATCCCTCCAGCCTCTAAATGAAGACTTTGTTAGCCTTAAAATGGTCAAATATTCATATTATTTACATCACTTAATTGCCTAAATGCAGTATGAGTGCATTCAGAAGAAAATTTGTGTTTGGGGACACAAAAATGAGGAGGAAATTTTATATCCAGAAACATGAATAAACAGAGTAAAAGTTGTGACTATTTAACAAGCTTTAAATAAGTAAGACTGTTCATGGAATTTTGTGACACCTTAATAGACTGCAGCCATTGTTAATGCTAGTATTTACTTCTGTGTTTTGCTAAAAATTACTATGTAATATCTGAGTGCTACACATTTCTTGGTACGTGGTGTTGTGAGTTGTTGTGATCTCAAGTGTTAGGGTACACTCAACACTCGATGGTTTTCTCTGAGTCACAAACTCACCGACAGCGTTGAATGTTCTCCAAGACTTGAAAAACACAGGCTGACAGCAAGCTAACAAACAGCCTGTCCCGAAGTGCTGCAAGGGGTGGACAGCCATGACAGGATGAACCAACGAAGACGCTAAATAGGAAGTGACAAGAGCTCTGCAGGTGCACCCACACATTTTGATTAATGATGCAGCATATAGCAAAGGTACCTAAACCTGCTTTAATATCTCAAACAGCTACAGAACAAATTTAGACTGTGCAATGACATTACGCTGGAGATATTTGGAATTGGGCAATAAATGGAAATGCTGAACAAATATCTAGGTAATAGATTCTACATTTTGAGGCATTAAACTAAATATAAAATATTAGAAGTCTGTCATTTGTGTTAGTATATCTAGTCGCAATAAAAACATCATGGTGCAAAACAGTAGCGATCTGAAAGTTTCAAGTTTCAGGAAGCATTTTCAGTATAACAACAAGTGGGAATCTAATTACTGCAAACACTGCCCTAAAGATCAGTGAAAACTCAACCCTCTGACTTAATTACCAAGTTGAGTCAAAGCATTTGAATTAGTTGTCTAACAGAAGCAGCCATGTTGTAGGTTTCATGCTGTCTTCCACCATTGTATTTTTTCCTGTTATTGCTAGATCACTGGTTACAAATCGAAATGACTTACCTGCACCAGATTGTTTGTGACATTGTGCCAGCTGACTGTGACACTGGACTCTTCTTACAGCTGCAGCTGAAAGACAAGGCCAAAGATGTGGGATAATTGGTGTATACAGGTAGAAATCAATCAATTATATACACAAAAAAAAGCTAGGGGGGAAATGTAGAGCGCCGTTTCTATGAAATATTTGAATACGCTTCAAAGATAAGATTATATATAAACAAAACACCCAGCACGCCCCTGCGGGCGGTTTATCCTTCAAGCTCGGGTCCTCTACCAGAGGCCTGGGAGCTTGAGGGTCCTGCGCAGTATCTTAGCTGTTCCCAGGACTGCGCTCTTCTGGACAGAGATCTCCGATGTTGTTCCCGGGATCTGCTGGAGCCACTCGCCTAGCTTGGGAGTCACCGCACCTAGTGCTCCGATTACCACGGGGACCACCATTACCTTGGTATTTCTCGAGCTTTTCGTGTTCCTTCTTCCTGATGTTGCTGTCATTCGGAACCACTACATCGATCACTACGGCCGTCTTCTCATGTTTGTCTACCACCACTATGTCCGGTTGGTTAGCCACCACCATTTTGTCCGTCTGTATCTGGAAGTCCCACAGGATCTTAGCTCGGTCATTCTCCATCATCCTTGGGGGCATCTCCCATTTTGACCTCGGGACTTCCAGGTTATACTCGGCACAGATGTTCCTGTACACTATGCCGGCCACTTGGTTATGGCGTTCCATGTATGCCTTGCCTGCTAGCATCTTGCACCCTGCTGTTATGTGCTGGATTGTCTCTGGGGCATCTTTACACAGCCTGCACCTGGGGTCTTGCCTGGTGTGATAGACCCCAGCCTCTATGGATCTTGTCCTCAGAGCTTGTTCTTGTGCTGCCATGATTAGTGCCTCTGTGCTGTCTTTCAGTCCAGCTTTGTCCAGCCACTGATAGGATTTCTGGATATCAGCCACCTCCTCTATCTGCCGGTGGTACATACCATGCAGGGGCCTGTCCTTCCATGATGGTTCCTCGCTTTGCTCCTCTTTCTTGGGTTTCTGCTGCCTGAGGTATTCACTGAGCACGCTGTCAGTTGGGGCCATCTTCCCAATGTATTCTTGGATGTTCGTTTTCTCACCCTGGACTGTGGTGCTGACACTCACCAGCCCCCGGCCTTCTTCCTTCCGCTTAGCGTACAGCCTCAGGGTTCTGGACTTGGGGTGAAATCCTCCATGCATGGTCAGGAGCTTTCTTGTCCTGATGTCGGTGGCTCCTGGCTGGGTGCATACATACATACATATATATATATATATATATATATATATATATATATATATATATATATATATATATATATATATATATATATAAATAATTTACTGTCTATGCAAATCTAGAAGAAATGACCTCCACCAACTCCTTTTGCATGTCTTTTTCACTGTAATGTACTCAAAGTACTTTTTACACTCTAAGCCACCTTCACCTATTCAGACAGGGCTTTATATTTAGTTTTTTTAATCTATCTTTTAAGTGCTCTTTTTTGTCTCTCACAAACACACACACAGCAACAGATGGCAATTTAGGTTTTCAGTATCTTTCCCCATGACACTTTAATATGAGCATTCAATGAGCCAACCTTCTGATTAACCACTCTGGCCATTTCAGATCCTTGAAAATACTAAATTGAGTTGTTATGGGAACTGACCTGACATTCTGTGCCAAAATTTTCTGCCCTACATTATGATAGAAATTATTTTCACAGGGTGCTTTGAAGCCATCTTGAGCCAAGAAATCAAGTGGTGCCATTTGTGTAAACATGACATGCAAAATGACATTGACATGACACAGACATGAGAAGTGACCCAGGTGTGATGTCTCATTTCTGAAGTGTGACTGGTTTATATTCATCTGTTATTCAATCTGTTCGCCTCCCAGTGATGATGTGAATTTTAATTGAAAGAAAAACATACGGAAACAAAATGCTTTCCTGGGTTTGTCAAAGATATGAATAGTACTTTACATATTCCAACATGAGCGTCGTTTGCATGACCAGTAGGATAAGCACAGGCTACACTGGCCCACATAGTGAAAGAGCATGTTAAGACGCAGCTGAAGACTAGCTTAAGCATACAATGGCTGGATAAGCAGCATAACGAACCTTCCCACAATACTGTGATGTAACATGGATATACTGGATATAACATGTTACAACAGAGTACTTGCACTTTTTTTTTTACATAGTTTGAGAAAAGTGACATATTAGTTATACAATTTAGCAAATTTGATATTTATTTACTTTTTAAAAACTAAGAAATCTGTTGTTGTTAAATGTGTTTGAACACATGTTATTTTTGTTGTGACAAGCACAAAAGAGAATAAGAAGTATTGGCAAAGGACATGTTTTGGTGTCCTTAGCATCTGAATGCATTTGAAAAATGGCAGAGAGGGCAATCATTACATTAATGAAGTATTCACATTATTTTGCTAAGGAGCTTTGCTTCATTTTTTGAAGAAGCACCTGCAACCTAAATGCTGTACAGTAATGGTGGTGGGAATCTATATCACTCAAAAGGCATCATAAATCCACAGAACACAGATAAAAGAAATGCTCTAATGTGGCCTGTATGACTGCGTGTGTGGTCATGCTATAAGACCTTAAGGCTGTTATGCTACAAGTTCATAGCATAAATGCAGCGGAGCTGGTTGTGTGTTGATGGAGGACTAGAGGTGGGAGAAGGGAGCTGGGTGGGGGAATTCAAGGGTGAGTGAAGAGAATAAGAAGGTGGTGGTGGATGGGGGTGTTGGCTGTCTGGGTGAGAGGAGTGTTGATCGATTCCAGGCATGGTATTTTCCAGACAGACTGAATGGTAAAGGTCAAAGGTCAGCCGCTTTTGTTTCCTTATGAAAGAGAGGCTGTGTGTGTATTTTCGAACTCATGTGCACCAGCAAATGTCATGCATGTTTGCTCCATATCGAGTTAAAAGAGCCGTTTTTTGTTGTTTTGGGGGGATTTTTTTTTTTTTTTGTTTCAGGTTTTTGGTTTTAGATCTCCAATCAAGCTAAAGCCACAAAACAAGTGCAAGGATCCTTCTGTGAGTATGTGTAGCTGTATGAGCACATGTCTGCACGTGAGCATGTTTGACTGAGCTCTTTCCTCACATTTTTTAAAGGGAGCAACATTTAAACCTGAATATGCAAAAATAAAAATCAATCCTTATATACACAATTTGCAGACCAAACTTTCTGTGTCACCAACACTTACTGGTGATTATATGACCTGAAGCTACATAATTAGACCTCTTTAACATTTGCTCCATTTTTGTCCGATTTTTCTCCCATCAGAGGAAACGCTGCAAGCATAAGAACTGAAAATCTGTTTCAAAAGCATTTTCCTCCTCATATAAAAATCTGAGCATGTTTCAGTGCTGATCAGAACTGCTGAACAGCAGTGCGCGCAGCTAGGTGGTTGAATGTCTTGCTCAAGGGCACATGGGGAAAAGCTAAAAATAGTTTGTAGATGCTCCTGCTGTGATCAAATCTGACACCTTTGCCGTACTCTGCAGTGTGCTGTGAATGTGTGTTTGACAATTTTTCAGTTTGGGTTGAGTGGCCAGAGAATATACATCACAAATAAGCCTGAGAGCACGCGCACACATGCACACACGCACACACACACACATATATATTCATTACCATGGAAATCTTAATAGCAGCCATACAAATAGTGGTGTTTTAATATTGGCCCAAGTAACAGATAACACATACAGAACAAGGATGCACAGAGTAACCTGCCACACATGCACAAAAATACACACACAGCAGAGATTGCATAGTCACTTCCTGCATATTTCTGTGTGTGCATGCATGGCTGCATGTGAGCACATGTGTGTCTGAATGAGAGAACAGATTGTGGCAAAGTAAAGGAACGGGGTGGGGGTAAAGAGAGACTTGGTGGTGGGAGGGGAAACGAGCAACAGAGTGAGTGGTGGGCCTTGTCTCTCCCTCCATACTTTCCTCCTTTAAAGCCACTGTCCCACTCGCTCCCCCTCCCCCACCTGGGACTTGAACCCATGACCCACCCAGTGAATGAGTTCAAGGGAGGCATTGCCATTACTGAGGAAGCCACTGCTGAGCCTGCGCGTGGTTCAGTGAAAGTTTGTTTCTGTGCTAGGTTAAATTAGCCCGTGTGTGCATGTGTTTGTGTACAAGCATGTTTATTTGTTTTTATAATGGACGTTGTGAATAAGAGTCTAAGCAATGTTTGTGCATATGGGTATCTTTGTTTGTGTGTTTGTGCGTGTGCGTGTGTGTAAGAGTGAGTCTTTCACAGTTGAACCATCTGTGTTTTTGTGAGTGTGTTCACAGAGTTCTGAAACAGAGGCTGACTTTCGATTTCGGGCGATCGTGGCTCAAGAGTTGGGTGGTCGCCTTGTAATTGGAAGGTTGCCGGTTTGAACCCCAGCTCTGACAGTCTCGGTCGTTGTGTCCTTGGGCAAGACACTTCACCCGTTGCCTACTGGTGGTGGTCAGAGGGCCCGGTGGCGCCAGTGTCCGTCAGCCTCGCTTCTGTCAGTGTGCCCCAGGGTGGCTGTGGCTACAATGTAGCTGCCATCACCAGTGTGTGAATGTGTGTGTGAATGGGTGGATGACTGGATGTGTAAAGCGCTTTGGGGTCCTTAGGGACTAGTAAAGCGCTGTACAAATACAGGCCATTTACCATTTAAGGTCAACATTAGAAATGCAAACTGCACAGATATTTGTGTTTATGTGCGTTTTGGAACGCGTGTCTTTATGTTAATGTTGAAGATGATTTGTTTTCCAATGGTACCTTTAAGCAGCAGACTTATACTTTTAATAAAATTATTAATGCACGTAGATATGTGTGTGTGCGTGCGTGCGTGCGTGCATGTGTGTGTGTGTGTGTGTGTGTAATGGGAATGGTGATGGCCCTTCCCCCCAGTTTGCTGCTGGGTGTGTGACTGAGACGGCATCTCCCTACCTGGCCCAGACTAAATCAATACTTTAATCTAATTGTCATTCACTTCCACTGGGGTAGCCAAGTGCATGCACGCATACATACAGCACACACAAAATATTCAACACATCTCCATGCACAAACCTAACAACCATGGATACTTGTAAAAACATGCACATCCTTCACACACACACACACACACACACACGCGAAATTATGAATGAAAAGCCCCACTGTGTGAACGCACTCGCTGCTGTGTTAGCGTGCAGCCTCGCTGTCCTGTACTACATCCACTTCCATGCCCTCTCTGCACTCTTTCCCTGCCTCTTTGGGCGTTCCTCCTTGGTGTTGCATCATGCATGCACACATCAGTGTCGGCAAACATCCGCTGACACACTGTCACATCGCATTCATGTCCGCCGGCGAGCGGCCTCTCCCACAGAGCAACAATGGAAAGTAGATGTCAGGGCTGCTGTGGGATCAGAGCTCAGCCGCAGGCACAACAATCAGCCGGGAAAAAACATACACATATTTAAAATTTAAAGGTCCAAACTGACTTACCTCCTTCATCATCGCCAGCAGAAGCATTCCCCTTCTTTTTCTGCATTCCTCTGTCTCTACACCTCCTTCTTTCCCCCTCCCACAGAACCACCACTCTGTCTCTCTCTCCCTCTTTCTTTCATCCTCCCGTCCGTCTTCTTTCTCTTACCACCTTCTCAACAAATCCCTGCTCTTTCCTTACTTCCTCTCTCCTCCCTTTTCCTGTTCCTCTTCCTCTTTGCCTGTCGCTTAAAACACTCTTTCTCTTGCTTTTCTTCCTCTCCGGTGGGCTCTCCGGTGTCTTCTTCCTACTGCTTTAAACTGCAGACTGTCTGGCGAGAGAGAGAGGGAGAGCGAGAGAGAGAGAGAGACTATGGAGCAATGGGAAATGCAAACTGGGACACACACACACACACACACAGCCTCTGTCAGTTTGAATGAATATTGTGCACACTCGGCTTGTCTCTCCTCCCCCTCTCTTTCTGTCTCCCTCCTTCCCTCTCTACCAGACACCCCTCCTCCACTTCTCTCTGGCTTTGCCCTTCTTCTCTCTCTCCTCCTTCCTCCCTCGTTGCTGCTGCTTTCAAACATGTTCACACTCCAAGACTGACTGACATTATAGAGCTGCACTTACTGACCCCCCACCCCAACGCACACACACGGACACACACACTTCTTAGTCTCATGGACCCAGACGGTTAACCCTTTTGATGCAGCTGCAGATCCCGTCTGTTTGGATTTATTTTCATCTTCACAATGTGAGCTGTTTTCCAACCACTCATAATCATACTTTCATGAATGCGTTGCCATTTTTTATTTTATTGTATAGTGACTAAAATAATCAAGAGTTCATAACAGTAAAACTTTATCTGCATCTACAAAAAGAACTTCCTGTGAAATATAAAAACTCATGTCATTGTGATGTTTGAACAGTCGATTCTTGGACTTAGTGAAAGTGAAATGTGTGGTGAAAGTAAGAAAAATGGACATGTGCAAGAATCTGAGTGACTTCAACATCGACCAAATGGCAGTGCCTAGACGACTGAAAAATACACAAGACTGCTCAAGATTATTTGATCTTGTGGGTGTTTGCCATTATGTCTATATGAGTAATTAATATAGCTATCTATAATGAGCAGTGAGCCTTTTATCCAGTGTAAACAGGTTGATGTAGCGCCACATGAATGAACCAGTTCTCAACCTGTTGCAACTTTTGTTTAGTAGGCCTTTATGCAATGGACACGAAAGAATTTGCTTGACTATTTTCGTTGTGTCCTTGGGCAAGACACTTCACCCGTTGCCTACTGGTGGTGGTCAGAGGGCCCGGTGGCGCCAGTGTCCGGCAGCCTCGCCTCTGTCAGTGCGCCCCAGGGTGGCTGTGGCTACAATGTAGCTTGCCATCACCAGTGTGTGAATGTGTGTGTGAATGGGTGGATGACTGGATATGTAAAGCGCTTTGGGGTCCTTAGGGACTAGTAAAAGCGCTATATAAATACAGGCCATTTACCATTTACCACATTTTCAGCATTAAAAGTATTTTTGCCTCCCTTATTGTCAATGCAGCTGTTCACACCGACAGTGTAATTACACAACACAAAACTGCAGCATTTACTTTTTCACATCATGCTTGATTTTTCAAAGTTTTTGCATGCAAATAAACTGATCTGGCTAATCAGGCCACTACATTTGGCAGCCAGTGCACTCGTAGCTCAAAATCACACCGGTGCTGAATATACACATATCTGTAAATGGTAAAGTAACACTGTTTTACCTCAGATATACAGCTAGATGCTCTCTGAAATTATTTCTCTGTTTCCTTGGATGTGGTACCAAGTCTGCCAAAAAGAGCTCAAACTGCCCCAATGAGATCATGAAATATATACTAAAGCAAACATGATACAGCCCCAACTCTTGGATCCAACCATAAATTTCTCCCTGCTGTTGCCTTCTTGTGAGAATTGAACCCCAAATCTCAGTTTCTTCTTCTTGTTTACAAAGTCCAGATCATCATCGCTTGAGCTCAACTTCATTTTTCAGTGCATTTTTTAAGGATGAAACTTTCAACTATCTTTTTTTTTCAGGAAGAACTCAGTGTGTATATAGGTTACATAACAACATTATAATACATATTCAAAAAATTTGAATTTCATGTGATTTTTTCACAACACACAGTAAAGGTCTTTGGAGTGGCCCACCAGCTTGCAGTGGATCTCAGAGAAGCAAACTGCAGTCCAAGGTGGTAGGATTTGTGTCAGGTAGGTCAAAGCAGGACCCAAATGCAGGACTGCCTAAGAAAAACAAATGGTGCTAATAATCCTCAATGCGTGCTCTCTTCATGTGCTTGTGCCCTGCTCCTGTGCTGTGACTTCTCCCTGTGATCCGTGGGGAGTATTTCCGCTCCCTTCGTTGTCTATGTACAACCGTGTCCAGCTCCCTCCACTCGTTTCCCCCGACTCTCCTGGAAACAGACGCTGCAGTAAGTACAGTCCCTACGACCTGCCAACACAAAACTCTTTCACTTCACTAGCTGGGGGACTGACTGCATTTCTCACAAAGAAAGTTGTGGTGCGGCTGCTGTGGAAGTCGACGTACCGGAGCTGCATCGGCTCATTGCGCCACCCTGCATAAATGGTACTGGGTCCTGAGTGTGGTGTTGTTGATGTGCAGCTTGGAACCAGTCCTGGCCGACACTGCCGCCACCCCCACCGGCGTTCCCCGGGAGCATGGGAGTGGAGGTCCGGACCGTTCAAGCGCCCATGCCAGCCCCCAGGGTGCAACCAGCCAAAGTACAGCCTGCCTCCGCGAGACGGAGGTCCCCGTGCAGGGGAGCCTGCTCGACCTGAACCATACCCCTCCAAATCCACCAAATACTGAAAGCCACTACCGTGTAACATCCGTGTAACGGATTAAGCAAGGGTGCCGTCAATAACCCGGGTGGGTGGTGGGGGCCTGAAAGGCGGACACTGGACTGGACAGGCTTCAGCTGGGAGACATGAAAGACATTATGAATCTTCATATTTTGAGGTAAGTTCAATCGAGCAGTCACAGAATTAATCATAGTCACAATGTCTTGATGCATGCTCAATAATCCAGGTAAGTAAAAGTTGATTCTGTTCATAGTTCAATGTTAAACATGCCAATAAAGTGAGGAGAAAGCTTTTTGGACTCAGTATCTAATGGACGTTTGCTGTAGACAACCATACTTTCTGCCCTGGACTGCAGGAGAGGCGATCCTGTGAACAATTTCCACAGGCGCCAGCAGCAACGGAGGTGATGCTGAACCGAGGGAACCTCGTGTTCCCCTTCAGTGATGGACAGGAGCGTTGATTAATACCCCAATGAATCCTGAGACAGCGACAGACCAGTGGCAGAGTTGGTCATTGAATTATGAGCATGTTCCACTCATGATAGGTGAGTGGAAGTGGGACTGCTTTGATGAAGCCACACAGTGGAGAGTGGACTCCAACTTCTGGTTGGCCCTCTCCACCTGCCTGTTGGTGTAAGGATAAAACCCTGAGGATAGACTCACTTGGGCCCCCAGCACGGTGCAAAACTCCTTCCAAACCTGCGACGTGAACTGCGGACCCCGATCGGACACAGTGTCTTGAGGGATGCTGTGTAGGCGGAACACATGATCAGTCAGTAGCTTCGCCATCTCTAATGCAGTGTGCAATTTGGGCAGAGCAATAAAATGTGCAGCTTTAGAAAAACCATCCACCATGGTGAGTATGACGGTGGCTGTCCAGTTATGAAGTTCAGTGCGATGTGTGACCAGGGCCTTCTGGTTATAGGTAGGGGCCTGAGAAACACACAAGGAGGGGAGTTGGACGCTTTATTCCACGCACAGGTAGGGTAAGCAGAGACAAAATCCTAGACATCTTGGCCCAAAGACGGCCACCCAAACAAGCGTTGCATGAATGATATAGCGTGCTTCAACTTAGGAGAATGGGCCCACTGGATAAGCTTGCCATGAACCACAGGGGGCACGTATATCTGGTTTGTAGGACCCATCCCACGGTCAGGTTTCTCCTGCTGAGCGCTTCTAATTAGAGCCTTGATCTCCCATGTGAGTAACCCAGGCTGCAGGCAGGATGGCATCGTCCTTCTCTGACTGAGAGAATTGCCAGGAGAGTGCCTCCGGCTTCACATTATGGGAGCTGGGTCTGTATGTGATGGTCAAATTGAACTAAGTAAAGAACCGAGCCCACCTGACCTAACAGGAGTTGAGGGGCTTAATGGCTTGCAGCTACTCGAGGTTCTTGTGGTCTGTCCAGATGACCAATAGCTGTTCCTTCCAGTCAGTGCCTCCATTTCTCCAGTGCGAGCTTTATGGCCAACAATTGTTGATCCCCTATGTCGTAATTCCGCTCTGCCAGCGAGAGACGCAGAGAAACAACAAAAAAAAAAAAAAAAAAAACACACACACACACACACACACACGAGTGAAGCTTACGCCCGGAACTCTGTGACAACACAACTCCAAAATCTGATGCATCCACTTCCATTATGAATGGTTGAGAGAAGTCTGGCTGAACCAAAATGGGAGCGGAGGCGAACTTCTGCTTGAGTTGGATGAATGCTTGCTGGACCGCTGGGGAACACTGGAATGAGACCTTCAGAGAAGTTAAGCATGTGAAAGGCAGAGCAATGCGACTGGAATCTCAAATGAAATGTCTGTAAAGATTTGCAAAGCCCAGGAACCTTTGCAGCTGCGTACGGGTCTGGGGCTCTGGCCATTGAACCACCTCTTTTATCTTAGCTGGATCTGCCTGAAGCTGGCCTTGCTCCACAATAAACCCCAAAAAGGAGAGCAACTGAACATGGAACTCACTTCTCTTCTTTGACGAACAGTCGATTTTTCAACTGCTGCAGGACCTGGCGGATGTGCTTCTCATGTTCAACCAAGACTTCAGAATCAGAATATTATCAAGGTACGCAAAACCACAGAGGTTAATGAAATCTTTCAAAACGTCATTAACCAAGGCCTGAAAAACTGTGGGAGCATGGGTGAGGCTGAAAGGCATGACCAAGTAGAATCCAGCTCACCATTAACTTTTTATAATTATTTGAACATTAGGTACTCAAAATGTTATTGAGCCATCTTTCACTCATCTCCCTGATACTGACTGAAAGTCAATGGTAGGCATTCCTGAGCTTAGTGGCCCCTTGAAGCAGTTCAAAATTGGAAGACAGCAATGGCAGGGGACACTTATTTTTAAGTATCTTTGTGGTCTTGTTCAACCCCCCGAAAGGCAATGCACAGACGGAGGGTCTTGTCCTTCTTCTCCACAAAGAAAATCCCCACCCCAAGTGGGGATTTGGATGGATGGATTATTCCGCTAAGGAGTCATTAATGTAACATTCCTAGGCCTCTTTCCAGCTTGGAGAGACTGTACAGGCAATTGGTGGGAAGTGGAGCACCAGAGAGCTGATCTGTTCCAGTCGCAAGGATGATGTGGAGGAAGGGAGAGCACCAAGTCCTTGTTGAAGACCTTAGCGAGGTCATGATAGAGCGCTGGAACAGAGTACAAATCAAGTAACTTGACCGTTTTGGATAGAGACACTATGGCAGAGTGCAAACAGTTCTTATGACACTAAAGGCTCCAACCAACAATTTTGGACCAAGCTGGGGGGGTTGTGTTTAACCAAGGGCAACCGAGAATAACAGGAGTTTCAGGAGCATCAGAAAGAAAGCTAATCTTCTCTACATGGTTTTCTGATAGGGAGAGCTGAATGGCCTGAGTGCAATGGGTAATTTAAGCAAGCCTGGTACAGTTTAAGGCAGAAACCTGTAGGAGTTCGGTGAGTGGTGTCAACGGGAGGTTTAATTCCTTAGCGAGTGTCTGATCAATGAAATTTTACTCTGTGCCTGAGTCAATTAGAGCATGACTGAGCACTCATACTCTTAGTGTATGAGTTTTGCTAAACACTGAAGACCAAGTAGGGAGGCATCTTTGAATGTGTCTGCCAATTCAATTTTATTTATATAGCGCCAAATCACAACAACAGTCGCCTCAAGGCGCTTTATATTGTACAGTAGATCCAACAATAGATACAGAAAAACCCAAATATCATATGACCCCCTAATGAGCAAGCACTTTGGCGACAGTGGGAAGGAAAAACTCCCTTTTAACAGGAAGAAACCTCCAGCAGAACCAGGCTCAAGGAGGGGTGGGGCCATCTGCTGCAACCGGTTGGGGTAAAAGGAGGAAGACAGGATAAAGACATGCTGTGGAAGAGAGACAGAGATTAATAACAGGTATGATTCAATGCACTCACATAGTGAGTGAGAAAGGTGATTGAAAAGGAAAAACTCAATGCATCATGGGAATTCCACAGCAGCCTACATCTATTGCAGCATAACTAAGGGAGGATTCCGGGTCACCTGGTCCAGCCCTAACTATATGCTTTAGCAAAAAGGAAAGTTTTAAGCCTAATCTTAAAAGGGTGGGCCATTTATATGGATACACCGTAATAAAACGGGAATGGTTGGTGATATTAAAGTCCTGTTTGTGGCACATTAGTATATATGAGGGGGCAAACTCCTCAAGATGGGTGGTGGCCATTTAGAAGTCGGCCATCTTTGAAAAAAAAAAAAAAAAAAAAACACAACAACACACACACAAACCAAAAGTTGTATCCATAGGAAGAGGGCCATGTGACACATCAAACTTATTGGTAATGTCACAAGAAAAACAATGGTGTGCTTGGTTTCAACGCAACTTTACTCTTTCATGAGTTATTTACAAGTTTCTTTGTTCACAGCCATTGACATGTCAAAGAGGTTAACACGTGACGAGTGGATAGAAAATGTGTTGATATCTGGTGAACGCAGTAACCGGGTCATTGCAGCAGATTTCAATGCAAGACATCCTACGAGACCACCCATCTCCCATGCTACAGTTAGCAAACTGCTTGCTAAGTTTTGTGAAACTGGTTTAGTGTTGGATTTGCCAAAATGTGGACGCAAGAAAACTGTCACTAATGAAGAAACATCAGTGGCTGTCCTAGCTTCATTCAGCAAGAACCCACAGCGTAGCACTCGCCGCATGTCACTGGAGGGTGGCATTAGTCGAACATCCCTTCGGTGGCTATTAGCTACTCACAAATGGCACCCTTACAAACAGCAGCCACTGCAGCATCTCAACAAGGATGACCCAGATCGGCACAGAATTTGCAGAATGGGCAAAACAAAAATTGGAAACAGGACCCTCAGTTAACGCAGAAGATTTTCAGTGATGAGGCAAACTTTTGTGACTGGTGAAGTTAACAAAACCACCGCTATTGGTCTGACACTAACCCACATTGGATGGATCCCTCCAAGACTGTTGGAACAACAAAAGTGATGGTTTTGGTGTGGTATATGGGGTACAACGATAGTGGGTCCATTCTTCAATGGAAACCTCAAGGCCACTGGATATTTGAAATTGCTACATGATGATGTGTTTCCCTCTTTATCCACTGAAGCTGGCACGTTCCCTGAGTTTTTCCAGCAAGATGGTGCACCACCACATTATGGGTGCCAGGTCCGAGCATTCCTAGATGAACAGTTTCCTGGAAAGTGGATTGGTCGTCGTGGGCCAGTTGAATGGCCCACAAGGTCTCCCAATCTGACCCCCTTAGACTTTTATCTTTGGGGTCATCTGAAGGCAATTGTCTATGGTGTGAAGATACGAGATGTGCAGCACCTGAAACTACAGATACCGGATGCCTGTGCTGGCATTTCTCCTGCGGTGTTGCTATCAGTGTGTGAAGAGTGGGACAAGAGGGTTGCATTGACAATCCAACACAATGGGCAGCACATTGAACACATTTTATAAGTGGTCAGAAACTTGTAAATAACTCATGAAAGAATAAAGTTACGTTGAAACCAAGCACACCATTGTTTTTCTTGTGACATTACCAATACGTTTGATGTGTCACATGGCCCTCTTCCTATTGAAAAAACAAAAGTTGTATCCAAGATGGCCGACTTCTAAATGGCCACCACCCATCTTGAGGAGTTTGCCCCCTCATATATACTAATGTGCCACAAACAGGACTTTAATATCACCAACCATTCCCATGTTATTACGGTGTATCCATATAAATGGCCCACCCTGTAAAGATAGTGTCTGTCTCCTGAATCCAAACTGGAAGCTGGTTCCACAGAAGAGGGGCCTGAAAACTGAAGGCTCTGCCTCCCATTCTACTTTTAAATACTCTAGGAACAACAAGTAAGCCTGCAGTGTGAGAGTGAAGTGCTCTAATAGGGTGATATGGTACTACAAGGTCATTAAGATAAGATGGGGCCTGATTATTTAAGACCTTGTATGTGAGAAGCAGGATTTTGAATTCAATTCTGGATTTAACAGGAAGCCAATGAAGGGAAGCCAATACAGGAGAAATCTGCTCTCTCTTTCTAGTCCCTGTCAGGACTCTTGCTGCAGCATTTTGGATTAACTGAAGGCTTTAGGACTTCCTGATAATAATGAATTACAGTAGTCCAGCCTGGAAGTAATAAACGCATGAACTAGTTTTTCAGCATCACTCTGAGACAGGATATTTCTAACGTTAGAGATGTTGCGCAAATGGAAGAACGCAGTCTTACATATTTGTTTAATATTTGCGTTGAAGGACATATCCTGGTCAAAAATGACTCCAAGGTTCCTCACAGCGTTACTGGAGGCCAAGGTAATGCCATCCAGAGTAAGAATCTGGTTAGATACCATATTTCTAAGCTTTTCAGGGCCGAGTACAATAACCTCAGTTTTATCTGAATTAAGAAGCAGAAAGTTAGCGGCCATCCAGGTCTTTATGTCTTTAAGACATTCCTACAGTTTAACTAATTGGTGTGTGTTATCTGGCTTCATGGACAGATAGAGTTGGGTGTCATCAGCATAGCAGTGAAAATGTATTCGATGTCTTCTAATGATACTGCCTAAGGGAAGCATGTATATTGTAAACAGAATTGGTCCTATAACTGAACCCTGTGGAACTCCATAATTAACCTTAGTGTGTGAAGAGGACTTTCCATTTACATGCACAAATTGGAGTCTACTAGATAGATATGATACAAACCACTGAAGCGCAGTACCTGTAATACCTACAACATGCTCTAACCGCGCTAATAGAATATTATGGTCAACAGTATTGAACGCAGCCAGCATCCCTACTTGTACTGACGTGCCTGCTCTTTCAGATGAGCAGAGCATGTGTCTGCATAATCTCCCCTAATGTCCCTTTTCCAAGGGAAAAAGAAAAAATTAAAAAACCCACACACACTGCCATCTCCTCCAGTCCAAGGGTGAAAGTTGGGCCCGGCCGAGCTGCATTGGTTGCTCCTCCTCCACAGCAGCCCCCCTCGTCTCTGGGCTCTGGTCCCCAGAAACGCACCCCGCATGGGGTCGTCGGAAACAGAAAGCTTGCTCACCATATTCCTGCATGTGGTCATCCTAACACACATGGAAATGAATGCATCCAATGATTTAGGCAATTCTCTGGGGGATAATTCCCATTTCAGATCCTCATTGAGGCTTTTGAGGAAAGTCCATTCTCTCCCAACCCCATGTCCTCTGCCAATATCCAAAAGTCAATTGAGAAATCAGCCATGCTTCTCTTACCTTGCCAAAGGTTGAACATTTTGTGTTCAGCTGCATCCGGGCTCAAGCCTTTGCCAAACAACAGAATTTGGCAAGAAAGTCATTATAGGATAAATCAGGGCGAGCCTTTAGTACTGCCTGAGCCCACTTCAGTGCGTGACGCGTCAACAGCTCCACCATAAAATACATTTTTGAGCTGTCTGAGGTATAGGCTTGGTTCGGCTGGCGAAACACAAGCGGACATTGAGTAAAAACTCCCACTGTTTTGTCCAACTCACCCAAGAACTTCTCTGGGATCGGTAGTGGATGTTCTCATGGCTAGGAGGGCAGCAGGTCTCTCAAGTAGGCCAAAGCAGGACCCAAATGCAAGACTGCCTGTGTAGAATACAGTCCATTTATTCACAGTGCAACAATAACAAATGGTGCTTCCGTGCCATGACTTCTACCTGTGATCCGTGAGTATTTCCGCTCCCTTTCAGTGTCTATGTAGAAGTGTGTCCAGCTCTCTCCACTCGTTTCACCCAACTCTACTGGAAACAACAGATGCTGCAGTGAGTAAACTTTATATGACCGGCCATCACGAAGCACTTTTACTTCAGTAGCGGGGGAACTGACTGCAAAGATCCAGCGTCAACTGAAGCTCAGCTACTCTGTTAAGTAGCTCCCTTGATGAGGCTGATCAGCAACAGGTGAGTGTGATTACTCCTCAGGTGTGGCTGGCTCCACGGCGGGAAAAAGTCTCCAAGCCTGGTGCCGCAGGAAAACATTGATACCACCACACACACACACCAACATGTAAAGGAGGAAACGAGGGACCGGGAGTGAACAACAACATAGACATGGCAGGTCGACCAGCGGACTGCAGACCATGCAATGAACTGACGACCATGAGCTTTAGAATAGAATAGAATAGAATAGAATTCAACTTTATTGTCATTGCACATGCACAGGTACAGGGCAACGAAATGCAGTTTGCATCCATCCAGAAGTGCTTTAGTGATATAGATATATTACAATATATATTAGCAATAATATAGATATGTGAGTATATTACAGAAATGGGTCTATTATGGTATGTTATAATGTACACGGTATGAAGTATGTTGTGAATATTCTATAACTATAAGTATGTACAGGCTGTAGTGAGTACAAGCTATGTACAGGATATGAACAGGATATAAATATGAAAAACTATACAGAATATGAAATAAATAACTTTACAGAATCTGGGATATACAGCTATACAGAAATGGGAACTATGCAAGTTGTAAACAGTTGTAGGATTAAAGATTATCGAATGTACAGAATGATTATTTACACAGAGCTATACAGTAGTGCAGTTAAGATAAGTGAGGGTGTAGATAGTTTCTACAGAGGCTATATAAAGTGCTAGTGGTTGTGAGTGGTGGTTCAGTCCATGTTATTATTGTGTTTGAGGGTACAGTTGTCCATTGTGGGTGTGTGTATGTTCAGTCCATGAGTTTAACGTGGGTCAGATGTCAGGAGGCAGAGTTCAGGAGTCTGACAGCTGTGGGGAAGAAGCTGTTCCGGTACCTGGTGTGTTCACACCGAACGCGATGGACGCGAATAGAGCGTCAGGTTTACATGTAAAGTCAATGGAAAGGCGCGATGACTGCGGGTCCGCGAAAATTCGGAAGCAGATTTGCGTCGCGAAAACGCCAAAACGCGTGAAACGCGCGTCAGTGTAGCGCGTCTGGCGCGTTTGACGCGCGAATAAAACCACGCGCGTGAGTTTTTGTGTTGCACTTTGTGCATACGCGCGTTTCGCGTCTACCGCTCGAGTTGGAAAAATCTGAACTCCAGCGTCAAATCGCGCCGCGACAACCAATCAGGAGCCTGGTGACGTGGCTGTTACCTAGGTCAAAGGGGCAGATCCAGCCAAAGCCTTTCATACTTCAATGGAGGGGAAGGCTAATCAATGCGGTAGCAAACAACTGGGAGCTGTACAACACCAGCTGCTTTCAGTACCGAGACAGGAATAAAAAGGACCGAGCTTGGAGGAAGATATGTGAAGAGATCGGGCAACCTGGTAAGTTCATTCATTTCTCTTTTGAAAGTTTTCACTGACCCGGGGAAGCCGCACAAAAGCTAGCAAGCCACCGCTATTTTCCCACTGACGTACAAATACCGTTCTGCTTTTATGCATGTTGTCATTTAGGAATATATTTTATTGTTTATTAATAAACAGCACACAGTGGTCCCGCTGTTCATCCGTCACTGCTTTGCTTTTTCGCTGATTTTTTATTGCACAGTACAGCATTGCATTCTGCAGCCTGATTGACAAATCTCCTGCGCTTGCCAAATTTATCACGTTTGGTTTTGATAACCATCGCGTCCAATAGAAAAAACAGCACAAAAACACCCATAACTATGAGCCTCATTCGGAAATAGACACCTGCACCGTGAGGGAAAAAGGCGCACGAAAGTGGCGGGCAGATGAAGACAAACCGCGGCATAATAATACTTTTACGTTTTGCAATCTACAAAGGTTTGCACTTTGAGAATCAATTGTGAGAACTGTGACCAGGGGCTAGTTATTCTGAGAACCCCTGCAATAAATGAGGGACCACTGTCTACTCTACGATTATTATATCCAACCTGTTAACATTTAATACTGTATTGATAGAACCAACTGATTCTGCAGCAGAGCATCCCCAGTCCCTGAGCTCCTGCTGCTGCACCCACAGATATGTACAGCAAGCACTGATACCTTTTTAGTCGGTGGGATTCCCTTGTGATCACCTTTACTAAATATCTACAACCAATCTGATTATATCCTGTTATTGTTTTTTTGTTTTTTTTCAATGTTGAAATTAAAATCTAGTAGCAGCCTTCTCATTTCTTTGTGTTTTGTGCTGTTTTACAGGCCCACAGAGGAGGACGGCTCCGAGGCAGATGAGGGACGGGTCCCAGGACGGTCCATCGGCGGTGGAGCTGGCCACCCTGGAGTCCCTGAAGAGGCCACACCAGTCTCCAATGGAGCATTTCCTCCTCAGCCTTGTTCCTGCTCTGGAGAGCAGCTGGTCCTTTTTATTCCTGTCTCTCTGTAAATTCTTATATTTTATATATTTATGTTTAATGTTTTTCTGTTTGAGACTTTTAATATTATTTCAAATAAATGTTTATAATGACTAATGTCTCAGTTCTACTACACAGCAAATGTTGGCACACAACTTGACACATGTAGAATTTATTTCATATTATACTAATGACAAAATATACTGATACAGTGGGATGCAGAAGTTTGGGCAACCTTGTTAATAGACATTATTTTCCTGTATAAATCGTTGGTTGTTACAATAAAAAATGTCAGTTAAATATCATACAGGAGACACACACAGTGATATTTGAGAAGTGAAAAGAAGTTTACTGGATTTACAGAAAGTGTGCAATAATTGTTTAAACAAAATCAAGCAGGTGCATCAATTTGGGCACCACAAAAAAGAAATGAAATGAATATTTAGTGTATATCAATGTGTGTGTCTCCTATATGATATATGGGGTGCCTTTGTCTGGATGTGCTTCCCATCCAGAGCTGCACAGCACAGAGGAAAGTTCCAGCGCTCCTGGAATCCCTCTGTGATGGACCGCCAGTCTCCAGGTGAAGGCACAGCCATGAAGTCGTCCACTAGACAGTCCCAGATGGACGTCGCTGCCTGGGGGGTGATCTGGCTCACCGTGGACACACCGACTCTGAAACTGAACGCGATGGTCCTGAAGGAGTCCCCGGTGACAAGGAACCTGGACAAAATTGTTCAAAATCAGTATTATGTGTACTGCAGTTACAAAATACATTATTCAAATTCCAAAATACTTTTGTGATGTCAGATATAAATCACAAAACTTAAATCTTACATAAAACATTTTGTAATTATAAGGATAATTACAAAATGTATATTAGATAATATCTAAAACAGTTGTGTTTTGTTTTAACTTTAACATATCATAATTTGATTGGTAGCAACTTTCACAACTACAGTGAGCCAATCACTCATAATTCCTAAACATGTCAATCAGGTAGGAATGAAGTGAGACATTAATAGAAATAAAGAGTTGTGTGTTGACATGTAGCCCTTTCCTTGCTTAAATCATTAATATTTTTGAAAAATTAATCTGTGATAAGACAGCTTATCAAGATAGAACCATGTAACTAGAGATGAACCAAACTGTTCACAGTTTTATCTAACTCTGTTTTAATAAAGGCTGTGACCCCTGCTATAGAGTCTGACAGCTGCAGGGATTATATACAAATATTCAACTATCCCAGAATCAAACCAGGTCTAAATAAAAAGGAGTGAGTATCACTACAAGGTTAACTCAGTGGTCCTAATGCTACAGTTTGATATCAGCAAACACCGAGCGCATGTGACACCACAGCCATGCTATCATGCAAACACTGATAACAGCATAAATCGAATTAAATCGGGACTTGATGAGACCTTCTGAGTATCACTAGAAATATTATAAAGAGTCGTCTCTGTACCACAGTTTGCTTTCAGTAAACACCGACAGCATTCACTGTTAGCATAGCACATCCATGTTAGCAGTGTATAACTGGATGGATTAGCATATTAGCACAGATATCAATAAAGGACTACCGTATTAAATAGTTTTACTAACCTCAGGCAGACGGACAGGCGCTCTGCAGGTGGGATTGAGCGTCTGTAGTTGGTGTCTAGGCGGGCGATGCTGGGACCGACGAGGGAAAGCAGGTCCTCAAACTGGCCGACGGTGATAGCGCTGGAATCGGCCGTCATCCAGGCGCAGCTCCTGGAGCAAGTGGTGAAACTCACCAAACTGCTCATGCCTCTGGAGGACCTGATGGACCCAGGTACGGCGAGGACGTCTTTTACGCTGCTGCTCTGCTCTCCACAGTACATAGAGAAGGGAGACTCTCTCTTCAAGCCCTAGCTCGATAGCTGCCATCTTGCAAAGATACCGGTCTGGCACAACTCCCTCCCACATTCCTCCCACATTTCCGGTTCACGCGCGTCAAAATTTTGACGCGCGATGGATTTTTCTTGGACACGCGTTGAGACGCGAATGTACACGCTTCAAATTAGGGGCGTTTTATTCGCGTCCATCGCGTTCGGTGTGAACACACCGTTAGTCCGGAGGCTCCTGTGGCGCCTCCCAGAGGGCAGGAGGGTGAAGAGTCCATGTGATGGGTGACTGGGGTCTTTGATGATTTTCCCAGCCCTTTTCAGACACCGCTTCCTGTAGATGTCTTTTATGGCAGGAAGTGGTGCTCCGGCGATGCGCTGGGCAGTTTTCACGACCCTCTGCAACGCCTTCCGGTCCGAGGCAGAGCAGTTCCCGTACCAGACTGTTATACAGTTGGTCAGGATGCTCTCGATGGTGCAGCGATAGAAGTTCACCAGGATGTCTGAGGACAGGTGGTTCTTCCTCAGAGACCTCAAGAAGAAGAGGCGCTGGTGAGCCTTCTTGACCAGCTTGGAGCAGTTGGTCGTCCAGGTGAGATCCTCGGAGATGTAGACTCCCAGGAACTTGAAGCTGCTCACACGCTCCACAGCCGTCCCCTTAATGTGGATGGGTGGATGTGGGTCAGCATTCCTCCTGTAGTCCACGATGAGCTCCTTGGTCTTCTCGGTGTTAAGCAGCAGGTTGTTTCTGTCGCACCACTCAGCCAGACGATCCACCTCCTCCCTGTAGGCGGCCTCATCGTTGTCACTGATGAGGCCAATCACCGTGGTGTCATCTGCAAACTTAATGATGGTGTTGGAACCATCAGCAGGTCTGCAGTCGTGGGTGAAGAGGGAGTAGAGGAAAGGGCTCATCACACAGCCTTGTGGTACACCGGTGTTCATTGTGATGGTAGATGAGCAGCGGTTATCCAGCCGGACATGTTGGGGGCGGTTGGTCAGGAAGTCCAGTAACCATTTGCAGATGAGGGAACTGATACCCAGGTCTGTCAGTTTCCTGATGAGTTGTGAGGGGTGGATTGTATTGAATGCTGAACTGAAGTCTATAAACAGCATTCTGGCGTAGGTGTTGTTGTTGTCCAGGTGTGAGAGGACAGAGTGCATTGCGATGGAGACTGCATCCTCTGTGCTCCTGTTCCGGCGGTATGCGAATTGGTGGGGGTCCAGGGTGGGGGGGAGACAGGATTTGAAGTGTGCTAGGACCAGTCGCTCTAAGCACTTAGTGATGATGGGGGTGAGTGCTACTGGGCGGTAATCATTGAGGTAAGATGGGTTGGAGTTTTTGGGTATCGGGACGATGGAGGTGGATTTGAAGCAGGCCGGTACCACAGCGTGGGCCAAGGACAGATTGAATATGTCTGTGAGCACTCCTGCAAGCTCCCCAGAACACGCTCTGAGAACACGCCCGGGGATGCCATCAGGGCCTGCAGCCTTGTGGACATTGATCTTGCTCAGCACCGCCCCTACATCGGTGGGGGAGAGAGTCATAGGTTGGTGGTCTGGCGTCATGTCTGCTTTGGTTGTGGTTGTGGGGTTCCCTCGCTCAAAACGAGCATAAAAGTTGTTGAGCTCGTTGAGGAAGGAGACATCAGAGGATGCGGGGGAGGGTTTGGTGGTCCTGTAGTCTGTAATGGTCTGGAGTCCTTGCCACATGCGTCGGGGGTTGGAGTTGGAGAAGTGTTCTTCTACCTTCTTTTTGTAATGGTGTTTGGCTTTTTTGATGCCCTTCTTTAGATTAGCCCTGGCTGTACTGTAGGCGTGTGCATCTCCTGACCTAAAGGCGGTGTTGCGGGCCTTCAGGAGGAGACGAACATCCCGGTTCATCCAAGGCTTCTGGTTGGGGTACATGGTGATCCGTTTCTGGGTGATGACACTGTCTGTGGTTTTGGAGATGTAATCCAGTACAGATGAGGCGTACTGGTCCAGGTCTGTGTGGGTGAACATATTCCAGTCTGTGTTTTTAAATCTGTCCTGGAGCACTGCGTCTGTCCCCTCTGGCCACACTTTAATTGTCCTCACAGCAGGTTTCACACGTTGGATGAGTGGTGAATACCGAGGTGTGAGGAACAGGGAGAGATGGTCCGATTGTCCAATGTGGGGGAGGGGTGTGGCTTTGTAGGCTCCAGCCAGGTTGGAATACACATGGTCTTTAGGCATAAGAGCAACAAGGGTTTTCTTCACTTTTAAGTTGAGTGTAGATGGTGGTGTTCTATTAAAAACAGATTTTTAAAAAATATATTAATGTAAAAAAAAAACTACTCACTGACCTAACCTACCACCAAATGTAGCTAAGTGAGTCTCAGAACATAACAAGGAGCAATGGAAGATGGTGACCTAGTCTGATCAATCGTGGTTTCCTGAACATCATTATGACATATGAGTGACTCATTTACTCCAGAGAGAGATCACAGCAGGATGCACTATTAACAGATGAATGCCAGTCAGCAAAGGAAACATGATGTTCTGAGTAATGCTTTCCTTGGTTCTGACATTTGTGTGGATGCTACTTTGAACCCCCTCATAGTGCTATGAGTAAACACTTGGAGAAGAGTGGGAAGGAAAAACTCACTTTTAACAGGAAAAAACCTAGAAACAGAAGTTAGCATTTTATCCCATAAGCTCATCAGGGAAGAGTTTAGTGAGGTCACGGACATGTTAGAAAAATGGCCTTTTTCCCATGGACTAAATACCTTTACTCCTTTTGAAGGTTATGTACACATGCATTTAACTTAACAGTATTTTCTGATCACCATGGCTTCTTTCAATAAGATAATGCGCCCTGTCACACTGCAAAATGTATTCATATTTTTAACTTCCAAATCTCAGGTCAATCAAGCAGATATGGAGAGAAGGATCAGCTGGTAATGTCCTGTGGCTGACATTAAAGGACACAATTGAAGGTCTTGTCTGACCGATGTCCAGGTGAGTCAGAGGCTTTTTGGTGGCATGAAAGAGGCATAATATCAGACTTTTTTTTATAAATGTTGTGGTTGATCAGTCTATTTCAGTACATACATGAAAATCATGTAATAATAAGATGTAATTTCATACGTAAGAAAATAACTTCTACAGTTTTTCATTTTCGGAGTTTCGTCAATTCAGGCCAAGCAGACTGTTTGTGACTTCTGTACTTTGTATTGTAATGTGTCTTTGATCTGTCGTTGGTTCTGAAATTTCAAACATTATTGTAATAGCAATAATATTAGTTTAAATTGTGTAGTTTGACTCCATCAGCACCAACCAGTCACAGCCATCTTTACTTGTAGTTTCCTTTCCATTCTTCCTTTCTTCCACCCCTACAACTTCTCCCCACTCTCTCCACTGTGCTCTCTCCTTCCTTAGTTACATATTGATTAGGTCTCTCAGTGTGTGTATGTGCGTACGTGTGTGTGTGTGTGTGTGTGTGTGTGTGTGTGTGTGTGTGTGTGTGTGTGTGTGTGTGTGTGTGTGTGTACATGCCTGGTCCTGCTGTGGTCAATGAGGTCAACATGGTGGCCAGACAGGCTTCTACCCCCCAACCCACCCACCCGTTTTTGTTGTTTTTTCTCCCTGCCTTTTCCATCTCCTCCTGTTCTCCCTTTTACAGTCATCGAGTGTAGTTAGATAAACGCAACTTTGAAGGAGTCAGAAAAGATCTCAGTTGGTAGTAGCTGAAACCAAAAATAAGCACTTATCTTTGGTTAATTTCCTATATTACTAAATGTCAGTGTAGGAAAGTCAAGTTTCTGAATGCGTTTCAGACTGAAGTGAAACTGGAATACCACCACACATGAGTAGTAAAGGTCAAAAACTTGCATTTTTACAAGTTTCTTTGGACACAGGCAGACGATGTCCCTCTTTTCTTGCACTGGAAAAAAAGAGGCAGCCTGTTTTTCAAACACCACCTGACAGCAGCTGCCCTCACTGACCCTTTGGCCATCAGACTTGGTGTCTGAGTGGAGGAGGGGTCAGGATGGATGGGAGCCCTGGGGTCAATAGAGGACATAGGGCAAAGACGGAGGGAGAGCCACAAAGAGGAAACTCAAAAGGATGCAGCACGAGAGAGGGCAAAAGAGATAAAGCAGGGACGACATGGTGTGGTCAGTGCTCAGTGTGCAGATTTTATGATCTGATTTTATAATCTGAATACAAAATCAAGTTAAGTTCTTAATGAAGCAAACCACAA
The DNA here is from genome assembly GCF_057381845.1 of Rhamphochromis longiceps. Classification (NCBI taxonomy): domain Eukaryota; kingdom Metazoa; phylum Chordata; class Actinopteri; order Cichliformes; family Cichlidae; genus Rhamphochromis; species Rhamphochromis longiceps. Next base: position 6,284,300 of record NC_140560.1, read on the forward strand.
ACATCTAAGAAAACTACAGTTTCTTAGGAGCTTATCCTCAGTCGCTCACTTAGTTGGCCAGTCCGTCACTTTGATCCAAAGTTAAATAGCTCAACAATTACTAGATGGACTAACATGAAGTTTTAGTTTTTCTTTTAGTTATTAGTTTTACAGACCATCTTCCCCATGCCATGGTGGAGGGCATTAGCTAAATGTGGTGACATTTCAGCTGGTTTTAATGTGTTTGGGTTTTGTTTTTGACATGTTCATTACCAGTCTCCACAGAGAGGTGACCCCCAGTGAGTGCTTTGACAACAGTGGGAAGGAAAAACTCCCCTTTAACAGGAAGAAACGTCAAGCAGAACGAGGCTCGTGGAGAGTCAGCCATCTGCCGTGATCAGTGTGGAGGGAGGGGAGGAAGACAGGACAAAAAGCATGTTGTGGAAGAGAGCCAGAGATTAATAATAATATAATATGGGGTGGCTGTAGCTCAGGTGGCAGAGCAGGTCAGCCACTAATCAGAAGGTCGGTGGTTCGATCCCAGGCTGCCTCCTGGCTGCATGCCAACTATCCTTGGGCAAGATACTAACCCTGTGTTTGCCTACTGGTGGTGGTCAGAGGGCCCGGTGGCGCCTGTGTCCAGCAGCCTCGCCTCTGTCAGTGCGCCCCAGGGCAGCTGTGGCTATAATGTAGCTTGCCATCACCAGTGTGTGAATGACTGAATGTAGTGTGAAGCGCTTTGGGGTCCTTAAGGACTAGAAAAGCACTATACAAATGCAGGCCATTTACCATTTCAATAACTCATTAAATGATTAACTACAAAGTGGTGTATTTAATGTATGCTGTAGTTCCATTAAACTATTGGTCAGACTAACTGTTTGTCCTGTATTTATGCTAAGCTAACTTTAGCTGTTCAATTAAATATATTTTACAGTTCCACATAAATATATTATTGAAATGCTACATTTAAACTAGATGGTACCAGGCTCATAATTATTTTGAACTAGAGCACCCTCTGGTGGCAAAATCCAAACATGAACACCAGTGTAGTCCTTAGACTGCAAATTGAGCAGAAATCCAATAGCAACAACTTAGAAAACCAGCTGACCCGTGGCCTGTGACTCCCTCAGCATGGCATCTGATAGCCCTTGCTACAGGGTCACAGTAGTGACATCATGGGTCACCTCATTGTGGTGCAGTCTCTTTCCTGTGGTTAGGTTATCAGTGTGAGGGGTCAGACTCATTCTCCTTCTCAGGGGTGTCAACTGAACTGCTAAGACGTACTGTAATTGCTTTGGCCGTGTGACAGTGCAGGCAGCATTGCTGCACAGTATACAACCTTATTAGCAACATAAATGTTAATGCATTATAAGGTGCAGGTTATGATGATAAGGTGTGGTGTGTATAGGAATACAAAGTCCGTTTGTGTTAGCTACATATCATTAAGACCTGTTTACATCCACACCACCAATGTGAGTTTGTTATGGGTGAATGCAGAGGGCTTCACATCGTCTGTTTAGAATTCCCCAGTAACTTAACATATTTTTGGATTGTGGGAAGAAGTCTGAGTAACTAGAGAGAGTTCATAGAAACAACACAGAAGGCCCCCAGCTGGTTCTTGCATTTAAACCAAGGCCCTCTGTACTGTGCAGCAATAGTACTAACCACAACCTATGTAGAATCTTAAACACAGTAATTCTTTATTTACTTATGGTCCTCAGTGTGAGCTGGTCAAATATCGCCAATTTTATGGTTGGTAGTTCAATCCCTTCAGTCTGCATGCTGAAAAAGCTTGTCCCTTCTTCATCGTGAAGAAGAAGTGTAATTATTAGATTGAAAGAAAACTGATGTTGAAAAAGGTGCTTGAGATGAGTGAGATGTGTTATGGAAGAACTGTCCCATTTCTATTCTAGTTCTGAAAAAACAGGCTTTCTTGAAAATGCTTTAGCGGGTGCTTGAACAATCTTTCTCCAGTCTTTCAAAGTTTTTCTTTCAACAACACTGGCTAGTTTTTTAGGACAGTTTAATCCAGTCCTATATCTCTCCATTTTCAGAGGAATGTTTTTCGTTTGGTAAACTACTCAGCACTGACTTGTAAATGGCCTGTATTTGTAAAGCGCTTTACACTACATTCAATCATCCACACATTCACACTGGTGATGGCAAGCTACATTGTAGCCACAGCTGCCCTGGGGCGCACTGACAGAGGCGAGGCTGCCGGACACTGGCGCCACCAGTAGGCAACGGGTGAAGTCTCTTGCCCAAGGACACAACATCCGAGACTGTCAGGGCCGGGGGCTTGAATCGGCAACCTTCCGATTAAAAGGCGAACTGCCAACTCTTGAGCCACGATCGCCCCATACTTATAAATCATTCAAACATATAAAAGGAACAAAAATCAAGGGGTGAGCTAGTATTGTGTTTACATATAAGGGACAACTTAGCAAAGAACCAGTTTTAAAATGCAAGTTTAGGCATTTTTTTCAAACACCTCATTAGTTCCAGCTTCTTTAGTTGAATTGATGAAAAATGCCAAAGAGAGGACATTTTGACAGGCATAGAGTTGTATTTTTTGCACCAAAAGCTGTTAGCTGAAAATGTGAGTGTATCTTTTTTAAAAAGAAAAGAGGAAACTGGAAAAATGGAAGACAAATGAAGAGGATTAAATACTATCTATAGCAGGTGAAAAGTATCTGAAAGGCATGTTCTTAAGAAACAGGAGTGAAGAAAAATCCAGCAAAGATCCACAATTTACTCTTCACCAAGATCTCAACAGAAACGGTCTCACTGGAACAGAAATGGTGAAGAAGTGCAAACAGGGAGAGACCAGGGTTTGCTAAATTACATAAGAACTGGAAAAAACTGAGCGACAAGTTCATAAGGGGACTGATGAATTTAACGATGTTCACAGGTTCTCATTAAGAGGAAAGTATTTTCAGTCAAGTATTAAAAACAAGCCTTATATTCAAATGCATTTGTTATTTCTTCCAATTGATGTTAAGCAAGAACAAAAGGGTCTGTAATTCCCAAATAGTTAACTTCATATTTATGTTAAACCCCTTGAATTACATTTGAATCACCTTAATCACATCTTCTTAGTTTGATTTAAATCCACTGCACAGAGACCAAATTACCAACACCTCTGGACCTAACTGTAGGTTCCACAGACCTCACCAAGACTTCAGATTCACTGGAGTTTTGCAGGGTTTTTTCCCCTTTTGTTTTAATCGTTTTTCTCTCTACATTGCTTGGTTATGTGTGGATAACCAGGTAGCTGAGAAGAAATACTAGTCATTTTTTTTTATATTAATAGTGTGACTAATAATTGTTTATAAGCACATAAGCTTCCTTTTATCTCAATTTTCATGTTTTGTTCAGAGTGTACAGCCAATTGTACACTCTGTTCATTGTATTTCCAAATTATGCAGCTCTGTACCTCCTCACTACATCGCAGCGTTGCAGTTTTACCTCCACTTTTTTGCTACAAAATACTTTTCAGACTTGAGGATTTTGCAATAAAAGTTTTGTTCAGTGGGAATCTATTATCACCTCTGGTCATTAGCAGTTATGGTTACGTTTCAAAACTACCATTCTCAAGTTTTACTGCAACTAGATGTAAGAAAAGGTTGTATTTGCAGCAGTGCAGTTCTTTTCCTTTATCTTTGTTATAATTAAATACAACAATAGCATTTCTGCTTTCAAAAACTCTACAGTCACACACAAAATCCACAACAGCCATGTCAGTCTGATTAGTGATGACAGATCTTTAATAATCACACAGAGTTCATATCAGTGCGTCACATCCAGATCAAATGCAAATCTCATGTTACACCTTAACATCTGTAAATAACTGACAGACTCGTTGTCACATGGTTCACAGTATAAATTATATACAACATTTTCTGTAAGAAAACAAAAACATGTCAGAAGGAATTTAAGCGTTTCCTTTTACTTTGATGTTTCCTCTGTCTCAGCGGCAGAATCATCATTTGGTCAGCTGAGATTGGTGTGAGTGTGTGTGTGTGTGTACACAGTCAGGCTTCTGTCCCACTGTGTGAGTGCGAGGCTGCTCCTCTTCACTTTTCTTTCTGTCTGTCTACCACTTTAGTTTTTGTCTCCCTTGTCCTCCACGCTCACTGGTAACCACGAATCTCTGTGCAACTTCTCATTCCTTTCCACCTCCTTGACGCTGGGTGTTGACGTTACCTGCATGTGCACCGGCAATTGCTTGAATTCATCCTCGTTCACGTCATAGTCCTTCATCTTTGAGCTAAGGATCCACCAGTTGCCAGCAAAGCCAATGTCCAACACCCGCTGAGGGATCTCCCTCCAGGGTACTGACAAGTTAGAGCACTGGGCTTCATACAGCATGGCGTCCGGGTCGTAGTCAGCGTAGTACACCACAGACAGAAGACCCAGGCTGGCATGGCGGAGGCGGCCCTCATTACGGAGCTTCACCAGACTCTGTACATGGACATCAGAGATGCCGCTGCGGATCCAAGGGGACAGCAGTCCCAGCTGGTTGGAACGTTTCAGCAGGGCGTCGTCGAAGGACAAGCGGTCAGGTTTGGTGTAGAAGCAGGCCCAGGCACCGCCCAACAGCGTCACATACACTGATGTTCGGAGTGGTCTCTCCCAGGCGCCAACTACCGCCTCTCTGCACGCTTCTTTGTAGTCAGAGAGCAGGCTGCGACACCACACACCTGTAGGGAGCAGAGGACGAAAAACTAAGCCTGGATGTAAACTACCTCTCCTCATGACAAAAAAAAAAAAAAAACACTGGCCGGCTGCAGGAGGTGAGAGGAGTCAGGTGACCTAATCACCATCTATTTATGACGTTATCACACCAACAACCCAATTCAGCGGCATATAGTTGTTAGGAGGATTAAAAAAACTCTATACTGTATCACCGTTTTTGTCATGCAACCAACATGCACAAAGACTAGCAGAATGATGCGTTTAAAATGGTCATTTAAGCAATTAAAATTACTGGGACTGTTTCCGTTATAATAAGCTATGTTTACCACTGAGCTGGCCGTTAACCCCCTTGCTATCCAGCTAACGTGGCTAACCCGTGCCTCAGTTCCTCACCTACTTTGCTGTTTTTCAGCCGCTCCCAGCGGCTCGCTGTGCCCGGAGGCGCCGCTGCTTCCGCCGCAGAGCTGAACATCATCCTCGCTACACGAAACGAGGCCATTTTAACGACTCTTCTGCACTAAAGACTCTTAACCTTCATGCAGAATTGACATTTTAACTAGTGACAGGGACCTCACATGAAGTCAAAATGGCAGCTACTTCTTTTTTGTTGGTTGACAGCTAACAAAAAGGTTTATTACCGCCATCTACTGGGCTGGAGTGGTGGTGCGAGACTCCAGAAAGAATTAGCCTACAAATACACACCCTGCTACCATAAATTACATTTCATCTCTGCTTACAATTTCTGTCTCTCTTTATAACTCAAAAATGCTGCTGTCCCACCATTAATAATTCTTTCCAATAACTGCCAATAACTTCTACACCCCCTTGTTTCTGTGTTTTAGTTTGATCATTTCTCTAGCTTTCCTATTTAACAGGAAAGCTAGAGAAATGATCTAGCTTTCCTGTTAAATAGGAAAGCTATTTAACAGCTTTCCTGTTCCCCTTTCCCTTTGGCACTGAGCAAATTATATTTCCCTGATATGCACATGCAGTTGATCATCAGTTGATTATTTTTCCCTTTTCTTATTGTCTTGCTTTGGTACATTTTCCCTGTATAGTCTATGAATGGCTTTAGTTTGCCCCTGTGGCCCATCTTTGCTGCCATTTATTTCTTATTTTCAATACTTTTAATGCTTTTACTACTGCTATTACTACTACTTCTTTATCTTCCAGCTGGTCCCTTTACGGGTCATCACAATAGATCATCTGCTTCCATCTCCCCCAATCCCTCGCATGCTCGTCTGTCTCACCAACCCCCTTTATGTCCTCCCTCACTACACTTACACCTTTTTGCCTGGCAGCTCCACCTTCAGCATCCTTTGTCCGATATATTATCCACCCTATCAAACTCTTCTCAACCTTGCTTCTCTTACTTGGTCTCCAAACTGCTCAGAAATCTTACCATGTTCACTTCTGACCGCCGACAGCTCCACTAGACACGATAGAGCAGGGGTGGCCAACCCGCGGCTCTCGAGCCGCATGCGGCTCTTTGCCTGGTTTCATGCGGCTCTTACGTTCATATCAAAGTTTATGTTTGTGTTTTGATTTTTTTTATGTTGTTGTTTTAAAATGTGCGCGTTCGCTTCGCTTGAGTTCAATACGGTATTTTCATCAAATGCGCATGTGTGTGAGATGAAAATACCGCAAAGTTTCCCAGTAGGAGCAAGTTCGCCCTTAAAATGGCAGGAAAAAAATGCACAGCAAAAAGAAAATATGAAGATGAACACAGGACGTTTTTAACAGAGTGGGAGAGTTTATATTTTTTTGTTGAACGCAATGGTAAGCCATTCTGCCTTATATGTCAGACGTCATTAGCGCATTTCAAAGCTTCAAATCTTCAGCGCCACTTCAGCTCACTCCATGCTAACATCGACCAGGAATTTCCAAAAGGGACTGAACTTCGCAAGCACGAGTTGGCCACTTTGAAAAGTCAGGCAGAAAAGCAGATACAGTTTTTCCAAAAATTTACGAAGCGGTCAGAGACCATAACGCTCGCATCCTATCAGCTGGCTTGGAACATTGCACGGGCTAAAAAGCCATACAATGAAGGGGAGTTCGTTAAAAAATGCCTCAGTGATGTTGTTGGAATCTTGTCTCCTGAAAACGACAAATTAAAACGCATGGTATCAGACGTCCAACTGTCCCGCCACACTGTTGAACACAGAATATCGGACATTAACACGGCTATTGAATCACAGTTGCACTCTGACCTTCAAGCATGTGAGTATTTTAGTGTCGCATTGGATGAGAGTTGTGATATACAAGACAAGCCTCAGTTGGCAATATTTGCACGGTCTGTTTCAAACGTGTGTGTGTGTGTGAGACAGTGCACACAATGTTCATTGTTGAAAATGACTGGCCTGTGGTTTTAGTACTGTAGGAGTCCATTTCTGTCATTATCATGTTGGTGTGTGACATTTACAATAAATCTGGCTGAGCAGAGGTGTGTGTGTGTGTGTGTGTGTGTGTGTGTGTGTGTGTGTGAGTGTGAGTGTGAGAGAGAGAGAGAGAGAGGGAGGAAAGGATGGGTGATGTTCATGTGTGCCCATGCGTATGATGTGGCTCTTTGCGGTAACACAGTAAAAAAAAAAGTGGCTCTTGGTCTCTGACTGGTTGGCCACCCCTGCGATAGAGGGTCTCACTCCCTTGCGTGAACCCTTCCTTTCGTTCTTGTTGCTATCCTCCTGTCACAAATCACCCCTGACACTCATCTCCATCCGCTCCACCGTGCCTGCACTCTCTTGTGTTTTTTGTAACGTTAGAACCTTTCAAATAAAGTTATTTTGAAGAGCGCTTCCACGTGACAGCTTTGTTTACGCGGTGACGTGTACCGGAAGCTGTGTTAAAATGACTCCAGTATCAGCAGGACCTGTAAGGCTGTGAAAGACAGGTGTTAGCATTGTAATGTTATTAATGTCTAGCATTTTATTAAGTCCGCACAGACGCTGTTGTAATATATTAACCTTAGCTTTATTTACAATTTAAATATTAGCTAGTCGTAGGATTCGCTGTCTCTGCTGAGTGGTTGATATTACGCCATTCAATATCATCATTATCAGCAGCAAGGTCCTGCTGAGCAGCGAGGACAGACTGCCAAGACATATTTCACCTCTCTGGTTATTACATTTTGGTACGTTTCACCTGTTCTTATCGGATTTTAAAGCGTCAAAATTGAATATTTTTATATTATACATTAACTGTAAACTTCAAGTGGTTCTCTTGTCGGTGAACTAACAGATGTTCGACATAGCATTTCTTTACTAACGTTCATTTTTCTCTCAGCTCTTGCATGAAGTTACTGGTTGTCCATTGGAGACATGGCTAGTCCAAACAACCTACAGTTTCAAGGTAAATGTGACAGAATCTTTAAAGGAGATATAGGTTGTAAATTTCTGCTTGTTTTGTTCTGCCTGGGTTTCTTTGTGTCACGTGTTAGTTCCAGGTAGGTAGTTGGGAGATCTGTTTTACGCAGAAACCAAGCTGTCGTGTCCACGTGAATCAGAAAACTGGACTCTCCCCTTACCTAGGGGTTTTAATTGGCTGTAAAAGGGTTTATACTGCAGTGACCATGCAGAGCACATAGTACAGTACTCTGAATCACGAAATCGCCCTGAAAACGTTGAAAAAAAATATTGTTGATTGCAAACCATCTACTAAAGGACAAATAGCGACATCTGCTTGCCATACTCTGCTATCGCAGTCGTATGTAAAGATGCTCTTCCTGCTTCCTTGTAATTTCTTTTACTTTCATGTAACATTGTGTAGATTGCACGGGCGATTATGGGTCAGATTGCAGGAAAATTATGCTTGTTTTCATTTGCATAATATGCATGGATGTATTGAACATCCTGCTGATTTATGACACACAGTGAGTTCCAGTGTATTCTGTGTCAAATACTAAGTCTTTTCTCTGACCTACTAAACGGCATGCTAGCATGGCTATTGAAACACCTTCATGGTGTGTTGGTAACTTCTCTTACTGCTTGTTTTCTAGTCTTATTCAATAAAGTGTGTGTTTTAAAAACCTTTAACAGAAAGTCTGTCTCTCTGTGAGGCAGGCTGATACCAACACTATGTAATCTAAAGCAGCACAACACTGCTGTTGAATAAAATGAAACAAGGTATGGAAGCTTCTTGCAGGAAGTTGTGTTCTTTGTCAGATAATATCATTAAAACAGGACCGGTCCGGTTCAGTGACATCAATTAGGAAACCATAGACAGAAACTGAGATCGCTTTTTCAGTAACTGTTTGTAAATATGCTTTTAAATCCTCTCAAGTTTGACATTTTAACATGAAATCTATGGGAATTTAGTCCCTGTGGGAGTGCTGATCAGAAGAACTGCGCTTACCGACTGCCTTTTGCCCATGTGCGTCCATAGAGTTTGAAGAAGCAGCAGAGCTGCTATCGGCAGACCCTGGAGCCTCCACACTCAGTATGTCGGGCTCAAACACCCCCAACACAACAGCATCAGCAGGAGAAGATGTAAAGCTGGACCTATCTGAGGACGAGGAGGGTCAGCAAGAGAGTTCAGAGGTAAAAAAGTTGTGTGGACCACGAATAAAGTTTGAGTTTCTACTTTGAGTGCATATCAGCTGATAGACATCTGTGCTTCCAGCTGTTAGGAGGGCAGAAACCAAGTGGTGGCTTCTGGACCTTTGAGTATTATCAGTCTTTCTTTGATGTGGACACAATGCAGGTATGCCTGACATCTACCTGACACTTTGTCTACACATAAAGTCTTTGTCAGTCAGTTTGAAGTTACGTGTTTCTTTTGTTTGACCCTATCATGATGCAGGTGCTGGACAGAGTGAAGGGGTCAGTGATGCCACAGCCTGGGAGAAACTTCATCAAATACTACCTTAGGAGTAACCCAGATCTGTATGGTAAGTGGAAGAAGACACATTTAATTATTAAACTGTATTACAGGAAGAACATATTTTGCACTGTGCCTTGTCTTATGGGGGGCATGTAAGTAGATTTTTGGTAGGGGAAATTAGATTCTAGCTATGCCTGAAGATGAGTCGTAGGTGGGTAGGTAGGAGATTAAGGGCCAGATTACTGTTGGTTTGCACCAAGGTAAGCCTCTTTTTAATCCTAAACGTGTTTAATGTCTCATGGTCTTTATTATCTTATTGAATGTATCAGTTAATTCATGTGATTCAGGCATTTCTGATACATGTTAAAAAGCTGTTCAGGTGTCACTTATTGTCATTCCAGCTTTAACTGTTTGTTGCCCATAGGTTCAAAGGATCAACAAAGTGTCCATCAATTTTTTGACATTGATGAATTAGAAGATGAATGCACTCATATAAGTGTGCGTTTGTGCAGGTCCCTTCTGGATTTGTGTCACACTGGTGTTTTCTGTGGTGATTAGTGGGAACCTGTCCACCTTCCTTGCTGAGCAGAAAAACCCCACCTTCCACTACAGACCACAGTTCCACAGAGGTTAGTGCTGCACACGGTCTCAGTTTGACTCTGTGTCACTGTAGCACACTGGATCTGCATAGCTCTGTCTTGTTTCTCTGCCTTTAGTGACAATTGCTGCAGTAGTGATCTTTATGTATGCCTGGCTGGTGCCGATCGGGCTGTGGGGTTTTTTGACCTGGAGGCAAGGGGCCGAGAGGCAGATTGGAGGCTATTCTTTCCTGGAGACTGTGTGTGTTTACGGCTACTCGCTCTTTATCTATATCCCCACCTCTGTGAGTACATCTGTGGTGTTTACAGGTTTAATAAGTTGTATAAATGATCTCACCCATGATACATGATATACATGTATAATATAGCTCACATTTTCGGAAACCTCTGATGTCATTCTCTATGTAACTTGCCGTAATGTTAAAACTCACCTGTGGTTCTTCATTTGAATGAGTGCAGAGGTCTGTTCTGCCCAATGTTTTGAGTATTTTTGAAGAATAACATGTTCTGTCTGAATAATTCATTTAAGGTTTTGATTGGCAGCTGTGGCCCAGGCCACTGCCAAAAGGAAAGGTCAAACTTTGGTAAATTTCAACAAAAACCAAAGCAGAAACAATAATTAGCTGAATAAAAGTTCACCCTGTCACCTTCAGGTTTTGTGGATAATACCATATGACTGGCTGCACTGGATGCTGATCCTAATTGCCATGGTGATCTCAGGCTCAGTCCTGGTCCTCACCTTCTGGCCCGTTGTCCGTGATGACACCAAGGTGACGGCGGTGGCTACAGTAGTGACCATAGTGGTTTTGCACACACTGCTGGCAGTTGGCTGTAAGGTCGGTGAGCTGCGTGGATCTCAGATGTATGGAAGGACACCTTTACATTGAACCAGATACTCAATCTCCTCTCTTTTCTTCTAGCTCTACTTCTTTCACGCAGAAACATCCCCACCAACAGCTCTTCCTACTACCTCAACTCTCCACAATCACACAACGCTGGCCTTCAAAACCGACTGACCAACACCGAGGAGCAGCAGGGAAATGAAGACCGTCTTTTTTGACAGATCGAAAACGACTAGACTGGAGGAGACGGTGTTGATTATCACCACGGTGTGATTCACTTAATGCTTCATGGATAAAGTGCTGGGACGGTTGTGTGTATGTGCGTGTGTGTTTCGTTTGTCTAACTTATCCTGGGGTGGTTCATCTGTATTTCTACTGTGACTGATGTTTCATGATGTGGTGGATTGAGCAGTCCTTCTTTAACACTGTGACTTCCACTCATTTCATGATGTCGTAAAGGACGCAGGAAGACACTACAAAAGCTAATACATAAAACAATGTCACTCCTACTAATTTATCCTTATGACACATCACACGGACAACAACCAGATTTTTCAAGTTTAAAATGATTAGGTTAATGAGAATGCCCTAAATGTCTAATTTCTCATATAAATACACTTTGTGGCTTGTGGTCAACCCTGTGGGCTCATAGATGGAATTATGCGTGGCTCTGCACAAGAGTTTAAACATTGTTCAACAGCTGTTTTACAAAGCTCCGAATGTTATAATTGATATTATTAGATGACAATGATTGATTTGTTGGTGTGTACATCACTTTAATTTTAGAAGCAGGGGTATGCCCCCCTCCCTGCATCCGCTCTACATGTACAGATACATAGAAAAGGGACAATAATGGGGTATTTGTGTATTAAACATGTAGTGATACTGCCCTTAAGACACTGTTAGATGCTCTCAAGTCAAGCAATCTCTGAACTGTAAAGCTGCGGACTGGTCAAAAGATGATTGTAAAATAAAATAGAGTTTATGTGGTCCTGCCGGAAGAATATGCATGTTTAGGTTGGCTCTAACTTATTAGTTATTCTATCACAAACTGAAACTCCAGCTGCTGCTTCTCTGCCACGTGGAAATGTAGTTTACCGTTTTCACTCACAACACTGACTCCATGAATTTGCTTCAGTCGGATGTGCAGAAAAGAGTTTATTGAACCTGCAAAGGGACTCCAGCACATCACCGCCACTCTTCAGTCTTCAGTCACAGAATGACCTCAGCTGCTTTACTTGCATAGACAGTTCAGTGTAAAATGAAGAAAGGGTTGATGGATGTAGAGCTATTTATTTCCTACTGTGAACCCAGGTAGGGTTGTATTAATAAACGGATTCTCTACTCCAGATTGTTTGGATCTTATTACTGTTCCAATCTTTGATCACTCACAGCTGAAAAGGATTACAAGGTTTGCAGTTGAGCGATGTGAATCACCTTAAGCAACTTCAAAGATTGACTTGAACTAGGTCCCTTATGTGACAGGAAGACTAGAGACATGGCTTTGGTTCAGACTTGATGTCTAACACAGATCTTCAGACATTTGTCTAGATTTGTTTTTTTCTCAACATACTTCATTCTGACCTGGTTTCAGGATGAATTTGACCTACTTTGACTTTGTGTTAGTGAAATGATTTGAGAAGATGCTTGACTGCTTTAAAGCTCAACTTCGACTTCTTTCAATTTAAGATTTTTGTTTTGTAAATATTCAGAATTAAATTGAGATAATCCATCATCGTGATATACACTATTCCCATTCCAGGTACATTGTAACAGCAAACCCTGCTGAAACCATATACCAAAAATGTAACCTGACATGCATCTCCTGAGAAATGTAACTACATCTCGTCATCAGTGCACATCTGCAGTGGATCATCGGACTCCATCTCACCCTATCCCTAGCCTCCCTCTCTTCTGTCACACCAGCCCTCCTCATGTCCTCCTCTACATCCATGAACCTTTCTGCAATCTTCCCTTTTCTCTCATGTACTCATTTCTAATCTTGTCCCAATGAAAATCCTACCAACTTCACCTTTGCCTGCAGTCTTTATGTCAGTGTCACCATCTTCAAACCATCATAGCAGGTCTCTCAACAGTCTTGTAAACCTGTCTCCATACATTCTGCAATCTCTTCTTCGCCTGTCTCGTGCACTGTTCGTTGCTTTGGGTGGTTGACCCCAGGTATTTAAAGTCATCCACCTTAATCAGTCTACTCCTCTTCTTTCCAGAGCATGCTTCCACCTCTCCAGGTTCTCTTCCGTCCGCCTTCTGTTCTCACTACAGATCACTATGTCTGCAAACATCAATCCATGCAGACTCTTGTTGGCCTAATCCATCAACTTGTCTGTCATTATTGGAAATAAGAAGGGACACATCTTTTTCGTATGTACTCCATTTTCAGAATCTCAAAAGTAACAGGACAAAATAACAATTTGAATCACAAGGATTGTTTTTGAGCCTGATGCTAATATTTAGAATAACAAATCCCATGTATTTTTACTCTTTCCCCTTGTCATCCAGAGCTACGTGAGAGGAGGTTTTTGCTGACTCCATCAGCCTCGTGATCATCTTAACGCCTACTACATCTGAGTCAGAAAGCAGCCTTCCCACATTCAGATAAAGAATAAATAACACTGCAGGATTGCAGTGGAGAGACGGGACCAGATTAAACTTGCTGCCCTTGCACTACCCAGACTATGGATCTCTCACACACACACGATAAACTGTACTTTATTTACTTAAAACAGGCTTTCCTGGAACAGAGCACAATAATAATATTAGAAATAATAGCCCCCGCTTACACCGAGTGAACCACAGGAGTCTGTATGTTAAGCAGAATATTAGTAACGCATACAGACTATGAATACAACTGAATAGTTGTGAATGCATTTTACGCTCGTGCATTCACAACTATTAAAACCAGCTCCATTAAGAAAAACAAGGTAGATAAGAGAGCGTGACCAGTATGTGTACACTGTTCTTCATCAAGTAAACATTAAATGCAATACAGAAGAGTTTTCTTTTTGTTTTTTGTCTCTGTCCATTTTCTCAATTCTTTCTCATCTTCTCCCATATGGAAAAGATATTTATAAATCTTATCAAGTTTGTATCTGTCTTGTGTGAAACTTGTATGAAAAGCAGACAAGAGTGAAAACAGACATAAGAAACCTTGAAAAATTATATAAATGAAACTTGTATGTTTTGGATACTTACTAATACAATATATGAAAGTAATGAGAAAGTGGCCACTTTCATGAGTAAATCATATAAACCTTACATGATTTGCTATATGAAGCAAGCCAAAGCCGATGCAAGTTTTTCCTATTTCTTTTCCATTTGAGCTTATCAACAAAAAAATGTATGATCGCAACTTTAGCTCATATTTCAAACAATATTTCTTGTGCTGGTAAATTTAGGGTCATCACAGCAGATCATCTGCTTCAAGCTGATTCTATCCTTTGCATCCTCCAAGGTCACACCAACCCTCTGTGTGCTCTTCTTCATTACATCCATGAATCTTCTGTGGTCTTCCTCCTCTCTGACAGTTGTGTCTCGTCTCTCTAACTTTTGTCTCCAAGGTGGAAAAACTGATGAGTCCCTCTGATATGTTAATTTCTAATCCTGTCCATTCTGGTCACTCCCCAATAAAAATCTTAACATCGTCAACTATGCTACCTCCAGCTCAGCCTAATTTTTAAGCCATATTTCGCACCAGGCTTCACTACCATCTTGCAAACCTTCCCTTTCACTCTTGCCATAAACCTCAGCTCAGAGGCAATCCCACCCTAACGTTCAACCCTCCATCATGTCCCTAAACAGGATCACTTCTGGCTCAGAGAAACCATCATGATGGTGGCCTTAAGGCTTTAACATGGGGAGTGCCAAAATGAATGTAATCTTTTATTTACAGCGTGTCTGGACTGGGTGAATGTCCCTCTCCCTCCTCTGTCCAACCAGAAATGTGTATGCAGACTCACTTAAGCCTGCATAAGCCAGCTTAACTAAGAGCTATAGTTGGGTGAATGAAAGCGAAATTGTTTTGTTTTTTAAATCAATAAATAAACTTCTAGACCTCTTGAAAGTACAGAAACAAACAAGGAAACTAGTTCCACAGAAGAAAGACCTGACAGCTAAAACATGTTTCCTATTCCACTAACATCCCTTCCCCCTCAGGTAACCTGCACCCTGAGGGGGAAGTGCTCTGTTAGAACAAGGTACTATGCGATCTTTAAGACAAGACAAGGCCTGATTGTTCAAGATTTCGTATGTGAGGAGGTTTTTAAACTGGATTCTTGATTTAACAGTTAGCCAAATAACACACTGAAGGAAAACTCCTAAAAATGGCTTCATGGATAAAGAAAGTTGGGTATCATCCGTCTAGTGATGAAAGTGTTTGAAGTTTTCTTTCTAACAGGATCATCAAAGGGAAGCACGTGTAATTTTACAAGCAACAGTCCAGAGAGCGTAACTCCATGGAACGTTTTGTGCAACTCCCATTTACATCTATAAACTGTAATCTTTTTGACAGATATGATTCAAACCGTTTCTACTAATCTCTGTTTAAATGTGAGATGCCCTAACTTTACAGAAGGCTTTGGGGGGGGTTTTGTTTTGTTTTTTAAAAAATAGCATTTGGAAAAAGAAAAAAAAAAGAAAAGAAAGAAAAAAAAAAAACACCCAACCTTTTTTCCAGACCAGAGAAAGATCTAAATCAGGGGTGTCAAACTCCAGGCCTCGAGTCCTGCACGGTTTTAGATCTCACCCTATGTCAACGCACCTGATTCAAATGATAAGTTCATTACCAGGCTTCTGGAGAACTTCAAGACATGTTGGGGAGGTCATTCAGCCATTTAAATCAGCCGTGTTAGATCAAGGACACATCTAAAACTTGCAGGACACCAGCCCTCGAGGCCTGGAGTTCGACAACTGTGCTCTAAATGGAGTGCAATCCCAGTTCCACCTACAATTTTATAAATTTAAACGCTTTATGATCTCAGTAAGTACGGCTCTCATCTTTAATTACACCTAGCTACCCAATTGAATTTGGAGTAGCTGGTATTTTTATTATGGCTATTGGAACAGCATTGTACCAGTGAGTCTAGGAGAAACCACCCAAACCGTTGTCCTTAACACTTACCTCAAGTACAAACACCTCAGTGTGGATTTCCTCAATACTGTACCTCTCAAACTCTCTTCATTTTCCCACAGCTTGGCTGAAAACACTTACATATAAACACATGCATGTTCAGAACACTGCTGGAGATTAGAAACATTTGTGAAACCCAAGTTTTTAATCTTGTTTTTAGACCCTTGTTTGGTTTGTAGGCACCACTTGCCCTGAAGGCCTCCCATGAGGTCTGTGTCGCAACCTGCTGTATTCATCACAAAAAACAAAGACAATTCTATTTCTATTTAAATAAAAAACCCTTAGGGGTTTTATGAGCACCCCCAAGGTTTATGAATAAATATCAGCAATCTGACATTACAGTTATTTTCAGCTGGACGCAGCACTGATGACTAATTAGCAACTGCTAGCATACTAGCACCAGGATGGTTGTGACAGAAAGATTTCCTGTGGTGTCCCAGGAGTTCATGGGCCGAGTCACTTATTTGGGGTCAGTGAATAAAAACAGTCTGTTTTGTAAATCTTGGCCACAACATGTTTTTAAATGGAGGATTTCCTGTGGCATTAAACTACAAGCTCATTGGCTAATGACTCAATCAAGCGATGCACCTTCACAGTTAGACCCGCCCTTCTTCACGTATGATTTTGTACACACTCGACTGCACAGGTGGAAATATCGAGGCCTTTATGACATGACAGCTATGTTTTTAACACCCACAGACAATATAAATGTTTAAAATAGCTTAACCAATAAGAGTCCCCCCATTATTTCTTTTGTAAATAATACTCATCATGGATAAACTGCATTTTCTTTGCCAATTATCATCAATTAGGACCAATAATATTCAGCTTTCGCCCGACCACTTTCAGACCACAGTATCAGCAGATATCATTGGAAGTACCTCGAAGTTGTCTTCAGCATTACCTCCTGACCCCTTTTCAAATTAAGTAGCAGTGACATTGCCCGTTTTTAAACAGGGAAATTATGAAGACAGAGCCATATCAGCAATCTTATGGTTGTTCCTGAAAGCAAGCCAGAATATACTATTCTTAAGTCATGATTCTATGATCAGTTACTTTTTATATTCTATTCTGTTACCAATTTGCCTTGGATATTAGTCGTTTCCATGCGTTGCTCCATAATAGATGCCTCATGGCGTCATTTAAAGGTTTAAAGGGTGCCTACTGGGACATCAGTGACTAATGTACCCATAAAGCAGGAATCACTTAGCAGTCTTAAGCACAGTGGCTTCTTTTAACTGTGTCTGGAGCAGACGAGTCAATGTCAGACAGTGAGAAAGGTGTTATTACTAGTTGGTGAACACAAATGAGAGAACATGACAGTGAGTCTTCCTCATACACTTCCATGGTCAAAGTGGATGCCACTATGACTACACAGAGCAATGAATCCATGACAGAAGAGACATGATGGCTATAGAGCAGCTACAACATGGTAAACATCTGTTGTATCCACAGTCTATTTAACAAATTAAAGTACTACAACACCTGACTCCAGGATGGTTTTGAAACATTTCCACAACATTTAATTTGCGCTTTTTTCCTTGTTTGCTTTTTTTGTGAAATAAAGAAAAAATATATATCAAGAAAACAAAAAAAGTTATTCCTACAAACAGACATTTTTCCCCCCTCAGCACTCCTACTAACTCAAATTCCAATAGTTGTGACACTGGAAGCAATGCATAAATGTGTCAGTCTTTCTTTCCTTGACTGATAAAAAGGGGGTGTGGGCAGGGGTGTGTGTGTTGGGGCAATGATATGTTGGAGGTCATACACATTGAACAGACGAGGAGAGAGGCGTACCGGCCCCTTCTCCCTCGCCTTGTCATTGAAGTCTACTTGTGACAGTCTCACAGTCTCAAAGGGAGGTTGGGAGGAGCGTCAGGCAAAGGAAACAAAGATGTAAACTAGGACGTTGCCGGTCCGGCACAGCTTTTCTTTTCCCGCTAGCCAGCTGGCTGCATCCTGGGTCATTGGTCTTTACTGGTTCATTCTCCAAATCTTCCTCCAACTGCACCAAAGCAATCTGGCTCAACAAATGCCTGACTGGCAAGAAGCTGCTGCAATTTATTCTGATTTTTAAAAAAAACCTTCTGGGTGCAGAAAACATGAGCAGCAGCAGAAAGTGCATTTCATATTTTAGGCTGACAGGGCTGAAATGTTCTAGCTTCTCTCTGACTGTGCGATCCGTCACCTTCCATGTTGGGTACAAGAAACAATCAAATCTTCCACAAGTCCCTAAAGAGACATGGCAAGCAGCTAGCAGCTATTTGGCAACCACAGACCAACAAAAGCCAAAATTTGGTGGCAGCCAAAAATAACTCTAACAAGAATAAAGCTGACTACTATGACAGGGCCGTAATTACAGATCGATGTGGATGAGTGAACTGCTGTAAGTTTATCATCTCCTGACCATCTATTACTACTACCACCACTGTAAGTGTCGTACAGTTCACGCACTGATCAGAAACCCTTTCATATCGAGCTGGAGCCGTTTACAGTGGTGACAAACATGTTCTTCTGGAATGGGAAGAACCCTACAGGATCAAACAGGTCATCAGCTCAAATACAGATTTGCCTTAAAACTCTGATTTAAAAACATGAATTTCAATGTGTGAACTTCATGCTAAATTCAGTTGTATAACACGAAATAAAGACTGGACCAAAAAAAAAAAATCTTCCTGCAACTCCTCTAATGGTGTCTTGTTGAATTTTTGTATTCACTTTGGACGGTGGCAATGCCACAATGAAGACAGAGCTGGAAATGTCCTGTGCAGACACAGCATCCTACTGCTGCTCGTCAAAGCATCCGATTCCTCAAGTTTTATTTTCCTGTGATTTTCCTCAAGATATTAAATCCATCTAAGACACCTACTGTTTTTAGAAGGTGTGAGTCGGTAATCTGAACAGTTCTACTGCTTCTTAATATGAAAAACAGGAAGTAGAATAAAGTGGTATTATGCAAAGATGAGGTAAGTTAGCATCCCAACTTATCCCATCTGCAACACCAATATTTCAGCTACTCATTCTTTCAGAGTCCGTGGGTAAGTAGGACTCTAACCCTAACAGCACGCGCAGCCACACTGAATGGCACACAGGAGCATTTACTGAAAAGCCCCAACCATTCAGTCGCTCTTTTCCATTAACCCGAGGGCATCTTCAAGTTTCCTGTTCAGATATTAACCACAGTGAGTCATCTTATAAGGCCTAGTAACATTTACGCATCACTTATATCATCACACAAGTCTCAGTGTAGTCACATTTACTGATAGAAACACACACGGTTACAACTCTGAACGTCCTAAACAGCAGCGTGCACACAAAAAGGAGACTCGCTTCTGACTGACAACAGCAGAGACCCAAACATTTAGAAATGGGGTCAAATTCCACCAGAATTAGTGCTGGCTACACGTGCGGGCAACGCTGTGTACATATTGTGGATTTGTCTGAATAAGACGCTGAACAACATTAACGGAAAGGTAACCTGTCTGAATTGGAGAATGCCATCATTTTAAAAGACTGGGGATGTCAACAAACAGCAACTTATAGCAGACACTGAGACGCTCCGTTATCATGACTCAGCATGGAAGGTGATAGAGCAACACCAATGCTTCCAAGCAGAACTCTGAGGGTCAGCCTGTCCAAGCCACGAAAAAAACAAAACAACAAAACACAAAAAAAATATTTCTACTCCTCTGGGTGCCAAGACTTGTAGATGGCTTCAGTTTGTGATCCATCCTCCTCCGCCTAAACCCAAACTGCATGAGTAGGAGTAAGCAAGATGCCATTTGTTTAATGATTTGAGGGGGCTGTTTCATTCGGCACAGCTCAGTCTCTGGGGAAGTGTGGAGGGAACATGGCTGGATCCAGTATGAAAATCTAAGGTGGCACCTGTAGAGACGCAGTGATGATGATCATGATAACAGTGTCCTACTGCACAAGTGAAAAGCTTCAGCATCACTGGTGAGGAAGTGTGGAGAACCACGGGAGCGGACCGATGTTGGTATCTGACAACAAGCGGATTCTTGAGGAAAGACAAACACTCGCAGGGTCATGACATCTAAATAATGAGCTATAAAGAGAAAATAAGGGAGGTGGAGGGATTGAAATACATATCGAAGGAGGGTGGAAACCCAGGGAGGTCAGATGATAAACTGCTGTGCATCTCAGATGATACAGTCCCAGTGAGGGAGGGGGAAAAGGAAGGCTTCGGCTTTCGGAAAGACAAGAGTCTGGACGGAAACGAGAGTTTTCAACGGTTCATCTAGCGATGATTCAACAGAGCAGAAAGAGGGTGTCGAACAAAAAGGAATCTCCAGCACAGAGCTGGTTTTGGTATACTGGTTTTGGCTGCAGTTGGTGATCAATCTGGGTTGGGGAGGGGAAGGGGGATTCTTCTCATGCGGGGGCATAGGAGGTCTTTGCGAGGTCTTCGTCTTAACTGCCATAATGCATGGTGTTGCTAGGGATGACCATAGGTGAGGCCATGGAGATGGCAGCGCCCCCCATGGTGAACTGGTTGGTGACAGGATAGTAAGTACCGCTGCTACTGGGGCCGGACTGACCCGTAGTGGCTCCTGAATTGGAAACAAAGCATAACAGTCAACGTTCACACTGAGAAGACTTGGACAGTAAACTTGTGTTTGTGGACCAGTGGGCTTACCCTGGACAATTCCTGTGCTCATGATTGAGCCCATCCTGGAGTGGGTATGATTTACAATCCCTGTGTTCACTGTGACCAATCAGAGATGAAAGCACTGTTAAAACCAAGTAGCATCGGGAGTGACAAACCATTTCACCAGAGCAATAAACGCATGCCACATCAGCTGCTTTACAAAAATCTGCAGTAATTTGGGTCCCATCACAGACTATAAGCTGTATTCTGATGTAAACATCAGAAATATCACTAAAATCAAAAGCTAAACTATAACTGAGTACTTTCAAACGTTTTCAAACTAAAAGCCCTTTGATGTTGCTCAGAGGAGCCGAAACAACAGAGTGGGGTTAAAAAAATAAATTAAAAAAACAGCATTAAAAGAGTTAAGTGTGATTTGATGAGCTTGAATGTCAGTGTTTTGAGGACTAAAGATGCACTCCAGTAACAGTAAAATGATGATTTTCAGATGAGATTCATACCCAGGGGGATGAGGTTGTTGTGAGACACTGACGGGCCGCTGCCGATGACTGTGCTGAGGTCATAAGCTGCGGGCATCCCTGAAGAAAGAGGCAGCAAAGAAACCCAAAAAACAGCATTTACTATAAACCGTCAAAAACAAACAAACAAAAAAAACACTCTTTGGGGTTGGTTCCTGAACACATCCAGAGTGGAAGTGATCTTAAAATGTGATGCCGGAGTTGGTAAGCAGTTAGTGATGCACCATGGCAGGAAGTCCTTCTACTGCAGGGCCGCACTGTACATTTGGAAGTTTAACTTTTCAGACAGGATGTTGTTGCTGTTCATTCCTCATAAATATTTTAGAACAAACTGTTTTAAACTAACATTCAACCTTTAAAAACAAACAAACAGTCTATTAGCATATGTTGCTAGTTTAGCTGTAACCTAGCATTTCCTCTTGTATCTGCACAGTTACAGCTGGAAAAGCTGGTGCTGACTACAAGGCGTAACTCTGGACTTCAATCTAGCTCCAGGGCAAAGTGAGTCACACCTGGCTATGTCCATCATTATATACAGTCTTCTTCCCAGGTTCTCAGAAACTTGAGCTAATAAAGCTATAGAATAGATGTGCATGAAATTTCAGGCATGTGTACTATAATAAATTCATGCAGACTGGTTTTTACACTGGCTCATGTTTGAACTGATTTAGTCTTTCCTGTTTCTACATTGGAGTTTTGCTACTAAAGCGGACGTTTGTGGAACCGCTTCACTTACTTCCAAGAAGCCCAGAGAAGAGGACAAATCTGAAGAACCGCTGCAGCTACACTACTATACAGAACAACTTCATCGCTTGACCATCGTGTTTCAGCTGCTGGTCTTCATCGCTGTCATCATGATTAGTGAGCACCATCCAATGCATTTAATTCTCAGTCCTGCTTTGTTCTAACAGGTAACTATATTTGTTGTTCTTTGGTCTCTGTGCGGCAGCACGGTGGTCTTTCTGTTTGCAGTTTGTTCTCCCCGTGTTCGCGTGGTTTCTCTCTGGCTTCCTCCCACAGTCCAAAGATATGCAGTTAATGGGGTTAGGTTAATTGGCCTAAATTGCCCAGGTGTGCCTGTGAGTGCGAGTGATTGTCTGTCTCTCTGTATTAGCCCTGCGACAGACTACCTGTCCAGGGTGTACTCTGCCTCTGCTCTAAGACAGCTGGGATATGGAGAATGGACATACCACGCCATGTCTGAAGTATTTACTTAATCTAGCAGTGTCTGAGTGTGTTCACCTGATACAGCCATCCCCTGACTCATGTTGTAGGCTGCCCCTGTGTTCCACATGTTCTCAGACGGGGAGGTGTAGTGTGAGCCAGGAGGGGGGTTGGGGGTAGTGCCTGTGTACCTGCACATAGATAAAAATAGATATAAGAAGTTAGAGAAGACTGTTCACCGACACCAGACACTGTGTCAATAGTGCAAAGCAGATTGGCTGTGTTTGCTGTGGTCAGGATAAACTCACCTGAAAAAGGGGTTCTTCAAGTCCAGGAGGTTGCTGGACTTTGATCCTGTCTGGTCCACCTGGGCAACAATACTGATGTCGTAGCTTTGTCTGTTAAGAAGTAAATATTGAGACTAATTATCATCAGAATAACATGATTAGCATGCAAGCAAGGTTCCTGGAGTGGCCACTTAAGGCACGCTCCCATGTTGATGCCCAACTTCAGCTAGGAAATGAACAGGTTTCCAAAACACGACAACAGGGTTTGCTGTGACGTCAAAGCTTATGCTACAGATTTGGGTGAATGAAACTGTAGTTTTCTTGCATTAATTCTAACATACCTCTTGTTGGCCACCAGCAGCGCAGTGCCGGACAAAGTGTCCCCAGCCTTGGTGAAAAGAGGAGACTGCAGGAGACAGCGCACCTGGTACCAGTGAGTGAGAGGCTCTGTGGGTGCTGTGGATAGCCACACTGTCATCCTACAGGAACACAAATAGATTGATGTTTAAGGACAAATCTGGCGCACGTCAAAACTTCTTTAGCTTCAACACACTCACGCAGACTTCCTGACTTACACTGATCCAATAAAAGCCACGTCAAACCAGAAAGCCAGGCCGTGCACCAGGCCCGAATGCATCATGTGGAACTTAAAGGGAATCTCTATCCTGAAAGCAAAACCATTTATCATTTATTAGTAGACACTCCTAAAGTAATCACAGACACACATTAAACTGGACACACACCTGTAAAGATCCTCTTCTTTGGCCTCCAGGAAGTTGACTGTGTATTTGACTGACTTGGCCATCAGAATACGGATATCAAACGTGTCCTGTGGGGGGAAAGAAATCTGCTTTCACACAACTCTAATTTCTACAAAACACTGCGCCCACAAAAAGCCAATTAAGAAGTCGATATTACCGTCAGATCGCTTTGCTCGTTTGTTCAATTCTGATCTTAAAATCCTGCACATGCATGCATGCATTACTTACCACAATTGGCTGGCGGAAATACTCGTCCACTGCTGCCCCCCGCAGGGCAGAGAGGTCTACACCGTGGAAGGAGGGCTGGTACCTGAGGGGACAGGAAGAAGTGTAGATTCCCACTTTTAGATTGCTTGATTCCTGCCTCAGCAATAAAAATGGCTCACCAACACACTTGACCCTGCAGGAGTCTTAGTGTATTTTAAAATGAAGCTGAATTCTGAGTCATAAAAAGCACACGCACCAATGCACATGCCAATGAATGTAAGTAAACAAGAGCAATAAAAATCAAATCATTAGCTCATTTTGGGCAGCGAGTACTCCTGCAAGCCCAACATGACATCATCATTTAAAAAACAAAATCAACAACAAAAACCAAGTACATTTTGTATTTAGGGACACACCTCTCCAAGGATCTACTGCTTCTTAAACAGCCGAAACCGGTTTGACGTCAACTCGACAACATTAGCATCGACTCTGATTGCGTCCTACACTCACTCGTGCCTACTGTTATCACGCTAGTTTGCATGACTCATACCTCTGAGTGCGATAAACACCTTTGCACGCTGCTGAAGCACCAACTCCCTCGCTGATGCAAACGGTCAAACTAGCCCCGAAAAGATGATTAAGATTTCGAACGTAATGACCAACATTTTGAACATAACAGAAACAAATGAATAGTTAAACTGCCAGCAGAGAAGAAAGAAGAAAACTGCCTTTACTTGGAGCTCAGATGCATGAAGGAGTTTCTCAATTTGATAAGGCATTAAAAAGACATTCATGCATAGAAAAGCTTTCTAACCAAATGAATCCGATGAAGAAAACAATGACGCTGACCCAGAGAACCTCCTTCGTTCCCTCCCTCGTTCTGTTCTTACCAGAAGTTGGCTTTGGTGAACTGCTCCATGTACAGCTGCTCATCTGTGAAGGGAGCCAGGTGGACATCTCCAATAGTGGGGAACATTTTACCTGAAACACCCGCACCGATGAAGACAGTAAGCAAAACTCGTGTTCACGTATCTTCCACCACAGTGCAAGATTCTTCTAAACTGACATCAAATGATTTGGAACACCAAAGCCTGTGGATATCTGACAACATGCAGAACTCGCCAGAAGCAGCTACTGTCACTAATCTGTGGCTGCCTGCAGTCTCAGCCTCCATTCTAACATTTCAAGTACATCTCTTGTTCTTCCAAGACTCACCATTAGGTTTGAGGAACTTCTTAGCATGCAGGTAGCTCTCCAGCATGCGCTCATTGAACAGCATGTAACCCATGGGCTCTGAAATGATGATGTCAACTTGCTCCGGCAGCGTCACCTCCTCTACTTTGCCCGGAATGACGGCCACACGCTCCCCCAGACGGTTGCTGTTCACCAGCACCTGCAGCACAACACAACAAACACATCATCATTCAAAAAGCTGGATTTAGCTTGTCTGATCTAAAGTTAATGTGGACTGTCCAGACAGCCAGAGCTCACAGCTGTTACATTTTCAGCAACAGCGAGATTCCCACAGCTCAAACAACATCACCTGAATTTAAAACATTTAGTATAGTGTTTAGAATGGATCGTAAACAGTGAGAGGCTGTGCATCCAGTGAAAGCATAATCAGAGGTAGGTCACTGATCTCAGCATGAATCTGTGTGTGTACCTCGGCGTGCTGTGCCATGGTGCTGGCCTCTACAGCGTACACCTTCCTAGCTCCAGCTTGAGCTGCAAAGAAAGAGAGGATTCCCGAGCCACAACCCACATCCAGCACCACCTGGAGAAAAGACAGCACACAGTCACAGCTGCAGGACAACACTTTAGTCTGTACTTAATGTAAACCAGCTGTTTTCAAACATCTGTCAGCCTTATCAAATAGCACATATTCAGCTCGCTACCTTGTCCTTAAAGTCAGTGTGGTTCTGGAGAATAGCCCGCTGGTAAGTCCCTGTCCGAACATAGTCCTGCATCATGTTCTGTTGCTGGGAGAGGTAGCCATAAAACTGCAGAAACACAAACACAAGCACGCTCATGAGTTTGGACTTTTGGCACTTTGACTTGAGCTCAATTTGCAGTTTTAAAAAAAGAGAAACAAAGTTAATCTTCTTTAAGTTTCTTAAAAAAAAGATAAGTAAATAAAAGGACCAGCTCAGACATAAAGCACCCAAGTTTGTGCTGGGATCTGTAAACAACCAAACCAAGCGGCTTCTCAACAGATGGATGCTTGCAGGTAGAAGTGCTACAGAGCCCTTTTAACTCCTCCTGGAGCTGACTTGCAGCTACTTTTAAACACAAAGTAGTTCAGATGGTGCCCAAAAAAACAGAAGCAGGCTTCATTCTGACTGAATATTCCTGTAATGAGCAGTCTATAAATACTCAGCCAAGAACAAAGTAAGCGTCATTACTGCAGTGTGTTTAAAAGGAAATGTGGATTCAAATTAGTCAGGAGATAATTCAAGAGTCCCAAAATTATGTGAGAGTGTGTGAGAGTGTGTGACAGTCACCTGGAAATACTGTACAGCAGAGGACTCCTCTGTTCTTTCACTGAAGACAGATTGCTCTCCAAGATGCCCACGACAGTTCTTCAGCACGTTATAAAAAGACTGAAAGTCTGAAGCGAAGCACAAACACACCGTAAGTTGGTTTTGTTGAGCTACACTGCAGTTTAATCCTTTTTCTCTTCCTGTGCTGTCAGCTGTAAACAGTTTGGTTTTCTGTCCTCTCGTGCTGGGAAACAATATTAAATCATGTGCAACAACTGCAGCTTAGGTGTAACAAATACATGATTAAATAATTAAGTAATTCAATATCACAGTTTTAAGATTTAAGTTCGCATTTCACAAGCATAGATCATTTTTTTAAACTGCCATGTCCCACATACCTTGGTGTGTGTCTGCATTAATCATGAGTGGGTCTACCTCCTCCTCAGTGCACACAGTATTAGCATTTTTAACACATATCATGGAAAATGCACCAATACTGATGCATCCAACAATCACAACATTTCCTTCTTTTTCTGCTTCATTTGTGCATTTAGACGACTTTTTGTTCAAGGTGAACACAGAAATCTCAATTAATCGCGCGCCTTGAGGCAGCTGTTGTGATTTGGCGCTATATAAATAAAATTGAATTAAATCTCAATTTATTCCCAAATAAAATAAAATTAATAAATAAACAAAAAGCACTTCATTTTTTCAGCATCTGTCAGCTTGATGGCAGTGGCTGCTATTTTTCCAATGTCATCAGATTTGTGGCAGTAGTGAGAAGGGGCATATGCACAGGCACACGTGAGCATGTGTGCGTCCAAACGGAGGTATAGAAATACATTAAATATAATCTTTGCCAACAGCACCCCGTTCATCTGAACATGTATCTGTCAGAGTATAGCCAATCACAAGCACAGATGAGTGTACTGCCTGTGGGAAAAATGTGAAGCTGTTAAATCCATAAAGCAGGTTGAAAGTAACAGCTGCTGACAACGCAGCCCTGTGTGAGTGTGTGCGTGTACATGTTTAGACAGCTTAGTGAGGACAGAAGATGGGCGTGCAGCTATATTAGTGGGGACCAACAGTCACTTATGGGGACAAACTGCCCTTCCCTGTGAGTTTGAAAACATTTTTGAGGCTCAAAATGTGGTTTTAGTGTCAGGGTTACAGTTAGGTTATGGTTACGTTTAGGCTGAGGGTTAGGACTAGGCATTCATTTTCATGGTTGGGGTTAAAGTAAGCAGCTAGGGAAAGCATGATGTCAATGAGATGTCCTCACTGAAATATAAAAACATGTATGTGTGTGTGTCTATAGTAGTATTATAAAAATGTGTGTTTTAAGCGTTTGACTAAGACTGATAAAGACCTCCAATATCAACAAAGATTAGCCTGTTTGAAGCGTGGAAAGAAACCTGGCAAAAATACTGACTAATTAAGTTAACTTGATATGAATATCGCAACGAATGAAATGTGGGACAATCGGATCTGATGAGTATTTCATTAAAAGGCATCTTTAGTTTTTATTCTTTCAGTTGCAGACTGGGGGGTGTTTAAGGGTTTGAGTAACAAATAAAAATAAAGAGAATCCAAACCA
Source organism: Rhamphochromis longiceps (assembly GCF_057381845.1). Classification (NCBI taxonomy): domain Eukaryota; kingdom Metazoa; phylum Chordata; class Actinopteri; order Cichliformes; family Cichlidae; genus Rhamphochromis; species Rhamphochromis longiceps. Next base: position 6,312,029 of record NC_140560.1, read on the forward strand.
AGGCTTTGTCTACGTACACATCTGACATGAGGTCAGCAAGGACAGTATAGTTGTCCTGCTTTAGGATCATATATTAATGTTTACAGAAAAATATACTTGTTGTAAAACTGTTTGCAGAAAAAATAAATAAAACAGGGAATAAATTTGGGTGTAAGAATCTACACTTATGCTCATCAGAGAAACAGACACTCTCCTACACTCCCTGCAGAGGTCTGAGGAGCTTTCCAGGAATGGTGACACAATTTTCATTTAACAGATAAACAAACACTATTTTAACTAATAACACTCAAATGACTGCACTGCTCCTGAACACACCGTTGACTCAGTGCAAACTGTAAACAGTGTCCTGCAGGTGATAAAAGCAGGCTGTCATGAGATGAGTATTTGACTTTGTTGTTAACAAGCTGCACCACACCCCAGAAACAGCTCACCATCATCAGCTCCATAAAACTCCAGACACAAAAAACCCTTTCAGAGAGTTGACATATTCTTGGCTCCAAACTTGTATAAAATGCAACGTGTAACAGTCTTACTGTGGTGGGGTGAACGGTGCTTATATTGCACATTTCTACTCTACTACAAGCTTCATTCACTTACTCACACTCACGCACTTTTTTTTCCTATTACTAAGCATTGCAGTGAGGACAGCTCAGGGTTCAGTATTGTGCCCGAGGACATTTTCACATGCCAACTGGAGCAGCCTGGGATCAACCTACCAACTTTCCAACTTTTAGACAACCCGCTGTACCTCCTGAGCCACAGCTGCCTGTGTGTTTACCTGTAGGTGAGGAGAACTGCAGCAGCACACTGTTACAGCCCAATGTGATGATGAATGACTGCTTCCCCACGCGACTGCACTCGGTCTCCCTGGAAACCGAACATTTGAACACGCTCGCCTCGTCTCCTAGAAAGAAAGGGAGAGAGAACAGAAAGAGTTTATACTTATCTTTACCAAAATATAAACAAGCAGCGAGGTGATGCTGCTTAAACTCTGCTGGTGGTTAAAAGCAGCGAGGGCTGAGATCACAGCATGTGAGTGCCAGAGTGCTGAAGGAGGGTAGCAGAAGAAAGCACAATGACCACAGCTGATATCCCAAATGTCTCATGTTATTAATGACCAGGAGGCCTGTACCACATATCATCTGGGATAATACCAATGTAGATTTTTACGCTGTATAAATAAGTCCGATATGATTGCTATAACAATGGCATATATTTATGTTCCCTAGTGTGGCAATCACAGGCACGTCTGAGAGCAAGAGACACATGTCAGTCTCTGACAACTTAGGAAGGTTATGAAGGAGGAGATGCTAGTAGTTGGATACGTGCCACCTAAATGTAAACAATGACTCCACCAAGTGTCTATGACATTTGTATACACCACATAAAAACAATCACAACAATAAGACAATATGTAGCACAATATGCATCTCAGGGATGATTTCGGGGACACCAATTTGTCAACCTGTGCGCAGCTCATGTTCACAAATTTGAAATAAAGGATTGTTCATCAAAAACAGGTCCAAACTAACGGGGACAATAGTCATTGTGGTGTTTAGGACAAGATTTGCTCTCTTACACCATTTAATGAAAGATTCAGGAACTGGACAGTGCTCATCCTCTCTATCGTATAAGAAGCCCACTAAAGCCAATCGAGAGGGCAGCAAAAATTCTCCTGCCACAGCTGATGAAAAGTCAACAAAGAAATAAATAAATCTTAGCACGACTCCTGATGAGTATGTACTACATGCAGCAAAGTTAATATAGCATCTTCCACCCCATGCTGTGTCACTGCTATTGCACTATAATGCTGGTGTTGGCACCTTGTCTCAGTAGGTTCACACTTAAAATGATTGGAAAAGGAGGATAGAAGAGACCTGGACACAGTGCAGTCTTAGTTTCCTTAGTCCGGCTCAAACAGGCTGCAAGAAGATCTCTGCAAGAGCTGAAATTTACTGATTTGCGTATATTTGTATGTGTACACAAAACAACCGGAACACAAGTCGGAACTACCTTGTTGACATCATTGTTAAAATGCAACGTTTTACCTGTATCCAACTGCTGGGTCTAAACTCAGACCCCGCTGTATCCAGGACTTATTCCCGTGAAAGAAAAACAAGGCAACAGCGATCGATCGTTTCACTTGCAAGGGAGGCCTCGTTGATGTCTACCACGAAATGCCCCCAAATCCGGCCTCCTCTCGCTGCCTTTTATTGAGAAACAGTTCACACAAAACACATCACAGCAAAGCAACGCCCACATGGTTCTAAGACAAGGCATTGTATGTATATGTGTGAACTTCTGTAAGAGTGTGTGTGTGTGTGTGTGTGTGTGTGTGTGTGTGTGTGTGTGTGTGTGTGTGTGTGTGTGTGTGTGTGTGTGTGTGTGAGAGACCTCCTGCTGACCAAAGGGTCATAAAAGCACAAGAAACAAATCTTCCAGACAGGGTGTATCTGCAATAAGACACTACAGCCCCCCCACCCAGAACCTCGAGAATCTGGGAAGGGGGACAGTGGAATTCCTTTCATCAGAGTTGGCAAGCATAAAAAATGACAACATTTAACAATTCACTCTAACACCAACACTTTATTGACAATGTCTAAAGAGACTAGAAAAAAACAAAACTGAGACTAGCTCTCCTGGTTGCGTGTAGCCATCTGTGGGCTGATAAGGGAGGAAGTGTGAGCTTGAGCTGCCTTTGGTTTTGTTAACGTTATAGAGCTCTCAGGATGTGCTCCTAGATGCACAGGTTAAATTAACTGGTGCATCCTAAGAACACCCAATGATTTCTATTAAGAAATTCCTTCTGAGCTTTTGTTTCAGTTGTCAAAAAGTTGATTTTACTTACTCTTTACCACTGAGGTCAAAGTGGACGATAAAGGTGTTTCTAGAATATTGCTTTCTTGTTGCTGGGCTGGCATTCTGCCTCAGTCCATTTATAGTCTGTCTTTAGAGTTTATCAGGACTAAAAGTGTCTGATAAAGGTGTGAAGACTCCTGTAATGTGTTTACTGTTACAGAGGAAATACACGACCAAGACAAAAAACTATTTTAAAAATCAGAACATACTCCATCAATATAGCAACATAATACGCTCATACTCTACTATAACTGACTAAAGTTCATTATGACCATTTTTCATTTCATTTATTTCATACTGAGAGCGCTTAGTCTTTTATTTTAGCCTCAGGGTACAGTCAGCCTGCACCCTCATGGGCCTCGAGTCAAAACATCAGACTGGAAGAGCCCAATACATTTCTTTCAGTTTCTCAGTCGTCTATCCTGTCAGGTAACTGAGCAGAACGAAAAGCAACTGCTTTGCTATGAAACAGTGGTTTAGTGCAATGGCATATTTTGCTCTTTGCAAGAATGAACGATTGCATGCTGACAACAGCAGAAAGGATACCAGGACACCGAAGCATAAACTTCTATTTTCTGAGGTTTCACATTCACATTTCATTATGAAAAACAGGCCATGTAATAAAAGTCAGGAGGAAGGAAAAAACTGTATAGGGAAGTTCCACAGAATCGTTTCTGTAAAAGTGCCCAATGCAAATATTCCTCCAGGGCCAAACAGCAGGCCCAGTGTGAACTCATAAAGCAGGCGGAGCTAATCCAGCATCTATTAAAGGATTGAGACCGACACTTCAGATTTAGAGACATGCATCTTCTGGGAGAAAAGCCAGCCAAGCATGTCGGTGAGTTCTCTTCTCAACCACTTAGACTACAAAACAAATGATAAGATACCTTTTTAAAAATGTGAGAAATTACCCGTCTCAGTACAAAGACAGATGATCCAGGCAGTCCACTGACCAACTGTAGGGGATCAATGGATCACACAGTTCCTATATTGTGAACAAAAGTGTCGATTCTGATCATTTTTGAAATGTCACACATTCAGTCACCTGAAATTGAGGTGACGCAGTGCACTTGTGATGTCATTAAGGCTTTTTTTTTACGAGCTGGCTTCTGCTAGCCATGACCTACATCTTTACGATCCAGGCAACTTCCCATTAAATGACAACATAAGATAGCAAAGCCCATTTTCTACTAGTACCTACTCAACTACTGTCATTTTCTAGTACCACCTAATGAGTTTGGGGTCACACAGCAACATGACTGAAATTCCTGTGAAATCATTTGCATGTAACACAAACAAAGCAACAATGGACCACACCAAGGCGATGGTACACCTGCTGCTCAGTCTATGGCTTTGTGTCAGACCACAGTGTTGGTTGTTGTCCAGCCGTTTCCCTCATTGCCAGGTTTCAAAAATGGCGGTTTGATTTTTGTGAAGGAGTCACTCTCATGATGCCATTGACTGGCCAATCGGTTGACCCCGGCCGTGCAGGTAGTTGAAAGACAAAAAAAAGCAACTGCTACCCAATGCAAAAGTCGAGCCATGTAGGTACTAGTAGGAACAGCAATTTCAATAAGGCGGCCTCTGTTACATAAACATATGAAGGAGCTCAAGTTCTATAACTTTCACACCGTCCTGCTAACATTTCTCCACTGTTACCTTCATCAATTCAGTGAAAGAAATGAGCCTTCTGTTCTGACAATATCTGGAACTCGCACAAAATGATTGTGCGCAGCTGTCGTCTGTGAGCAGAATTAACGTTGCTTAGTTTTCACTAAGCTGCTTCCTCTCTAGGTCTCCTCTTACTGCCTCACCCACAGTGAGCCTGCACCTGCTCAGCTGTGATGAGTGTGATGATTGTTTATGGGGCTTTACGTCATGGATACATGAACCTGACTGGACAGGAAATGACAATACACAATATGCACATCACTGCATGGTCAGCCAGTCAGACTGCACATCCAGTGTCTACATCTATCTATCTATATTTTTTTTTTTCATCTATATGGACTTTCAGACTAGCATGAAAGTTAAAGGTTTCTAATTATGACATTTTAAATATATCATTTGAGACAGCAGTCTAAAAAAGTGCAATATTCTTATGTATTTCAGTAAAGCATGAACACTGGACACAGACCTCCCCTCTAAAACATCTTACAGGGATTGTAAGGCTTACTGCAGCACAAGAGACACTTCACTAACAAGTCCTCTGAAAAGTCTTTGGTTGTTCCCCTGTAATGGTGCATTCATGTGGTGCTAAAATTACAGGGAAAAATCTGCTTCACATCTCCAAAAACTGGCATGAATTCCTACCTAAGTCCAAAAAAAAAAAAAACCCCATCTTGGAAAGATTGTTGGAGTTTTGGTACAGGAGCTCCCGAGCTGTCACACACAAAGAGACGACAGATGTTTTATTAATGGTGCTAATGTGTGTATCAAATGACATTTTTATAACAATTAAGTGGTTATATTTCATTAGGCTTTTTCCATTATTTACTAATATTTAATATTTCCACATAGTGACCTGAATTTGTTATACGAGTTTGTTTTTGTAACGCTTTCCAAGTCAAAGACAAATCAAGTGCTTTTTACATTTAAACTTAAATCACGTGAACCCAGCAAAGAGGGCAGAAGACTTCACCATACAGGAAATCCAAGCATCGGAGGAGCACATGAGTGCAGGGTCTCCAGCAGAGACGAGCCTGCTGGAGAGGATTGGTAAAGCGCCCTTCTTTCCAACCAAACCCCCAGATGTCGTTCTTTCAAAGCTGGTAGACTTCAGACCTGGCCCATTAGTAATGTAAGTGACATCACTTGTGGAAATTTACTAGACTACACACAGCTCCGGAAAGGTCTGCGTTACCCACACAGCAATACTGCCCAACAATTTGAAACAGACTGTGTGTAAAATCAATGACATAAGTTATTTGCGGCAAACCTCGTTAGTTTGTATAACTTGTGTTCTCTGAAAATCATTTTTAGAAGAAAGCTCTACGGTCTGATATTATACACTGAAACCTGGGCGCAGAGTTGTGCTTCTCTTGAACTTGAGCGTGTGAAGCAGAAGGCGAGTCCAGCGCGGCCGTTTCTTTTCAGCGGGACATCCCATTCAACAGAAAAGCCGCGGAGGAGCGGAGCGGCTCTGCTGCTGCCTCCACACGGGAGGGAAGGAGGCGGCGGGACCCGGCTATTGTTCCAGCGAGAACAAAGATAAACGCATAAGTAATGAGGGCCCGGTTTCGTCTTGGCACCTTAAACATTACGAACTTATACCAGCACACAGAGTGCAAGTTTTACAAGGGAACGTGCTGATGGCTAAAATAAAGAGCAGCGATGACGGCGAGTCGTCCCAAGGATTACAACACATCGGAGCGGGTCAGGAGTGATGCCCTCTGCTCTGGGCTCCAAAACAATCGGGAAGGCTAGTCCACGAGCTAAACACTCGAACCCGTCCATCGGGTGTCTCTAGACAACACAAAGTCTATTCGTTTACATATTAATATATTGAACATATTTGTGAGACAAAATACACGTTGGTGAGATAGGAGGGGGAAAACAGGGAGAAAACACAAAAAGCAAATGTGCGGGACGTTGGCGCATCACCGCTGAGGCCAGGCTAGTGGCATTGTTTAACTAGCATTAAAGTACACATTACTTAGCTACCCTGCTTACTGATGCGCTTAAGCTACGTTGCATGTGTTACGTTATACGTTTCCCGTGGTCTTCAAAGCACTGAACTCGTGGGAATGGCGAGAGCTTAAAGTTAGCAACATTAAAACACCTACGGGACGGTGATAAAACGGGGTTTTAAGAGCTTCCTCGTGACAAGCAGAAGGTGGCGACGTGGTCTCTCAAGATGCGTTAGCTTCTCGGCTACTAACGCTGGCAGTTTAGCCTGTAAGCATTAACGCTGCAATAGCATTAGCGGCGCGGCAGTTGAGTCAGGCCGACCATCTGCGGCAACTGCGGAAAAGGGTCAACTCACCATTGGAGAGATTGAGGAGGGCAGCATCTTGTGATGTCTTCACTTCTAACCGCAGCGGCTGCTGCTCTGAGTGCCGCTGTATATCTCCATTCGCGTCTCCAATGGAGAGAAGCCGCACGCCACGGAATACCGAGACCGCCATCTTCGCTCTGGAAGTAGAGACAGATCTGTGGCGCTCACATCCAACCAAGCACTGCTCTCTGCTGGAGGCACACTGGGCACCAACGCGATAAGCCTTTGCAACAGTGCCACCTGGCGGCTAGAAATGGGCATTGCGTAAACACCATCGCGCAATACGGCATGTGAAATCAAATTTTATCATGGAGATTAAAATATATCTATTATTGACGATTTAAAAAAAAAACAAAAAACCTTAAAAACCAAACGAAAACTGTACTTCTGCCCGACACCCACAGCTGGCTATTTGTTTTTAGGGTCTCTTTATCGCCATGTTACACAAGAGCAAACACGGTATCTCACCCCCCCTAACCACCATCGTCACCACCTGCACCCCCTCTCACTCACACACAGACACACGCCGTAATAGTAAAAACAAAACCTTTGATCAGCACCATAGAGATTAACCACAGACAGTAACACATTTTTCTAGCTCAGGTTATAAACTTACCAGCTTCTTCAACTAGACTAGTACAAGCTCAACACAGATTCAGCCCTACTAATATAACATAAAGACGACTGTAATGACTGTAAGCAGGCAACAGAGAGAAGCCCATTACCTGCAGGTGCTCTCCGACTGTATGGGGTCAGCGCACCACAAAACCACTGAGACTATCATTTCTAGTGGACCAGCTTCTAGATGTATTTGTGTGAGTGCATAGTTTCAACATATAAGAGAAGATAAGATAGAACTTTATTAATCCCTTGGGTGGATTCCTCTGGGAAATTCGGTAATATGAGTGGGCACAGTGTTTCATAATTAAATAACCCATCAGAACTTTATTTTTTAGGCTTTGCTCGAGACCAAAGTCCTGGCCTTGTACTTTATTTGAACATCACTTTTTTGCTTTGGCTTTCTAAACATGATGAACTCCCTGAAAAACAAATTGTTGCATTGTTGAGTTTAACCAATTCATGGGTATTTTCCAAAAATGACCAAGAGCAGGGGCAGGAATTACAAGTAATATACGTATTTCCCAGCATGCATCAGCACTGCAACATCAACACTTCTCAGAAAAGGCACTTATTTTTAATCAATGGAGCATGAACTGATTGCTCGAACATCCGAAATGCAGATTCTCAAGAAGAGCCTGCAACAAGAAAAATAAAGTTCGACTTTGGTTCAGAAGATAGAAGTGCAACTTAAACATACAGCGGAACTCTAATCCAATAATCCAGGTAAGTAAAACCCAGAGAGTTGATTCAGCTCATCTGGACACGTTTTCAGTGAGAGAAACGTGTCATCACTCATCTGAGTTTCAGCTTACTGCAGGTTTCCCCAACCTTCTAAACACTGCTGATGCACAGTGAGTGACACAGGCATCACAGGCTAACATGGAGCCACAGGCTCAGTTTTAGGCCTGTTAACGTCATGACCACTGATCAATGGCGACGAGTACTATTCATGATAGTGATTCATTAACTCTTGCGTCCGCTTCCCCATTTCCACGATAGCCATTAGCTTTTCACATCCTAAACACTGACCACTACATTATTAATAATGTATAAACATAGTACATCTTCATTTTTTGAAGATATCTTTTGTGCATTTTGTATTACATTTTTAAAAAACGGAGAAAGCAAACGGAAAGGAAACAAAGTACATACAGATTGTTAGGGTAATAATTTAATGTGATACATGCATAGTAGCAATTAAATGACAGTGCAAGCAACAGTAGGTGTAAAAAACACAAGGGCCCATATCTGGCACATTTCATTACACTGTAAATAAAGTCACCATAAAACATTTGCTGTTCTTTATGTTATGATATGAATTCAAATACATTTTAGAGAGAGCTTTCTGACACAAACTGATGGCTGGTCATTTGTGTAGTACGCTCCGTGTCCAATGAGCTTCATTTATGCTCAGTTAGTTCCTTCATATCTGAATTAACTCGTGGTCATTTTCAGTGGTAAAAATAGATGATTACAGACAGTCAGCTTCTGACTGATGATGGGAATACATGCGTTAAACTCAGTTGTTCAGAAATTGAGTTATATTGAATGTTTTCATCTAGTGCTTGAAAGAATTGACAAAAAATGAATATATAAATAAAGAAATAAAGATTAAACGATTGTTTTACACCTGTTCTGGACATAGACTAAAGATAAATGGAGCCAGTGTGATGTTGCTCAGTGGGTTTGTTTGAAGTTATATTTGGATGAGAGTGTGACATGTTATTTACCAACACTAGCAGTTAGCTGCTCGTAGTGTTAAGTAACATAAAAAAATATTTGAATAGTCTGAGTAAACACATTTATTTCTGTTTTAAAGCAAACTAAATGACATTTGGAGCCAAGTGGTCATTAGAGGAACTTCTGTTTCTTGATTTTTAAAGTCTAGACTCTAAACTCTAGAGTCTAGAGGTTGCTGCTTGATCCTGGGAAACATCTATAAATGGGAATAAACTGCTTAGGTTTGTATTTTAAGGTGTAATTTTCATGGGAATTTTTCTAGTCATGTTGTTTTCAGCTGTGTGAGTTTTCATCCAGTTTAATTCAGTTGTATTTTATTTATATAGTGCCAAATACAATTGCACATCCACTGATAATGACTGTTAAAAATGTTATTCCACAGGTCTTCAAAACAGAAATGCAGAATGCAGAAACACACAAATAATTAAAATAAGATTGGCTAAATGTTTCACCTGAAATCATTATCATTTAATCAACTCCCTCACTGACTAGGTCTTCGTTATCTTCAACAGTGGCGGCGCACATGACAGAAATCCACGTTAGAACAATGAGGAGACTGCCTGAATGCACTCTACGGATCTACAAAGAGAACAAGTAGATTTAGCTCAGAGGGATACATCTTGTGCTCTAATAAATAACAAGCTTATTGTTTAGCATTTCCAAAATTAAAAGAGCACAAATATATATATAAAAACTCATACCTCAGAGGAGGACACATGACTTGGGAGGCCGGAAAGGATTGTCACTGGAGGGCACCCCGGTGAGGAGAGGGTCTTTGTGGGCATTTTGCAAACAGAAGTTTTTCAGTTCTGCAGCAGCCTGAGAAACCTGAAAGCAAGTGTTAGTGTTAACTAATAAGTACTATAACTAAAAGAAGAGTGCTACAATAACTCCTCAGAAATATTCACAGTATGTGATGTGGAGTTTTGGTTGTTTTTGTTTTGTTGGCATATCCCAAATAGCACAGTAAACACAGTGGAGGCCGTGTCACAGTCTGGGGCTGGATTTATCTAATGGTGTTGAGAATCGTATCAAAACTAACAGAATTATGGACACAGAAAAGTAAAAACCAGACTTTGATTTATTATGTAGTACCACTTGTAAAGCGACTGATCAATGAGCCCAAACACACTGCCAACGCAGTAAAAAGGATAGCTAAATAAAACACACTCACACACACTGAAGCTATGTGGGATCATCCTGACAGAGAATGGAACAAAAACCAGCAAACATCCAAAGAAGAACTGTTTTTAGAAAATCTTGGAGAACCTTTCCTGAAGATTACTAATTAAAAAAAAGTACAGACTGTATTGAAGAATAGATGTGATCACATAAAATGTTGATTTTCAAGCTTGTCAGAATTTTACAAACTCTGATTTTGCATTATATAAAAGTGAAGTCCTAGCCAAATATAAATAAGTGAGAGGTGGCTCAGGACTTCTGCACAGTACTGTACATGCTGTCAATAGACATGGAATTGTCATTTCCTTTTCCAATAAATAGGTATTGCACACTTTACTAAGCATACCTGTTCAACTGCTTGTTAATGCAAATATCTAATCAGCCAATCACATGGCACTTGAGGTGCCATGTGATTGCAAAATGCATGTGTAATGCATTTTGGATGTTACACTTTGTGATTTTGCCCACATTTGTTTTGCTTATCAAAATATTTAAAGTTAAAAAACACTGATGCCAGTTTCCATTGCATGAGCTTGAAAATCATCTGCAAGTTGTTTCTGACACAGTGTGAGGTCCTGTTTCATGTGGATTTCCTGTGAGCCCCTCAGCCTTGTGCTTGGTCCCCAATACCCCAGTTTAACACAGAAACCATAAGAAAATGTTGCAAAACTTACAAAACTAACATCACAAATTAAATTCTTCTGTGTGTGTTTTGGTTTTCGGACTGTAACAAATTACAAGAACTTGTCTGCTGAATGAAACTGTTGTGTGATTTCTTTTAATTCACCAAACACAGACACACTTGAAACTGGTCTGACTTCTGTTCTAAAATAAGTAGCCACCCAACAATCAGTCCAGTCACGCAGCACCACAATTAACAAAGCTGCCACTGTGTTTGCTCCTACAGAAAAGTCTGTTTTGCTACCATTTCCACTGCACACCAAGAGATGACACTGTGAATGGCTTTCAAAACACGCTAACATGGGAATGAATAAAATATAGGTTATTGCAGTGGTGTGCGTATCAGGTCGTTTGATGTCCTTTGTGAATGCAGGAATAAATAATTCAATAATTCATTTTAGTGAGTGTATAGGCTGTATACTTTTAACAAGAGCAAACACAGAACACTTATTGAAACACTGAAATAGCTTTTGAATTTTAATGTTCCCACTTTGACGCTAATTGACAGATTAATTAGCTGCGTCGGGCGCCACGTTAAGCTTAGGTTGTGCTTCAGGGCGGGAGTCACGCGCAGGCAGCGGAGTAATAAAGTGTTGAGTTCAGCTGTGAAGCGAGGTGAGCTTACCTTTATCCGGCGGACGCTGGCCTCCAGACGAAGCTGTTTCACTGCCTTCTGAGCGATGACTAAACTGCTGTTGGCGGCGGTGTTGTTCGACATGATTGAATCCAAGTAACAGAGTGAGGGGGCAAGTAGACAACTGCACTTATGTTCCAAGTTTGGGCTGTAGGAAAGTACATCTTCCGGTCCAAGCTTTCAAAATAAAATCCTGTTCGTGTTCATGACTGAAAAAGTATTTGGACCATTCAGTTAAAAAAATATATATATATAATACTCCATTATAACACAGTAATAAACTTTCGTTTTCTGACAGTGTTACAAAGTTGCTGCTTCCATGACTAAATAAAACAAAAGAGTGAAATAAAATAAAAATAAAATGACTTTAGGCTCATGTAGGAAGTAAAGACAACACATCACAGAAATTGTAATACAAATTGTATAGAAAAGGTTTAATCTTTAAAAACACACTGTCATGGTCCTGGTTTGGTGACCCAGCCTTTGTGTTTAGCTCTTTAGTTCTGTGTCTTCGGCAGGACATGATCATAGTGCCACCAAGCTTCCCTGGGACACTGACAGAATGTGCTGGAAATTTCCCATTCGATGAGTCTTCTTCCTTACCCAACCAGTAGGTGTGATAGAGGGGTGTGGAGCTTACTCTGTGACATCCTCCAGATATCTGCACAGCTGAAGCACCTGTTCACTTTCAGAGACTCCATGGGTTGACTTCCTTTCTGCTTATTTACGGTCAAGAAATGGTGCTTTATGGGGCTTCATGTAGCCCCTGAGGTAAGGTGAATAGAAACCCACTTGTGTTGCAGTCTTTCCTGCTGGCAGATGGCCTTTCCTAGTCATCCACCAGCCTTTCCCAGTTGTCACCTGTCCTTTTGAAGAGGTCACTGGTTTCCAAGAGTGCTCAGATTCTTTTACAGGCGTGATGTTTCTCCTGCTCTAAGCCTGTGCACTTGCTCTGCCAACAAGGGTCAGCTGCACGGTTGTCAGCTGCACGGTCATCAGCCGGAGGCTAAGAGCATTGGATGTTTTGCTCCCTATCTCAGTACATCTCCCAGTGCCGAGGCAGGGACACAGTTTGAAAACCATAAAATTGTATTTCTGCACTCACAAGGGGATTTCCTGTGAAAGTCACATGCAACAGGTCTTATGTAGCAATGAATCCAAATTTGAAAATTTTGGTGCAAATCATCCCAGTATTTGTATCGGGGCCATCAGTAGTGAGGTTCAGCAGTGATTGTCTTCTGTGCAAAACACAATGGAGGCTATGTCATAGTTTGGGGCTGAAATTTCAGCTAGTGGTGTTGGGGATCTTATCAAAATAGATGGAATTATGGTCACAGAAAACTGGCATCAGATTATGAGATAACATCCATTACCATTTGGAAAGCATATGATTAGCAACAGCCTAATTTTTAAACATGACAGTAATTTCAAACACATTCCCAGAGTAAACACAAAGTGCAGCACTCAGTCATGGACTGGCTCCTTCAGAACCTCGATATAAACATACTGAAGCAGTGTACGATCATCTTCATAGAGAACAAAACAAAAGCTTGACAACATTCAAAGAAAAGGCTTTGGAATATCTTTCAATGAGCCTGCAAAACTCCCAGAAAGTTGAGTCTGCTTATACACATGTAGTGTTTTTAGTGGGAGAAACATTTTGTCACTCATCTGAGTGACTTCTTCAGGTCATATTGACATTAGACTGCTTAAACAGAGAGCATGCATTGAAAAATAACTGAAAATCAGCATTTACTGACTTTCAAGCTCATTAGAATTGTGCAAACTCTGTTTTTGCCTTATATACTGTATTTCTATATAAACTGACACATTATCAATACATCACTGGACCTGAGGCTCGGGTTCTGGAGTGGGTGTAGCAATGTTTTGAATGCATCCATCAGAGTTTGAGTGTATTTGTGTGGGAATATTAGATAAAAGTGCTTGTGTATAGATAAAAATACTGAATGAATGCGTGTGTCAAAGTACTAAAAGAGATTTGCAGTAGAACCCACTTTGAGTGCTAAAACTGAGTAGAAAGGTGCTGTGTAAGTACCAGTCCGTTTACCTCTATCCTATTATCCTAGCAAAATATGACTCAATACTTTTGTACAGTACTGTACAACAAAGCACAAATTATTCTAATTAATTAATCTAACTAAACTAATTTCAAACGAAGGCTCTTAAATACTTGGTGCCTGATTTTTCACTACTTTGCCTCTTCCTAATCCTCACCATTATTATTTAACACGTGCTTCCTCTTCATACTATATAGATTTGTAGCTGGACTAAGTGCCTCTGAATGGAACTCTTTTTTCTTTTAGGTGCTCACGAAGTTTGAGGAAACAGCATTAGCCGGGTTAAACGCACCATTGCGTGGTTTGCCAACTGACAGACGAAGAAAGCCAGCACGATGAGGTTGGTCAGCAGGTGGCGGTATAGCACCTCCAAACCCGTTGGATAAGTGCCAATAAAACCAAAGGAAGAAGAAGTTGAAATTGGTTCCGGAGGAGCTCCGGGGTCACACAGGAAAGCTAAACCCTAAAATCCTTCAAAATGCTGTTACGAGTGAGTACTGAAAACCTTTCCAGTAAGCTTGACTGTCCGCAGACGACACATCACAAACTGGTTATATGTGTACTCGGCGGTTTGTGCTGTTATTCTGTCGTGTTGATGATGTTAGCTAACAGCTTGTGTGACATAAGTCTGATGGCATCACCTTTAACTTCCTAAGACTCGAACTCTTCCACGACATGCATTTTTAATTTCTCTTTGATATTTAGGCATATTGGGACTCGATGAATGTAAAAACAAAGAATTACCAGATTTTTTTTTTACCTTATTTTTAAGAAAAATGAGAGCCACATATGAGGATATTTGTTTAAAATTTCGATAGAACAGTAGCAGTATAATGTCCTCGTAAGTGGATATCAGGCCCTTGTAGAGCAAAATTGAGTATTTTGGTCTAAATAACCCAAAATGTGATGTCCACATATGTGGACGCCAGGTCCTAGGAGGTTAAAGCTGCCAGCTCTGTACGCTAACAGCACTGAGGATCACAGAGAGCCCGATCAGCAAACACAACGAGCTTAAAAGCAGTTTGTGGGGCTTTCTCCCCACGCGGTGCTTCTTTAGTTTTTTTAGTTTGTATTATTGTTATTATTATTTGATTGTACAAAGAGTGTTCAAAATAGTCGTATGAAAAAAAGTTTCAACTCATGATCAGAATTCTATGAGCAAATTCTCTCTGGATTATTTTTTAGTCCGAGGACAGCTGTGAACTTATGAACATGTTTGCTCCTTAAGCAATTTTAGTCTGTCACTTAAAAACAAACTAGTGCTGAAAACATCCCTTAGAGATGTTGGCCTTTATTCACATGATGCATATGGTCACACATAGTGTCATGCACTTGCTGCAGATTTGACAGCTGCACATTCATGATATGAATCTCTGTTACGTCCCAAAGTGCTCTGTTAGACTGAGATCTTGTGACTCATTTGAGTGCAGTGAATCCATCGTCGTGTTCACGAAACCAGTCTGAGATCATGCTGGAAGCAGCGATTAAGATGGGCAGATCATAAAAGGCTGTACATGGTTACTTCTGCCCTATAAATGATGCTTAGTTAGTATTAAAGGGGCCAAAATGTTCACTGAAATTATCGTCCACACCATTATACCAGTTTGACCAGTTTATACAAAGCAGGATGGAGATATGCTTTTATGTTGTTTACACCATATTCAGACTCTACCATCTAAATGTCTCAGCAGAAATGAAGACCCAACAAACCGGGCAAAGTTTTTTCCCTGTCTCAGCTAGGACTGAGCCATGCTTGACACTAGGTGGCAACAGCAGTCTGTAAATGAGAGATGAGATGAGATAGCCTTTATTTGTCAGTTGCAGGTCTTTGGCCACAACCAAGATGACAGACCTTGCCGACCGTACATACAATACACAAACATCACATTGGGGAGACAGGTCAGGCTAGGTAGCGAGGAAAAAAACATCGAAATGTGTAACACAAAATGATAATACAGGAATGCACAGATATCAACACACCATAGCACAATAAACACAGACAGCAACATGGGAAAGCGTTCCAGTGTGTACATCTGATCTGGGACCGCTGCAATCTTTCGACTGCGCCTCCAACTGACCCGATGGCCACATCAGAGGGGAGGTAAGCGTTGGAGGTGGCGTTGGATCCGGGGTAGGGAGGGTGATGCGTCGGTGAGTGCTTATCAGTATATGTATGTGTGTGCGTGTCCATAGTTCAGCTGAGACAGTGTCCTTCGCCCTGCCAGGCTAAGTAAACAGTGTTCCAGCCAACCCAGGTGGCCTTGTAGGGAATGGGAAGGAACAAACTAAACACAGTCGTTATCAAATGTCTGGAAACTGCAGTTACTGAACTTTTGGGAGTGTTGTTGATCCTATATCTTGGGAGGATTTTTTTGTCTGTCTTTCAGCAGGTGTTGCGTATCGGTTCTTTGACACTGACACACAGCAGATCCATCCACCACAGTTCCATATGCCGGACTCCACTCATACCCATAGTCGTGGAGCAGACGGTGAGTGTGATCATTTGAACGGCTGAAGCAGGACTTTCTGTGTTTAGTAGAAGTGTATATACAGTCAGTATAGAGGTGTATATACAATATAAATACATGATGGTTTCTTTTCTCTTGCAAACAAAAATGTTGCACAAAAAGAATTTAAACAGGTGTGAATCATGAAGATTTAGGATGAGAGAATTTTTGTTTGCTTGGCAAAGCAAAGACAGACATCTGTATAAGTGGCTTTATTCCTGCTAATATCGATGTAAAAACATGAATTTGTGTTGCGGCAGCATATTTGTGAACCTTCTGTATGAATTTGAGATACTGTGCTGTTCAGACCTGTAATCCACAGAGAACATCTTTGTCATTTGATTTAAAATCCTCTCCTTTTGTTTAGTTTTTTGTTTGTTTTGTTTCAGGGGAGAGGTGAACGAGCATATGACATCTACTCTCGCCTCCTGAGAGAGAGAATCATATGTGTAATGGGTCCTGTAAGTGTCTTCCTGAAGATTTTTGGAAACATGTTTTCAGAGTGATTTATATTCAAGCTCTTTTTCTTCCTCGTCTGCTCAGATCGATGACTCCATAGCCAGTCTGGTTATAGCCCAGCTGCTCTTCCTACAGTCAGAAAGCAACAACAAGCCCATCCACATGTACATCAACAGTCCTGGTATGACATAATCAAAACGAAGAGTTCCAATCTGAGTATTTTGCTGTGAGGTTTATTGATAAACTTTATGAAAAGAAGGATGAAGGAATGAGACATTTCACCGTCATGAAAATGAAACAGCAAAGAACTTGTTAGAGCACTACTTTTTCATTTCTGATCCACGGAGAAAGGCTGAGCTGCGTCAGTGTTACAGTAAACCACTGCTGACTGCGAGAGTACTCGCACTAACTATCAATATTTTCTCGTATATTTGTGTCATTGTGCTAAGGCTCACTCAGCACCTACAAGAATTTGTATTTTGATTACAATTCTTTTGCCAAAAAGTAGTGCAGTTAAAACCTTTAAAATTAACTATAATTTTTTATTGCTTATTCAAAATATTGATGTTTTTAATCGCAGTATTTATAAAGTAACAGTTTCTTGATTTGTAGTAACAGAAGCAAAACCAGCTGCTTCACTGGCACTTTCACAGGCTGCTGTCATTTTGTTTGTGACTGAAGCCTGTCGGTGTTTGTGGCCATGCTTCAGCTTTGGTCATTGCATGTATGCTTATGGTACAGTTTGTATTAAGTGCTGTAACACTGTTTGTGGGTGTGATGGTTGCACTAGCGTTGCATTGAAGTTAAAGTGGACCTGCTATATTCATTGTCAGCTCCATGTTTTACTTTTGGACTCTGTTAGAGTAGCTTTGCACGATTCACAATACAAAGTAATCTTGATTTATCTTATACTGGGCTTTGGTGCAGCCAGTTTGTCCATCAACAGTCAAAGAAGCAGTTCTAGCCCCGCCCCTTTAAGCCACCTTTCTTCTGATTGGCTGCCAAATAAAAAGTTTGAACAGCAGATGGGCAGAGCTTCCTTTTAGCCCCTCTCTTTGACAGCATGCATTCACGGCAATGGAGCTCAAAGGGATTACTATACATAGGGTGGCCTGATTTTTTTTATTTTTTTTATTTTATTTATTTGTCTTTTTTAACGTTATCCATTTTTAAAATGAGCATAAATTGCTTTTATTGTGATGAAACTTGAGGAAAAGCACAATACGCCCACTTCAGTATATTCTAAATATGGACCTATAAGAGCAGCAGCAGATGATCTTGTGTTGTTGGTATCACACAGTCCAAATACTTTGTGATCTGAATCTCACAGATGAAATTTTATGCCTGACATAATTAACGTCTCTGTTGAATGCAGTGTATTTAAGTAAATGAGTAAATTCATGCAAAGACAGCTCTCATTCTGTCTCTTTTTAAGGTGGTGTGGTGACAGCAGGACTGGCCATTTATGACACCATGCAGTACATTCTGAATCCCATCTCCACCTGGTGTGTTGGCCAAGCGGCAAGCATGGGCAGCTTGCTCCTGGCAGCAGGAACGACAGGCATGAGGCATTCACTGCCCAATGCCCGCATCATGGTTCACCAGCCTTCAGGAGGGGCCAGAGTAAGTTAGTCTCTCTGTGAGTACTGGTCAGTTGGTGTAAAGAAGGGAATAACATTCAGTGTGCTGTGTGTCCAGGGTCAGGCCACTGACATTGCTATCCAGGCTGAAGAGATCCTGAAGCTGAAAAGACAGATCAACAACATCTACGCCAAACACACGGGCCAGTTACTGGAGACCATTGGTATGTTTGTGCAGCTCATTACCACAACACAGTACAAACTTAAAAGTAGGACAAAAGCAGCACAATGATTTCCCCCCTTTGCATGTTTCCTGGCGACAAAAAACTTGGATTTCAGACAAAGAAGGCTAATCCAGGCCTGGAGTGCACGTCTCAAGTTCGTGGCAATGTGTGACATGCAAATAACCAACCGTATATTATATATGGACGAGGGTGGCCATAATGTTTTATTCTGAAGAGTGTAGGACTTGCAGGTGTGATGAACATTAATATTTGGAATTCACAGAGGTGTTAGACATCTCAAATAGGGATGGGTATTGATAAGATTTTCACGATTCCGATTCCATTTTCGATTATGTTTAACGATTCGATTCTTTATCGATTCTCTTATCGATTCTTTTTTAAAAAAGGAGAACACTAAAGTCGATTAGCTCAGAACTTTGTTTTATGTCTTCTCTTTGAACAAGATAGAAATTTAGGAGTAGCATGGCCTTACAAACCCAACAGTGAGATCTTAAGAGATCCAGTCTATGGCTCTTCAATGGGGTGTCAGAGGGTCCCCGGGGAAAAAAATGTAAAATAATAAAATAAATATTCTTCTGTAGCAATAACAAAGTATAACATAAATTATTCTGTAGCAATTACACAAGAATATCCAGTAATGTCCCTGCCTACAATTAAACACATTCACTTGCCGAAAATTGGGGACATCTGCTGTGGCAAATGGGTGCAAACCTTTGACCACAAACTTAGTCACTGCTAGGTGACATCTGTCTATCCTGGCCTGAAAGGAGACGCTACCGGCAGACTGCAGCGAGAACTGCCAGCATCTAAATGCACAGTAATGGCAGGTTTTGTGATAAGGCAGATCGCGCTAACATAATACGCACTGTTAGTTGATTATTTACCTGCCGCATTAACGGGAGAGGACGTGCAAACGTTACCGCTGCTGCTGGGTTGAGATTCACGAGTCCGGAGCGGAATTAAAAACACGACATTCATTTAAGGTCATCGCGTGTTTTGTGAGCAAATGCTTTTGCATATTCGTAGTGTTTCTTCCCTTAAATGAAATATCTACCTTGCAAGTTGCCCTGTTGTCATCCGTTCTCGAAAAGTATAACCAAACTTTTGAGCGTTTGAGCCGCCATGTTTCCTGCCAGGTAAATGACGTTCCGCAACGTGGTGACGTCATTCGTGGCGACTGGAATCGATAAGGGAATCGTTTGCAAAAATGGCAAACAATTCCAAGGGATTGAAACAGTGGGAACCGGTTCTCAACAAGAACCGGTTTTCGATACCCATCCCTAATCTCAAAGAAACCGATTTTCATATGTATAAGGAGAGGAGGAAAGTTAGTTTAAAACATTTAAACTATAAAACGCTCATTTCTGTCCGACTTACAGAAAGTGTAATGGAAAGGGATCGCTACATGAGTCCCATGGAAGCGCAGGACTTTGGCCTCATCGACCGGGTCCTGGTCCACCCACCACAGGCAGGGCAGGATGAGCCAGAGCTGGTGCAGAAAGAGCCAGCGGCAGCAGAAGCAGCAGCAGCAAGCCCCTCGCCCCAGCCAGAGTCCACAGATCCTGAGAAGGCCTCCCCTGGGACAAATCCACCCTCCTCATACAAACCAGAGCCATGAACGCACCACAGCAGAGCTGTCTGCTAGCTGCAAGATCATCTTCAGGAGTCAAGAGAGCAAGATCCAGCCTCCCCGTGTTTCTCCTCCACTCAGTAGTAGCTTACACATGAGCAGGACCCAAGCCAGCCTCATGTACAGTCATCACAGTAACGTCTTTTTATGATGGTGCTGTTTCCTTTTTTTTTTTTTTTAAACGTAATTTCTGTGAAAGAAATCTTCAAAGAAGTGATATTAAAACGTAGTTGATTTTTATAATTTATACCACAGGAAGGAAAGCAGTGTTTCATCTGGGTGGGCTTTGGTCCTTTCTCTATGGTGGCTGAGCTGTACTGTACATGAGCTTGTTTAGGGGGAAAGCTTAAGAGTACAGAGCCATCTGTTTCTCTCTCCTGGCTGATGTCCACTCGAGACCAGAGAGAACCTGATTTGATGACCTGATGCTTAATATTTGTAATAAATATGATCAGTTAAACATGACTCACAAAATGTGCTACTTCTTGATCCAGTAGTGTACTGTTAAGTTTTCAGCTGGAGGTTAAAGGCTGTGTTTGAAACTGTATTTTTATTTTTTATTAATTTTGTCACACCATGAAGCAAAGTTACATTATTCACATTACTTCACGAAAAACAGTGACAGAAACCATCTGGCTAAAACTGTACAGTTGTTAAAACGGCAACACTGTAACAAAATTACACATAACTATGCAGCACAGGAACAGGAAAGGACACAGTTGACATTTAAGATGCGCGGCCATTTAACGCCACAGCATGTCGTCTATAACAACTGCAGATGTAAACTTACCACACAGTATCATCTTTTATTTCCATTAAGAAGTTAGAGAAAAATTCATGTGTGCACAATAACACAACCAACCTCTAAATAAAAAAAATCTACATGAAATAATACAAGTTTTATCAGTTGATAGGTCAAAAAGGCAATTTTAGGAAGCATATGAAAATAAAGTGTAATAATTACTCCTATTATCATAATTATGCTTAACATGTAACACCAAGTGTGTCATATTTGATAGATGAGCTTTTATGAGATGTCAGTGTACTTTTGGTTTCCCAACCAAAAAAGTAAATAAATAGGACAATGCATTTTTAAGCAATGAGTTGCACAAGTGTAGCAAAGATGAGACATTTCACCGTCATGAAAATGAAACCAGCATATGCTAACAAATGCTAATTAGTATGTTTTTAATGTCAGAAGATTGAATAAACAATAACAAAATATAATTTCCTGGCAAATATAATATGGTTTCAACTTACAGGAGAAAGATACTCATGAGCATTATTGGTTTAAAGTTGCTAAAATTACTTGTATAGCTGCATTACTAACACAATAAGTTTGAAATCGGCACCTTGTTAATCAAGCTAGCTAACGTTAGCTAAACGTTGCACCGCTAAACGTGATAGCTTCTGGCTACAAAAAGACCAACATGCTAACATTTTAGGCAGGCAATTATCAGGAGGCATCATTGTCTCAATCACTAGTTGTAAGTCTTACTGAAGATTATATTCACTTTAATAATGTTCCCTATTTGAAGAGTATTATTAGATATGCTCATTGTCAATGCAATGATATTAGTCAGTGTACAGTATTACAATTCTGATACATTTCTAACATACCGACACTCAGCAAACATCATTTTGAACAAAAATAAGTCACTTTTATAAAACATTCAGAAAAAGCTCTATCAAATAAACATAGCCAACACCGATTTGGTCACCGATTTCTCCCTTCATAATATAAAGATTATGAGAGAGAATTTTACTTTTCTTAAAAAGCTTTTTTCTTTTTTTTTTAAGGCTGTTCGACACAGTTTTTTAAAACATTAACCTGACATGTCAGATGTTATTCAAAACTGTTAGAAAGGCAGGAACTTTTCAAAAAGTACTTGGCACATGACTTCAAGAACCTCAGTCTGGTACAGTCTAACAGGCCAAGTTAAACCACAGGATTAATACAGCACAGTTTGTAGAGGTAGGACAACAAAGAGGGGGAAAAAGGCAACGGGAAGCATCTCTGATTACTCGCTTTTAAAGCTAGTAAGTCAGTAATGCAGTTAACATTTCAGCAGATAGTTTGTGCAGAAAATGAGCACTTTGGGAAAAGCTCTTTCAAAAGGAAATAATCATATGTTTATCATATGCATCATCACTCCTAAGACATGCCCGATACTGCCACAGGTATAATAATCCAGTGAGGTAAATAAAACATCGTCTTTGTTGGGTAACAAAATAAATTCAAAAGAGCTATTTCTTTTTCTGCTTCAACACTAAAATGATTTATTTGAATGCAACTTTATTCATTTTTTGAATGACACTTGACAACATGCAGCGCTCAGTCCAGATGGGGGATCTGTAAAAATAACAGAAATATTATGAGCATAACAGAGTCATGAACCTTAATAAGAAACTTGTCTATTTAGAGCCAATATTAACAAAAATGAGTTATTTAATAAAACAGCATAAAAGTAAGTAAGATGACATAATTTTTGTTATTTACATCCAACTACATCTTAGCAGACCGGTGGATGCAGAAAATATAATCGAGGCTCGAGCGACTCCTTCATGGATAAGTCAAACCACAATGAATTTTAATGTTATTCTAAATAACTAAGACACTCAAAGCAACTTCTTAAACATCTATACTGTTATTAAGTAAGATACGAATGCCTTAACATCTAAATAAACTTAATTACTAAGGCTTATTACAAAATCCTTAATGTGAACCGTTACTCATCATCTCTCGCTCTCACTCACACTCTTCTTGCCGGTCATCACATGATTGAGCAGCTCTTGGGTGAGGTGGTCCAGCGCAGCCAGCTCAACTTTTCATCACTATACGGTGGGTAGCGCAGGGCGTTAAGTTTTTCCAAAGCCCAACCACGCAGCATGACTGCTCGCTGGTGACTGAACGCCTCAAAGCCCCAGTGACCATGGTAGTGACCAAATCCACTGTTTCCTGGATGGCAGAGTGAACACTGATTACGCATATGACTGCATCTCTTACATCTCTTTCTCAGCAGGCCAGCCTGACACATACCTACACCTCCAAAGGGCAGGCCTGGCAGGGCCATGTGCACAATTCCATCATTAGAGCAGAATCCTCCACTGCTTGAATTTTCCAGCACCTTCTTCACCACCTTAAAGAAATAATGACAATATTAGCTAAAAGACTAAATGTTATAAATGTTACAGCAGAAAGTGGAGGCTGCAGAGTTCTGTGTTCTTACAGAGGATTCATCTGAGAAAACATAGAAGGCCAGAGGCTTCTCTTTTGTTTTGGTTAATTTGATGCTTTCCTCCAGAGACTCAATCGTGAGGATCGGCAGGATGGGGCCAAAGATCTCCTCCTCCATTAGAGCATCATCTTCAGCTACATCCACCACTACCGTTGGAGCTATGGAAAGATGAGGACAAAATATTCTTTCATATATGCATTTTTTTCAGTCAAGGAAATTCAGACTCAAGCTACTTTATAGAAACGTGTGACAAAAAAAAGGATACAAGGAATGAGGTGAGATGACCTGTAAAGGATGCAGTCAAAAGAGGAATAACATAATGATCTCACTGACAAAAATAATGAAGTGTGTTACCCATGTGACCTGGTTTCTGTTAGTAACTTGGGTACAAAAATACACATGAATCCATTTGTTTGGTTTTTGTTTGCGCTTTTCCCCCTTTCACTCAGATTTTTCTAACATTTTTATATGTAGTTAATGTTTGAGTCTTTACTAAGCTAACGACAATGCAGTTTAAAAATAATCTTGTTTTATTGCCCAACTCTGATCTGATCTGCTGGTTGTTGTTTGTTCCATGTTACCAGCAGGAAAGTTGTAGAACGCCCTCTGGTGGACAAACTTTGCAAAATCAACATGCATAACTTGGTTGAAGGGTGTTTCTCTTGTCTCTTCTTTACTTTTTACATTCTCATTTAATCACTCATCACACCAATGAATCTCCAAATAGCTAATGTCAGCCAATATATCAGCCCCATCAATACACTGGTCACACTCTAATATAAAGACTGCTTTAAGAAAAAGTGAGACTATTTAAACACTAGTATTCACTGTGCCATCCAAGTCATTTAATTCAGGTGTTCCAATCATTTCATGGCAAGGTGGATAAAATCAAGCAGTTTTACTGCATTTGTGAAAGAATGGGTCGCTCTCATGAGCTCAGGGAATTGCAGTGTGTTACCGTGATAGGATGCCACCTTTGCAACAAGTCCACTCATGAAATTTCCTCACTATTAAAAATATTCCACAGTCAGCTGTTGCATTATAACCAAGTAAGAGCGATTAGGATCGACAGTATGTCGGCCACAAAGTGGTAGGCCATATAAAATAACAACTGAGGTGCATAGTGCACAGAGGTCACCACGTTTCTGCAGAGCCAACCGTTACAGAGCCCCAAACTTCATGTGGTGTTCACCACCCTGCCACTGGACTCTAACACAGTGGAGATTTGTTCTCTGGAGAGACCAATCACACTTCTCTGTCGCTAGAATGGTACTGGTCTGATTGCACTGTGCCAAGTGTAAAGTTTGGTGGAGGGGGAATTATGGTGTAGTGTTTTTCAGAAGTTGGATTCAGTCCCTTAGTTCTAGTGAAAGGAACTCTTAACGTTTCAGCAGAGCAAGATATTTTGAACAATTTCACACTCCCAATTTTGTGGGAACCGTTTTGGGATGGCCCCTTCCTGTTACAACATCACTAACAGTGCATAAAGCAATTTCCATAAAGATATGGATGAGTCAGTTTGGTGTCTAAGAACTGCCAGAGTCCTGACCTCAACCCAAAAGAACACCTTTGAGAAGAATTATGTAGAGCAGAGACTGCGAGTCAGGCCTTCTCATGCAACATCAGTCTCTGACCTCACAAATGTGCTTCTGAGAGAATAGTCAAAAATTCCCAGAAACACACTGCTAAACTTGTGGAAGTTAGATCTGAAAAGGTTAGGCTGATGTCATTTTCAACCATCCATCCATTCGCGGAAGGTATTTTCAGCCATATGGATTGAAATTGGGATGTCACTCAAGTTCATATGCATGTGAAAGCAGACAAGCAAATAATTCTGGCAATATAGTACAGGTCTCAAAGCTGAAAGGCAATTTCTTTTTCTTTTTTAAAAGCGGTGCAAGGCTAACTCTGGGCTGGGAGAGCAACTTTCCCTACATCAATGGTCAAGAAGACTGTTAATTTCCTCTTTTTGTTTTTCCTTGAAACATTAAGTAAAAGTGTGATCTAAACACAGATCAGCCACAACAATGAACAAAAACTAGGAAAAAGTAATGTTCTGTGGAGAAATCCTGGGTTCTGACATTGATGTTTATTTAGTTTGACTTGTACCACCTACCTAAACATTTTTGTAGACCCAACACACCTTGCCATGGTAATGGCACTCCCCAATGGCAGCAGTCTCCCCCAGTAGGACAATGTGTCCCATCACACCAGAGAAACTGTTCAAGACCGGTTCAACATGACAAAGAATTTAAGTGTTGACTTGGCCTCCTCACTTTCCAGATCCAAATCCAACTGTGCAACAATGGGAAAGACTGGAACAAGCCCGCTCCACAGGCCCTTCCCTGCAACCGCCAGGACCCAAGGGACTGGCTACCAATGTCCCGATACCAGACAGAGATTACTTGTCCACGCCTCAACGGGTCAGAGCTGGTGGAAAGAGAGGACCTACACAATATTAGGCAGGTATTCTTAATGTTGTGGCCGACTGGTGTAACATTTTTTGCATTGTTTATTTAAAAGTAAATGTATACCAGCTAATATACGGTCTTATACCAAACACCAAATCCTCCTTAAAATACTTTTTAACCCACCTATGTACCTATCCTTCTCGTCGTGCTCTCCTCCCACAACGACCTTGCCCTTGGTCCTGTTGAGCAGTCCCATCAGACGAGTCCAGTGTTTAGGTGTTACAATGCGTGACATATCGGGGCTCTTCTGAATGTCACTGCCGTAGAAGTCCTCCAGGACCTGGCGCAACGCAGGCACAAGGGCATCACAAGTGGCTTTCGAGCACAGAACATAATCCGGTGCCACACAGCTCTGGCCAGCATTGAAAAACTTGGACCACACCAAGCGGTGAGCAGCAGCAGTGGCATTCACCCGACCATATATTAAGCAGGGGCACTTGCCTCCCAGCTCCAAGGTCACTGGGGTCAAGTGGACTGCAGCAGCCTGGAGGACAACGCGTGCCACAGCCTGAGAACCTAACAAAGACGGGTGAAGACTCAGTTCCCAGAACAGAAAAGGATAATCTACATTTCAGTCTTACTAAGCCAACCAGGGAAAAGAGGAGAGAATTGTGTGTCACTTTACTATTGACATGCTGTATTAGACAGGTCATAATTAACTCATAATCATCTAAACCTCTAAACAGTACAGTGAAGCTTTGGCTATGTAAAATTCCTGACATCTGATGCATACCTGTGTGCTCTGAGGTTTTTACCTGTGTAGAAAATGTGGTCAAATCGATTCTTCAGAAGGGCTTGGGTCTCCTTTGCTCCACCGCGAACAACTGCATAACAGTCCTGTCAACAGTCATATCGTCACTGTCACGTTCACTGTGCCCATCTCTATTCATAACAATTGTGAAAAACTCATTTGTCTGTTACTTCTGGTTGATATTATCAGTTATTTCACCTTAGACAGATATTTGGGGATGAGCTCCGTTATCAGATTGTCTGTGGCGGCGCTGACTTCGGAGGGCTTGATGACCACACAGTTTCCTAATCAAAGACATCAACAACAGGCAGCATGTAAAGGCACGTGAAGTCTATAAAATCATTCAAGGTGGACTCTAGGACTCGTTGCCATATTTGCAAATTCTGTCAGCTCACTTTAAAACTTTCGCTCTTACTTTTAGAAATATTACCAAGTTGAGTTCCACTGTGTCTATGAACTGTTAGTCATCCCTTTATTTCATCACATTTGAATTATTGAACTTCAAAACATCCCTAAGACGTCTGCAGATTGTTCAGCGCGCTCCTGTGAGGTATTCACATGTCACACCACCACGCCCCTCCCAGTTACATTTTTCCTGAGCTAGCATTAAATCTCTGAAGTCACCTCACTCAAGGTACCTGTGATTACATTATTGTCATCAATTTTAATGTTGCCTTCAGGATTTAGTTTTGCTAAAAGCGTGTTTGTGGAACTACCTGCAGCAATGGCTCCAATCAAGGGTACGATGAGAAGTTGCATGGGGTAGTTCCATGGCCCGATGATCAACACAACTCCTAAAGGTTCCCTCCGTACAAAACATTCATCAAGCTTTGTGGCCTGAACAACAGAAAACATTACAAAATAAATTATGCAGCAAGAAAAGGCTTTTCAAAATGCAGGACATGCATAGATATATGAAGATATTCTGGATTGCTGTCAGTAAATGCTAGACATATACATTTTATAAATTTAACATTAAAAACAGTCTGAAAACTATATGTGCCAATGAGGCACTGGCCATAAATTTCATCTTGCAAAAAATAGAAAGCGCAGCACACGTCGTATTTCAGTCTGTGCTCTTTGTTTAACAGTGATTTCCTAATAAATACGTTCAGAGTAGAGTTGCTACATTCATTCTCATCATTCTGCAGTGGTGAATTTCCTTTGGCACTGCCTGAAATCTCTCTGGGAGGTGCCAGGGATTTCTCTCTGCAGGAAAAAGACTGCGAGGACACAAGAGGTTCAACTTGTTTGACATGAGGAGTATTACTTGGGCCATGAAAACAGTTGTGTAACGTTTCCTTTTTTGTTTTATTTGGTCGCACACACACTATTAATAAGTCTTTTTTTTTTTAAACTTACCAAGTTTTTGCTCACATACTCCGGCTGCATCCAGCTTGTGAGGTTACTGAGGGCGCAATGGAGCTCGTTCATCACTATTTCAACCTCAGACAGGATAGCCTCAAATTTTGGCTATTGTGCAACGACAGCAACAACAGCAAGACAATTAGTGCTTATTTAAGAACAGCAGACAACAATGAATAATCTACTAATAAAACCATTGGATTTATCGATTAAATTCACTAAACTATTCTCACTTTAATGTTTTTTAAAGGAGATGTTAACCACTTCCGTACAGTTGTATTACGGGCTTTAAAACAAATTGTCATGATTGCAAAATCATCATACAGCAAGACAAACAAAAGCCTGAGGCTTTAGTTGCGTAATTATGTGTTGGAGAATTACAGTCATGTGTTCATGCTTTATGTGGAACACGTGAGCACAGTCCTGTACCTTTGTGAGGTCTTTGTGCAGCGCATTTACAATCTGCTCCTCGTTGTCTTTGATCATGGACATTAGGTTGGTCAGCTGTGTCCTGCGAAACTTCTCCGGTATTGTAACACGCGATTCAAACGCTGTGCGCAGCCTTTCCAAAACCTGACTCTGGCTCTCCATTTTTTCAAGCTTCACAAAAAGAAAAGAAAGAAAAGAAGGATTGTTTTCCCTAGAAGCTGTAATGGGCAGATACTTTGTGAAAGGTGGACATTAACTTCTCACATCTTCGACTCAGTGCACGTCGATTACTTATTCCTACTCAGAAATGTTAAACGTCATGAGAAACGTTACAAAAACTGTATTAGGTAAATGATGAATTATACCAAATGTATGTGTATAAAATCTGCATTTTAAAAAGCAAACCACTGCACAGCTCTTTACATACCGCTCCTGTCAGTCTTCTGATGGAATAGTTGGCAACGATATTTCAATTTGTGTAATTACTCTGACAGCGTTTACATGGTCACTGTTGTGACAGCCTGTAATAACGGCAGATGACTCATTTGAAAAAGGGATTATGGAACCCGGTGAGTAACGTGAGCTGCACATTTCCTCATCCCAGTAAGTCTAGTTTGGAAAACACTGAACAAGACCAGCGAGTCTGAGAAATTACTGCCACACACAGCTTTTAAATCCACTATTTATGGATTTCGCAACATTTCACAGGGGCAGTAGCGGTTTTTGATAGGGGCGACACAGGCGGTTGGGGGGGGGGGGGGGCATCGTGGTGGGGGGCGCCATCAGGGGCATGGGGGAAAAAAAAAAATAAAAAAAATTGCTGGTACTCATGCTGCCCCGACATCATGCCAGCGCATATTGGGAACGGCATAGGCTCCAATCAGTTTTCTATCGCCCATTTCCTGGGAGTAAGGGCGCCCTTCGTTTGCAAGGTGCGCCAGAGGGAGTGTTCGCCCAGGGCGCAAAAACAGCTAGGACCGCCACTGCACAGCGGCTATATCAAATATTTGTGTGGCGAAATGACCGGAACACTGATTTTGCTGAATGGGGAAGAAATACTAACTGTGACATTTCCAACGGACATTCGCACGCTACTGTAGACAATGGCACGCGGACGTTAACTGATAAGTGCAGTCAAACAGCACAGAAACGACGAATTATCAAACAAATTGTTTTTAACATAATTATTACAGCCTGGCAGATTTCCCACGCGGGATTTGGATGCCTATAAGTGCATTCGTACGCTAGCTGTTTGTGGTTAGGGCGAAAAAAACTTTATCGTGGGAAGTAATTCCCGGGAGAGATGAACAATAGGTTCCAGTGTAACCATTTCTTTCAGTGTGGGAGTCAGGATTTTCTCACGATGGTTTAAACTGCTCTAACATTCATTTGCGTGAAGTAGCTAGCATTTTGCAAACAGCAGAAATAAAGCGAAGATACTGCTGTGTTTAGCCTACCTGCTACTGGGCTTATCGTCTGTCCAACTGGCAGACCTGCGAGCAGACACCGTGCCGACAAAATGCTGAAGACCGTTGACGTTTCCGGGCTTCACTCCTTTTTTCGGAAGTACAGACACCGGGTTTCTTTGGGAGGGGAAACACTTTTGGTCGAGCTAGAAAAACTAGCCTTAAAACTTGTCAAGCGGCAAAGGTGGCTTTTTTAGTATACATTTCCGTGTGCGAAGCATTGACTGTAAGCGAGTTAAGTGTCGCAGTTATTTGGCTCAGTGGTCCCCGCGGAGGGTTACATTTGACGTTTTTACGGGTACAGCAGTTATTCCTGTTTTAGCGTGAATAAGACAAACTCCCGTTTAAACCTTATTTACCAAAGCCAGCCTTATGTGCCCCAGGGACGGAAAAATAAAGCTGTCCACTTTTATACTTTCACACATTTTTCATTGTCTAAACCAGGGGTCTGCAACCTTTTACACACAAAGAGCCACTTGGACCCTGTTTCCACGCAAAAGAAAACACTGGGAGCCGCAAATACTTTTTGAAATCTAAAATGAAGATAACACTGTATATATTGTTTTGTTTTGTTTTACCTTTATGCTTTGTGTGGACAACTAAAGGAAGTAAGCGAAGTTTATTTATTAAGCGCTTTTCACAGACAGGCAGTCACAAAGCGCTGTACACAAATATTAAAATAAACAATACAATCAATAGACATTATACACAATGTAAAAGATCAAATGTACATAATGTAAAGAATATAAAATATGTAGATCAACAAAAGGCTTGTTTGAACAGAAAAGTTTTTAACTGCTTTTTAAAATAATCCACAGAGCAACTAAGGTGTGTTGCTTATGAAATCCATGAAGTGCTACAGAGAAAATTACATTTTATTTATGTAATTAACACATTTTGAACTCTTAAAGAAATATAACAAAAGGAAAGACACCCAGCTGAACTAAAATAATCCATGTAGTAAACAAAAACTGTTGTGAGCCGCCACCCTTATATCGCCTTTGGGCTTTTGGAGCCTTGACCTGACTTTTAAAAAGTAATTGGAAAAAAAAGCACTATGCTGCTAAAAAAAAACAAATATTTGCAAAATTCTGCCTAAATATGTATTTTACCTGGTTAATGTGTGTGGCGGGGCGTGGTCTGCAGCGCCGCTGCAAGGGAGGCGGACGCACGTGAGCGGCACCCGCAATCACGCCTCGCCACCTTAAAGTCTGTGCTCTCTGCTGTTGCGTTGTCGGGCTGTGAGCTGAAAAGCTACAGCCGGCTGTGTGCGTACAGCAACCGCGTGTGAAAAGTGGTCAATAAAGAGATGCTGAAAAGCGTGTTCATGCAAACACTGTCAGGTCTGCCGTGATATGTTTACAATAAGACTTATGGTCCCGAACCTCTGCGCACAGCGTCTGCAAATCGGGGCTTTCATCTTTACGCAGGACTGTAAGCTTTCATCTGTGAGGCGTGAGCGGTGTTTGTTTTTAACATAGTTCACGGTGGAGAAGTTACTGACATAATGTGGATCCGAAGATCCATAACTGGCCTATCTGGGTTTGAAAGTCGATAAATGCACGGCGTTTCGGCGGGTATACCGGCTTCCGCGAGTGTGACGCTTATTTTGAGCGATGAAAAAATAAGATATTTTATTTTTATATTTCAAAATCACAATAATCTTCCAATTTAGAACTACAAGTTTAAAAAAAGAACTAAACACAAATAAAATACACTTCAGCTAAATACTTCTAATTTCTTTTCCCAAACCACCCGGAGCCGCAGTATAAGGACTAAAGAGCCGCAGGTTTCCGTCCCCTGGTCTAAACAAACAATGATGCTATTTTGACAATTAGTGTATTGTGACTAACATCTTAGACAAGAGGATTTTTTTAAGTCTGCTTTAAATAACAAACTGACAACTGTGGATTTGTAGCCATCTTTCATAAGGAGGTGCAACTGAATTGATATATCAGCATAGATACAAAACCTTTATTTTCACAATATCAAAATTGACACACCTACAGAGAAGTGTAGATTAAAAGAAATTAAGAGGGCAATGGTTAATACATGACTCGTGTTGGGAGTCGTTACATCTCTGGTGTTAAGATGTGAGGGTGTGGAGCTCTCGGGAAGCTCTTGTTAAAAGGAGCACATGTGGTGGGAGACAGTTAAACAGCAAATAAAGAGAAGAGAGGGCATTTTGTTTAATCCTGGCAGCAACAATTATACAAAAATCAAAAACAGAGACAACATATGCATTGAAGGAATTTCTAAAATGATAAAACTGAAGCTTCCTACGGCTGCATACTTTAGAAAAATCATGAAAAAGGAGAAGGAAAAAAAAGAAGAAGAAAAAAACAGCACTCCTTCCAAATACGTCTAAAACTAAATGACAGTGTCTGTCACAGCAGGGGGACAAAAAAAAAAAAAAAAAACTACTACAATTGTAGTGAAAGTTGAGCCAGGAAAGGAGAAATTCATATCTACACAGAGTGAGGAAGATGAGAACAAATGGAAGGAGAGCAGAAAGAAATGGCCATCTTTATGTAGCTGAAGAGAAATGACAACAGTCATGGGCCCATTAACCACCTCGTCCTTACACCTTCCACAGTGACTGCTCTGTCAGGCTTGGGCAGTAGGGCAAAAAATCCAGCTCTTCAAGCTGAAGCTGTGCAGGAGCTTGGCAGGGTTTGGCAGGTTTTCTGTCTCACTGCTTTGAGTTCACACTGACAGAACGATCCAGCGGCAGGATGGAGGGCAGCTGATGTGAAACGGTACTGGAAATTTGGATGTGTCATGGCTGTCTGCTCAAAGACTTCACAGGAAATAGTCGGCTACTGGTTTCTTGGAGGGTATGCCTCTGGTCTCTTGTGGTGCTGCTTCAAATATGATGAACTCCCGCTGTAGATGCTCATCCAACTCCAAGATGGCTGCTACATTACCACATCTGTTAGGAGAGGAACAAACATTGGTTATACACAAAAAGAGCCTTGTGTATATTTAATTAGCACAGTTTCAAACATTTCTTTGGTATGAAACAACACCGAGATGGCCTTAACCATGCCTGATCACTGGAAACTTTTCCTTTTATTAGTCATGTAATGTATGTAATCCCATCTATTCTGATTGTCAGTGGCCTTTCATGCCGCCTGTTAAGAATAGAATGAGTTATATCAACTTTATATAGACCATGTTTCATATTTTGATCGAGGAAAATTTCTTTCACTTTAATTATTTTTAGTGTTTTATCACCCAGCCATAGCACAACGGTATAAACTGCTCTATAGATAAAAGTTTCCTTACTACTATGCTTGTTAAAATGCATTCCCCAAAGTGAGTATTGTTTTGTATCTATGCCAATTGGGTCAAAGCAGCAGACTGACATGCATGAAGCATTATGGGGAATCAAAATGTTACACAACGGCTTTTAATGCTTATTTGTCACAGGGGTAACCATCTCATATTTCAACAGTAGTAAGGTAAACAGAACAAATAGTCTGTTTATAAAGTAATCCACCATGAATGGAGGCTTGACTGGCCAATTCAGCTGACGTCAGTTGATGCTAGAACAAACCCGAACATGGTTCAACTTGTTGTACAGCAAGTCTCTACACAGCAGCAGGTATGCCTTTCCAAACATTTGCAATCTTAACATTGGCCTGCATAAGCTGTAGATTTCAATTTATAGTGCTGGAATTTCACTGGTAATTGCTGTTAATACTAAGACAACATGATCCGCCTTTGGAATATTTCAGGGACCAAATCAGTATTTACATGACGAGGACATCTTTCCCCATTCAAGATATCTGAGATTAATGTAGCTATGTACCTGTAGCAGTAGTTGGGTGCTGACCACACTGTGAGCACCGTCTCATTGAAGTGCCACTTGTAGCCTTCCATAACTAGCTGATGAGCTCGACAGATCATGTGGATGTCGTTGGCGGCGTTGAACTGAGCCACTACGTCACTCCCAAATAAGTAGCCGGCACCTCTAGGACTCACCCCCCAGCCTGTGGTGTCTGAAAGCAGAGAGAAACTGGTCACACAAACACATCCGTCATACAGTCCTTTAATTCTCCACTGCTGTTTCTTGTTAACGTCAATTTCAATTTTTAGATGTCCAAGTGAACTGTCTGTACCTTCAGGGTCTGACCACAGGAGGTCACACATTGGTCCATCATGGGGCACTTCCTGTTTTCTATCAATGGTCCGGATCTGATCCAGTGTCTGGATGGAGGGAGACAATCCCCCGTGCACACAGAAGATCTACAGACACAGAATTATATCAAAACAAATGAAACAGCTACGTTACACAGGGAGTTTTAAAAGCAGTAACGTGTTCAGAAGAAAACGCTACATATGAAGTAAGTGCTGGATGACGTATCTAACCTTGCCATCGATAATAGCAGAGAGAGAAAGGTAGTCGAAAATCTCTGTGCAGTATCTCCAGACAGTGACTGAGCCATATTTGCGGAGGCACTCGTCATAGAAGCCGTAGACCTGGGTGATCTGCCGGGACTCGTGGTTTCCCCGGATCAAGGTAATCCGGTCTGGATAACGTACCTGGATCGTACAGCAGAGATAAAAGATGAAGAAAAGGGAGTTCTGACACCCCGTGGGAAAGTAAATGTAAAAACTGTGACTGGTGTAGCTCAGCAGTGGACAGACAAACTACCTTAAGAGCTAGCAACAGAAGAAAAGTCTCCACACTGTAGAAGCCTCTGTCCACAAAGTCACCCATGAACAGATAATTTGTCTCCGGGACATCTCCTCCCACCTGTCATGCAGAAAAATGAAAAAGAAGCCCTTTAAACAGATGCATACTGGTAATTTAATGTGCACAAGTCTCTACCTCCCCAACTCACAATAATGGGCTCCAAGACCTGCAATGCACCAAGATTGAACCATACCACTAGGGCTGCACGATTTTGCATAAAATGAGAATCACGATTTTTTGGCTTAGAATTGAGATCACGATTCTCTCACGATTTTCTTTTCCAGTATAAATATTTATCGCGCTTATTAAATGCACATCAACTTCGTAACAGTTGAGACTGAACATAAAAACAATAAATAAACATAAAAACAACAAATGTCTCACATTTTGTCGTTGCTGCAAAATGTTGTACTGCTTGAAATTCCATCTCCACCGTTGCTCGACGCTGCGTGTATAGAGCAGGTAGTGCAACAATAGAAAAATAGTTGCGGGACGGCACTGTGTCGCGTTTGTCTAGGGTGTTGATCATTTTCCTAAATCCCTCGTTTTGCACAGAGTTGATGGGAGCCATATCTTTGGTCAGGTGATAAGTGATAGCCTCCGTAATTTCTTTGTGCCTGCGGGAGTTCGACGGGTATAGGGAAGCGCTGTATAAGGTTCCCGTTATTGATGTTTGGGTGGTTGACCAGGACGGATTTTCTCCCGTCACTTTCTCGTCATCCCTGACGTGCTCTCCGTTGTTGTTTCCCTGCTAATTTTAGCATCACACGGCACAGCTTCTGTATCACGTGGTATAAGGCTCCGCCCTTGCCATTTGTTGAGCAGGAAGAGTGAGCGCTTGTTTTCATGCAGAGTACGTCCCGGATCAAAATGCGGTACAATCGTCGTCGTTTTTTTTTTTTTTAAATCGTCATTTGGAAATGAGCTCGCACATAAGTATGAATCGAGATTGCGATTTTCTAACGATTAATCGTGCAGCCCTACATACCATATCTCAAAATATTACCTCACATGAGATTAGTAAAAGAAACTAGCATCAATTCACTATTTGGACGACATTTTGGTCCAATACTGACTCAAAGCTACACTGGGTATCGATACATTGGAGCAGCAGTGTACTGCTTGCACCCACTCTCGCTCTTCATTACGTCTGCTGTAAATCTTATTGAGAAGCCTCTACTGGAGCATTTACAGCAACATAACATGATGCCAAGTTTCTCGTCAGCTTCACTGTGTGAGTGTGTGAGGAGGTGTACTCACAGGAAGAGCCATAACAGGAGAAACTAGGATGTCCATAAGTAACAGCAGTATGAAATGAGACTCATGCATATTTTAGCTGAAAAATAAAAATGTACCCCCCCCCCAATTTTACTAATACCTTTTCACTGGATTTATATTCTTAAATATATTTATTGATGAATTTAGGAGCGCAGTGTGAAAGCTGAGCGACACGTTGCCTTAAACATAAAGAACGATACCCAGATTTTCATCAGAATTAAGAATACGAATTATTCATTTAATACAGTTATGGAATCAGTACTCAGTATGGTCACACACTCAAACTCCAGGCAAGAGTATCAAATTTAAAAAGCTGCATTTATTTCTAATAACTAACCAAGTTTAGTAGTGCTGTGCAGGATTGTAACTCAGCAACAGCAGTATCATACTTAAACGATGAAATATAACCCAATCAGAAGCAAAAGAGATTTTAAAAACAAATAGAAAAAAACTTACTCTAAAAAGTTCTTTCAAGTCATAGAACTGACCGTGTATATCTCCACAAACCTGTAAGAAATAACAGGAGAAACATTATTACCACATTTATCTGACATCCAGGCAAATTCGGAGACAACAGTGAGTAGATGTTACTTACCGTAACAGGAGAATCTACTCTCTGGACATTGCTTTCTTCAACCAAAATCTCTCTAAAGAAATAAAAATACATATGTGTATTTATTAATAAACAAATAACGCACAACAGCACAAGACTAACAGCAGACATAAAACAATCCTTGAGTTACAGACAAGCACCCCCTAGTGGCCACATCTACCGTTTCCTGTTGTGACTCCAGAAACACAGCTGACAGGTGATGTAACTGCAACTTGAAAAATATCCAAACTAAACAGATCGACTTTTTGAAGCCCAGTGACAGATCCGGGGGGGGGGGGGGGGGGGGGGCACCTTCACTCCTCCACCAACCACAATAATCATTTCAAATTAAGATCAGATTGCTTAAATTGTTTCTCCATCATCCTTATCTGAGTTACTTGATTATTTAATAATATCCAGGAGCAGCTGATTGGCTAACAAAGGTCAGTCAGGATAAGGCTCCATTTAATGAGTCTGTATGGCAGTTTGCATCCAGTAGACTTATCCCAGTTCTTCCTAGTTCACAATAGGCCTGTGATTGGTCTTGCGCCTTATCCTATAATGATCGTAGCATACCTTTGCGTATATTTTTTTTTTCCTGGACTCCTCCAAGATCTTCAATCTTGATTAAATTTAGTCTATAAACAACCTAGTCCTAAAATTCAATTCAATTCTATTTGTATAGCAACAACACTGACCTCAAAGTGCTTTATACAGTAAAGATCCTGTCAGATCCCCAGAGAAAACAATCAAATGGGCCTCTATGAGCAAGCACTTGGCGACAGTGGGATTCGTAACATTTATATGGTGATTGATTAAAATATTAACTTTAAATAAAAAATATTATTTTGTTTACTGTGCATTTGTGTATAGAAACTGCATGATCAAGGTCTACCCAACATACCCAGTAGCATGTTTATATGCACAGTGCATAGACATTTAACAGTCACCAGAGGGTTTAAGTTTTAACAACTCGTAAACTATTCCTGTTATATATCGTTAATAGATAAATATATTTTCTTTAAAATTCTCAGCTGTAACTGGTCAGCGTCTGATGCAGGTCTGGCTAGTCTAGTTAATCAATTTTTGGCATCTGTAAAACTGTGCCAAATCAAACATGCGGAGCTCACCCATGTAGTGACCCCTTTGTCGAAACAGCCATTGGTCTGCATATAGTTAAGACAAAGAGGCTGCCCCATTACTTTTGAACATTACATATAAATATATTTAAGCTCTACTAAATATCACCCCTCTTAAAGTACGTTTAATTCGCAATCCTTCCCGTTCTTTAAGTATTCAGAAATAAGACAACAGCTAAACAGTTTTCTGCCTTGAATCGAGAGTGTATAATTGATTAAATAAAAGTGCTGTTGGTCCAAGCACACTGATGCTTACCTAGCTTTGGCACACAGTGCTTTGACTTCATTTTCCTTGATGAGCTCACAGCGTCTGAGCTGCTCTATCTGTCGGTCCAGGTCACTGATGTCCCCCATTGTCACACACATAGGAAGAGCTGCTCACACACCAGGCACACACTCCTCTTCTCGCACACTGGGCTCGCTTAAATATGTGGCTCCAAGAGCGAACAGCCCAAACAAAAACTTCCTTGAAAGCAGCCGGGGGGCTTCAGCTCTTAAACGTCAGGGTATTGCTACGACGATGCTCGGAGTGACGAACTGCAGACAAAAAACATAAATTAGGTTATTCAACCGAAGTAATTCCGAGCTAAACATCGCAATAACAACCTGGTAGGCGGATAATCCAGTTTAGGTAATGTCTGCTGTATGATAAATAAGACCCGGTCGTACATAGAAATCCCTAACTAAACGCCAATTTAACACACCACTGTGAAAGTCATACGACTAGTTTGTTCACACCTAACATAAAAGTAGTCTCCCACAGAAAACTGATGTTATTCGTTAGGGAATGTAAGGCCTCGGGGCGTAGCAGTAAGCTAATATTAGCACGCTAGCTTACATCACAGCTAACGACGTCAGCGAACAACTGATTCTTTGATAACTTAGCCAACCATTTTGTTTGGGAATTTGAACAGATGCTTCACAAAAATGTCTGACAGTCGATACCAACAAACTACAGATAATCTATGTGCCAGAAAAAAACAAAATAAAAGCAATGTGTTAAGCGTAGTTGAAATGTTGCATGTTAGCGGGCTAATCGATGCCGACCTGGGCTAACTTACTTGGTTTTCGGCGTCAACGCTGGTTACTGCTAATGTCGCCAGTAAACTAGCTAACGCGAATAACACTATTTAAAAACGGCTCAACTCGAATAACCAAAAACAGCGAGCAAACGAAAAGAACCAACGTTAATATATTTCAGTCCATGGAGCGTCGGCTCACTCACTGGCCCCTCTTCTTCCCCCGGTCTCGTCTTTGCCGGTTTACGCCTGCCGTGCTCGTGAACACTTGCAGGTCGGCTGTAACTTCCGGTATAGGAAGCGCACTACTCAGTCTACTCAACCCGACATTCACTGTAGTGGTAATTTACAGATCGCTTACTAGTCCATCCCAAATACTGAATATCATGAAAAGTTTATTTTTGTTTTCTTTTTTAAAGTGATTAATTTAAAAAAATAAACTCGATATTTATTGTATGAAAAGTATTTCAAAACCCTTTCTTACAATTTTGATCAAGTTTAAGGACACTGAATAAAGTCAGAAATACAGTATTTAATTTTGAGCCTCCCTATTGCCCCACAATAAGCAAGCAGGTTCAGGGTGGACTGAGCCGAGGTCAAAGGCAGGCCTCAGCTGTCCGATCCCCTCTTGCTGCTGTCTGAAACTGGAAAAGAGATATTCTAATATTTTGATTCAGGATTTCTGATTACCACCAGCTATAAACCATTATCATTAAAATCAAGAAAATATTGAACTACTGAAATATTTGACTTGTAATGAAGGTAGAATATACCCTTTTAATTTAATTATAAAGAATTAAAGTTTTTGTGTCATGTTCTGTGCTCCACTATGAAATGTAATGTAGTTCAAGTAGAAGTTTAACAAGAAAAATGTGTGTTATGGAACAGTAACCTATATTTATACATTTTAATTCATTTTGGCTTAGAAACATCACCTATAGCTTTGGGATACCACAGTATAAATTCTCCACTCTACAAGCATTTGTCTGATATATTAGGCACAAAGTGGACAGCAGAGAAAATACTGCAGATTGCTGACTATAGCAACCTTACTTTTTTCCCTAAATAATTTTGAATTAAATATTAGGTTAATAAATGGTTCACGAAACACCCCAGTTAAAGACCAACCTATGTTATCTTACATCACTATAAGTAATAAAGCACAACACATTCCAGTTTATGACACATACACTTTATATCAAAGAAAAAAATCGGTACAATTAGAAATGTCACAGCTCTCTGCGCAAGAAAGGACAACCACATGTTTGTAGCTAACTGGCAAGCTAACAAAGTCAAAGTGAACCTCATCTCTGATTTCCTGTAAAATTTGATTTGAAGCAAGCAGAAGATTAAAAATCAATATTATGTTGTAACAAGGTTCTTCCAGTTAAGCATTAGCATTAGCTTTATGTGGTCATTAGAATGTCAGTAGGACCGTTGGTCTGCGTTTGAGTGTTCAGGAGAAAACAGGACACATGAATCAAGTATTTAAGGACATAAACTGCATTCCAAGAAAAGAAAACAAATTCAACAGCCCACAATGTTACAAAAAAATAACAAAAGTGCTTCCAAGAATTTTAGTAAAATACATGTCAGCATGACGGCATGAGCAACCTCTATTTTCTTTATTTTACAACAAAAATATTAAAATCAACTTTGTTTCACATCTCAGCCATTCCCAGGTGTTCTGTGCTCCACCTGCAGTGACTAACTGTGCCACAGTTTAACAAGCAGTCTTTCATTAGAATCAGAAAAGCCACAGCTAAGCAAAATGATGTCAAGTTGCACACGATAAACATCACAAAAACAAATCTGTGTGTGACATTGTTTTTGTACAAATCTGAAACAAGTGGCATTTTAAAGCTCCGAATGATCTCCTGGTATTAAAAACTATAATAGAAGGCATTTTTGCTCGCTTTGTTACATACACTCACATTTTTGCTCGCTTTGTTACATACACTCACATTTTTGCTCGCTTTGTTACATACACTCATCATGGACATGAATGTCATGGTAATTTTGGACTTTAATCATTTCTTTGAATTGTTTTCTTCCCAGAGAGGAATGATTTTACAGCATCTGCAAAAACAAAAGACTTTGAAAATGAGAATTGGATGCACATGGTTGAAGTTAATTTGGAAAAATTTCCACCTCAATCAGGCATGATTCTGACGTTATATTTGACCATTATTCTTCTCTTGGTTTCCTGGTACCAACCTGGATTTTAAGCATAGTCCACAATCTTTCAGTAAGATTGAAGTCACCTATAGTCATGTCAAAAAAATAATGAAAATCCCAAATTTCAGATTCATTTCTACGATGAGTGTTTGCAAACGTTTGACTACAACTGAAATACGAAAGTAATCTCTGCTATTTATTAACATGAATTAAACTCTTAACTATAGAACTACTTATTATAGAAGGCACTTAGTGAGAGCCGTCAGGCTTCAGCATTATATTTACTCACAGTTTCTTCAAATAATAATAATAATGTATACTTTATTGATCACCGTGGGAAAATTCCTCTCATTTAACCCATTCACTCAGTGAAGCAGTGGGCAGCCACCAATCTAGTGCCCAGGGAGCAGTACCTTGCTCAGGGTAGCTGTTCAGTAGATTCAAACCCCCAACCTTCCGATCATGGGGCAACCACTCTACCTACTGAGCTTTATTTGCCCCCTGAAAGCAATAGTTTTATAATTTCACCTCCCAAAAATTTAATTGCAGCATTCAATGACTGAGCTCTCTGACTTTTAAAATAGTTTGAAAATAGTAATGGCACATCCTAGCTGAGTAGTCATTCATAGAACTGTTTCTGAACCCAGAGTTCAGTTTGAGGAGTTAATGTTAAAATGAAGGTCAGTAAAATAACAGTTTAGATTTTAAGGTAAATCTTAGCGTTGAAGGTTGGTGTGGAGGGATTTCCTACACGATACTAGCTGCCTGGTCACAGCTCAGAGATACTTTATACTTAAAGAGGACTCTTTAGTTACCACAATTAAAACACAGTAAACTTGCTGAAATGACATCTCCTCTTCTGTGACTTTAAAATGTATTGCATTTATATATTTTTTATTCATTATGTCAAATTGAAATATATCCCGATCTTGTTTCACATTGAAAGCTTTTGTTCTGTGAACCACTGGAAGGTTTTTCATGAAGGAAAACCACAAAGAAACTGGTCATCAAAACAAGACAATATTTTCTGGCCTATCGGTTTCACTGATCTGTGTTTCAGGTTTACCTTCTGTGATCGTAGGTAGGATGTTATTGATATTATTTGATCTCTGGCTGAAGGTAAAAAACACTTTTGTGGACTCTGGACTTTCTATATAGTTCACTTGCTGTTATCTATAAATATGCAGCAAGTACAGGATGTGGAGTCAAAGACTTTATATTGACATTTTTATGTAATGTCTGCTTGTTGTCTCTAACCCAGTTCGGATTTAAAAATCGAACGCACCCACGTTTTGCTTACTCATCGTGCTGGTCAGTGTGTGGGCTTGGTTATAATGAACAGAAGTAAGTGTGGACAGGAAGAGATATGAGTCCAGCCACAGTTATGCCCAGGCTGTCTCCAATGCTGGCAGCAGCCATGGAGAACTCCCTGTGTCTGTCTTCAGTCTGTAGGAGAAAAGAGAAGACACTCTGAGGTAGATGCATGCTTACTGTGGAGTAAAAACAGCTCAACAGTGCACAGCTGCTTCTGTACTGATCTCCTAAAATAATCATTGTGACATTTGCAGAGTGTGTATGTATCCGTGAATGGATAAAAAATGAAATGCAGCTTTGCAGAGGTCGAAGAACAGAAAATATGGAATTATCCAGATTCCTAAAGTCAGAACTGTCTAGAATACTCCAGAGTCTAAACTATATGAATGGTTCTCTGAAGCTGTCCTTTACCTCCTTGCTGATGAAGTGGAAGGTGTTGACATATGCTGCTCCACCCAGCAGACCCTCATAGAGGATAAAAGTGAACACCAACCAAACAGTGGGCAGGAACAGGTAACGTACAGCAAACAGAAGAAACACAGCGTTCAGCGTCTGTGGAGAGGAGAGAGAAGCAGCTCTGAGAAACACAGCAGTGTCTGTAAAGTATACATTCACACACATTTAACAACCCCATATGCATGTACTATAGTTATCTGCATCACAAAGCAACACAAATTATTCAGTCACCTGAAAACAAACCATAAACTATGCAATGTATGATGGAAAATAATCATTTATTCAGCTCTCCTATTATTTCAGCCTGAGTGTCACTTTGTCCTAAACAGTTGTTGAGACACTCTGCAAAGCCACAACTCTCCTGGCTTCTTTCTTTTTCTACAGTCAGATTTTCTCCAAATTTCTTGCCTTAGAGGTGCAGGCTTCTCTCTTATACAACATCATCAGCACTTTCTCTGTTTCACCTGGAAATTTACACAGGGTCACTGTGTAAATAGTATGAACGTTTCCTTGTAAATATTACTAGATGAGGATCATTGTGTGGTCGTAATTTTTTGAGGACAGCTGCTGCGCCGTTTTGTTATTGGCTGCTCCTAACACTTCTATGCACTAATGCAGCTTCACCTACTGCCTAATGGACCAATTATGGATTTGTGCACAACATTTTATATGCACTACGTACACACAGATACACACAAGCAGCAAAAAATACTGATG
This sequence comes from Rhamphochromis longiceps, assembly GCF_057381845.1. Classification (NCBI taxonomy): domain Eukaryota; kingdom Metazoa; phylum Chordata; class Actinopteri; order Cichliformes; family Cichlidae; genus Rhamphochromis; species Rhamphochromis longiceps. Next base: position 6,355,358 of record NC_140560.1, read on the forward strand.
TTCAAATCTATTGTTTGTAATGAGTAGCCAGTCAGAATAAAGTTGCAGGTTAAGCTCCTCTACCAAAAAAAGGGAGCCTAGCTTAACCCAGACATCCTTCTGGTGCTGATTTGTATTTTATTCTCATTTCTCACCTGCAGAACACTGAGAATCCACACTTTCCTGATCTTCACACAGTGCAGAGAGGATCGAGAGAGCAGTACACCAAGCTGGTACAGAGTCTGATACCTGAGGATGCAAACAAGAGACAAGTATAGCTGCACACCCCAAACAATCTGCATGAAGTCATTCATACTGAATACTCTCTGTAATGGATCACTGACCAGCGATACTGAGCTGCATGGGTCAGGAAAATATTGTGGAAGAACAGGAGTTCCATCTTACAGAGAGGGAAAAAATATTCCTGGTTCAATATTCTCACAACATCACACAAAATCAGAGCCAAGTTTCACTAACAGCATGCAGTGAGCTGAGTGTGCTGCTAGAGGGCATCAGAGGACTCACCAAACCCTGGTTGATGAAATACTCGGTTAAGTAGACCACTCCCAGTGGAAGCACAAACCTCCACAAGCCCTGCTCACAGAAATCAAGTTCAGTAACAGTTTGGCTGAACAGTTTCAGATCAAACAAGTAAAAAAGTGTACTTACTCTGATAACAAACAGTCTCTCTCTGAAACTGAGAGGCCCAGTGGGTTGGTCCTCTGCTACATTCAAGAGGAAGAGAACATTATTTCCCAATAAGCAACAGAACTTTAAAACGACAATTCATTCACATAAACTGTGAAGTTCCACAGCAGGAGATGAAGTCAGCAGCCTCATGTTCTCTGTCTTTGTTAAGTGTTAACAAACAGTTTGCAAAAAGAAAGCTGTGATAACGTGGTCAGAAATTACAAATCATTGAAACATTTCATTTCTGGGTACTAAATGATACGTATACACATAGCAGCCTCTCACTGAGGCCACTGTAAGGTAACATATACAAACTGTTGAGCAGCAATAGGAAGCAACTGCCAATACACTGAGTATCAGTATCAGTCACATGAGTAAGAACAGAGAGGAACATGTGATCCGTTTAGCTTAGCACGCAAATTTGTGTTCCAAAGGGTGGTCAGAAACTGAGACAGCTACTGCAGAGCCTGTGAGCGCTCGTATTTTACTCCGGCTACAATTTGGCCTTCTGGCACAGACGTACCGGAGCATTCAGGCCCTCACTGCCAGACCGCGAAAGTTTCTTCCCCCAAACGTCAGACTACTGACCACTCAGTGACTGGACTGACACACACACTTATCTGCACAATCTCATATACACAAACATGCACAACCAACTGTCATTGATGCACATTTCTGTTGCACTGTTGTGTCTGTATCGTTCTGTTCTGTCTGGTGCTGCAATGTTTTTTGCAGTTTTTGCACACTTGCACTGTATGTATGTATGTTGAAGCACCTTGAGGTGACTTTTGTTGTGATTATATAAAGCGCCAAATCAATTCAATTCAAATAAATAAAATTGAATTGAATTAAAATATGTAGTCCTGTGTTGATTGTCTTTTATATGTCATGTCATATATGTCATTGACCATGATACTGGAGGGACGCTGTCTCGCTTCACTGTGTACTATAGCACTGAACATGGTTGAAATAACAATAAAGCCATTTGACTTGACCTCAGGTTTTCCTGTAACCATTTCAAATTAAAAGCACTTTCGTGCTTCACTGGATAGAAACACTTAATTTCTTAACTGGGCTCTTATTCTGAAATATTATGAAAACAAACGTTTTTTATTTACTTGTTAAGAACCACCATACAGTAAGTGAGGAAGAGAGGAACATGCATAGTTTAAATGGAGGCAGTGAGAGTCAGGATGAAGCTGTGCACAGACGACTTTCTGCAAATGAAACTAATGTTTGATGCCACTGCAGATGTGTCATTTGATATATGCAAAAACTCAGGTAACCTGCATGCACATGTGCGCTACACCTCTGCCAATGCAGTCACACTGTGGCTGTATCCCAATTCAGGGTCTGCAGCCTTAAAGGCCGCTTTTAAGGCCGATTACGTCACAGTGACGCGACGAAGGCTGTACCAATTCAAAGGCTGCTCGGTTTTAAAGCCTTTACTTTAAAATATACGCCGTTCAATAGCTGACCTTAATCCTACAGAGAATGTGATGATTTTATGGATATTTAACCTCCTAAGACCCGAACTTTTCCATGACATGCATTTTTAATTTCTCTTTGATATTTGGGCGTATTGAGGCCCGATGAATGAAAAACAAAGAATTACCAGATTTTTTTTTTATCTTATTTTTGTTTTTAAGAAAAATAAGAGCTACATATGAGGATATTTGTTTAAAATTTTGATAGAACAGTAGCAGTATAATGTCCTCGTAAGTGGATATCAGGCCCTTGTAGAGCAAAATTTAGTATTTTGGTCTAAATAACCCAAAATGTGATGTCCACATATGTGGACGCCAGGTCCTAGGAGGTTAAAGTAAACACTGAGACAAATTGAGTAATACCAACATATTAAAACAACAATATTTGTCTCTTATATATAACACAGTTATATATACAGTGTCAAAGAAACCTGTCTTTGAGTGAAGATTTAAGGTGACAGCAAATACAAATAAATGCAGCTTGAATCTTTACTGAAGCTCAGTATTTGAAACAGAATTCTTTCACTGCTTTAATAACTAATAATGATTGAAATAATGACTTTAATATTGTCCATATTATATTTACATTACCAAAGTAAGATGACTTTAGTCTCATGAACAACATTAGCTAATTGTTATTTACGAGCTAATCTTAAAATGACTGTTCAGTACAGAAGTGAAGCCCAATAATCATGATTTCACAGTCCTGTGGTCTCAGCCTCAGATACTCATCAAATCAAAGCTCATGTACAAACAAACAAACAAACAAACAAACAAACAAACAAACAAACAAACAAACAAACAAACAAAAGATTTTCTCCTTCATTTCTGTCAAATAATGCTGTATGAAACGTTTCCAGCTGTTAGTGTCATGGTTGCTAGGCAACCTGGGCAGTGCCACGGAGACTAGACCGTCCCATTTCACAAGCCTCGCACTTCCGGCCTTAGTCTTCCTTGAGTACGCGGCCCTTGTGGACCGTTAAGGCTGCAGACCCTGAATTGGGATACAGCCTTTGTGTAGGTCAAATGCTGATTGGTTAAAAAGGAAACAGCATGTTCACCTTGAAGACAGAGGCATTAAGAAAAATCAAAGACCAAAAAGTACACGAGAAAAACATGAACAATACTGCAGCAGACAGTTTTGAGGAAGTTTCACTTCCCCACTTCACCAGAGTCTCTTATGACTCTTCTGTGAAACAGAGGCTGAGCTAAAGAACCAACTGAAGGCCAAACATAATCCACCGTAGCCCACATTATTGGCTCTTTCGAGACACTGCACTTAGTGACAATAGGCAGCCACAACACATACAGTGGGGCAAAAAAGTATTTAGTCAGCCACCGATTGTGCAAGTTCCCCCACCTAAAATGATGACAGGGGTCAGTAATTTGCACCAGAGGTACACTTCAACTGTGAGAGACAGAATGTGAAAAAAAAATCCATGAATCCACATGGTAGGATTTGTAAAGAATTTATTCGTAAATCAGGGTGGAAAATAAGTATTTGGTCAATAACAAAAATACAACTCAATACTTTGTAACATAACCTTTGTTGGCAATAACAGAGGTCAAACGTTTACTATATGTCTTTACCAGGTTTGCACACACAGTAGCTGGTATTTTGGCCCATTCCTCCATGCAGATCTTCTCGAGAGCAGTGATGTTTTGGGGCTGTCGCCAAGCAACACGGACTTTCAACTCCCGCCACAGATTTTCTATGGGGTTGAGGTCTGGAGACTGGCTAGGCCACTCCAGGACTTTCAAATGCTTCTTACGGAGCCACTCCTTTGTTGCCCGGGCGGTGTGTTTTGGATCATTGTCATGTTGGAAGACCCAGCCTCGTTTCATCTTCAAAGTTCTCACTGATGGAAGGAGGTTTTGGCTCAAAATCTCACCATACATGGCCCCATTCATTCTGTCCTTAACACGGATCAGTCGTCCTGTCCCCTTGGCAGAAAAACAGCCCCATAGCATGATGTTTCCACCCCCATGCTTCACAGTAGGTATGGTGTTCTTGGGATGCAACTCAGTATTCTTCTTCCTCCAAACACGACGAGTTGAGTTTATACCAAAAAGTTCTACTTTGGTTTCATCTGACCACATGACATTCTCCCAATCCTCTGCTGTATCATCCATGTGCTCTCTGGCAAACTTCAGACGGGCCTGGACATGCACTGGCTTCAGCAGCGGAACACGTCTGGCACTGCGGGATTTGATTCCCTGCCGTTGTAGTGTGTTACTGATGGTGACCTTTGTTACTTTGGTCCCAGCTCTCTGCAGGTCATTCACCAGGTCCCCCCGTGTGGTTCTGGGATCTTTGCTCACCGTTCTCATGATCATTTTGACCCCACGGGATGAGATCTTGCGTGGAGCCCCAGATCGAGGGAGATTATCAGTGGTCTTGTATGTCTTCCATTTTCTGATGATTGCTCCCACAGTTGATTTTTTCACACCAAGCTGCTTGCCTATTGTAGATTCACTCTTCCCAGTCTGGTGCAGGTCTACAATACTTTTCCTGGTGTCCTTCGAAAGCTCTTTGGTCTTGGCCATGGCGGAGTTTGGAGTCTGACTGTTTGAGGCTGTGGACAGGTGTCTTTTATACAGATGATGAGTTCAAACAGGTGCCATTCATACAGGTAACGAGTGGGGGACAGAAAAGCTTCTTACAGAAGACGTTACAGGTCTGTGAGAGCCAGAGATTTTCCTTGTTTGAGGTGACCAAATACTTATTTTCCACCCTGATTTACGAATAAATTCTTTACAAATCCTACCATGTGAATTCATGGATTTTTTTTTTCACATTCTGTCTCTCACAGTTGAAGTGTACTTCTGGTGCAAATTACTGACCTCTGTCATCATTTTAAGTGGGGGAACTTGCACAATCGGTGGCTGACTAAATACTTTTTTGCCCCACTGTACCTGCCAAACTCATAGCTCCTATGGACTACCAGCACACATTCAAAAAAGGAAGAGAACTTTTAAGAAGTCTGTTGTTTATACTTTAAACAATAAAAATATAAAATTAGCCCCGTTTTGCAATTTTAAAATTTGGGCTATAAACCTGCTGACTGACAGATTAATAACATTACTTCTACCTTCTTAGCTGAGGTAAATATAAACTACTGTTGTGCTTTAAATACCTTTTCACTGTTTTCCATCTGAGCGACTCACATCTTCCCCTAAGTCATGACCTCCTTTTATCAATTTCAATAAAGATGTAGAATAGTGCGTTTCCTCTCACCATGTCAAACAGAAACTGACACGTGTTGATGACCATCTGATTAGATAACAGCAAAGCAACGCTCTGGGATCTTTCAGGCGTGTCTATTGGGCAACAGTGTAAAGTCATCATTGTAAGAAAACGTGAGTGTCTGTGGACAAACTTCAAATGTAAATGATTTTATATCTTCATCATATTTGTTGCATCTGCCTTTTTGTGCAAATTATTGCTTAAAATGTTAAAATTCATGTATTCTTACGGAAAAACAAAACTGGTGTCATGGAGGACTCAAACACTTACAGGAACTCATGTGTTCGTGTTCAGTTAGTAGATATATCAAACAATGAAACAGAGTTTGTCTTTACAGGATTTGGTTGCTGAACTTTATTTAAATTTCAGTTTATTGCTGATTTCATGCTACACCCTTCTAATGTGACATTTACCTGTGGTGGAGCTCTCGGGCTCCTCCTCGTCTGAACTGTCCAGAAGTTGCTGTCTGTCCTCAGAGACCAAAGCTGCATACTCAGTGTCCTTGGTCCTCCACTGAGGTAATGAAGGTGGACAAACCAGCAGGAGGAAATAGCTGGTAAAATTGTTGGGATGAAGAAGACGACAAATCATTTTGTAAGTTTCAGCTTCATTTATACGCAGTTTACAGGGAAAAAGTCTCAACAGGAAATACAAACTACATCCTGTCAATGTCTCATTTGACTGAAGTGAACTGGAGTCAACTGAACTCAATTAAAGTGACTATTTGGCCACCACTTCACCTCCACAGATGAAAGCATTGGGCTACCTACACCTTAGACCTACAGAAGCTTAATTCAAAATTGGACTCTTGTTAAGTCTCTGTTACGACCCAGCTCAAAAGCCGCAACATAAAAAAGGAGATGAATACCAGATTGTGGGTGAGAAGAGGTTTTAATCCTAAAATGCATAGCAGGTCGGCTAAAATGGCTGGCTAAAAAGCCTGCCTCAGATATGCCTTTATCAGCACCTGACTAGGTGAACACACTGAGGAGATTAGGGGCTGCAGAGGGACATAACACCTCCTCCCTCAAAAGGGTTCCTCTAGGACCCCTACATTTATTAAAAGCCCCCCTGAAGCCTTCAGGTCCTTGAACCACAAACCTGAAATAAAAGTAAAAGCTAACAGAAGCACAGTGTTCACATTATAGTAGGCATCTTTAAGCATGGATGCCCCTGCATGAGGATTTGAAGTTGCCACACTGAACACACAGGAAGTAACATGTGACCAACACAAAGGAGCACGACAGTCACAAACTCAAAATGATTACTTGACCTGCTACAACACAAAACCAAAAGTAGCAACAAATACCCACAATCAAGTGATCTGTTGTTTCCACCACACAAATGGTCACATTCAAATGGCCTTATACCACAAGTTACTTTAACCCTTTAAGACCTACCATAGAACCAAGTCCGCCAGAGCTTATATTATATTTTTACATGCTGTGGAGCCATTTTTGGGAGCATTTCAAGTTGCTATACATCAATACAACCATTATAGCCCAGATTTTAATAATATGTATTCATTAAGTGCATAGTAATTACATAAATTGCAAAAAAGTGCAATAAACTACAAAAAAATTGAAAATCGTTTTTGCTTTTTTAACATATATTTGTAGTTAGAGAAATTTAAGAGGCTTATCCCTCAAAACTGTAAATACAAAAAAGTTGCACAAAATAGTTTCCCACCACAGGAAATTTATTTTGAGTGTCTTCATAGTTTTATTTTTGAAATACACCAATTTTTATATACTGCAGGAAAAACGAAAATAAATATTATACTGCAAATTTGCAAAAAAGCAGCATATGCATCAAAATAAACTATTTCCAGCAGTGCAATATGAGTCCTCAGCATCCCAGAAACGACACAGAAAGTCATAAAGTCAAAGATAACTTTTAAAAAGACCAGTATATGCCCTGAGGCCCTGATGGTAAAAAAGACTACATTTCCGCGAAAATGAAGTCACTTCCGGTTTCGGGCCGGTAATGGCGGAAATGCAAAAGTTCGCGCTGACGTCTATTCCAACTAGGAAGTGTTATGAACAGCTGATCGGATCGGCAAAGCGTGTTTCTGGAATATCATGTTTTTGTTCCTGCAAGCGCTTTTTATGCAGTTTTTGCAAAGCTTTATGTGGAAGGAAACCGTGACCTAGGACAATCTGATGGCATAAGATGTAAGTACAACTCCTCCGATTTCATATGCAAAAAAAAAATTTGCGCTAGCTTACGTGGTTGCAGAGCTACTGGGATTTAAAAATAGTTACGCAAAACAGAGCGTGTCCGCTCCGATCGGCTCTAAAGGGTTAATCCACAAGGTTCAGTAAAGAAAGCATACTAGTGACCAACCACAAAATGGAGAGCTATGGCCACACAATGATCACATCAAGGATGGCTCAGCACCCCTCAGTGTTATTGCCATCACCTGGCCAACAACACTCACAAGTGATCCAGTAGCCATATTTCCCACAGCACTAAAGGTCACAGCACAAAACACTCACCTCGTGAGGATGTCATTAGCATCCATCACCACTGACATATTAGATGCACACACGGTGTACATGCTATGACAACTTAAAAACAGCCTACCTGCCTAAGCCACAAGACCATAGTTAAAGAATGTCTTAATCCCCTGCCAAGTTTGGTGCCACTGATTCACTTTAAGCAACTCCCATCCAAAAATGCTAAAAACAAAATAAGATAATATGTCCACAAATAACAAAGCACAAACTAACTATCTGAGTGAGCGATGAGTCACAACACAAAAATACAGAGAATCCTTGTCCCTGCACACTTACCTTACCACCATAGTGAATGGGACGACCAGCATGATAAGCAGTGTAACCCGTGGTGAAAGGCCAGCTTGGATGAGGACTGAGTAAAGGAGGGCTCCAATAAGACCAGCAGCACCAGTGCCTGAGCCCCAGCCTTCCAGTACACTCCTGGAGCAGACAGAAAACCACCGTTAATGTTCCAGAGTAAAAATAAAAACACGGTTGGAAGACCATTCACAGCTTCTTAAACTCATTTCTGACCGGGACTTTATCTGCTGTGAGTCTAAGCTGTAAGCAGGATTACTGTTAGAAGGAAACTTGGAGTTACTGTGAAAAAGCTCTGTCATCGTGGAAACTGACATTTAAAGTCAAGCACCCAAACTACGTAACTCAGTGGAAAATGTCTGATATCAAGAATATCAGATTGATAACTCCTTCATAACTTTTCTTTTTGCAAACCTGTAGCAGTCCATCTGTTCTCTGCTAGGCATCAGCACAGCTGGTCACTGATGCCAGCTGATTTATGCTGCTGATGTCTTTTGAAGAAGGAATTATCTTACAGAGGCAATCAGTGGGCCCCAGGGCAGCTGTGGCTACAATGCAGCTTGCCATCACCAGTGTGTGAATGTGTGTGTGAATGGGCAGATGACTGAATGTAGTGTGAAGCGCTTTGGGGTCCATCAGGACTAAGTAAAGCGCTACGCAAATACAGGCCATTTACCATTTTTACCAAGATCATATAACTCTGTGGTGCAGACTGTCCAAGAAGTCTGGGAATTCTGGTGGTGTTTTTTATTAGTGTGTAACTTATTAATGAGCAGGTGTGTCTGTGTGCACAGCTCATGGAGACAGCACTCCAACCTCTGCTTGAGTCTGGCTCCATAAAACACTATGACGCTCCAGAAACAAATGGGTGGCATCAGGGAGAAAATGATGAATGGAAATTTGTGTAAAATGTATGAAAAATAAACTCACTTTGCTTTTCTTGTTATCATCTGTATTTTATTTCAGTTTTTAGTTAGAACTGTCAACAATCCCAACCCCTCTAAACTTTTGTTTTTATAAAACAACCAAAGCTCCTTACTCTCAACTTACATTTAAACTACTGTAAAATTACTTTCTGCAAACCTCCATTAATACTGCACACTTGGTATTGTTCATTTAATTCTGACACATAGAATTAGTTTTGTTTTGTTTGTTTTTTTCAATTTTTCTTTTTCCATAGCAGTTAATTCACTTGGACTTTGTTATATCAACTTAATGAATTATTATTTTATTTATAATTTTTTATCTTTTCACAATTTTTACTAAGCAAGTGTAACAAAAAGTAATTTCCATTGAATGATTCTGGTTTCAAGCTATTCTTACTTCAGTCCTGGCAGAAACGGGATTCCACACAGCAAATAAAATACAAATAAAATTTTGTCTTTATGCAGGAATTCAAAGAATTCGACTGTGTAAACTCTGCCTTGTTCACAAACTTTACCCTACACTTTGGGCATCAACCCAAGTTCTGTCATCTGGACAAGCTCTGTTTGAATCTTTAATAAGAGAGCAGCAACTGAATTCAAAATTGGCAAAAAGAATGAGTGAAGAGTGTTTACCTGCTGAAATATACTGTTAGAGAGAGGAAAGACAACTCTCCCAGTCCTGAGCTGATACTGGCAAAGATCACTCCTGCAAACACAGCCACAGAGAACGTGATCAGAGAGAGCAAAGAGGAAGAATTTATTCTTTTGTTTGAAGAACAAACTTCAATAAAAAGAGCTCATTTACAGGACCTTTGTGGGCAGTCACAATGGTTACATTTTAGTTACTGGTGAACTGAATCGAATTTAGTTGCTCTTTACTGACTTATTTTATTCACATAGAGGTCTGCTTGATTCTAACAGTAATGTCTGAAATAGTGCTGTCTATTAAAAAAAAGAAACAATTTCCATCCACTGCTAATGGTATTTTGCTGCACAAGCCCTTTAGAGCCTATCAGGACATTTCTAGCAAGCAGGGGCCATCTTTGCATCTGGTATCCAGTTCTACCAGTAGATCTGTGGTGCCAGTATCACTACTGCTTTCAAGGTGGCAGCATTTAGTTTGGGGCTGGTACGTTTGGTGTCTGGAGGAGTGTATTTGATAGAAGCGTGAACTGGTACGATAAATGATTATTTATAGCAGCAGTAAAGCTCTATCAAGCTTCTGTGGAACAACCACAGATGCTCACAGTAGATAAGAAGAAATTAAACCGAAGAAAATAACTCAAAGTTTTATCTAATCCACCTTCTAAAAGCTCATCAGAGCCATATCAGACACCCTTAATGATAAAAGATCTGATCTGAATTATTAACAGGTTGCTTTACCGAGAATACTCATCCACACAGCTGAGGAGAAGGACACCAGGAGGAAACTCGTTGCTGCCATGATGGCACAGAACAACACTCGAATGCTGGGATAAAAGAACAGGAATTAACCAGGAAAGCTGGAAAGCACCATGACAGCGATGTTTTTATGCAGACAGCAAGAAGAACTCAGTCTGTTAACAACTGACTTCCTGACTATATCACACACAAAACATATAAAGTCCAATTTTTCTTTTCTTTTTCAGCTCTGATTAGTCAGCCGGGGCCACTGAAACCAGGCACAGCCATTAACCAAGTAGGTTTGTTTATTGCTCCAATTTCATATGTTTGGTCACTGCTAAGCTCTCATTCATAAATTTAACATACATGAAAACATTAAAGCCAGACGAAAACAAATGGAGATCATTATTGCCAAAAGACATCACAGCAGCTTAGCAGCAGTACAAAAAGAGCGCCAAAGGTGGGATTGAGTGGAAATAATATGCAAATAAAACAAAGTTCTTGTTGTTTTCTTCTTCTGTCTCTTTTTTTAAACCAAACTCAAACCTCATGTTGCCAGTGGGGCTAAAATCCTGACACCTGATACAAACACACTACTGTAAAACAGGAAGGACGTCACAGTTTTTGTCATTTGCAAGTTTGTCAAAGAAACAACTATTTGTTTATTATCAGTGCAGTGAAATCAGATCGTACCAATAATGTGAGTGATGATTGTTAGTTCCTGTAAAAGCACAGCAAGTGGAAACAAAGAACAGCAATCAAAGTAATAATTACCCATAAGGCATTTTGTGGATCACAAAGGGAGCGAACAGTTTGATGAAGAGTGTTGGTAGGATGTCAGCTAACAGCACAGCCTGCCAAGAAAAATGTAACAACTGAACATCTGTGGACACAAATGATACAGCTTGTAGTTTCTGCCACACCATCCATCCTTATGCCCTCCTTCACTACCATCCATCAATCTCCTCTGAGGTCTTCCTCTTGTCCTCCTGCCTGGCTGCTCCATATCTAACATCTTTTGTCCTGCATTTTCAGTTTCTGTCCTCTGTACACGTTCAAACGCTCTGATATACTAATTTCTAATCATGCCCATCCTGGTCACTCCTAATGAAAAGCTTCAGCTCTACCTTTTGCCAGTGCCCACTGTTATCACACCATACATCATCACAGCTTTTACTACATTCCTAATTCCTCCTCTAATTCTTCTGTCACAAACCACCCTTTACAATCGTCTCCACTCCTCTCTGTTGTGCACTGCACATTACTTTGGATGACTGATTACAGGTATTTAAACTTATCTACCTTCTCCATTTCTACTGCTTGCATGTTCACCTTCTCTCTCTCTCTGACTGATGTTCAGTCCTCATCTCTCCCACGCTTACCTCCACCTGTCCACACTCTGTTCCACCTGCTCTCACTACATATCATAACGTCATCTGCAAACATCATCGTCCACAGAGACTCCTGCATGAACATCACAATCACAATCAAAAGGGGCTCACAGTAAAGAGTGCGGATGCCACCCCCAGCTTAAACCCATCCGTCACTCCTACCACACACCTCACCACTGCTGCCTCATACATCTGTCAATAGTTTTAATGAAGCTGGGAAACAACCAGAAATAAAACTCAGCTTTTATTTTTGGGTGTTAGGAGAAAACTCTGTAAAAAACCCAGGAGAAATAAAGACACAATGAGACAAAGTTACTTTCTTTGCTAAACGTGTACACGGGTGAGCTGCTGAGAACAACTCACACCATGCACAGTGGCTTGGCATTTTTTATAGGCACAGAGCACAGAGACAGTGAGAACAGGATAAGAAAATAATAAACAGATAAAATAAACAACTCCATATGTGGTACTAGTCTCGTCAGCAGAGAGCTGGGAGAGAGCTGTGAGAGATAAAACAATCTAAAACAATATGTCCCAAAACAATATGTCTTTGCTGGGAAAGTCTAAAAGGATAATTCTAAACTAATCTAACCATAGACAAAGGGCATCTTTGTACATTTAAAAGAAGGTAAAGAAACATAGAATCATTTTTCCTGTAACATTGGGTTTTGTGGATTAAACTGAGAACACATGTTAGACCTTTTTCTTTTCCACACTTTCAAATGTACCAACAAACAGAACGCATTATTTATGTGGAGCGTGCTACTACAGTGATGGTGTTTGGCTGGTCCACCATAATGTAATGGCCATGACAACTAAATTATATAATACATAAATGTATGTGCTCAGTAATGTCTCTATAATGATAATAACATTTTATGAGTTTTTCATAACCTCCAGGAACCTGAAATATTTATGATCTGCTAAATACTGTTGACTACAAACATGAACATGTTTCCTAACTTACTATCTAAGATACAATCTACAGTATATCTGTTATTATACCAGATATTGGACTGTATTTATTGATTGAATATACTTCTGTTAATATGTACACATTAGCCTTATTAGTGTAGGAAGCTTTCCTGCTGTTATCCTTCTTTGGTTAAGTGTTATACTAGTTTCAGTACCTCATCAATCATGTGACGTTTGTCTTTTTTAAAATAAACATTTAAAAGGCAGTCACCGCTTCTAAACGAGAGCACAAACTGTGAACCAGTCAAAAGTTTATAACATTTGTCTCGACACTAAACACCCAGAACAAACGTTTTACTGCATCAGTGCAGTGAACCTTTATTTACCGCAGTAGAGACAGGGTTGCAGTCATAGATGCTACTGTTGCTACTGTTCCCAACTTGGAAGTCCACGTGCAGTGAGGCTGAAGTCTGGGAAACAATAATAGAAATATACAGCTGAGAAGTTCACTTAACCCTAAACATAGAACGACTTTGAAACGTGACCACTGCCAAACTACACTGCTCAAAAAATAAAGGGAACACTTGAGTCACACATCAGATCTCAATGAATGAGATTTTTAACTTGAGAATATGAACTGGTAAAGTACATCATGCAGTTTATTGTGGAAAAATAAGATGTAACGATGGAAATGGAATCAGAGGAAACTAAAGACATCCTCTGCCTGGAACATGATGAGTATATGAGCTCTGGCAGCGCTCCTCATCACATGACAGTCCTGCTGCAGGGTTAGAGCTGTGCACTCTGAATAGACTGCAGGTACCTTCTCTTACTATGAGCAGTGACATAGAAATAGTTGTTGTTACTCCTCCAGTGCACCTTATGCATCTTTCATTTGCACCTAAGCAGGTGAAATGCATTCACAACAGTTTCTGTTTCCTGATTGGACAGATCAACATCTCTGAAGACTTTGTGCCAGAATCCAGTGATCAAGTATTCCTTTCATTTATTTGAGCAGTGCATATTTAAATACACATTTGTTCTCTTACAGACGCCGTTTCATTTCGTGACTCTTGTTTCTCGAGAATGTCATGTGCGGCGCTCAGCATCACCACGTAAGCAAAGTTGTTGCACAAACCGAGGAGCCTGTATAGATGTGGAAAGATAAAAACGAGATACGGAGATGCATCAAAAAATAACAACTTAATCAGCGGCTGCAAAATTTCTCTCAACATAAAACCCCCCAAAATATCGTGCACTCAGTACCGTGCACTTTCAAAACTTTTGCATTACCAAGCATTTATCAGCTACTCATAGTTTAGTTTTTTGAATTCATTTAAGGATACATTTTTTAAAATAATATTAAAACTTTTTCAACAAAGACCTTTTCACAGTCTTTGTGCTTTTCATGTCGTTAACCTTTGTTCTTTCAAGCTTCTTCAAAGTCTTCCTTTTCCAACCTGCCTTCCACCTTTTTCCTGTCCATCCTTCCAGTTTGCTTCCTCATTATTTTCTAGCTTTCATCTTCTTATAGCTTTGTGTATTTTTCCCTCCCTCCTTTGTTCTTTGCTTGTTTTCCAGTAGCAGCTAAAGTGCCTTTTCATTTCACTACCTGCTATGCCACCTTGGGCTTTCCATCTGTGCTTCAGTTTACTTACTAATGTGAATTATCAGTGTGACAGAATTCAATGACAACTTTTCTTTTGTGACTTATTTGTGGCTTTTTGTTTTTACTACAAGGTGATGGTTGAATGGCAATAACGTAAAGAGACAGACCGAGGGAGAGACATGCAGCAAATGCAAAACACAACGGAACTCAGGTCTCTGCAATGAGTACGAAGCGGAGCACGAGTACTCGGTCCCTGGCCTTTCCTCTGCCTTTCTGTCTCCATTTTCCCTTTGCTCCCTTTCTGTCGTACATGCTTGAGACCTTTATTTATATCTGCGTTGCTCTCGTGAACCTTGAGCCGTGAGTAGGTGAGTAAGAGACGTGACATATGACACTGTGCTTCAGATACAGTGATAGATCTGAAGCAAAGACTCGAATGTACAAGAGAGGCTACTGATTATTCTCCTGCTCAGTCCTGATTATCATCTTTGCTTTCCCAGTGCCGACTCAAGTCTGTCGTTTTTCCACATAAAGACCTGACTGCACACACAGTGAATAGCCAATCTTAATGTGCCACCTTGAAGCAATTCCTGAAGTGCATGTGGTCTTAGGAAGGCTTGCTGGAGGAGCTAAATACATAAAAGGGGCGGGGCCCACAGCTGAAAAATCCGATTAATGGTGAGAGGAAGACTACAAATAAGACCTAAAAACATTTCCTCATTTCTGCGTGTGAATAAACATAGCAATGACGTGTATCTATAGGTTCTTATCACATCCCATTAAAGTTTAGGGAGAAATGAGAGATGACGAAGCTGTGGACTTCACTTTCACAGTCAGCACTTTTTATTCGCATAAGAAGTACTTACGAGCGAACAACGTCTTTTACTATAGATACGACACAACATGTATTTAGATGAAATAAGAGGGATCTTTCTTATTGGTGATCTGTTGAAAATATCGGGACACTCACCAAAATCCAATCCAGTTGCGGATTTGTACGCAACGACCTATAAATGAGAGGATAAAGCAAACGTTAGGGACTCACGGAGCAATAATGCTGATAGTTACACGAGTCCGCCGCTGACACACTCACCGGTACCGTCAAGTCGCTGAAGAGGATCTGAGTTGACACTGGCTGGCTGCTCCATGTTTACAAACCAGTCCAAGCTAAATGAAAGAGAAACTGAGTTGGTCTCGAACCGCTGAAAAGCACACAGCTCTCATTCTAACAGGCTCTGAGCTCCCACCAACACTGGCGAGAAGCTGTCACTAAGAACGCCCCGTAACTGCTTTTACGGTCCTCAGCTCAGCAACTTTCACAAACCTCACCGACGAAGCACCAGAGACGGCGCTTCAACCTAAAACCTCCCCGCGGAAACAATATCAGCTCTGAACGTTCCTGATCCGCCTGAGACATTAAGTTTGCTCAAATTCAAATAATGTCAAGAACACAGTTGGATTTTTATTATAATATGTCAAACAGATATTCGTGAGTGATGAAACGTTATTCTTATCAGCAGGTAGAAGCTGCAATCGGCTTGGGAAAAGTGATCGTTATGTTTCTCCTTTTTTTATCTGGTAAAAAAGTCTTTCCATCAAAAAATGCCTCCTTCAGAGATCGTAACAAATACAAAATCACAGTAAAGTAAACCAAAAAAAGACTTCTAAAAAGAGGACTGACTATAATATAGGTTCAATAACACATCATAAAGATACTTGCAAAACACTTTATTTTTAGAATCAGAATACTTTATTGATCCCTGGGGGAAATTATTTTTTGTTACACTTCTCCATTATAAACAAACATTAACAAGACAGACAATACGCTAACTAAGAATAGTACCGTGTGTGTGTGTGTGTGTGTGTGTGTGTGTGTGTGTGTGTGTGTATATATTGTTGGAATGCTACTACGCAAGTAACCCCGGCGGAAGGGGCTACATGAATAGGATGAGGGACCTATGGATTCTTCGATACCCAACATCCACAATGACAGCGAAACAACTAGTAGCTCAGTGTTCCAACATTCGAAAGAAGGGACTGCTCTCACAGCTAGAGATTGACGAGGTACAACACAAATGCTACGGCAAGGAGGAGTCAGGACGCCAGGTCAGGGGGGAGATATCATCACCCCCACCCGAGATTGGGTACATAGCCCCAAGTGCGATAGGAGAAGGATCGTTGAGTGCGAGAGGAACTGACCTGAAAAATAGGATCATGGCCAAGCTTGAAACCTGGATCCCCCGTAGCCGGTTACCAAGATTACGTGAAGTACCCTCAGAAGGTCTGCTAGATGATGTTAATGCAGCACTACGGGCAATACCTACAACCACGATTACCGACACTAACAAGCTGATCTACAATACGGCAGCAGTGATCAGTGAGATGCTTGGCTACAAGTTGAACAGCCACAAGGGGCAGTACCCTCCATGGAGAAGGAGGCTAGAGGGCAAGATCAAAGTAGCACGGAGGGAGGTTAGCCAACTAACAGAGTTGCAGAAAGGTGCGACAAATAAGGTGCCTAAGAAATACAGCAAGCTGTCCATACCTGAGGCCTTGGAAACTGCCAAGCAAAGACTCACAGCCTTGGCCAGCCGCTTGAGGAGGTACACCAGAGAGATAGAAGGCAGGAGAATAAACCAGCTGTTCTCCACAGAACCAGCAAAGGTGTACTCTCAGTGGCAAGGGAACAATAAGAGAACAGCACCACCAAGGCTGGAGACGGAGCAATACTGGAAGAGCATATGGGAGAAGGATGCAACCCATAACGGCAATGCTCAGTGGCTAGTGGATCTGAGGGCAGACCACAGCGACCTCCCTGAACAGGGTCCAGTAACCATCACAGTGGCAGATATCCAAGAAAGGGTCTCCAGTATGAAGAGTTGGACAGCACCAGGGCCCGACATGGTTCACGCCTACTGGCTGAAGAAGCTGACTGCACTCCACGAGCGTCTGGCAGCACAAATGAACCAGCTGCTAGTTAACGAGAGACACCCGGAATGGCTAACCGAAGGTCGGACGGTCCTGATCCCCAAGGACCCCAAGAAGGGAGCGGTCCCCTCCAACTACTGACCAATAACCTGCCTCAGTACTACATGGAAGCTCCTGTCAGGCATCATATCGGCTAAGATGAACAGGCACATGGGTCAACACATGAGCGGGACACAGAAAGGAATTGGCAAGAATACCAGAGGTGCAAAACACCAGCTACTGGTAGACAGAACAATCAGCCGAGACTGCAAGACCAGACTGACCAACCTGTGCACTGCCTGGATTGATTACAAGAAGGCCTATGACTCAATGCCCCACAGCTGGATACTGGAATGCCTAGAATTGTACAAGATCAATGGGACCCTAAGAGCCTTCATCAGGAACTCAATGGGGATGTGGCGTACAACACTAGAGGCCAACTCCAAGCCCATAGCACAAGTTACCATCAAGTGCGGGATCTACCAAGGAGATGCTCTGTCCCCACTGCTGTTCTGCATAGGCCTGAACCCCCTCAGTGAGATCATTAACAAGACTGGCTACGGATACCGACTACGGAACGGAGCAGTTGTCAGCCACCTCCTGTACATGGATGACATCAAGCTGTATGCCAAGAGTGAACGAGACATCGATTCACTGATCCACACTACCAGGCTATACAGCAATGACATTGGAATGTCGTTCGGACTGGAGAAGTGTAGTCGGATGGTAACAAAGAGAGGGAAGGTAGTCAGAACTGAGGGGATTGAACTACCAGAAGGCAACATTGCAGACATAGAGGACAGTTACAAGTACCTGGGGATCCCGCAGGCAAATGGGAACCATGAAGAGGCCGCTAGAAAGGCTGCAACCACCAAGTACCTGCAGAGGGTCAGGCAAGTCCTGAGGAGTCAGCTGAATGGTAAGAACAAGATCCGGGCCATCAACACATACGCCCTGCCCGTGATCAGGTACCCTGCTGGGGTAATAGGCTGGCCAAAGGAGGAGATAGAAGCCACTGACATAAAGACAAGAAAGCTCCTGACCATGCATGGAGGGTTTCACCCCAAGTCCAGCACCCTGAGGCTGTACGCTAAGCGGAAGGAAGGGGGCCGGGGACTGGTGAGTGTCAGCACCACAGTCCAGGATGAGACAAGGAACATCCAAGAATACATTGGGAAGATGGCCCCAACTGACCGAGTGCTCAGTGAATACCTCAGGCAGCAGAAACCCAAGAAAGAGGAGGGAGACGAGGAACCATCATGGAAGGACAGGCCCCTGCACGGTATGTACCACCGGCAGATAGAGGAGGTGGCTGATATCCAGAAATCCTACCAGTGGCTGGACAAAGCTGGACTGAAAGACAGCACAGAGGCACTAATCATGGCAGCACAAGAACAAGCTCTGAGTACAAGATCCATAGAGGCTGGGGTCTATCACACCAGGCAAGACCCCAGGTGCAGGCTGTGTAAAGATGCCCCAGAGACAATCCAGCACATAACAGCAGGGTGCAAGATGCTAGCAGGCAAGGCATACATGGAACGCCATAACCAAGTGGCCGGCATAGTGTACAGGAACATCTGTGCCGAGTATAACCTAGAAGTCCCGAGGTCAAAATGGGAGATGCCCCCAAGGGTGGTGGAGAATGACCGAGCTAAGATCCTGTGGGACTTCCAGATACAGACGGACAAAATGGTGGTGGCTAACCAACCGGACATAGTGGTGGTAGACAAACAGAAGAAGACGGCCGTAGTGATCGATGTAGCGGTTCCGAATGACAGCAATATCAGGAAGAAGGAACACGAGAAGCTGGAGAAATACCAAGGGCTCAGAGAAGAGCTCGAGAGGATGTGGAGGGTGAAGGTAACGGTGGTCCCCGTGGTAATCGGAGCACTAGGTGCGGTGACTCCCAAGCTAGGCGAGTGGCTCCAGCAGATCCCGGGAATAACATCGGAGATCTCTGTCCAGAAGAGCGCAGTCCTGGGAACAGCTAAGATACTGCGCAGGACCCTCAAGCTCCCAGGCCTCTGGTAGAGGACCCAAGCTTGAAGGATAAACCGCCCGCAGGGGCGTGCTGGGTGTTTTATATATATATATATATACCCTCAAGCTCCCAGGCCTCTGGTAGAGGACCCGAGCTTGAAGGATAAACCGCCCGCAGGGGCGTGCTGGGTGTTTTTTTTTTATATATACATATATATATATTAGGGGTGCAACTAGGGCTGCCACGATTTGTCGACTAGTCACGATTACGTCGACTATCAAAATCGTCGACGACTGATTTAATAGTCGACGCGTCGTTTGAAGCTTTGTAAGATCACAAAAGACGCAGGAATAAGTGGCAGGATTTAAGAGTGTAATACCGGACTGAAACAGAAGATGGCAGCATTGCATGTACAAGGATGTCAGCTACCGTTAAACCCCGAAGAAGAAGAAGAAGAAGAAGCTGTGTCCCAGAATTCATAGCGCGGCCCAGCGCAGTTTCCAACAATGGCGGCAGCTAGTTAGTTTTAATGTTACTCTTATTATTCTTTCTGGGTCACAAAATAAACGTTTAACATATTTTCAGGCGAGAATGTAGCTGTGTAAACCTCAAATATCTGCTCAGTTTATCAGGACACCACATATTTTCAAAAGCGCTCCGACGTTTTCGGAGACATCTGTTACCCACTAGCTCGTTAGCGAGCCGGGGGCTAGGCTCACTAGCACCGTGAGAACACCGGACTCCCCGCAAATCGTTTTCAAACCCACCGCCGTCTTTCGCTACTCAGGTTAAATATATATATGAGTCACTTAGATAACTTAAAATGTTACTGTTTGGCTTTTTTTTTAGTATTTTATTTGTTCCTGAGTAAATCAGTTTGTCTGAGATTAAAGTTATAGTTTTTACACAGCTGAATAAACGTCAAGCAGACAACTGATTATCAGAAGTTTTTTTTTTTTTTTTTTTTCCAAAATCTTTATTTAAACATCAGTACAATACAAAATGGAATTAAGCAGTATTACAATAATGGTGATGTACTTACAGAAGAATTGTATGCATAGATAAACAAATACAAGAACAGCATTCAAAAACAACAATAGAAACATGCTAGGGGGAAAGTAACTAATCAAGCCAAAGAATAAAGTGATTGAAAGATCTTGATTTTTTCACAAACACCAATAGTTTTTATAGCTTTTGGGTTAGTGGAGTTCTTAATAGAGTTAAGATACTGTACAAGTTCAAAGGAGAATACATAGAAAGAGGGATGTCTTCCTAAATATTTGGACTTGTGAATATGAAATTTAGCCATTAAAAGTAACAAGTTAATCATATATCTGTTATCAAAATTGAATTGTTTTTGATTTTTGTGCAGACCAAACAAAACATATTTCCAAAACAGTACAAATCCTTTAAATATATTTTCTGAAATAAAAACACATAAGCTCTGCCAAAAATCTTGTACAAGGTTACAAAACCAAAAAAGATGTGTAGTAGATTCCTTGGAAGTTTTACAAAAGCTACAGCTTGTATCAATGTCTAATTTGAATTTGCTTTGAAGATAATCTTTAGAAGGATAAATTCTGTGTATTAATTTATAAGAAATATCTTTAATTTTGTTGGTAATTAAAAACTGATTAGGGAGTTTCCAAACTTCGTTCCACATAATACCATCTGACAGCCGGTTCCAGAAAAAAATAACATATGGTAGCGTGGTTATGGTACTCTGAAATAAAGCTCTAATCGATTTATTGTTGTTTTTAGATTGCTTAGAAAAGCAAATCTTGCCAACAAAAGTTTGTATGGGAGATGTCAACGGCCTGTGGAATGAAGTGATATTAGGTTGATTCTTAAACAGCATACAAACCCCTGATGGTATTGAGCCAAATACTTTGGTATAATCATGATGATTTATAGCTAAATTGAAGTGTAAACAAAATTCTTCATAGGAGAAAAGCATACCATTTGAGTCAAATAATTGGTTGACTAAAACAATGTCATTCCTAAACCAACTATCTAAGAAGAGAGATTTTCTTTTAAATAAAACATCCTTATTATTCCAGATATAATAACTGTGTGGACTAAAGTTATGCTTGTAAATAAGGGTCCAAGCTAAAAAAGCTTGACGATGAAAAGCAGAGATCTTTAAAGGGATTTTATCAATATCAAAATTACAAGTAAGGAAAAATTCAGTGCCACCTAACTTAGAAAACATGAACACAGGTATAGCATTCCAAATGGAAGTAGGATTAGTAATTAGATTCCTCAACCAATTTATTTTGAATGTGTTATTTAAAGTGTTAAAATCTAACACATTAAGTCCTCCGTTGACATAGGAGTTCATAAGAACTGTTTTTTTAATGTAGTGTGTCCTATTTTTCCAGATAAAGTTGAAAATTAACTTATCAACCTCTTTTATAAGCTTTTTATCAAGGTGCAATGCCAATGCAGCGTATGTAAGACGAGAGATGCCTTCTGCTTTAGTTATTAATACTCTGCCTTTTAACGACAAATCTCTTAAGAGCCACTGATTAAATCTGTGTTTGAGTTTCTCTAGAATAGGATAAAAATTTTGAGTTATTCTACTTTCCTGGTTCTTGGTTATTATGACACCTAAATAACGAACTTCTTGTTTAAGTGGAATGTTACACAAAGCTGTTTTCGAGCAGTCTTTTATCGCCATAAGTTCACATTTAGGAATATTCAAGTATAATCCAGAAGCTTTGGAAAATATGGAGATTGAGTCAATAGCAATAGAGATTTGATGTTCATCTTTTAGGAATAATGTAGTGTCATCCGCTAACTGTGTTATGAGTAAATCTTTGCCAATTAGCGATATACCTTTTACATTGCTTGATTTCATATGGTTAGACAATAGTTGGGCAATTAACAAAAACAGGTATGGAGAAATGGGACAGCCTTGTCTTATCCCTCTTTGTATGTTAAATCTGGGTGAAGTACCGTTTGTTAATTTAATACTGCTGTTACTGTTATGGTATAATGTTTTAATCGCTGTAGAGAAGTAAGAGCCAAAACCATACTTATCCAGAGCTTGAAATATAAATTCATGCTCCACCGTATCGAAGGCCTTGTAGAAGTCTAAAAATAATATGAAACCATTGCAATCTATGAGGTCAGAATAATCCAGAACATCTAAAACCAATCTGATATTGTTAGTTATGTGTCTTTTGGGCATAAAGCCAGATTGTGTTTCATCAATAACAGAGTCAAGAACCATCTTAAGTCTGTTAGCTATAATTAGAGCAAATACTTTATAATCATTATTTAGCAAGCTAATCGGTCTCCAATTATCAATCATTAATAGGTCCTTATTAGGCTTCGGGATCAATGTAGTCAAACCTTGATTCATCGTAGTGGGAAGCTGTTGGTTTCCTATGCTTTCTGCAAATACCTCAAGAAGAAAGGGAGACAACTCTTCAGAGAAAGTTTTATATAATTCAGCAGTAAGACCATCCGTACCTGGAGATTTATTATTTTTCAATAGCCCAATTGCAACTTTAACTTCTTCTAATGAGATGGGTTGATCACATAATATAGATTCTTCTTGGCTGATAGATTTAACATTCAGCGATTCTAAGAGATGATTTGCATCTTCCTGAGAAAATGTAGAACTATAAAGTTCCTTATAGAAATGACTACAATATTTAGAGATTAATCTGTAATCCTCTGTTATAACTCCATTTATCATTAATTTGCTAATATTATTTATACTTGAGTGTTTCTTTTCTAAACTGAAGAAGTAATGGGAGTTACGCTCACCTTCTTCAAGCCATTTAGATCTTGATCTGATAAAAGCGCCTTTTGCTTTGTCTGTGTATAAACGATCTAATTTATCTTGTAATTTAGCAAGGTTCATTTTATCCTCTTCAGTTAAAGTGTCAATTCGTTTATTAGATAACTGTGTGATTTGAGAAATTATATTTTCTTCCTCCAATCTTTTGGATTTTGCATTAAGGCTGCCAATCTTTCTTAAATATTTGCCAATTTCAAATTTTAATAATTCCCAGTTATTACCATATTTTAAATCTTCTTGAGCTATAGACCAAAAGTTTGAGATCAGTTCTTTAAGATCCTTTTTCACATTGTCTTTTTGTAATAATGAGCTGTTGAGTTTCCAGTATGTAAATTTAACAACAGAAGAATTAGGTAGAGAAGTTAGATTTATTTTAATATATATGGCTTTATGATCTGTTGCTGGAGAAGGCCAAGCACCTACATCTATGCTATTGCTGTCAAAGCTCTCTGAGACTAACCAAAAGTCTATCCTTGAATGTCTCGAGTTAGAATTGTTGCACCAAGTAAACATTTTGGACTGAGGAAATTTGAATCTCCAAATGTCTGTAAGTTTCAGGCGTACCATAACAGCCTTCAATGTGGTATTAATTCTTTTCAAATGTCCTGGAGGAAATTTATCTAATTCAGCATCCATAATACAGTTAAAGTCTCCACCTAGTAATAATTTTGCATTTGGAAATTTATTTAACCAGCTAGATATTTTTTTTTCAATCGTCAAAAATAAATGATCATTTTCTAGCTTCGTGTTAAACCCATATATGTTAGTAACAATTAAGACTAAATCATTATATCTTATGACTTGACATATGTAATGACCTGCAGAATCACATTCTGTATGTAAAACATCCCCATTATATCTGTTTTTTAGGATTGATACCCCAGCTGATCGTTCAGTTCCATGAGATAACCAAATAGAATTTCCCCATTGAGATCGCCAAAAACTAACATCGTCGATAGTAGAGTGAGATTCTTGCAAAAACACAAAGTCAGATTTAAGTTGCTTTGCATAAAGAAAAGTGGCTTTACGTTTTAAGTTGTTACGAAGACCCCTAGCATTAATAGAAACAAAAAACAAAGAACACAAGTTGACAAAGAAAAGATATGTATTAAAAAGTAAATCGAAGATAAACTTTTTAACCTAACACTGAGATCAGCACTAGAATATGAGAATGTTCACAGTATAGAGTAAATATATATAAAAAAAACTTTAGACGCCTAATAAAAGCATAACAAAAAAGGTTTTACCTATTTAACAGTAATTTGGCTTTTTGCTAACACCAAAGAGCAATTTAGACAGCCAACTATTAATATCTACAAATATCAGGCACATCAATATAAAGAACACCTTGTAAACAAACCTGAGAAGAACTAAGGGTCAGGGAATATTGAAGAGTTTATGTGTGAACTTCAGCACCATTTACAAAGCCTCGACCTCCAATAAAGTAAGCAGACTTCCCTTCTTCACGTGCTTTCTTTATAATGGGCCACAGCTTCAGTCTGTTTTCTTTGTCCTCTCTCGTCAGGTCTTCAGTAAACCTCAGATGATTATTTTGAAGGAAAGTATTATTCTTGGCAGCTTTCCACACCGCATCACGAATTCTTCTTGAGATGAACCGGATGATGATCCCTCTGGGTCTCGGGTCATTTTGTTTTGGTTTCCCCACTCGATGAGCGATGTCTAAGACCTCTGAAAACTTTTCCTTCTCCGCAGGTAGAACCGTTTGGCATATCCCAATCGCCTTTGCGCGCACATCTTCCTTCTCCAACTCCGGTACCCCATACAGTCTCAGATTCCAACGGCGGTTGTAGCGTTCAACTTCAGAGATGCGTTCGTCACATTTCTGTGTA
This sequence comes from Rhamphochromis longiceps, assembly GCF_057381845.1. Lineage (NCBI taxonomy): Eukaryota > Metazoa > Chordata > Actinopteri > Cichliformes > Cichlidae > Rhamphochromis > Rhamphochromis longiceps. Next base: position 6,380,410 of record NC_140560.1, read on the forward strand.
AGCGTTTCGTTTTTCTCAACCCTTTTCTCAATGACCATAATCTTATCACTTATGTCCTTTAAATCCGTACGAACTGTTCCTACCATTTCTTCAATTGCGTCACTTCTGGTGTTGATCAGATTAATCAAAGTGTTGACCGCATCAGCTTTCAGGGAATCGTCATCAGAGTGACTGGTAGACAGTGTTGGTTTTTTTGCCACTGGAGGCTTGGAAGGCGTAACTGGTAGGGGTGGAAATTCTTCTTCAACCATCTGCTGACACTCCATTTCTCTTATGTAGCTATGGTCGCTAGCTAGCATGCTAGTTGCATGTGGTTTGCCCGAGTTACTCAGCCTTTTCTGAGCAGATTTCGACATGTTGTTGTTGCAGAATTTGGTTTCAGGTTTAGCAGGTTTAGTGTGTTGATCTTCAAAAAAGTCTTGAAAGTTACAGAGACGTCAAATAAGCGTTGTAAAAATGCTTTATATCTTTCTAGTGCTGAGAGCTCGAAAAGACACTCCTCATCACGCCGCCATCTTGCTCGGCCCCCAACTGATTATCAGAAGTGTGAGATGCTCCAGAATATACTCCAGTGTCCTGTTATATTTTAGATAGCAAGGAGTTTATTAAACTTCACCGAAACAATCTGCAAATTTCATTAAAATTTAATAAACTATCATCTTTTCTTTATTTTTAGTTAGCACAGACCTTAAACACTTAAAGCTGTAAGCTAATGATAGTTATATAAGAGCAGATGCTGCTGGTGCAATAAGCTGTAGTTTTACGTCCAACGGATGATGATCTGATTAGTCGACTAATCGCAAAAATAATCGGTGACTAGTCGACTATCAAAATAATCGTTTGTGGCAGCCCTAGGTGCAACGATACACAAAATTCACGGTTCGGTTCAGTTCGATACTTTGGTGTCACGGTTCGATATTTTTTCGATACAAAAAAATGTTCATGCCTTTTTAATTTGTCATTTATTAAAATTATAAATATATATTTTAACTCAAAAGTACAGTTTTAAAATTTAACCCTAACTCTTGTGCGTGTTTTTTATTTTGACAGCGAATGCGTACCTGCGGACCACTTATGTGCAGCCCTGGTTATATAGCTCATCATAGCACAGCCACAGAAATTATTTTGTCCATGAAACCATAAAGCTGCACTTTCTTTTTGCCTTATAGTCTGATTTGTCATAACTTTTCCGTTTTGTGGTAAGCTTTTCTTTGGCTGTCACTTCTTCACTCTGACCTGTCTTATTTGGCTCAGCAGAACTGAAATATATATCCTGATGCTTTTACACACGCACTCACATAAGCTCAGCGATTCTCTGCGCGATCAACCTCTCACATGTTTAAGCTTGCTGCGGGAGATTTCACTTGTCATGTTTGCGTAGTAAGCTAACGATTAATAAGACGATGTCAGAGGAATTGGTGCGCAAATTATCATCACTCACCAATCAGTGCTGTCTGAGCGATTGCAAAGTGAAAGCAAAAAAACAAGCGCAAATTCAAACGCGATTTCAATATGTCACATATTGACAGTGGCTCACCGATGCCAATGACATAATTACCCAGCTACATTTCCGAAAGAATGCAAAAGCATTGACATATATTTTTCCTTCCTACAATAGCCCGACGGGCAGGGCAGAGATAGATTTTGGTAGCTCGACTGGAAAAATCACTAGCCCCTGGACGTCGGGCTAGGGATATTGCGAGCCCTGTATCTGATTGAGGAATCATGCATCTTTGGAAAAGAGAGTTTATTACAGAGAAATGGCTCTTTCCAAAATAAAAGCTATACTACATGCTTCTTCTGGGCTATATTCTCAGCAGCATATTAAACATATCAGGTCCCCATAAGGAGACTCATGTGCTAACGGCTGTCTAAATGACTCGGCTAAAGTTTGTAGCATGCATGCTTGTTGTTTTTGCACTAGGATGATGTAAATGTGCAGTCATATTCGTTGTGTTCCCACTAGTGCTTTCAGGTTAATCTCGTTGAAATGACGTTGCCACAACACGGCAAATCTCCGTTAACGAGCTACCCCTGATCGCCCCGTGCATGGGGCTAGACGGCCAACACGTTAACGAGCTAACTGCGCTAACACACTAGTTCCCACCCATGTAATTGAGCATTGCGTGGCACATCCAACATACTGTTTTACTTTAGTCCATGACGCGCTTACCTTCAGGGTCATATGTCACATGAAAAAACCAAAATAATTCCAAACGCCAGATCTGAATGAGGGTGGGGGAGGTCCATGTTGCAAGGAGAGCTTAACTTCTGTCTCGCTAGCTTGCCCTGCGCTCTTCCTTCTGACGATGCTGTCTGTGTTGAGCGCTCAGTGGATCTGCGCTCGACAGTGCAGCCTAGGCGGAGTAGTCGAACGCAGATTCACTGAGCGCTCAACACAGACAGCATCGTCAGAAGGAAAGTTGATGAAATAAATTACAAATTTTGTATTGTTCGATACATATGCGTACCGAACCGAAAGCACTGTATCGAACGGTTCAATATCGATACGAATATCGTTGCACCCCTAATATATATATGTGTGTGTGTGTGTGTGTGTGTGTGTGTGTGTGTGTGTGTGTGTGTGTGTGTGTGTGTGTGTGTGTGTGTGTGTGTAAAAGCTGAAAAAGAAACATGTGTAGTTGTAGCAGTATCCAGTGTGTTAAGTGGATGCGTTGTACAGGGAGCCACAGGCAGGAAAGATTTCCTGTGTCGTTCAGTGGTGCTTTTCGGTAATCTCAGTCTCTCACTGAACGTGCTCCTGTGACTGACCAGCATGTCATGGAGTGGGTGGGAGGTGTTATCCAACATTGTCTTTATCTTGGACAACATCCGCCTCTCTGACACCACCTTGAGGGAGTCCAGCTCCATCCCCACAACATTACTGGCCTTACGGATTAGTTTATCGAGTCTGTTGGCATCTGCGACCCTCAGTCTGCTCCCCCAGCATGCAACAGCATAGAGGATCGCACTGGCCACAACAGACTCGTAGAAAATCCTGAGCATTTTCTGGCAGATGTCGAAGGACCTCAGTCGCCTCAAAAAATAGAGACGACTCTGGCCCTTCCTGTAAAGTGCTGTGGTGTTTTTAGCCCAGTCCAGTTTATTGTCAATGTGTACTCCAAGGTATTTATAGTCCTCCACAATGTCAACACTGACCCCCTGGATTGAAACAGGGGTCAAGTGTTTCCTGGTCTTCCTGAAGTCCACGATCAGTTCCTTGGTCTTTGCCACGTTGAGCTGCAGATGATTCTGCTCACACCACGTGACAAAGGAGTCGACCACAGCCCGGTACTCTGTCTCATCAACCCTGCTGATGCATCCAACCACCGCATATTTTATATTATAATATAAAATATATTAATGAACCCTGTTCACTACAGTCTGTTTAACAATATAAGTAAAGATATTAGACATTAGCAAAACACAGAGAACAATTTTAAAATAACATCAATATGAGATCATTTCAGTGGAATAGGAGAAAGCAATCCCATAGTTGATCTGGTTTAACCTTTTATGCCTTACACTTTAACTCTATCATTACAATTTAAGTGGAAATTAAACACAGCAGTAGCAGGTAACTTTTCAAGCACACTGTGCCACACAAACAGGTCTGCAGTGCAGATAATGAAACAATAGAGGTGAAAACCTTGACACATTGGAAAAATGGTCAACCAAACTCTTCAACAATTTTTCCACTGTATGTTAAAATCGCATGTACATTTTTTTAGGTGTGGTTTGAGATGTAAAGGGCGGGACTAATGATAGTCATCTCTCCAGCAGTGCATATAAAGCTGCACTTCTTCCCCCCTCACCACACAGAGGTACTGCTACACTGTTCTTCATCACGGCCATGGCTTTCTGCAAACTTCTGCTAACTGTGTTGGTACTGCTGCACAACAGTGGTGGTGAGAGAGAAAAATGCTGAACCTTAATTTCCCAACTCCAGAGCCCAGATTTCAGAGTGCAGCCTCGATAGACTGATGCTCTAATGTTTATCATCCATTCTGAGCAAAATAGCAAACAGCTCTTACTTTGATGGGATTTAATTTTCTTAGATGCCTCAAACTTACATCCAGCATTTTGTTTGTGTTTTTCAGGTCTACTGGGAAATGAAGTGAGGAGCTCCATCATTGGTGCAGAGGATGCCAAAAAGGAAAGTTGGCCATGGATGGTTCACCTCAACATGACATCTCATGATTCGAAAATGGTGAAATGGGGCTGCGGCGGCACCATCGTTGCAAAGCAGTGGGTGCTGACTTCTGCACAATGCGTGGCTAAGTAAGTCTGTGTGTGTTTGCAGAAACGTGTCTCATTATTTTTATGAACATCCTCCAGAGCAGTCATAACAAAAAAGCTTCACACTGCATGTGAGTATTTTGGGGGAATAATTACTCATAGGGACCTTCACTGTTGGCCAATAAAGACAAAATCATTTCAGGACACTTTCTGACAAGTGTCCTGAAATGGTCTGACAAGTTAGGTGAGTGGGCCTAACTTGTCAGACTTGGAGGCCTCAGTCAGTATTTAAATACACCATATGCACATTTCAGCACCTTAAGCTGTGTTTTTAGTGAGTAGCTGCATATTTACACACCCAGCAGACACCGCATCAAGTCCAAACTAATGTAATGTTTACTCCACTGCAGCTCCTTTTCTTTTAATTCCTGCCAACTATGAAAAAACATGCGCAGCCCTTTAAACTGCTGAATGCACCAGTGTCCACAAAACCCATGTGTAGTGTTGTTTTGTTGAAGGCTTGGTCATTCCAAAATACATGAGACTTAATGTGTGTGTTTCTCTTGTCATGCAGTTATGATCATCTTCGATCGTTCGTTGTTATCGGCGCATATCAGCTGCAAAAGGCGGCTCACCGTTACATGGGTATAGCCAATATTGTTCAATACCGAGACCTGGGCAACAGCAACTACGAAAATGACATTGCTCTGATCAAGCTGAGGAAACCGATTACATTTTCAAAAGATGTTGCACCAGTGGCTCTGCCTGACAAGGATGACACCTTTGGTCCATCATCTGAGTGTTGGATGACTGGCTGGGGGGAAGTGGGAAATGGTGGTAAGTTAAGCACAGAAAGTAGGCTTTAAAGTATACATGCTGTATCAAGGCAGGCTCACATTGTACTCCATTGTAATTATCCATACCGTCACCAATAAAACAGATGTTTATAACGTGCAAAGCACTTTACAGATAAGAAACATCACTGAGGAGCTAAATCATCGTCAGAAGTTTTATTAATTTGAAAAGTGATTTGAAAATGAAATTCCAAATGTTTATATTGAATACAGTGTGTATAGAAAAAAAAGAATTATTTTATTTGGACTGAATTATTCGTTTTCATTGATAATGTTTCGTTTTTTTGTTTTTTTTGTTTGTTTTTCACTTGTTTTTTTTTCTTCTTCAGTTTCAGACCTTTGAGCCCGTTGTGTGTTGTGGGCGTGTACAAAAAGGAGGGGCGGGGCACATACAAATGATTGACAGCTCCAGTTTTACCCCAGCAACAGAGAATATTGTTTTCTGATTGGCTGGGCTGAGCTGAGCTATAAACTGGAGAAGAATCGAAGACTCGACCTCAAATTCTAGACATCATTTTCAAATTTGAATCCCCCACTGTAATAGAGTGAATTGTTGCCCCCCAGTGGTAAAATACAGAAGTGCTTGTTACAGGGCTAGTTCTTGGTTGACCAACATAACAAAAAAAAGGTAGCTTGTGCACCGCTAAGAAAAACAAGAAGTTTGTGTGTGATGTCCTGCTGTTCAATAAAGCACGTATCGCGTCCTTCTGTCCTGATCTTTTCGAAGAGCCTAATCCAGAATATCACATCCACCTTAATACATCTATAATTTCAGTGTATATCAATATGGTCCATCACAGGCTCATCAGAAACCGTATGTCTTTATTGTTCGGCTAGTGCTGGCAACATTCATTGAAGGAGCGCCATCTTTAACCAAAGGCCTCATTTTTAACTTTTAACGAACACGACACAGGAGCTGTCAATCATTAGTTGATTTGATACATGCCTACAAGTCTGAAGCAGAAAAAAAAGACCTGAAATATGAAAAACGGGTTTGAAACAAAATTTTTTGATTTATAATAAAATAGGCAGCACGGTGGTTAGCACTGTTGCCGCACAGCAAGAAGGTCCTGAGTTCAATTCCACCATCAGGCCGGGGTCTTTCTGTGTGGAGTTTGCATGTTCTCCCCGTGTTTGCGTGGGTTCTCTCCGGGTACTCCGGCTTCCTCCCACCGTCCAAAGACATGCAACTTGTGGGGATAGGTTAATTGGATAATCCAAATTGTCACTAGGTGTGAATGTGCGAGTGAGTGTGAATGGTTGTCTGTCCCTATGTGTTAGCCCTGCGACAGACTGGCGACCTGTCCATGGTGTACCCTGCCTATCGCCCTATGACAGCTGGGATAGGCTCCAGCGCCCCCCGCGACCCTGAAAAAAAAGGATAAGCGGAAGCGAATGGATGGATGGATATAATAAAATAAAGAAATAGAAGCCAAACCCCCTGAAACTATAAAAACAAAAAAAGATTTGCTTGAAAAAATAATTCATTCAATATAATAGTTTTCATTTAGTGTTTGAAAGACATTTTTTAATTTGTTGAATACCAAAATGTAAAATTTCTATTTCAAATCACTTTTTCAAATAAAACCGATTTAGCAAACCGTCACTTCCATACTTTTCCTGTGTGTCCATGCAGTACCACTGCCTGATCCAAAAACCCTTCAACAGCTGAGGATTTCCATCATGCCTCGGAGTACCTGTAACGAGACATATCCTCAGATAGCCCGTAATACACTTTGTGGTGCCAACAGGAAGGGAAGGGATGCCTGCAAAGTGAGTTTTATTTTATATGAGTTTTTTAAACTCTTTTTTTGCATTTAATTGAATAGATGATTATACCTTTGAAAACACTTGATTTATCACACATGAAGTACTTTAGTTTCACTCAACTGAAGTCACTTGACAGCTGTAGTTACTAGTTACTTTTTAGTGTATAATTGAATCTGCTGTGTTTTAAATGAGACCTAAACAGGAACAAAAAGGCCACACTAATCAGTGTTGTGTGTTTCATTTCCACAGGGAAACTATGGTGGTCCCCTGGTGTGTCGTAAAAGGGAGAAATTTGTGCAGGTGGGAATCATGAGTCATGGGAGTCCTGGCAGTTGTGGCCTCGCCAACCATCCTAGCGTCTATACCGAGGTTGCAAAGTATCTGACCTTCATAAATGATTACGTCCACTTGTCTGAGAAACCTTCAGCTTTCCTGTATTGCAAAGTCACTGCCTGTTAATGGAAGCTTACCCTGATTCAGTTGCCAGACTTCATTGCATTAAAGCATTACTTTTAGGTCCTTTTTGTAATTTGATGAATTCCTGTTCATGCTTTAATAAAAGACACTGATGACACCTGCACATCCATAGCAACACCTTCATCAGGTACAGAGTTTCATTACTTGTGTGCTAATGTTTTGGTCTAATTTGTGGCATTTTAATAAGTCTATACAGTAACTTCACCTCAACCAGTGAAACCAGCAAAAATTGTACTGACTTGACATGTAAATATATATATATGTATGTATTATTGTGTAAAGTCTTGACCAGGCCTTACTTTCTTCATGTTTTGCTTCCAAGTAACCTAACTTTCTTGTCATTTTTTAAACTCTCTCGGCTTTCTGAAGATATTTTAAGGTTTTTCTTGAACACTGGCTTCTTTTTCACTCATTTTCAGTCCAGGCCTTATACCTGAACAGTTTTAGAGGCAAGTTTTGTTTGTTAAGCCTTCTGACACTGACCAATGATTCATTTCAAAAAGGCAACCAAACTAAAGTGACATGTATACTTTTGACCCTGCCTCTGGTAGCTCATTCCCCAGACTGACCAGTTTTGTAGGTTTTGTTGTCGTAACAAAAACAGAAGTGTCCATAGTAGAAGGAAAAACACATTCATTTATTGTTTATTGCTTAATTACTTTGTGTAATATGAATGTCCATAAATATGTTTTTTATCAGTAGGAAAAGGTGTAAAACTTATAAATATACAGTTAAAGGTGCAAACTGTATTCTTGTGCTTGTTTGTGGTGAGCAGCAGATCAAGCAAGGTAGGTATTATAAATGGCTTCAAGTGCAAATTCAGACACTCACATTAGGCAGATTAGACACACATATTTGTGTGTACACACTTTGAGCACAGCAGCCACAAATACTGATGTTCAAATCTATTGTTTGTAGTGAGGAGCCAGTCAGAGAAAGTTGCAGGTCAAGCTCCTCTACCTTGTCAAAAAAAGGGAGCAGACTCTGATGCTGATTTGTATTTTATTCTCATTTCTCACCTGCAGAACACTGAGAATCCACACTCTCCTGATCTTCACACAGTGCAGAGAGGATCGAGAGAGCAGTACACCAAGCTGGTACAGAGTCTGATACCTGAGGATGCAAACAAGAAACAAGTAAAGCTGCACACCCCAAACAATCTGCATGAAGTCATTCATACTGAATACTCTCTGTAATGGATCACTGACCAGCGATACTGAGCTGCATGGGTCAGGAAAATATTGTGGAAGAACAGGAGTTCCATCTTACAGAGAGGGAAAAAATATTCCTGGTTCAATATTCTCACAACATCACACAAAATCAGAGCCAAGTTTCACTAACAGCATGCAGTGAGCTGAGTGTGCTGCTAGAGGGCATCAGAGGACTCACCAAACCCTGGTTGATGAAATACTCGGTTAAGTAGACCACTCCCAGTGGAAGCACAAACCTCCACAAGCCCTGCTCACAGAAATCAAGTTCAGTAACAGTTTGGCTGAACAGTTTCAGATCAAACAAGTAAACGGTGTACTTACTCTGATAACAAACAGTCTCTCTCTGAAACTGAGAGGCCCAGTGGGTTGGTCCTCTGCTACATTGAAGAGGAAGAGAACATTATTTCCCAATAAGCAACAGAACTTTAAAACGACAATTCATTCACATAAACTGTGAAGTTCCACAGCAGGAGATGAAGTCAGCAGCCTCATGTTCACTGTCTTTGTTAAGTGTTAACAAACAGTTTGCAAAAAGAAAGCTGTGATAACGTGGTCAGAAATTACAAATCATTGAAACAACGGCTTGTACTTTATGCTGAATGAATTTCTGGGTACTAAATGATATGTATGCACATAGCAGCCTCTCACTGAGGCCACTGTAAAAGGTGACAACTATACAAACTTTTGAGGACGAATAAGAACCAATTGCCAATACACGGAGCATGACGTCCGAGCGGCATTGAGGAGAGTGAACACAAGGAAAGCGGCGGGGCCAGGCGGCATCACCGGCCGTCTGCTGCGCTGCTGTGCTGACCAGCTAGCAGGTGTGTTGACTTACATGTTCAACGAGTCCCTGGCGAAGTCTGTGGTCCCCACATGCTTCAAAAGATCCACCATCATCCCTGTGCCCAAGAACAGCAAACCCTCATCCCTGAACGATTACCGGCCAGTTGCACTGACCTCGGTAGTAATGAAGGTGTTTGAGAGGCTGCTGAAGAACATCATCTCCTCCTCCATCCCAGACACCACAGATCCGCTGCAGTTCACCTACAGATCCAACAGATCCACAGAGGATGCCATCGCCCACGTCCTACACACCACTCTCAGCCACGTGGACAAGAAACAGGGTAACTATGTGCGAATGCTGTTTGTTGATTACAGTTCAGCGTTTAACACAATAGTGCCCTGCAGACTGTTCACAAAGCTCAGGGATCTGGGACTTAACAGCCGTCTGTGTGCATGGGTGTTGGACTTCCTCACTGGCAGAACTCAGGTGGTGAGGGTGGGCAGGTGCTTCTCCAACAGCATCACCATCAACACAGGAGCACCTCAGGGATGTGTCCTCTCGCCACTGCTCTACTCCCTCTACACTTCAGACTGTGTGGCCACCCATGGCTCCAACACCATTGTGAAGTTTGCTGACGACACAGTGGTGTTGGGTGCCATCTCCAACAACGATGAGGCGGCCTACATGGATGAAGTGAAGAATCTGGCATTGTGGTGCCAGGACAACCACCTCCAGCTGAACGTCAGCAAGACCAAGGAGCTGGTGGTGGACTTCAGAAGGGGTCAGCACAGAGACTACAAGCCCATCATCATCATCAATGGAGCTCCAGTGGAGAGGGTGCAGTCCTTCAAGTATCTTGGTGTCCACATCTCCTCAGACCTGACATGGGCTGCCCACATTCAGGTCCAGACCAAAAAGGCTAGGCAGCGCCTGTATCACCTACGACAACTGAGGAAGTTCAGGGTCTCTCCAAAGATCCTCAGGATTTTCTATACAGGCGCTGTGGAGAGCATCCTCACACAGAACATGACATCGTGGTTTGGGAACAGCTGTGTGAAGGACCAAAAAGCTCTCCAGAGAGTGATCCGTACAGCAGAACGCTGCTGCAGGATTGCTCTCCCCCCGCTTCAGGACACCTACACCAGGAGATGCCGGACTAGAGCAGCGCAGATACTGAAGGACCCGTCCCATCCTGGCAACAAACTGTTCCAACTTCTGCAATCTGGTAGAAGGTTCCGCATCTTCCGGGCAAGGACAGAGAGACTCAAGAGGAGCTTCTATCCCCAAGCCATCCGTGCCCTAAACACACACACCCGCCCTCTCACATCATCTATAATTGACTGAGTCAGGACTCTTCCAGACACTAAACCAAGGCACAATGTACATTTCAATTCCTTTAATTTTAAATATGTTTATATTGTCTATCCTGTAAAATAGTCAGATGTCTATTCTTATTAATGTACAGAATTCACCTGCTTCACTGTGTGTTATACTTTTATAACTGTGCATGTGACAAATAAAGAACCTTGAACCTTGAACTGAGTATTATTATCAGTCACATGAGCGACTCCGGCTACAATTTGGCCTCATCAGAATCAGAATCAGAATCAGAATCAGAATCAGAATACTTTATTAATCCATGGATAAATGTAAAGCTGCTAGAATGTGCCAGAGCAACGCACTGCTACTTTCTTCTGTCCTGACGAAAAAGAAGATTTGGTATCAGCTTTCAATCACATGACAGAGCCAAGAAAGAATCTGAATGGTCAAAACTGTCAATTGTCAAACTATGTAGAGCCAGATCTACTAAAGAGGCCCAGCGTCAGCTGAGCAACCCAAAAGCCTGGACAGTGATTCCACATATGGTTTTATTGTGTATATATTTCCCTTTTAGAGCACAACATTATGAGAGGAGACAATTTAAATGAGTCACTCAGCCACGAGATACTTATGTTAGCAGATTGCATCAAATTTAACACTGAAATAATTCTGTCCTGATGAGGTCGTGACAGCTGCGAGATGCATCAGTTTATCTGGAACGAGAGAGGGAGATGTTATCATGACGAGTACGAGTGCAGCTCGAAGCCAGGAGAGTAGTGAACGCGCAGTGTAGCTCCTCAGCAACTAAGCCTCATTAATAATACAGATATTTTATTGTAACAGTACTGAAGTGAATTTAGCGTGGAGCAGTGAAAAGACAGAGATACACATTAACATGTGTCTTTTGTTCATCACACAGCTTACACCCACACACCCACAGTCACCTATAACTGAACACACACACATCTAGACAAAAACAAAAAAATGTCCAACTGTACCCTCATACACACAATAATAACATGGACCGAACCACCACTCACAACCACTAGCACTTTATATAGCCACTGTAGAAATTAGCCACATATCTCACTGATCTAAACTGCACTACTGTAAATTCTGTACAGACAATCATTCTGTATGATAACAATTATAGTTCTACAACTGTTTATAACTTGTATAGTTTCATATTACTGTATAGGTCCAGAGCAGGTCCACTGCCGGTTCAGATAGAGGTAGAGGAGGTGGAGGTGGTCAACAAGTACAAGTACTTTGGTCTGTGGGTGGACAACAAACTGGACTGGTCATGCAACACAGAGCACCTGTATAAAAAAGCCCTGAGCCGACTGTACTTCCTCAGGAGGCTGAGGTCTTTTAACATCTGCAGGAAGTTCCTGAGGATGTTTTACCAGTCGGTGGTTGCTGGAGTACTTTTCTATGCTGTGGTATGCTGGGGGAGCAGCACAGCAAAGAAGGACTCATGCAGGCTGGAGAAACTGATCAGGAAGGCTGGCTCTGTGGTCGGCATGAAGCTGGACACTCTGGTGACAGTGGCAGAGAAAAGGACACTAAAAAAGCTGCTGGACATTATGAACAATGCTGGGCATCCTCTGCACACGGCCATTAACAACCAGAAGAGTCTGTTCAGTGACAGGTTGCTTCTCTCAAAGATAAGAACCATCAGACTTAAAAACTCCTTTGTCCCACACGCCATCAAACTGTTTAACTCCTCTCTGGAGGGGAGGGAGGGGAAACAGGAGGACAAAGGAGGGGGGGGGGGGGGGGCAACTAAGCTGTAGTGCCTTTTCACTGTGCAATACTTTTTGTTAATATCCAACGGTGCAATAGACTTCAATACTTGAAATGTGCCATTCCCTTGTATTATTATTCCTATTTATTCTATTTATCCCTTTTGTATTCTCTTTATTTATATATGTCTCTGTATTTATATATGCGTATGGTATTCTGCTCACATTCTGTAACTTCTGTCAGTGCTGTGTTTTTGGAAACCGAATTTCTCGGAGGAACCCACCCGAGGGATTAATAAAGTTTTATCTAATCTAATCTAAAAGCTTGAATATTTATATCCTGTTCATATCCTGTACATAGCTTGTACACTCACTACAGCCTGTACATACTTATAGTTATAGCATATTCATAACATACCTTCATACCGTGTACATTGTAACATACCTATAATAGACCCATTTTTGTAATATATCTATATTATTGCCAAAGCACTTCTGGATGGATGCAAACTGCATTTCATTGCCTTGTACTTGTGAGATGTGCAATGACAATAAAGTTGAATTCTATTCTATTGCACATTGAATTCAGCTTCATACTTGCAAACTCTAAATAACCTCAGCACCGTCTCCCAGTTAACCCTGCTCTCTTAATAAGCTGTCAAATTATTCCAGGAAACAACAGTCTCAGCTTCCAAGACCCCAAATCAAAAAACTGTTAAAACCTGTCATAACACTGCATTTGTTTTGTTGGTGCATTACACGCTCCCTCTTGGAAACAGTTCATTATCCACTTCTCTTAGCCCCGCTCAAGTTTGAACTGAATTGGCTACACAGTTGCTCAAAAATGAGCACATTAGAGTAAATTATCACACCCTTCACACACACTCTTCACTCTGCTGCCTTCTGGCAAAGACGTACTGGAGCATTTGGGCCCTCACTGCCAGACCGTGAAACTGTTTCTTCCCCCAAACGACTACTGAACACTCACACTGGACTGACACACACACACACACACACACACACACACACACACACACACACACACACACACACACACACACACACACACACACACACACACACACACACAAGTACGCACACCTTAATGCATCAAGCTACATTTTGCACAAAGCTCAGAGTTTTTTGCGCAACCAGCTGTCACTGATGCACATTTCTGTTGCACTGTTGTGTCTGTATCGTTCTGTTCTGTCTGGTGCTGCAATGTTTTTTGCAGTTTTTGTATACTTGCACTTTATGTAGTCCTGTGTTGATTGTCTGTTACATGTTATATATGTAGCACTATGGTCCTGGAGGAACGTTGTCTCGCTTATTCTTTTTATAGGAATCTGTTGTGGAAAACACAGACACCTTTTATTTACATGTTAAGAACTACCATGCAGTAAGTGAGGGAGAGAGGAACATGCATAGTTTAAATGGAGGCAGTAAGAGAGTGAGGATGAAGCTGCACAGATGACTTTCTGCAAGTGAAACTAATGTTTGATCGTGTAGTCAGTTATAGCTGATTAATATATGTACAATGTCAAAGAGGTCTGTTGTTGTTTAGACTTCAAATAAAATAATAAAATAATAAAGTGAGCCCTGTTGTGCAATTTGCAATTTTAAAATTTGGGCTATAAACCTGCTGACTGACAGATTAATAACATTACTTCTACCTTCTTAGCTGAGGTAAATATAAACTACTGTTGTGCTTTAAATACCTTTTCACTGTTTTCCATCTGAGCGACTCACATCTTCCCCTAAGTCATGACCTCCTTTTATCAATTTCAATAAAGATGTAGAATAGTGCGTTTCCTCTCACCATGTCAAACAGAAACTGACACGTGTTGATGACCATCTGATTAGATAACAGCAAAGCAACGCTCTGGGATCTTTCAGGCGTGTCTATTGGGCAACAGTGTAAAGTCATCATTGTAAGAAAACGTGAGTGTCTGTGGACAAACTTCAAATGTAAATGATTTTATATCTTCATCATATTTGTTGCATCTGCCTTTTTGTGCAAATTATTGCTTAAAATGTTAAAATTCATGTATTCTTATGGAAAAACAAAACTGGTGTCATGGAGGACTCAAACACTTACAGGAACTCATGTGTTCGTGTTCAGTTAGTAGATATATCAAACAATGAAACAGAGTTTGTCTTTACAGGATTTGGTTGCTGAACTTTATTTAAATTTCAGTTTATTGCTGATTTCATGCTACACCCTTCTAATGTGACATTTACCTGTGGTGGAGCTCTCGGGCTCCTCCTCGTCTGAACTGTCCAGAAGTTGCTGTCTGTCCTCAGAGACCAAAGCTGCATACTCAGTCTCCTTGGTCCTCCACTGAGGTAATGAAGGTGGACAAACCAGCAGGAGGAAATAGCTGGTAAAATTGTTGGGATGAAGAAGACGACAAATCATTTTGTAAGTTTCAGCTTCATTTATACGCAGTTTACAGGGAAAAAGTCTCAACAGGAAATACAAACTACATCCTGTCAATGTCTCATTTGACTGAAGTGAACTGGAGTCAACTGAACTCAATTAAAGTGACTATTTGGCCACCACTTCACCTCCACAGATGAAAGCATTGGGCTACCTACACCTTAGACCTACAGAAGCTTAATTCAAAATTGGACCCTTGTTAAGTCTCACTGTGGCATGCAAAACTCTAAAAATGATGAATGGACTAACTGTCTGAGCTTGGAGGCCAGCTTGGATGAGCCCTGAGTAAAGGAGGGCTCCAATAAGACCAGCAGCACCAGTGCCTGAGCCCCAGCCTTCTAGTACACTCCTGGAGCAGACAGAAAACCACCTTTAATGTTCCAGAGTAAAAATAAAAACACAGTTGGAAGACCATTCACAGCTTCTTAAACTGATTTGTGACCAGGACTTTATCTGCTGTGAGTCTAAGCTGTAAGCAGGATTACTGTTAGAAGGAAATTTGGCTGATTTTCTTGAAGGTACTATTAAAAAGCTCTGTCACAGCTGGCTGCCGGCAGAGCCCGCGGGCACGCCACTGCAACCCCCTCTGGCCTCTGCTCCGTAGCTGCTGGGTGACCTCTCGTTTGGGGTTCTACTCAGCTCTTCCCAGGAGGGTGGCACGGTTCCCCTCCCCCTTTGGTGGTCCTCCTCGGGTCCTTGTACTCTGGGGCCTCTGGATATCTGGGGCCTGGATCTCTTCCATACCTGCTTGATCCACACAGGTATGCACACAAGTGTACACACGGGTATTCACAGACGCGGACTACAGCTTTCTTGGCTGCTGTATCTACTTAGTATCTACTGTTATCTACTGCTAGCTAGTTTATTGTGATGGTGCTGTTTTTTATTGTTTTACTGTTTTTTTTTCTCCATACAGGTGATCCAGGTGTTTTGTTTGTTTTTCTTTCTTTCTTCCCCCCTTTCTCACCGTCTCTTCTCCCCTTTGGTTTTCTTTCTCTCCCTCTCTTTCTTTCATTCTTTCTCCCTGTCCTATCCCCCAGTCATGTCTGTCACGTTTGTAGCAACAGAAAATAAATTCATAATTATAATAAAGGTCAATCAAATGGACCAATATGGCAAGGCCATGATGCTCCACTTGGTAAAATAAATCCGCTTGGCATCTTTCTTGGCCTTAAGACAACAATTCTGATGGCTAAAGATCCAAGCGGGACAAAAGAAAAAAAAAAAACCTGATTGAAATAATGGGCTGAAACTGGATCGTTGTGGTCGGTTGCAATTACAACCGAATGCTTTCTGCAGAAAAAAAAGAAAAAAGAAAAGAAAAAAAGCTCTGTCACTGTGGATCTTGATATTTAGAGTCAAGCGCCCAAACGACCTAACTTAATGGAAAACGTCTGATATCAAGAATATCAGATTGATAACTCCATAACTTTTTTTTGCAACCCTGTAGCAGTCCATCTGTTCTCTGCTAGGCGTCATCACAGCCAGTTACTGAGGCCAGCTAAATTTGTGCTGCTGATGTCTTTAAATTATCTGAAAGGTCATATAACCTACTCTGTGGTGGAGAAAAATCTGCTGGTTTGTGTTTTTTGGTTTTTTTTAGTGTGTAATTTATTAATGAGCAGGTGTGTGTGTCTGTGTGCACAAGTCATGGAGACAGCACTCCAACCTCTGCTTGCTTCTGGCTCTATAAAACACTATGATGCTCCAGAAACAAATGGGTGACATCAGGGAGAAAATGATGAATGGAAATTTGTGTAAAATTCATGCAAATTTTTTCATCATGCAGGAACTTAAAGATTGTGAAGAAAGTAGAATTTCAAAAGTGCAAACTTTACCCTACACTTTGTCACAGACCCAAGTCATTTAATCTGGACAAGCTCTGTTTGAATCTTCAATAAGAGAGCAGCAACTGAATCAGAATCGTGTTTATTGCCCATGTATATGTGCAAACACATACAAGCAATTTGGTTCCGGTAGATGGTGACTCCCAAGCACTGCAATGTAAATCACAACAATATGTAAACAACACAATAGACACACAAATTCAAAATTGGCAAAAAGAATGAGTGAAGAGTGTTTACCTGCTGAAATATACTGTTAGAGAGAGGAAGGACAACTCTCCCAGTCCTGAGCTGATACTGGCAAAGATCACTCCTGCAAACACAGCAACAGAGAACGTGATCAGAGAGAGCAAAGAGGAAGAATTTATTCTTTTGTTTGAAGAACAAACTTCAATAAAAAGAGCTCATTTACAGGACCTTTGTGGGCAGTCACAATGGTTGCATTTTAGTTACTGGTGAACTGAATCGAATTTAGTTGCTCTTTACTGACTTATTTTATTCACATAGAGGTCTGCTTGATTCTAACAGTAATGTCTGAAATAGCGTTGGCTATTAAAATACAGCATTTCTAATGCTACTGCGAATGATATTTTGACACAGTCCACAGAAAACACTGAACTCTCTCAGTTGCAGAGAGTGAGCACAGATCTAAATTACTATTTGTGCAAGCATTCACCTTTACCTACTGATACAAATATCAATGCTTAATTCGCCCCTCTTTGTGATGTAAAATATCATTTCCAGACTCACCTCTCCACTGTGTTATAAAATATTTCACTAGCTGGGCCCTTTACAGCCTATCAGGACATTTCTAGCAAGCAGGGGCCATCTTTGCATCTGGTATCCAGCTCTTCCAGTAGATCTGTGGTGCCAGTATCACTACTGCTTTAAATTAAATGTAAAATGCCAGTTTGGCCCCATATCAGCAAAAAGTCCACTCATCTTTAAAGGTTTACATGCATACACAGCCAGCAGGATTACTATAAAAACACTAGTACTAGTATCTACGGTGGCAGCCTTTAGTTTGGGGCTGGTATGTTTGGTGCCTTGGATCACCTGCTGCATTACCTTTAGACTCAGCATTTCCTGAAAGCACTCCCTCATCCACTCTTTCACTGGTACTTTTCCAATCGACAAAATGTTGGTCATCTTCAATTTGTGATTCCAGCAGAGTACTTTGTGGAGTCATTCCAAGTTAAATACAAACTAGTACACAGAAAAAGAGCAGGACAAACAGGGTCATTAAAATGGCTCCATAGCTCATCATGGGACATGCCGAAAATTCATCGAAGCATTATCGCTGTCCCGTAACCGACTGCTGATTCATATTAAACTGCCTACTTCTCATAAATTCTTTGATATGTGTATTTGACAGAAGCGTGAACTGGTACGATAAATGATTATTTATAGCAGCAGTAAAGCTCTATCAAGCTTCTGTGGAACAACCACAGATGCTCACAGTAGATAAGAAGAAATTAAACCGAAGAAAATAACTCAAAGTTTTATCTAATCCACCTTCTAAAAGCTCATCAGAGCCATATCAGACACCCTTAATGATAAAAGATCTGATCTGAATTATTAACAGGTTGCTTTACCGAGAATACTCATCCACACAGCTGAGGAGAAGGACACCAGGAGGAAACTCGTTGCTGCCATGATGGCACAGAACAACACTCGAATGCTGGGATAAAAGAACAGGAATTAACCAGGAAAGCTGGAAAGCACCATGACAGCGATGTTTTTATGCAGACAGCAAGAAGAACTCAGTCTGTTAACAACTGACTTCCTGACTATATCACACACAAAACATATAAAGTCCAATTTTTCTTTTCTTTTTCAGCTCTGATTAGTCAGCCGGGGCCACTGAAACCAGGCACAGCCATTAACCAAGTAGGTTTGTTTATTGCTCCAATTTCATATGTTTGGTCACTGCTAAGCTCTCATTCATAAATTTAACATACATGAAAACATTAAAGCCAGACGAAAACAAATGGAGATCATTATTGCCAAAAGACATCACAGCAGCTCAGCAGCAGTACAAAAAGAGCGCCAAAGGTGGGATTGAGTGGAAATAATATGCAAATAAAACAAAGTTCTTGTTGTTTTCTTCTTCTGTCTCTTTTTTTAAACCAAACTCAAACCTCATGTTGCCAGTGGGGCTAAAATCCTGACACCTGATACAAACACACTACTGTAAAACAGGAAGGACGTCACAGTTTTTGTCATTTGCAAGTTTGTCAAAGAAACAACTATTTGTTTATTATCAGTGCAGTGAAATCAGATCGTACCAATAATGTGAGTGATGATTGTTAGTTCCTGTAAAAGCACAGCAAGTGGAAACAAAGAACAGCAATCAAAGTAATAATTACCCATAAGGCATTTTGTGGATCACAAAGGGAGCGAACAGTTTGATGAAGAGTGTTGGTAGGATGTCAGCTAACAGCACAGCCTGCCAAGAAAAATGTAACAACTGAACATCTGTGGACACAAATGATACAGCTTGTAGTTTCTGCCACACCATCCATCCTTATGCCCTCCTTCACTACCATCCATCAATCTCCTCTGAGGTCTTCCTCCTTCCTCTTTTCCACTCATAAAAGCTGAGAAGTTCACTTAACCCTAAACATAGAACGACTTTGAAACGTGACCACTGCCAAACTACACTGCTCAAAAAATAAAGGGAACACTTGAGTCACACATCAGATCTCAATGAATGAGATTTTTAATTTGAGAATCTGAACTGGTAAAGTACATCATGCAGTTTATTGTGGAAAAATAAGATGTAACGATGGAAATGGAATCAGAGGAAACCAAAGACATCCTCTGCCTGGAACATGATGAGTATATGAGCTCTGGCAGCGCTCCTCATCACATGACAGTCCTGCTGCAGGGTTAGAGCTGTGCACTCTGAATAGACTGCAGGTACCTTCTCTTACTATGAGCAGTGACATAGAAATAGTTGTTGTTACTCCTCCAGTGCACCTTATGCATCTTTCATTTGCACCTAAGCAGGTGAAATGCATTCACAACAGTTTCTGTTTCCTGATTGGACAGATCAACATCTCTGAAGACTTTGTGCCAGAATCCAGTGATCAAGTATTCCTTTCATTTATTTGAGCAGTGCATATTTAAATACACATTTGTTCTCTTACAGACGCCGTTTCATTTCGTGACTCTTGTTTCTCGAGAATGTCATGTGCGGCGCTCAGCATCACCACGTAAGCAAAGTTGTTGCACAAACCGAGGAGCCTGTATAGATGTGGAAAGATAAAAACGAGATACGGAGATGCATCAAAAAATAACAACTTAATCAGCGGCTGCAAAATTTCTCTCAACATAAAACCCCCCAAAATATCGTGCACTCAGTACCGTGCACTTTCAAAACTTTTGCATTACCAAGCATTTATCAGCTACTCACATTCACTCACATGAATAAGACTTTCACAGTCTTTGTGCTTTCCATGTCGTTAACCTTTGTTTTCAAGCTTCTTAAAAGTCTTCCTTTTCCTTCTTCCTCCTGTCCATCCTTTCAGTTTAGTTCCTCATTATTTTCTAGCTTTGTGTATTTTTCCCTCCCTCCTTTGTTCTTTGCTTGTTTTCCAGTAGCAGCTAAAGTGCCTTTTCATTTCACTACCTGCTATGCCACCTTGGGCTTTCCATCTGTGCTTCAGTTTACTTACTAACGTGAATTATCAGTGTGACAGAATTCAATGACAACTTTTCTTTTGTGACTTATTTGTGGCTTTTTGTTATTCCTAGAAGGTTGAATGGCAATAAAGTAAAGCGAGAGATTGAGGGATATGCAGCAAATGGCAAACACAACAGAACTTAGGTCTCTGCAATGAGTACACAGGTCTCAATAGTTGGAGCACGAGTACTCTGTCCTTGCCCTTTCCTCTTCCTTCCTTTCCTCTCCATTTTCCCTTCGCTCCCTTTCAGTCGTACATGCTCAAGACCTTTACTTAGACTTAGAGTTTTTTATTGTCATTGTGCAGTTTCTTGCACAGTGAAATTGGGTAGCTGGACCACAAAGGTGCAAAGGTAAGAAGAGAAAACAATATACAACAAGGGGAAAACAAATAAATAATTAAAATAAAATAAAAAGCATATATGGATACATATATGTGAGTGAAACTATATACATGGAGTATGCGTAAGAACCATTGTGGAAGGGCTAAGGTCATTTAGGGTGGAGATGGAAATTCTACTGAGACCACACCTTTTATGCCTTACACTTTAACTCCACCACCCCCCACTTTTAGATAATTTAAGTGGAAATAAACACAGCAGTAGCAGGTAACTTTTCAAGCACAATGTGTCACACTAACAGGTCTGCAGTGCAGATAAATCAAATAAAAGAGTTAAACTCTTTCATCAAAGATGGCATTCGATTGTTCAAAATATATATTTTTGTCACGTTGCCAGAATATTCAACCAAAGTCTTCAATTATTTTTCCACTGCATGTTAAAAACACATGTACATTTTTTTAGGTGTGGTTTGAGATGTAAAGGGCGGGACTAATGATAGTCATCTCTCCAGCAGTGCATATAAAGCTGCACTTGTTCCCCCCTCACCACACAGAGGTACTGCTACACTGTTCTTCATCACGGCCATGGCTTTCTGCAAACTTCTGCTAACTGTGTTGGTACTGCTGCACAACAGTGGTGGTGAGAGAGAAAAATGCTGAACCTTAATTTCCCAACTCCAGAGCCCAGATTTCAGAGTGCAGCCTCGATAGACTGATGCTCTAATGTTTATCATCCATTCTGAGCAAAATAGCAAACAGCTCTTACTTTGATGGGATTTAATTTTCTTAGATGCCTCAAACTTACATCCAGCATTTTGTTTGTGTTTTTCAGGTCTACTGGGAAATGAAGTGAGGAGCTCCATCATTGGTGCAGAGGATGCCAAAAAGGAAAGTTGGCCATGGATGGTTCACCTCAACATGACATCTAAAGATTCGAAAATGGTGAAATGGGGCTGCGGCGGCACCGTCGTTGCAAAGCAGTGGGTGCTGACTTCTGCACAGTGCGTGGCTAAGTAAGTCTGTGTGTGTTTGCAGAAACGTGTCTCATTATTTTTATGAACATCCTCCAGAGCAGTCATAACAAAAAAGCTTCACACTGCATGTGAGTATTTTGGGGGAATAATTACTCATAGGGACCTTCACTGTTGGCCAATAAAGACAAAATCATTTCAGGACACTTTCTGACAAGTGTCCTGAAATGGTCTGACAAGTTAGGTGAGTGGGCCTAACTTGTCAGACCTGGAGGCCTCAGTCAGTATTTAAATACACCATATGCACATTTCAGCACCTTAAGCTGTGTTTTTAGTGAGTAGCTGCATATTTACACACCCAGCAGACACCGCATCAAGTCCAAACTAATGTAATGTTTACTCCACTGCAGCTCCTTTTCTTTTAATTCTTGCCAACTATGAAAAAACATGCGCAGCCCTTTAAACTGCTGAATGCACCAGTGTCCACAAAACCCATGTGTAGTGTTGTTTTGTTGAAGGCTTGGTCATTCCAAAATACATGAGACTTAATGTGTGTGTTTCTCTTGTCATGCAGTTATGATCATCTTCGATCGTTCGTTGTTGTCGGCGCATATCAGCTGCAAAAGGCGGCTCACCGTTACATGGGTATAGCCAATATTGTTCCATACCGAGACCTGGGCAACAGCAACTACGAAAATGACATTGCTCTGATCAAGCTGAAGAAAGCGATTACATTTTCAAAAGATGTTGCACCAGTGGCTCTGCCTGACAAGGATGACACCTTTGGTCCATCATCTGAGTGCTGGATCACTGGCTGGGGGGAAGTGGGAAATGGTGGTAAGTTAAGCACAGGAAGTAGGCTTTAAAATGTTCACGCTGTAAAAGGCAGGCTCACAGATCCATTGTAAATTGCCATACTGTCACCAGTAAACTGTATTTAATTGTGTATAAACATAGCCTACGTCCATACTTTGCATAGTAAGGTACTTCACAGATAAGAAACATCACCTTTCTGTCACTTCCATACTTTTCCTGTGTGTCCACAGTTCCACTGAAAGCTCCAGAAACACTTCAGCAGCTCAAGATTTCCATCATCTCTCAGAGTACCTGTAAGGAGAGGCTTCCTCAGATAGCCTCTAATACACTATGCACAAATGACAGCAAGGGAAGGGGTGCCTGCAAAGTGAGTTTTTCCCTTTTTTTAGTCTTTTGCATTTAATTAAATGGATTATTACCACTTTGAAATAAACAAACACTTTTTGATTTATCACACATGAAGTACTTTACTTTCACTCAGCTGAATTGACAGAAACTAGTAGTTACTCGTTACTTTGGAATTTATTGTTGAATCTAAGTCTAAGTTGTGTGTTTTGCTTCCACAGGGAGACTATGGTGGTCCACTGGTGTGCCGTAAAGGGGGGAAATTAGTTCAGGTGGGAGTCATGAGTTCTGGTGGTTGTGGCCCCAAGGACGGCCCTGGCGTCTGTACTGAGGTTGCAAAGTATCTGACCTTCATAAACGACTACATCCACCGTCCTGGGAAAGCTCCAGCTGAGATGTGAACTCCTCAGAAACCGACACTGCCCGCTGTACTCATCTCATAAGCTGTCTTACTTTTAGCTTCTTTCCTGTAAAGCACTGTCACTCCATGGTAATGGTAGCTGACTGTGGCTCAGTTAACAGATTTCTTTGCATTAAAGCTTTAAAGCATCACTTTAGTGTCTCTTTGTGATTTGAAGAATTCCTGTTCACATGTTTCAAAAAAGGCACTGATGACACCCCCACGTCCATAGCAACGCCTTCCTTGGATACATAGTTATATGTGTGCAAATTTTTCAATCTGATTTTTAGCATTTTTACAAGTCTATATTATATACTGGGCCGGTTCTAGACAGGCATACATGAGGGGGCAGAGAGAAATGTAAAGACAAGACAACACTCTTTGCAGTCGTCTTTTCTTGCATCATTTCTCCTTGTGTCCTTTCATCTCCTCCTTCTCCGTCACCTCATTCACCTGATTCATTTCTGTGTTGTAACTACTCTGCAGTGACTAAATGTCATAACAACAGTTTGTTAATTGGATAAAATCAACGGTTATCTTTTCTTTCTTTCTTCTACTTTAGTAAATGTCCAGGTGAACAAAGGTGCTCCCTCTTCAGGAGACAAAGTGTACATATCACTTATCTTTGACAGCTTGCAGATGGTATAAAACTTTCTTTTTACAATGACAGACTTTTACCGCTTTGTTCTCACTTTTATTTATTTTGTTTTATTAAATACCTTTTAACTTTTCAGAATTTACACTCAAACCCAACCCATAATAGCCACACAGTGCACTTTGCAAATCCAACCAGCAGACTTGGGTGGGCGGGATCTAGTCTATGGTCTGCATGTTTGACACCCCTTAAATATTACATCATAGAAAGTCTCATTTTTGACACATTTGAAAGAGAGTCTTTCCAAATTTCGTTCACAATTTGACCACCTTGATTTGACCACTAGATGGCACTCTGCGCTCAAAAATATTTATAGTGTATATCCAACAACAGGAACAGAATAAACTGATGCGGTCAGAGGCACGTCATTCTTTTGACTAATTCTCATATTAACATGTAAAAAATAAAATAAAATACAGTATGCAGTATGGAACAATAACTAAAACAGATGTGTTCAATATTAATTTTGTGTTATTTATAACACAAAAGGTGTGTAGTCTAAGGAGCTTGAAAAGAAAAGCGTCTGGGCTTCTTTAGGTTGCTTGAAGATGGTTCACCTCTCATCTGAGAAGCTTCAGTTCTAAGGTCAAATGGTGGAGAGTCCCAGATATAAACCTAGTGGGAGTGACCCCCCACAGAGGGACAAAAGGACCCACTGATGATCCTCTACCTAATCACATGAGCCAACGTTTAAAACTGGGTGTGGGTCCCAATCAGCCAGGGTTTCGGGTGAGCTCACTGTGAAACCTGGCCCCACCCTATCATGTGATTTCCTGAGGTCAGATGGCCCAGGATGTGAGTGGGCGTTAAGGCGTCTGGGAAGGGATCTCAAAACTGGATTATAGATGGAAGAGAGTTGGTGTTGTAAACCCCCGCCTCTGTTCAAAGATGGTCGCTCACAGTGGACATAGATGGCTTCTTTCACTCCTCTTTCAAACCATCTGTCCTCTCTGTCCAAAATGTGAACATTGGCATCCTCGAAAGAGTGACCTTTGACCTTTAGATGCAGATGGACTGCTGAGTCTTGTCCTGTGGAGGTGGCTCTTCTGTGTTGTGCCATGCGCTTGTGAAGTGGCTGTTTGGTCTCTCCAATGTAGAGGTCTGAGCATTCCTCGCTGCACTGTACAGCATACACCACATTGTTAAGTCTGTGTTTTGGAGTTTTGTCTTTCGGGTGAACCAGTTTTTGTCTGAGCGTGTTGCTGGGTCTGAAATACACTGGGATGTCATGCTTGGAGAAAACTCTCCTGAGTTTCTCTGATACACCGGCTACATAGGGGATGACAATGTTGTTGCGTCTGTCCTCCCTCGCTGGTGTCTGGTCTTCTTTTCTGTGCCTCTTTGCTGACTTTAAGAACGCCCATTTAGGATAGCCGCACGTTTTGAGTGCTTCCTTTACATGTGTGTGTTCCTTCTTTTTCCCTTCAGGCTTAGAGGGAACATGGTGTAGGGTCCTGATTACTCCAAGTCTGTGTTCCAGAGGGTGATGGGAGTCAAAAAGGAGGTACTATTTGTGGGGAAACTCCCACTGGGTTTAAATCTGGGACTCTCCACCATTTGACCTTAGAACTGAAGAAGCTTCTCGGATGAGAGGTGAAACGTCTTCAAGCAACTCAAAGTTCAGACGCTTTTCTTTCCAAGCTCCTTCGACCCCGCATGCTACAAACTTTACTCGAGTCATTTAGACAGCCGTTAGCACATGATTCTCCTTATGGGGACCTGATATGTTTAATATGCTGCTGAGAATATAGCCCAGAAGAAGCGTATAGTATAGCTTTTATTTTGGAAAGAGCCATTTCTCTGTAATAAACTCTCTTTTCCAAAGATGAGTGATTTCTCGATCAGATAGATTTTTTTATTATTATTTTGTTGTTTCAGCAACATTAAATTTAAAAACTGTACTTTTGAGTTAAAATATATATTTCTAATTTTAATAAATGACAAATTAAAAAGGCATGAACTTTTTTTGTATCGAAAAAATATCGAACTGTGACACCAAAGTATCGAACCGAACCGTGAATTTTGTGTATCGTTGCACCCTTAGTATTAATGTTTATTTTTATAAACACAATTTATGTTAGCATAGATGACGCACCTTGCTTTAAAATACTGCATTGTACCAGCTGCAAAGGCTATAAGAAAAACCAATATGAAAAGCAGGAAATAAAATCGACAGGTTTACCAATTTGTCATAAATAAAAAAAAATTTAAAAATAAGAAAAAACGTAAACAGGAAGCTACTGGAGCCTGCAACCAAAATTCATGTTTTTTTTTAAATTGGATCTAAAATAGCTCATAACAGTAAATACTTTCCAGCTATTTTAGGGCATAAGTAATAAAAAAAATATTGGAATTAGTTAAAGCATTTTTGGGCTTGCTTAGGTGGTCCTGTTAGTAAACAAGCTAGTTACCAAGGAGACAAAGACATCAATGCCACCCAAACAGCAACCTGAAAACGTGAAGCAAAAACTGCAGTTCCTGGATTCGCCACTTGAGGCTGTCAGTCACCAAACACTTTGCTAAAATGCTTTACAATATTAAAAGTGCATTTACTGTCTGCTGTAAAAATGGTTTGGACCTTTGTTGTAGTGTCAATAGATTTTTTCTCTGAATCTGAACACCTCTAAGACTTAACATTAGGGACTTTACCACAATGTTGAACAGGAGTCCTGTTAATCCGAGTTACCTGGATTTAGCATTTTTGTGAGTTTTGCACCTTTTGAAGCATTTTTAAATGGCATTAGTCCAAGAAGTTTGTGCTAAAGGCTGACGAGTGCAATTTATGACTTCTTTACTTTGTCCCTTATTAGCAGGTTTGTGTGAGAGCCATATGCATGTGGATGACGCTTGCTAACCAAACTAAGCAGAGCTAGTTCACAACTTAACTCTTCCACCCAAAAGGACTTTTTAAAAATTACAATGGGAAGAATTAAAATGTATTTTCAAAAATTCAGAGTCCAGAAACCAGAGGGTGATTTCATTATAGCTCCGTCCATTACAGATAAAAATCTATATATTTGTTCATCTGTGTTGCCAAATTTACAGTTGCCCCCAACCTTTGACAGTGTGGGGCCAACTACCACAAAACACACATCCTCTTTGATGTCCATTGTACCTTATTACCCTGTATACACAAGAGCATGTTTTACTCAGCAGCAGAGGGAGCGCTGAATTGTGTCCTTTATGCTCAAGTTCTGGACAGACAGTGATTTCATTCAAAAGGCACACAGTGCACTATGCACTATGGCTAATCTTAATGCAAAATAAAGAAAGTAACCACATTTATGACTTTAATTAAACACATATAGACAGGTAGATGCTGCATCCAGTCATGTCAGAAGAGCTTGCTCAGGCGATACTAAGGCTTCTGACCAGCTCCTGTATGAAACGCCACTTATTTTAAATATATGTCAAACTAAGAAATAAGTAAAGTTCCACTTGTGAGAACTGGTTTTATATTTTACTTCTGACTGAATTAAAATGGATTCTGTCATGTTTGAACAAGAAGATGAACGCTTTAATCAAAGTAATGTATATGAGCCTGAAAATGACACTTATCAGTCCCTATGATGGGTTAGGTAGTCCTAACTTATCAGAATGCTTCAAAGCATTAACGTGACAGACATTAACATGTGTGCTTGAGTTGTACATACAAAATTAAGCACACTAAACATCTTGTACCATAAGTACAGTTGCAGCATTTGAACAATCGAAACTGCTT
Source organism: Rhamphochromis longiceps (assembly GCF_057381845.1). Lineage (NCBI taxonomy): Eukaryota > Metazoa > Chordata > Actinopteri > Cichliformes > Cichlidae > Rhamphochromis > Rhamphochromis longiceps. The sequence goes on from NC_140560.1 coordinate 6,408,033, forward strand.
CAGGATCCTTTTACAGTTCAAGTACTTAGAAACTCTAACTGTGTTCTGCCTCCACAGAGAAATAAGCAAAAGGAGACCGTGCTCTCCCTGAGCTATATATGTATGTATATGTTGGCACAGTGTTCCAGTGAACAGCAGTTGAGCAATGCAGCATCTACATGTGTGTATAACACATCTGCCACCAACAAGTTACTAAATCTTTCCCTGTGAAGACTCACCAACAACTTTGGGCAAAATAATGTCTTTAGAATATCTGTCCTTAAAAAAAATGTAAAAAATAAATAAATTATATTTGAACCACTGCCAGTCCCCCGCCCCGACTGCTTATTCACCTAGAAATCCCTTTTACATAAAAATAAGCTTTTATTTTTTGGTCTGTTGATTGATGACACTTCACCATCAGTCCCAAACAGACTACTTAGCAGTTGTGTACACAGTATGCACCGACTACTGCATGCACTGCTTCCACCCTCCAGTGAGTGTGTGGCTTGTGCACGCAGAGATGGCTGCAGTCCTGCTCATAGTAGCAGCCGAGGCTCCTCCAGTTCCCTTCTTGAATCCTGCAGAGGCTGAGGAATGTGGTCGCTTCTCTCCACCTCTGTTGTGGATCTCTCCGCCTGCTCCTTCTCCTCTGCTTTCCGTTTCTCTGCCTTGGTCTTGAACCTCAGCCCGTGGCCTGTTAAACACAGGAAATAAACACATTTATATCACAGATGAGTCGATCCTTTTCATTTCTTGTTTTTTCTTTTTCTTGATTGTGGATTCACAATCTGGATAATTGCTGTATTGTATTGCTGTGGACTGTGTAACCCAGTCTAACACATTAATGTCCTAACATGTGGCGGTAATAAACTCTGGGAGTCTTTGTGTCAATAAATCAGCAGACAGTGTGATTAGAAATCATATCCACTACACAGGATCAACACACAGCACCTCATGAGTGAGTGAGTGTGTGTACGTACACACTTACTTGGACAGTCTGCCACTTCTTTGTAAGCCTTCTTCTTACAGCAGCCTCGACAAAGGCTGAAGACGCACTTATTTCCCTGCAGAGGAAAGTAAAAGCTCACAGGATTCAGGCTAACGATCAAATAAAAGCAAATTAAGTGGCTTAATCTCAAAAGCGGTGCGAATGGAACAAAACAAAGAATTTCTAACTAAATGTCATGTCTAACCTTTATGAAAATGTGCTTGAGCAACTGACAATTGAATCTAATAGCTCATCTTTTAATCTGTTGTCCAAACTAGAAGGTCAGTGTTTGAATTCTGCTTACCTTTGGGTTACCACATTGTTCACATTTGATGTATTTGGCTGCAGGAAGAAATAAGATGCACATTAGTGACCAGTGACTCACATTTTCAATGAGGAACTTGACAATTTACAAGACCGGTCAAAAGTCTTACAGCACCCCAATTTTTCCAGTTATTTATTGCAATTCAAGTCCAATGAAAAGTTTGAAATGGTACAAAGGTAAATGGTGAACTGCCAGAAGTTTAAAAAAAAAAAAAGAAGGTAAGGTTACACAAAACTGAAAAATATGTACATAATGTACAAAAGGCCTTTTTCAGAGAACACAATATGGGTTAACAATTTAAAGCTGTTCTGCAGCAATGGAGGTTGATCAAGCTGGTGCTACTAATTCCTACAGGTGTTCCAACTTTTCTGGATTACTTACTGTGGCGGGGCGTGGGTGGCGGCGCCACAGCAGGGAAGGCGAATGCACCTGTGCGGCATCACAATCACACCTCGCCAGCTTCAGAGTGGTGTAGGGTCCCGTCATGGGGTTGCTGTCGATGTGTGTGCCTGGCAGCCACAAAGCTGCAGCCCATTGTAAGTGTACAGCAACCGTGTGTGGGAAAAGTGGTTGAATAAAGATGCAACAAAGCATGGTCTGCCGTGGTCATTTACACTTACAACCCCCTCTGTCTGCATAAAAGCAGTGTGGTAACATACACTTGTGAGCATCACCTGAAAGTATTGTACTGCAGAAAATTCTGTGTTGCTACAAAGATGGCGCGAATAGGGGAATTAACAATGGAAGCGAGACAGACCATCAAACACTTAAAAATGTTATTCCTACAGAGAAATTGGAAAGAAGGTCAAGGTGTCAGTGAGCACAGTTTCCTTCAACATCAAAAGGCCTCAGAAACTGTGACAGGAAGAGGCCACAACTGAATCAGAGGACAAGTTTCTGAGAGTTAACCGCCTTGTGTGATCAGCGGCTCACACAACAACAGCTTCAAGCACAGCTTAATAGTGGTATAGAAAGCAAGTCTCAGTCTCAACTGTGAAGAGAAGACTTCGAGCTGCAGGTATGACAGGACGAGTTGCAGCAAGAAAGCCATCGCTAAGACGTCAGAATAAGACAAAGAGGCTTGCCTGGGCCATGAAACCCCACCAGTGGAAGACTGGAAGTCTTGAATTTGAAATCTTCGACATGTAGGATCTTTGTGCACCATCAAGTAGGCGAAAGGATGGTTCCTCAGTGTGGCGCATCAACTGTCAAAGATGGAGGAGGAAGAGGGATGGTCTGGGGCTTTTTTTTACTGGATCCAGGGTCGGCGACTTGTACAGAGTGATGAACTAAAACGGCTGCCACAGCATTCTGCAGTGCCATGCAATACTCTCTGGTTTGTGCCTAGAAAATAGTCGGGGTTCATCCTACGGCAAGATAATGACCATCGAGTCTCCATCGAGCTGGTTTGGGATGAACTGAACAGAAGAGTGAAAGCAAAGCGACCTATGAGTGCCACATTTATGGGACCTTCTGCAACAGATTGGGAAGGACTTTCTGAAGAATATTTGATTTCTATTGTAGAAAGACTCCCACGGGTGTGTTCAGCTGTTATATCTGTCAAAAGTAGATACTTTTGACTCCAATTCCGTATTTGTACAATGCTTTCATTTCAGAGTGCAATGAGACATTAAAATGCATAATTTTCAATTAGAAAAACTGGAAAAATTGGGGTGTTCTAAGACTTTTGACCAGCAGGTTAAGTCGACAGCACAAACTTACGTTTCTGTTCGGGGCAGAAGTTCTTTTTGGGGTTGCGGGATCTCTTCTTCTGCTTGTTTTTAGAGAGTGTGTCAGCTGACTCACAGTCCTCCAGTGCCCTCTTCTGACAAACCGTCTTTTTCAACACTGATGCCTGGCTGTTACCGTTGGTAACCGTCTCTTTTGGCCTGTAACGTGATCATCCATCAGTGAGAAATCTTTTGAGAAGTGTGTTCATGGATCAAAAGATGTGCATTACTTTCTTTTTACTGAAGTAAGTAGAGATGTGTTGTGACTTACACTGGTCTGACATATGGCTGGCAGATCCAGTGGGGGAAAGGAAGTCCGCTTTCTTTATCTTCTGAATCTTTTCCTTTGGCTATCTCCTCCTGAATAGACAGAAAGCCACAGTCAGGAAACTTTCAGTGCCGCAATGTCTCGATGCATGCTCAATCATCCAGGTAAATAAATCCCAAAAGGTACGTCCAGATGAACAGAATCAACCTTTTGGGAGGGTGCCATAACATCACACAAACCCATTGGCTGCATTTCAAACTAAAATATAGCAAAAATGTAAAAAGTCTATGCTAATGAATCTAATAATTTTTTCCTTCTTTTTTTAGAATTACAAAAACTTCCCAACTTGTGGAAAGGACAGTAAACACTTTCTACACTATGACATACAAATCAAAGGTCATGTGACCCTGAACAAGCAGCAACTGAACAAGCTGAAGCTCTAAACCAGGGGTGGGGAACTCCAGGCCTCAAGGGCCGGTGTCCTGCAGGTTTTAGATCTCACCCTGGGTCAACACACCTGAACCAAATAATTAGTTCTTTACTAAGTAGGACCGTGTGACATGACCAAATCTCATATCCTGATATAAGACATTTATCGTCCCGACAACGATATAAACCACAAACATTTTTCCTTTTTTGTAAAGTCTGTGAATCTCGGGCAGCTCAACTTGCGTGAAGTGTTTCCAGCTGGGCGTTGTATACCTGGAGTCGACTGTTTTGACCGATGCATGAAACGATACATTTTTAGACATAAGTTGTAACGTCTGCCATTTTCTTTCTGAGTATTTATTACATGCGGGGAAAAAGCCTGTTCTAATGTTTGAGTTTAAGGGTTATTTTGAGCACCTGACGGCTCTTTTTTGCTTCTCATCCGTAAACTCTCTCCATACTCTTTTACGTGACTCTTGCGTAGGTGGTAGAAGAGGTTTGTCATGTTTGAGTCCATGGTGGAAACCAGTTTGCAGCAAAATTTGCATCGTACAGTTTTCTACTCCGTGTCAGACTTTTCATAACCAAACCATGTCCATGCTACAGAGGCAGCCCCTTGTTTAGGAATAAGGTCCTTGGTTTTTTTTTTTTACTGGTCCTTCTGTTTGTCATCATTTCAGTTTATTGCTAACGACAACGCATAAAAACAGTCGCTTGTCCATCCGTAGTGTGGTTATTTTAATTATAAGAGAAAGAGAGAACGTTAAGAAATTCATATAGCCACTACAGTGACCATCAAAACGATGAAAAAAAATATATATATTGCCGTAAACGGTTTATGTTGCGACACCACGAAACAAACGATAGCGTAAAACGAAACGATAGACGTTTTCGTATCGCCATCTGATATATATCGTTATATCAAACAGTCCTAACTTCAAGACATGTTGAGGAGGTCATTTAGCCATTTAAATCAGCTGTGTTGGATCAAGGACACATGTAAACCTGCAGGACACCGGCCCTCAGGCCTGGAGTTGGACACCCCTGCTCTAAGCAGTTATACATGGTGTCAGTGCCGCTTTCCTTAAAGCTTAAAAAAAATCAACAGACAACATCAGGTTAATATCAGCATTTGACTGAAATATTAGTGTCTGCCTCTAAAAATCGAACTTTCTTGCACCTTGTAGGTGTTAAGGCTGTGATGACATCTTGACCACATGTGAAAACTATAGAGGAAATGGGTCATGGTGAGTTTCTAATGCAACACAAAGTCTACTTGCTACCGAACAATGCACCTCATTATCACATCATTCCACGGATTCTTTGGGAACTGTGTTGCTGAAATGCCTGTAGTACACAGACATGACTGCAGTCTACCCACTACACAGCACAGAACTATATAAAAACATACAATGATTACTTTAATAATGTCCATCTGCTTCTGGTTTCACCTCTGTCGCTATGGTAATGCTGAGCTCTTAGCTACCTCCTCAGTTGTGCATATTTGAAAGGATGTTTCCTGTTTGTACCTGACAGCGAAGCCTCAGCTGTTTGCTAACGTCAGCCAAACCCTCCAGAGTCTTCACCTTGGCCAACTCCTCCCTCAGGTCCTGGTGGATCTGCAGCCTGAACAGACACATACATGCAGCATGCAGGAAAGGTCACATTTTAAAGCAGTACTGCTGAGCTATAGCAGGAAGAAACATTGTGTATGTTTCCTACCCTGTACTAGATCACTCAATGAACAGCGAGCATGAAATATGATCTGGTGCAGTTATGTTTAAACTCAGTAACTGGGTAGACATGACACGCTATCATTTAGTCTATTAGGAACTACTGAGACCTTCCTGGTGTCATGCCCGATGTTAAAATAAGCACAGAGGACAGATGTTCATCTATGCTGGCACCTGAAATGTGTTGTAGGTCATCACAGAGAAAGTTTGATCCACCACAGCTTGTATAGGAAAAGATGGACACTGTGATGTCACTTATTGGCCCTGATGTTTTAAAACACACATAATAGACGAGGGGCGGAGCTCCTAAACCAGACTTTATCGTTTTTTATTACTCCACACTGTGTAAAATTAAAATCATGTTGTATTCAGTAATTTAAACTAATGACTGAGGCAATAAACTCATCAGCAAGTATTTTTTTGAGCTTATAAATCAAAGAAGCCATATTTGACTCTTGGACCAGTAGCATTTCTGGGAAACAGAATCTCCAAGTGCAGGAGGCAAAGAGAGACATACGTGTGATGCCACAGCTTGAAGAGGTGGGCTCGAACATAGGACAGCGTACATGGAGGATACCGCTTCACCACCTCTAGATACTCCTCAGCCATTTCCCACACCGGGGGGCTGCGGCCTTCAAACAGCGCTGGGTTATGGAGGTTCCCCTCTAAGAACAATACAACACAGAAATTGTGGTTGCTATGGTCGTCATCGTCACATCAGGGAAGAAAAGTAATAAATAAAACAAACTCCTGCTCCTGACCTGCACTCATCACTCCCTGCACGCCTGTTTCCTGAATGCAGCGCTCCACATCACTGAGGTGCTGGATGTTGCCGTTAGCAAATACTGGAATATTTACCGCCTGCCTGTAACAAATCACAGAAGTCAATATACAATAATGTTATTTGGCTCATCAGATTTTGCTTTAATATCAAAGCTACTGCATTTAATTATTAGTTAGGAAACATTGGAAACAGGAATCCATCCCACATCAGATACAGAAGACGAGCAGCTCACCGTACAGCCTTTATGTGCTCCCAGCTAGCGATACCTGTCATGGCGCCTTTCTGGTCTTTGGTTCTGCCGTGCACTGTCAGCAGCTGGGAGACACGTCAAGACCCATCAACACAGATTTATTCTAATGCTTCTGGAAACACCATTTAAAGCAAACACACAAATCAACAGTCAGAAATGAAAATAAACTATGCAGCTGTGCGTTACGCTCGTTCAGTGAAGCGTAAAACAAAGATGGCCGAGCCACACCAAACATCAGATTTGCTGAATTTACTCCTCATCACTGCTCCAGTTTAAAAAATGATTTTCTAATGTAACACACTGTTTTCTGTGCATGTAGTTTTCCTTAAAAGCTCTTATTTGTAAAAGGACTTTACATAGAAATGGAACACATACTGGCAAAGTTTGCTTATGGTGACTTTTACAATAGCCCAGCTTCAGCCCGCTCGTCTGTGTCTTTCTATACACTGTACGAAGCTCAACTTAGAAAAATCTTTCCCCCCCCCTTACAACAACAGCTAAAGTAAAAGGACAATTCTGTTTCTGCTACAGACTGGGAAGTGACAAGCCGGAGAGCTGGCAAACTCATTCAAATTACTGCAGAGGTCATACCTGACATCCAGCTTTCTCGAGCATCTGGGCATAGCGGACTGTTTTTTCAACCTCCTTGAACACACGGATCTTGCACGTGATTGGCACTTTGAGCTTTTCGTTGGCTAAGCTGACTGACAAATAAGGGGAAAGTTTAGGTGCCTGAGATTAAACTGATTAAACAAACAGAAGATGTGGGAAAAATGTTTTTGCATCATGAATATTCGTGAAAACATTATGTCCAACAACAGTCTTCAGTCACACAAACACAGACTTACCCATTTTTTCCAACAGGTCCCATTCATCTTGTAGAAAAACTCCATAGTGTCCTTAAAAAAAAAAAAAGAAAAGAAAAGAGAAAAGAAAAACATCAGTGTCAAGTTCCCCTTTCACTCGTCTGCAAGTTTGGCAACACTATTCTTTCTGATGCAATCTTTAAGAAATGGTAACGTAAGAAATTCATGGGTTCATATATGAATGAAAGGTTTACCTCTCTTAGCGATCATCTGTGGACAGCCCAGGTTGAGATCAATCGCGTCACAATAATCCTGAGCCAGCAAAGCTGCCTGAAGGAACACCTCTGGATCATTGGCACAAAACTGACACACAGAGGATGGAACACTGATTTAGATTAGGCAACAGCCGATGAAGTGATTAAGGTGATGTAATGGTTACATTTGTTTCTTTCTTTCTTTGCCTCTGATAAGGAGGTTTTGAAATGGGCAAAACTGAAAATTTAAATTAAAAATGGACAAATAACAAAAGCCTGCACTTTGAATTTTTTTTACTGCACCACAAACGTCTTGAAGTTTAAAAAGAAAACAAATAAATAGAAAATACAAAACTATTAAAAGCATTTTTAAATTACTGATATTACTATTTAAAAACAAACAAACAAAGAACTCAACTCAGTGTTGATTCTCACCTGTGCAATGAGAGGGCTGTCCTCCTCACAAACTTCATTGTAGAGGTTTTCCCTCCTGTAGTTGGCGTCACGGACAAACACCTGAGCATGCAGCATGGGGGTGTAGCAAAGCTGAGCACCGTGTCGGCGGCTAAGCAAACGCCAAGCCAGCTCACTCTGGTCCACCATGGGAGCCACCACATAGCGTGCTTCTTTCAGAGTTTTCCTCCAAAACTCAAAGCCCTGAAGTTTGGCCATCACAGCTGACTTTGAGAGAAAAGGAAGGGTAAGAGGTAAATGGACTGGTTCTTATACAGCTTTTCTACTCTACCTGAGCATCCAATGCTCTTTCTATGCCGGTGCTTTCTAGCTAACATTCTCACACGTTCATTCAAACAACTGGGGGCAAGCATCTTGTCCAAGGATGTTTGGCATAAAGACTGGAGCAGTCAGGGATCGAACCATCAACCTTGTTATTAGTAGATGACCTCCTGAGCTGCACAGGTAAAAAGTTATTTTCCTGCAGTTTCAACACAAAAACTCAAGGCATAAGTTTTTGAAAAACTAGCCAACTACTCCAAACCCTGTCAATATAGCTAAAATAAATAATAAAACAATAAGGTAGAAGCAGGAAGAATAAGCAGAGGTAGCCCATCAGGTAAATGTGTAACAGATACATTTTTTGATTCTCCATGGGGAGAATCAACCCCAACCAAATGTCCAGTGTTTAGCCTCTGACCCTTCAACGCTGTCTGGGGATTTTACTTTCAGGGCTTCATTCCTGACTGTGTTATTGGGCTGCAGTATAATTATAGTAGTGAACTGTCCGTTTTCTTTTTATTTATATTTGGTTTAAATCGTCCACTTATTATTCAAATTAATTAACGAAAGTGTACTCTTTATTTTTCCATGACAATTGGACAAATTGTGGCTCCAGTGTCTCTAGCATGTATCACTGACTCTTCAACTGTGCCTGAACTCTGTCAACATGTAGCTAGCAAAGCTAACCGCAGGGAACAGACATGTACCGCATGATGTCCCACCGTAGTAAGAAACACAGCCACCAGCTGAGAAACAGAGAAAATATCCCAACATAATGATACATCTCTAAGACATTTACGTTTAACCTTGCTCATGTGTTGACTGCATCTATTTAAAAATCTAGGAATTAGGGTTTTTTTCACCTGTAGTCCTGGCGTAGCACTTTCCAACTATGTGTAACAGCGAAACATCGCCGGTCGGAAACCTTTTTCAGTTTCCCCCGCTTGTTCTTCTTCGTCTGCTTAAAAGCAGTTGGCATCAGTCTACGTCAGTGTTTTACTGAACCCATGTGCTGTGGTGCATGGAAGCACCAGACGAAACATTAAATCTACAGTACACGTACAATGACCGTACATATGTGATTATTTTAAGTGTTCGGCATTTTAAATCTCACTTAAGAAAAAGTGCATAACTGCTTGTCATGCAAACAATTATTTTTGCAATTATATTATATTACTTTCTGTGTGCAGTTTGCATGTTCTCTCCGGGTACTCCGGCTTCCTCCCGCAGGCCAAAGACATGCACTTTGTGGGGATAGGTTAATTGAAAAATCTAAATTGCCGACAGGTGTGAATGTGAGTGTGAATGGTTGTCTGTCCCTGTGTGTTAGCCCTGCAACAGACTGGCGACCTGTCCAGGGTGTACCCCGCCTCTCGCGCTATGACACCTGGGATAGGCTCCAGCACCCCCCGCGACCCTGAAAAGGATATGCGATGGATGGATGGAAAAATATAGAGGTACTATGTTTAGTTTTAATATCTGTTAGTTTGGTCAAAATGTTATTGCAATTTGCCTGATGAGGTATTCATGGGAATGTTTGGATGTCTACAAGACTGTGAGTGCACTGCCTTTTGTAAGTCTGGCCTCTGACACACACCATCCACACAAAAACAAAAACAACACTGAAACTATATTAAATGTAAAATAAAACAATTTCCAGTAATGTATTTAATGGGGTGGCACAGGCGAGAGAACAAGAACATATTGAGGGTGTTGTGAAACAGACATTCTCTTGTTTAATGGTGTTGGGCCAATCATATTTTAGGTCACCCCACGGACCATGTGGCCAATGATTTCTGAGTCAATTCTTGTGCAATTCTAAAATGTAATTTTCTAAATAAAGTTTTCTTACATAAATACATAAATAATATAGATTTAAACAGACACTTGAACACAGGTATTTAGATTACATTTTTATAGTCAAGACATTTACACAGTCGTAAAGATTTATTTCTGCATTAGAACATATGGTTTCCACACAAAATAGAGTCAAATCATTTAGAACAAAAGTCTGGATCGGTCGTATTTGACTGATGTGACATTCAGCAGGAATTAGTAGTAAGGTGCAAACAGCGACATTATTCCATTTTCGGATTAACAGTCAACATGGTAACACAGTTAATGGAATAAAAACAAAAACAACATAAGCTCACATAGTCACATATCTCCTCACCACCTGTTTAACTGCAGCTTCACACAGAAATGCAAATACTCTACATTCAAATAACACTGACTCGTGTTTTAGCTTTAAACAACAAAACGAAGACAAAGCATAACAATCAGCGACAAGCTCTGTTTGTTTATAACACAACATATAACATACACAATTTAAAAGAAACAAGACGTCCAGCATTTATTGCAGGCAGGTTGCTGTTGTGGTAGGCCGTCCTACAAACCAGTCAACCTTTTAAATGATCCAAATGTAACCATTATGGCCCTTTACTATTCTAAGTGGCACACAAAGCCCCACTCACTCATCTTTGCATGAGAAATCACCCGTCACCATGGATACTGACAGATCTCAATGTTCACCCAGCTGTTGTGTTATATTTCCTGCTGTCTCCTTACTGAATTGTAACAATCCCGTTTGATTTCAACTTAGATGTTATTTATTGATTCTTAGATTTTACTTAAAGTAATGGTCTGAGAGAACCGATGGTTATGAATCCAAGTATTGCAAACACAGCTGAGAAAATGTATTTCAGGAAGCACCCTGCAGCTTTTTTTCAGTTACCGATTTAGACATAGAGCAGTAGTTACTATAGTCACTCTCTTTTAGCTACGTGTTTGGTCTTTATCCAAATCTGAGAGATATAATATTTATAACAGAAAATATGTTTCTTTTTTCTCCTCACTGTAAAACAACTTCCTGGTAGGTGCCTGCAAAAGTTATACAAAATAACATAATAGTAATAGTAATGGTAAAAGTCTGCACAGTTCCATCCCAGGAGTTCCTTTCATGTTTTCTGCCATCTTTCAAACATTCACTAAGTTTGCATCTCTGCACTTATTTCTGTGAAAATTAAAATGAGTGACACAAAGCCAAAACAATCCCTTTAATGTTCTGTTTCACTGAAACACAAACAGTACAGGCAGTACAAAGCATGTAGGCAACATGAGGGAAAAGCTTTATAGTCATCAGTAAATCGATCCTAAGGGGACACACATATAGTCAGCCTGTCCTTTGGTCCATACAAACATACTGCGTCTTTATCCTATCTGTATATAATTTGCTTTGTAGCGTAACTTGGTGCTTTTGGGGGATGAACAACACAATCAGCACATTAAGCCCAACAACAGATACCCACAGTCAAACACATGTACCACAGTGCATTGAAAACATCTGATGCTTGATAGTGAAGGAGGGTAAGAGAGACTGGTACCTTCAACCAAAAGCACCTCAGACTGAACCGACTGCTTCCTTCTTTAAAACATCACACTTTTAACTAATCCTAACATCACAGTGAAGCTACAAATAATATTTGGAGCCTGCTTCTAATCCACACACAGCTACCACTTGACTGGGAACAACCTTTAGAAAGTTCGTCCTAAAAAACATAGTTTTATCAATCTCAATGGTGACGGCACAGATCAGGTGGGAAGATCATTTTCAGCTTTGGACATCGGGTGGAGAAGAGCTTCTGGTCATTACACAACCATCATTACATAAAGCTTTCCTGACCCTTTAAAACAAGCTGAATCAACCATTTACACAACATTTACTGAATTTCTCATGTGTTTTTTTTTTTTTTCAAGTAAAAACACAGAATATTCTTTCAAATTATCCCTCAACTTTATTTGCTGGTGGCTTTTAACATGAACTGTATAGACAAGGCAGTGTTGTGACAGCTAACCACACTAAAAACATCTAGAGATAAAATATTGCTCACAGAACTATTAGTATTTGATACGGCAGTGACTCTAATCTGCCATATCAGACACGAACACCTGGGTTAAACACTACATCATGGGGAATAACTATCCAGTACGGTGTGGTCCCGTTCACGTCACTGAGCTGTGTGGAAAATAATCCCGTCTTCTACCCATTTTCACAGGCATGTTTCAGGACTGGGGGTCATGCCACCATTTAGTTGGGGCTCTTTCAAGAACTTTTCCACTTCCTGTGAGTCCACTGTTACGCTCTTTGGCCTGACCTCGTCTACTTTTTCTTTGTCTTTTTCCTCCTCCTCCTCCTTCAACTCCTTCGATACCTCCCTCTTTGTTTCCTTCTCTTGCTCCTCTCTCTCTCCCTTCTCCTCTTCATCATTTACCTCCAAAGGCCTGCTGCATACTTCTGTCTTGGTGTCATCTGTGACTGTGATGCACTCAAGTTTGTGAGATGGCTCCTGGGGCTTCCTTTTGATAAAGAAGAAGTTGCAGGTAGCTAGAACCACAGCGGAGAGGACCACCTCGCTTCCTGCCAGCAGGAAGACGTACATGTATTTCTTGGTGGCATCGAGCAGTCGGCCTGAAACGGAAGAACACAGTGAAAGATGCAATTATATAGTAGAAATGATTTCGCTTCATTTGTGGCGATGCTGGTTTAAATAAACATATAGTGACACGTTTATGGATTCTTTAGAATTATCTGAATTTCTGCACTCATAACTCATAAAATGTGCTTAAATCATCCTGTACAATAAAACTGTAGACAGAAAGTAACTAACCCTAACATATGAACAGTTTTTATGAAGTATACATGCAGTCCAATTTAAAAAAAAAAAAAAAAAAACTAAGTGCATGTTTACCAGTCCAAAGCAATTAAAAGGGTATGTACCCACATAGCAAGCAGGTCTGGCCCGGATCTGGTGTCAAGCTGGCACTTCTGACTGACCGGTGTCATGGCAGAGTGTTTGTCAACCAGATGTGCGCTAGGTCTGGCAATGACGCCACTGTTTATGCGATGGCATGCCATATCTGGCTCGATTATGTATGTGGCCCAGGCCCATAGAAAACAGGTCTTCCCTGGGTCCGGCATCAGGTGGCACTTCTGACTGACTGGTGTCATGGCAGGGTGTATGTCAACCAGATGTGGGCCAGGTCTGGCAGTGATGGCACTGTTTATGTTCCTATTGTCCTATTTTAGTTAGAAGACTCAAATGCCATGTTGCAATACTACACTGCTATGGTAGCCAACGTTTCAAATGCAGGTTTGACAGGTTTGTGAGTGTACACTTTGTCCAAAACTTAGTGACGGTTTACTCATCTTTGCCAGTGGATGGCTGTAGCTCAGGAGGTAGAGCAGGTCACCGACTGATCGGGAGGTTAGTGGTTCCCTGTCTCCTCCAGTCTGCATGTCAAGAGTGTTTATGTGAATGAATGTAGTTAGGAAGCACTCAGTTTAGAGAAAGTGTGCGATTGGGTGAATGTGACATGTTGTATAGAGCACTTCTGGCGCATGTTGTTATTACATGGCTTGATTAAGGTGCACATTAGGCTGACATCTGGGGCCAGAGCTGAAACAGTTCTGGGCCAGCAGTGTGTCTACAACTAGCCCGTGGCTGCACACAACTTACACATGGCCCACATACCACAAAGAATGACGGCCCTTTGGTGGCCCAGATCAGGTTTGCCAGAGGTAATGTGAACACCTCTTTAAAAATCATTTTGGCAGTTTACCAGCCTGGTCTTTACTGGCTACAATTAGCATGTTCATGACTGTCCAGGGTAGAAAAAGATGAACAAGTATGAACAATGTCCTCTGGACAGATAAAACCAAAGTGGAGATGGCCATTAGGCACAGCGCTACATCTCATGCACGGTGGTGGAGGAGTGAGGATTTGTGTTTGTTTTGTTGCAGCGGGATGTTGACCCCAAGCACGGCAGCCAAGCTGCAACAGAATATATGAAAAAAAGTGTTGCAATGGATCTCAACCTGATTTAAACGCTGTGGTGGGACCTTAAGAGAGCTGTGCTTAATTGAATGCCAGCAAACCTCCATGACCTGAAGTAATGCTGGTTATTTTTGTTAACAGTGGTTCTACAGCTACTGAACTGTGTATAAGACATGAGCCAATTAAATAATCACTAAAGTCCCAACTATGACCCGTTGGTCTTGGATACAACCTCATATCTTCCTGTTGGGCTCACGATCAACAGCTACTACCAAATAAAACAAGTCTTCCTTTTAAACGCAGACTTCACGGAGGCCAAATGTAAACTCAAAAGCAGCTTTATTGCTGACACAAGGGAAATGATGCAAAACTATACTGGGACATGTATGAACAAGTAAACAAAGAGGCAAACTGGGAAACACACAGCCATGAATGAGGGAGACTGCGACACTCGACAGAAGAAAACAAAAGGCTTAAATACACAGGGAATGACGAGGGAACAGGAAGCTCATGAGGAACACAGCTGGGACACAAAACATAAACATAACACATGAGACAGGGTACTGTCAAAGTAAGAGAAGCAAAGCAAAACATGGCACAGATAGGAGACTACCAAAGTAAAACAGGAAGTAACGGGAACACACACACAGAGGCACTGGGTCAAATGGCCCAGGATGCTGACACTGACCTGCACCCGGTGGCCCCACCAGCACAGCAATGGCCTCCATGAGGAGCACAAGGCCAATGGCACTGGAGAACTTCTCAGTACCGACAATTGCCATGAGAACTTCAAATTGTAGGGCACCCACCATCCCATAGGAGACGCCAAAAAAGACACAGAATACCACCAGAGAGGCATAGTCTTTGGCCTGGGAACAAACACAAAATAATGAACAGAAACCTTCAATGTTTGGACTTCATTTTCCAGTTCAAGGAAGTATGTGATCACTCACCTGTGAGCCAATCAGGTCAGTGACTCCATTGAAGAGCATAGCAAAGCTGAAGAGGTAGACGCAGCGAGGCCGGACCCATTTGAGTCCAGCGATTATACCGCACGTTGGCCGTGCAAAAATATCAATGAATCCCAGGATAGTAAGCAGTAAAGCAGATTTGGTGTCTTCATTTCCCAGCTCCTTAGCGTAACTAACAACAAACACAGGAGGCACGAACAGTCCCAGCACCATGATGGATGCCGCCACAGTATAGATGACAAAGCCACCATCTTTAAACACGGAGAAGTCCAGAAGTTTGGCTTTTGGCTTCTTCTTCTCCTCTTTCACCTCTTCCTCCTTGTCATTGTCCTCTTCGAAGCTCTTGGCCTTGAGGTTCTTTGGGGCCACCAGAGGCTTCATGAGGGCCCCGCACACACAGCAGTTCAGCAGGATACCACCAAGGATAAGAAATCCTCCCCTCCATCCATACTGATACTGAAGTACCTGTCCCAGTGGCGAGAGGCAGCAAAGGGCCACGGGGCTTCCTGCTGCTGAAAGGCCATTGGCCAGAGGACGCTTCTCGCTGAAGTAGCGGTTCAACATAATCAGAGAAGGTTGGAAGTTCAGGGCTAATCCAAGACCTGCAGCATATAAAAGAAAGGGTTACACTCTTCAGCCTTTTTAACTTGAACTTACCTGCTTTCATTAACATAGTTTTCTTTTTCCCTACATTTCTACATGATATGGAGACAAAGCATTTCAAGATGTTTCTAACCTTACTCTAATGTTTGAGATATGCTCATGCAGAACTTGTTTACATGACATCAGCCATATGATTTAATATATCTTAATGGGTATAATGATGCAAACTTTCTGACAGCATCTCCTGTAAAGTATTTGTGGTGTTGTTACCTTGAAACCTTTGTACCACTAACCTACATTACGGTTTCAAATGCTGCTCAATGATCCGATAAGCACCTGCGGTGGAGTATACTTTCACTGTAACCTTAACCCAGGCGGCACACCGGGGTGTTCTCATTATCAAAGCTGCAGGCTTGTCTCAGTTAAACACAAGGTGTCCTTTGGTGAAGGGGCTTATTTGACCCCAGACCACAATATTTCCCAAACTTAACCAAGTAGTTGTAAGCCGGTGTACCTTACAAAGCACCTTTTGGTGTTTATAAACCTAAGCAGCTTATAAAAAGCCCAATGGGGGAGGGAGCAGGAAGGAAAAACAAATGCAGAGCAAGCAGGGATAATTTGATTATGATGTATTGAAATATAGGAAAAATATTAATGCATTCTTCTAACAATTGTATTGTAATCTATTCTTAATTTATTGGGCGTAAAGCATTGTGTGATTTTATTTGACAATGTACAAGTGTTCGTGACCTGTAATGACTCCAGCAGTGAGGTAGATGTGGATGATACTTGTGGCAAAGGAGGCCAGAATCATTCCCAGAGAGGCAAAGAGGCCCCCCACCATCATGACTGGACGACAGCCTAAGCGGTTCACCAGCACGCTGCACAGGGGACCTGGACAAAGTGTAACATAGTATGACTGCATGCATCAGGCGCAGTGTGCAGCACATGAAAAGAAAAGCGGCGAGTATTAAGGTACAAACACAAGCATTTTCCAAAATTTCACATTTTATATCATTGTTAATATGATATAAAATATCCCTCTGAGAATATGCAGATACATTATTTTCAAAATGAGATCATCAAATCCTCGAGCTAACCCTTATTTCTTTACACAAAGCTCAAGAAACGAACCAGTGTTTGTGTCTGCACGTCAGACAAATTTGCAAAGAGACACTTTTTAATTAACACACAATTTGTTCCAATTTCTTAATCTGAATCTTAGGGTGATGCCATGGATTACACAGTTTGACAGCAAAAAAAAAAATTTTTTTGCACCAATAAGTCGATTCGCAAAGAGCTATTAGCTGAAAACATGACATCTGAGCATGGTGTGTGTTTCCCCTCTTTCTGTCCTGCTCACGCTTCCGGGATTACTGTTATGTTTGATCCAGGGCTGCAGACTGTGGAGTTTTGTTCTGTGCCTGTCTCCAGTGTTCAGTGCTCAATCAAAACAAATGTTTAGGATGAAATGGGGCAAAAGGGAGTTTCAAAAAGCTTCTATTGCAGTATTTTTTAAATTAAAGAACTGCATAGGTACATAATGCTTCCAAGTACAAAGAGTTAAAAAAAATGTGAATACTGAATACAAAGGGTAGCAGCCTACCTGTGCCATAGAGCATGGCCAGCAGTATGGAGGAGATCCATGCAGTGTCGCTGTATCCAACACCAAACTCCCTGATCAGCTCTTTGAAAAATACGCTGATCGCTTTTGGGAAAGCATAGGAGAAGCCTGTGATGACAAAACAGCCAGCCAGCACTGCCCAGCCCCAGCCTCCGTCTGGAGCCTTCACCCTGGAATCACCCACATCCAATGCAACACCTCCCATAGTTCTTTAGGGCTATATCTTAAAGAAGGCAAATGGAGAAGCTGGAAAAAATAAATAAAAGCAACAGCAAGATGGGGATTTAGTTTGTGTCTAATTCAGTCCTGCATGAAGTGCCTATGTTCTAATAACTGCAACAACATCTGTTCTCTGTAATTATGAAGAATCAGAGAGGTGCATGGTACTCTAAGCATGGCTAGCTCTCAGTTCACAAGTCTTCACTGTGATACATCATGTGCATCAACAGCTCTAGACTCAAGTTATGCTGATTGGCAGAGAAGAAAGATTTTTAGTAGACAGGATCTGTGAACACCCACAAAGAATCAAAACTGTCAAATGAAACAAAGAGTGCACACTTTATATTCATTTTTTAATGTATTGCACATCTTGTTAGCCACACATTCTAAAAAATGTGGCTTCAGTAGTTTAAATACATCGAGGTGACAGATATATCATAATTTAATCAGATGTTCCAAGATGATAACAAACAGAAAATGTCCCATTGCCACTGCAGTGTATGTGTGAAAACGTTGTTAGTTTGGTTCCAACAATTATCCCAAACCAAAGACACCGAGGAGTTTTGTTGTTGATTGACCGAGTCTGACACCTCACCTCAATGCAATGGATCCCATGTTTTATGTATTCCCCTCTCCCACTTACACGAGTGGAAAGATAAGATAGTGGTCACAGACTTTAGACAGACATCATAACAATCGATGACTCATGTAATTCATTTTTTATGTCTCCAATAACTTTGTGGATTATTTAAGAACTGACCAGCAAACAGATTGTGTGTACAGTAAAAGACCAAGAAAACAGTTTAATCCTGAAAATATTATCATTTCTTTCCAAGTAAAATTGCTAAAGTAGAGATTAAAGAAATCAAAATAACTCATCACTGTATTTACTATTAACTAACTAGGTAAACAAACCACTGGTAAGTGTTAAAACTTGTTCAAATATAAAGAGTCTTATCTTATTTTAATACAGCTGTTAATGCTTGTTCAGCCTCATCTGCTTCAACCAGTTGTTATTTATAAGACAGCAGAGAGTTACATGTCATCCTATAATGCTTTGTAATGGACTAGCTCAGAGATTTACAGGCTCACTGGTCCTCTGGAGCGATCATTGGCTTTTACCTCACAACCATACATCAGCACCACCACTTACACCCGATAGTTTCATGTATTGTATGTAAATCCAAATTATATATCAGTTTTTATTTTGGCGTGGAGGAGGGGTGGGCTTAGCTGCTTAGATGCTCAGCTGCTGGTGGGACAGTGAGGAAACAGCCAGTGGCTCCATCAGTTAATTTACGATCCCCTGAAGAAAGAGAAGGATTGAAATGCAGGCTGGGCTCTTGTTAAACAATCAGCAATCCTTTGTCTCTACGAAACATGAGCATTTCAAGCCTCGTGCTGTCAGGATTGTGACGTGACCAACCTAACAAATTTTAAAAACCCCGCAGGCCACCAGAGCCTGTGCAATGCTCAGTCCCCAGGGCAATATCCTACATTATTACACAGTCACAATAAGGAACATATCTTAGGACTATTGTTTGGACGATGATATCTGCTTTCCAAAATGTCCAGAGTGTCCTTGAAAAACAGATAACGTTACATCTCTGCTAAAATCGACTTGATTTATGCTGCACTGCTTATCCACAAATAGCTCAAGTGCACTCTGTCGTCACAGACGGATGAGCCAAAACGCTAAAATGTTGCATTTTAAGTTTTCTGCTGCATGTATTCACAAAATTAGGGAATGTAGTTTTAAGGCCATGTAATGTAGTTTTAATGGTAACTGCCCCAAACCTAAATAAATTATTGAATACATAAAATCTGAATTTTCCTTTTACAAAAATATTTTAAGTGTATTTTTTAAAACTACTTCAGTAACATTTTTTCCATTTTTAGCTTTTAAAAAATGCTGTTTTCCTTTTCTGTAGCCAAGAAAGGTAAGAATTAAAAATATATGTAATATTGAAAATTCTGTAACTTTATAGGTTGGTCCTCTATAGTTTATTGTTATTTATAGGAAGAACAAAGTACAGTTATGGTATAATATCATGAAGGAATGACTGTTTTGTGCTGGGACTTTAAAACTACACTAATCAATATTTCCATGGTAACAGTGGATCAATTTACGATGTGTACTCACACTGATTAACCCACAATTGTCCCCTTTCCTGTGTTCTGCTCAACAGAGAGTATTTTTTTACTGAGGTTAATAACTGCTGATTCCAGCTTCACTCAAACCATCACTTTATTTTCAGACAGCTGTTTTCAGCAAAACGCTCTAAAAACACTTCACTATGAACACAACATCCAGCATTTTGAAGCATTTTTCTGCTAATGAGTTACATATTTCTCTCAAGAGTTCACAAAAACCCAGAGACTGTATATAAAAGAAAGACATAGCCACTGTAATCTGATTTTAGGTGATGGTGTATCAACCCTGTGCCTGGTTCAAAGTGTCTTAACTTGTTTATGTCTTCTTTAGTTAATCGAAATACACTTCAAAAAGAATCTGTGTTTGTTTTAGACCTTTCAACTTTTTATAAGTATTACTCATGCACGGCACATCTCTAAGTTCAGTTTTTAACAGCTCACTGTGTACACTGCACCCCATGGTGTCCCAGGTACCCAACATTTGAATCACTCTTTACTCTTTCCAGCAGACTGAGAATAATTTATTCTACAGCCTCCCTCTGCTAATGTGGTTATATTAGCACATTATTTTAGCACATGAACCCTCCCCACATCGCTGCTGTATGGTTTTCTGTCTGTTCCTGTGCAAACTAACAGCAGAGCTGTATTTTTTGTCTGTTTTTTAGTGAGTGAGCAGATGGAATATTATATTTAGATTTAAACTAGGTAGCTAACTTCCTGCTAACTTCTAACTCAGCAAAATCTTATAAACCCTCTTCTGTGTGGATGCCCGGATGTTTATTGCAACTCCCAGGAAAAAAGCCACACTGACAATTTCATTGGATTTTCTTCATTGTTATTTTAGCAGCTCTTAACTTTCAGTGGCGCTGTTTTTGATTTTGAATTGTCAGACATACCTTAAGATTTCTGTTTTAGTACTATTAGTATTAGTAACAGTATTTATTTATTTTTACCACATTTTAAAGAGAAGATGTTGTTTTCAGTAATACTTAAAACTAGTGACTGAGACCATAAATTACTTTCTTTTTGAAAGCACAAAGTATCCCTTTGCTGTCCATGAGAAAGAAGCCTTTTAAGCCTTATGTTTATCTTTTATATACAGTTTGTGTAAAGACCGAAAAAGAAAGTAAAGTGATTATACTTTATTTTATGTTAGAAATATGCCTTTGTCCAGTGGATGATCATTCATCTTTGTGCCTTTTAGAAGAAAATTAAAAAATATATATTTAAACCATTTTACATTTCTCACATTTTTTAAATAAAATAATGTAAACCAGAAGTCTGAAGTCAGGAAATGTATACAAAATATTTGAAACAGTAAGGTTGATAAAATGTATACAAAATAACTTAAAAAGGGCTTTTATAGCTTTGATGATGTCATTGGCTTATTGATTTAATTTTAATTCAGAGTCTTTTTGTTTTGTATGTGTCTTTTTTTTTTTAAATAAATTATTTTAGGTATGAATTCGACAATTTGACATTAACAATATTTCGATTCCAATATAATTTTGATTTCAACCTTTTAAGATAAAAGTTTCAAGACTAAAGCAACAAATCCCTGCTGTGTGTATACCAACGCCACTCACATCCCAACAGGGGGGGTTGCATCGTGAAAAGCCTATAAGCTATTATCCCTGAATACCGACGCACACCTATGTCAAAACACTATCACGACACGCAGTCAGAATCGCGTGAGAAAACATGCATGAAAATTGAGCTATCACGAGAGATCACCCGTCCCATGAATGTGTCACTGTGGCAGAGACTTTTCTGCTCCAATCGTCTCTAAATGAAGTTGAATTTCTATATAATACATATACTGTATATAACAGGGAGAGTTAACGGTTCCATCAGTGATATCAGGAGCTAAATCAATGCGCACACACAGAACAACTGTTGAGTGTCTTACCGGGTGATGCTGGCCTGCCCTTCCTCCAGCCTTCTGCTTCAGCACCGGAGATGCGCGTTCCTCCCCGCACGTCTGCCTGCAGATCATCACAAAGGAAGCCCCCTTGCTGCTGGGTCCTAAAGCCTACACACCGCTGACGTCACTCAGCAGCATCCAATGATGAGCATTGCTTTTTTAGTCCTTTGTTTTTATTGGATAGTCTAGGTGATACCGGAACTGGTGATTACTGTTTTCCTTACGAGTGCATCCCATGGGAGTATTATGGATTTCAGATAGGAAGTGTCAATATAGGGATGCAGCTGGATGTAGTACTTCTGATAAAAACAATTAAATCAAGTCTAAAATCTGCCTTTAATTATTCAGTTGCACAAAATAAAGGCTGGGTTTTGAAAAACCTATAATACGATTTCCTGGGTGTTGTTTGCAACAGCAGTGACATTGTAGTAGAAATCCAAGCATACAGATTCATTTAATTTGTACTGAAGACCTTGGAGGACTTCAATAAAAAGGTATTTGAAATCAAATACTGCTGTGGACTCTGTGTAACACACAGTGGGGACCGCATAGAATAAATGTGGGTTTGCCCTGCCCACACAGTCCCATAGTTCACCCATACCCGCCCACTGTTGTCCTTCACGGGTACACAGTAAAAATCGGAGTGTTAAAATAACACTTAAAGAGTTAAATTTAACACTGGTCCCGAGTCTATTTGGTCCCATTCGGAATTGGTGTTAAATCAACTCTTTCTATAGTGTTAAAATTTTACAGTAAAATTAACTCTAAATAGAGTAAAAATTTAACACTGAGTAACACCGCAGAGTGTTAAATGAACCTAACACTACTAGTAGTGTCATATTATTTACTCTAACATAGTGATAAATTAACTCTATTTGAGTAAAATTCCACTGATTTCTAACACTGAATTGAGTTATTTCAAGTTAACACTGGGGGTTCAAATAACTCTGATGAGAGTTGATGTTACTCTATACTGTGTTATTCATACACTTTTTCTTGTGAAAACTTAGCTCTCATAGAGTAAAATTTTAAATTAATTTTACACCAAGTAGTGTTACTAAAACTCTTCCTCTTCCAGCATGAAAACCTGGTTTCTAATAATGCTTTAAAATATAAAACAAGTAAGCAAAAACCACAACTAGATAATACGTTTAACGGCTTTATTTTGATGTCAGGCTCAAAATATTAAAACATCTCATGTAGTGTACATAAAACACTACACACACAAAAACAGTCATAAAACACTTTAAAACAATGAATTTAGTTCGGCATAAAATGACAATATGGAACCACATACAGGGAGGAATCAGAAGTGCCATACTTCATTTGAAGATCAAATGGTTTGAAGTAACACAGCTCTTTTATGTTCAACACCTTCAGCACCATATTGGGGTGCATTCTGACCTTAAATGCATGATAATGGTCATCAAAACACAGGGTTTCCATCAGTTTTCCACAGAGCAATGCAATGTCATCTTTCACAACAATACTTTTGATCTTATAAAACACTGGAATCTCAGACACTACCTCTGTACAGATGATAAAGTCAGGGCGGTACTCTGTACCATGATGTTTTATCCACTTAGCTGAAAAAACACTGGTAGACAACGCAGCTCCAAATTTTAAAGCAATTTCTGGACCTTCTTTCAGCTCTCCAAGTGTCACCATCTTTCCTGGTCCTAAAGCTAATCTTTCGAGGCTTAAAGACTCCCAATACATGGCCATACAACTTTGGTGTTTCTTGGCCAATGTCATTGTAATGTTTTTAAAGCTTTTTAATTGCTTCTTAAAGAAGTTATGTTTGGCTTCGTAACGCATGCACCACATGTGCAGAATTGGGCCAATATTTCGTATACTGCGAGGGTAATGTATCATGAAGTGATGCTTTGGTAGGAGACTGAGTGTAGGAAATAACTGCTTAAAGAGCTGATGATGATCAATAATTAAATGTTTGAGGTAGATGGTCATACCTTCTGACAGCACTGGTGAAAACACAATATTGACAATTTGTAGAAGCAGAAGTAGAAGATGCCAGTAGCTATCACCCACCTGTACCAAATCGCCAAACATCAAAGGTACATAAGCACCAAGATTGAATTGCATTTAGTCCTAAATCATTACTGCCATCAAACAACTTTACCCTTGGTGGGCGATTTCGCTGCTGATTGAAGCCATAGTCAAAGGCATGTATTCTACCAGCAAGTTGTTCAGCACTTAGGAAGTTCTCCTGAATGTACTGCAGCACAAGTTTCACCTCTAACTGAGCAACTCCCTCCAAAATGTCATGCATGATATCTACAGAAAAATTGTTGGCTGTGTTGAAATATTTAAGTGAATTCAAGAGACAAGTGCGTTTCACACCACATACATGAGGTAGCGTAGGATCTCTTTGTACACTTTCACAGTGCTGCTTATGCATATCAAGAGTTCTTAGTGCAACACCAGAATCATCTTCACAGAACACACTTTGAAAACAATCCTTCTCAAGCAGACAAAAACGACAACAATATCGAGCTGCAAATGACTCCACGAACCCAAACAGACTATGCAAGCCAAGATTGTCCCCAGTGACCTGGATTACAGTGCCATGAACCAAGTGTTTAAACATGGGAAGTTTCAGTCCCTCTGTCTCAAGAACTTTCAGATCATTGACAAGTGGCTCAAGGATTGAATTAAAGCCATAACGCTTTGAGTCTTGTGCATGAAAAAGAGCACACAAATGAATATTGACCAACAACGAATTAAAGATTGGAGGAAAATTCCTTAGTGTAAAGTATATTGCACCTAATTTATGTACACCCTTTTTAGAGCCCAGGGGATTTGCAGTTTCAAAGTCATCATAAAACAGTTGAATTTGTAAGGCATCTTTTTCTGCAGAAAATAGGGGACATCTTTTAACATGGGCAGCATCGATTAAGTCTGCATACACACCTTCTCTGGACATATTCCTCGACTTGAACATGTCGACAACATGGTGGTTTTGAAAGATAGTTTTCAGTGTTTCCAAAATAGGAACATATGCAAACCTATCGGTTACAATGACTTGATCAAAAGTCCCTGTGATCTTGTTTCTTCTACTGTCAAATCTTGTGCCAAGCACCATTTCAACAGGTTCAACAGTTGCCCATTTTTGTTTAAA
The DNA here is from genome assembly GCF_057381845.1 of Rhamphochromis longiceps. Lineage (NCBI taxonomy): Eukaryota > Metazoa > Chordata > Actinopteri > Cichliformes > Cichlidae > Rhamphochromis > Rhamphochromis longiceps. Next base: position 6,432,785 of record NC_140560.1, read on the forward strand.
GTGCCTATTTCGTTTAGCTTCTGAATTTAACAGTGTGAATGGGTTTTCAAAGTTTTTGAATGACTGCTCTAATTTCTTTTTACTTGAAGTGTCCTGTGAAGGTAAGCTCTGTAAAGCTGCATCTTTAGCCTGAGTATGAATCTCAAAAAACACTTCCTCCATTGAGGAGACAAAACTATTCACAGTAGATTGGCTTAATCCAGCTGCCCTGAGCTGTGCAACAGTAGAGGCACACATATCCAAAGTGCTCTTATTTGAACTTTTCAACATTTCAGATGTTGTGGGTGTTTCTTCTACATTAGTTGACACCACCTGCCCTGTAGTGATAACTTCTTTAATTGCCACATCAGGCTGTAAATTAACATCAGTGTCAGCCTGTTGGTCGAAATAGTTAAGGTGTTTGGTATTTAAATGTTTTCTAAAACCTGAAAAAGTGCCAAACACACAGCCACAGTCACGCTGGGCACATTTAAGGCGAAGATTTCTTCCGGGTAAGTAACCATGGACTAACCGTAAATGCCTAACAAGCATGTTTGAACCAGTAAACTCAGCCTGACAGACAAAACACTTCATGATGGAGAATTAACCTTCAAGCCCTAACGAAGCAACCTTGTCCTTATTTCAGCAACTCTGGGACTTTCTTTGATTTTGCCAACATCTATATTGTACACAGTGGTTTGGATGAATGTGTACATGTTGTGAAGCATGGTGTTGTAAGATGTGCCAAACACAAAATGTGCTTTAAACAGTTCATCAAAAGCACCAAGTGAAGAGGTAGACTTGCATGGTATGGCATTCTTGTCAAGAATAATGAAGAACTGGTGGATGTCATGCTTTTTCACCCCAACAGCCAGGAGGTAGGGTTGAGTGCTGGTAGTGATGGCATCAAGGTGCTCTTGGATATTTGTTCCAGTCTGAAAAGACAAATACAGACAGGCAATAAGAATCAAGTGTTTCTTAAACTGGTAATTCATACCATAAAAATAGAAAAGAAACAAACCTTCTTGAAGACCACAAGATGCCTTTCTGCTTGAGAAGCTGACACCTTTCCTGGTCTCTTCCGACCCTGACCAGATGGTGGAATCAAATGTAATAGCAATAGAATCGCTGAGAGGTCACTGTCCCAGCCTGAAAAAAAAAAATTGGTTTTATAATAAAGTTGAATCATCCTCATCAATAACAAATTTCAATGCATCTGCATTGACAAAATGTTTGAGTAGACCCAAAATACAAAAGGACAGCTGTTCTGTGACAAACATTATATATCCTGTGAATGTTCTAATTAAAGAAATAACAGCTCACCAATGTCAGCATTAACTTCAGTGGCATCCTCAGGAGAGTCAGCTGCCAGCAAGAGTTCTTCCAGGTCACTGGTAGAAGGAAGCTTTCTGCCTTGTTGGATAATCTTTCTTTTGAATGTTGTTGGCCACCTCTCCAGCAACCTGCCTGATACATCCTCACCAAACATCAGTACAAAATCCTGTTCGATCTGTAACAGGGATAGAGAACAGAGAATTATATCTGCTATCTGCAAAAAATAAAATGTGTTTACATTGTCAACGTAATGAAAAATATTCACCAAGCCTTTGATATCTTTGAAACGTGGAAACACAGACAGTATGTTGCTTGACAGCAGGGGGTCAAGGACCATGTTGTGTCGATAAACAAATGTCAACTTCATCTTCTTCTTGACTGTGTCTTCATCAGCTGAATGTTTCATCAGAGAGATTGCTTCCTTGCACTCATCCTCACTCAGCACGTTCTCTGTAACAAACTGCAACTCTCGTCTGACAGTTGGTCCACCACACTGGTCTTCACCCGATGATCCATCTCCTGGTGCTAGACAATATGAAATACAACTTTATCAAAACTAATAATAACATTTGATAACCATTATTAATACAGAACCACAATTTGGAACTGTATTATACGTTTCCACTGAATTATAAGTGTTACCTCCAGATGTTAATCGCCTCTCTTTAGCGGTGCATCTCTGTATGGTTTTAATCCTCCAGGCCAAGTACCCAGTGCCACTCTCGCCATCATAATAATGTTCCTTGGAGAGTGACATATACAGACATTTTGTTTATTAATTTATCAGTAAGTTATGTGACCATGAACAGTTGATAAGGACATACATTTTGGCAGGATTTAAAATTTTGATTTTAGTTGTATCAGTTATTGCTGTTAGCTACTTACATAGCCATTTTTTGAGTACGGGTCACTGAGGTAAGGGAAAAAGGTTACAATTCCTCTGGCATACATTTCTTTTACCTGCCGTGGTGGTGATGTACTGCAAGATCAAAAGGAAAAGAACTAGTCAGCTTCGCTGGAATTAATAGAGATTTAAAATAATTTGAAAATGATAGTAAAAATCACAGGGCCAGAAATAAATTACCCATTTTTTTCTGTCATGTCAGCTACCAGTATGTTGACCATTTTTCTTCTGGTTTCATCCACCAGGGACTTGGTCCAATTGTACTCATTTATTATACGTTCTCCACCAGGTTTGCTTGTGAGAATGGATTCCACCAACTGGAAAACACAATAAAAACATTCTACATGTTGATATAACCACTACAGTTCAGAACACTTAAACTACAAACAAAAAAGACACTATTAGAAGAATGTGGAAATCTGTTAACTCTTACTTGCTTAGCTTCTGCATCCAGCTTCTGACGTTTCCTCAAAGGGCTGTCTGAAAGGATGACCGTATCCTGTGAATCTGATGAATGTGGCGATGATAACTGGAACTGCTCAGGAGACACTTCTGCAACAGATGTTTCCAGACCTTAAAAATAGGAGCAAAACAAATCAGTTTACATGGTCCCTCCATAGACTCATTTTATACACTCTTTGATTAAACAATGTAATAATGACACCAAAAAAAGAAAAGAAAAAAAAGACATCCAATGAAACACAAATCACTCAAACAAACCTGTTTCATATTTGATGGTTAGTACCCCGGTTGAGGGATCTGTTACTATATCCTCAAAAACATCCTCATCCAACTCAGTCCCTGAACTATCAAAAACTTTCACTCCTTCTGTTACGGCTGGCGCACCAAACTTTGCAAATGCTGGAAACAAGCACACAAGTTTGTGTAAACAAAAAGACATGACATTTAATGTTTTGTAGCTTAAAATGAAGATCATTTCAAGATACTCTTTCAAAAATGAGTCAGATAAACAAAGCCTAAATTATTAAGCGCCTCTAACATGCTTGATAAGTGGTAGATTAAAAGGAGTGACACTCACATTATGCAGTTTTTCCCCCCACTAAATATACATTCATAACTAAGATGCTTCCAAAACACAGATCATTTTCAATTAATCATAAAATGCAGTTTGAAGAGACTAAATAACAAAAAGAACTTAAAGCCTCTTGTACACCTTTTTAATACAATGTTGGTTTCTTACCGGCAATCAAAAACTCCTTAAGGCTTGGCTCAGATACTCTAACAAATTTCTGCACACCTCCAAGTTTTGCTTTAAGCAGCATGCTTCCTGTAGACAGTAATTTCTTATAGTCAGTGCTCTTCATTGAACTACAGTAAACAGAAAATGTGAATATTAAAACAGTCCCATAAACAGCCTTGCAATGTGATTTCTTACACTGTATGTTACTTTTATGTCAGTGTAACAAGGTGTCAAGATATAATCCTCAATACAAAACTAAAATAATAACTACTACTTTTTACCATTTGTCTGACCTAACTTAGCACTAGGGAGCCAGTATTTTGTTCATCTTTAGTTTAACATACTGAACAGTCTGGTAACCAAAATGGAAAAAGCAGCAGGGTAACTTTTGTCAATACCATCAACTCACAATAAATACAAACGCTGTCATCTTAAATTCAAACTACTAAAAAAATGCATTAAAAACTGAATCCTGGACATTTTGGATATTTTATCAAGCTTATAACACCTGCTGGTTGTAATCCTGTAACTGTAAAATCGCTGAAGACAGCCGAGTTAAAATAAGACAATAACCTTACTAAAAACGACCTCTATATCTGGTACCTAGGTATCAAAAAAAAAGAAAAAAAGAAAGATGTAACATTTAGTGTACAATTTTAATTAGTTAATGCTTGAGTTAGGTAATTTAAAATTTAACGCTAACTAGCGAATTGCCCGCGCACTGAGGTTAGCCAAAATGCTAGTTAGCTAGCTAATGTTAATATATAGATCCCAACACATGGAGGGTTTCATTTAATGGAATTTCGAACATGCTAGAACACAACACAATCACCACTACACACTGAAATAAATTTTGATAACAAGCCTTACAGTCCAACACTGATATCAGTCAACTTTTTTAGCTAATTAACAACCTTACATTAGCATACAGATAGTGTCACATTTGCTTCTGGTACAAAATGAAATATATAATAAACATGGACAAAAGGAATGTAACCTTATTTTAACGTGCTACCTGTGCTTAAAATGTCGAATTGTTGGTTTAAAAAGTAAATATGAACAACTTACCCTGCAACTGATGTGAAGAAAATGGCGTCGTGAAAAATCCTCTTGGTTTGAAAACCAGTCTGTGGTGGGAGGAGCTTTCTAGAGTAACGTTGACACTGTCTCTTTTAACTCCAGGAATCATCACCCACACTGGGGGGCGTTTTGCTCCAGCTGTTGTTATAATGACTCTATTAGAGTAAATACACTTTAACACTGCTGATTTAACACTGGGAAATTTACTGTGTATGTTTGTTAGGTATGGTTGGCAAAACAGCCAATTTGGACAGAATGCAAAGTTGTTGCCATGACAGCAGGTAATATGCTCCAAAGAGGCTACAAGTTCCAAACATCTTTACACGCAACAGAAGAGTTCAATCGCTCCAGATTAGCTTTAGTTAGGTACTAAAACTAAGTGTCCAGTCAATCCAAAAGTGCCAACCTAATGTGAAATTTGGTGAAAATCCCCGCTTGTTATAAGTCAAAAAGAGTGAAAGTCTGAAAAAAGAAAATTGAAGAAAGTGTTTCAGAGATATTATGTTCATGAAAATAAGATAGAAGAAAAACAACCTGTAAACATAACCCCTCAGGTCATGTGTCTCTGGGTTAGGGACACATTGTTTTTATTAAAAAAGCTTTGTTTTCAGATTCATAGTGCATTACTTAATAAAGAGTTAATCCTTTAAAGCCCACCATAGAGCCAAGTTCGCCAGAGCTTATCTTTCTATCTTTACATGCTGTAGTGCAATTTTTGGAGCATTTTAAGTTGCTATACATCAATACAAACGATATATCCTAAAGTTTAATAATATGTATATATTAAGTCCTTAGTTACTACATAACGTGCAAATAAGTGCAATAAACTAAAAAAAGAAAAGAAAATAATTTTAATTTTTTTACACATATTTGTAGTCACAGAAATTTCAGATATGTCCCTCAAAACTGTAAATGTACAAAAAAGTTGCATAAAATAATTTCTAACCACGGGAAATTTATTTTGCACAGTGTGCCTGGTCTCGTTCGTTCTTTAGTAACAAATAAGTCACTGTTCCATAGCTGTCCTCAGATGCATCTGCGAAATGATGTAACTGAGCAGTTTTTACAGTTCCAAAACTGTTGGTTTTAAAACAACGATCAACCTTAAACTCCTCCAGCTTGTAGAGCTCTTGCATCCAAATAGTCCATTCCTTTATAACTGCATCAGGTAATGTATCATCCCATCCAATCTTTTTACGACACAGATTTTGCAGACTCTTTTTAGCATTTAAGATTACTGGTGCCAACATTCCTAAGGGGTCATAAACAGAGCTGACTACAGAAAGGATGCCATGTCTTGTCAAAGGTTGATCTCTTAGAGTGATTCTGAACTTGAAAATGTCAGATTCAACACACCATTGAACGCCCAAAACTCTTTCCACTGGAAGCTCATCACTGATCAAGTCTAGATTCTTTATTTTGTTTGCTCTGTTACTTTCAGGTATTACAGCCAACACATTACGACTGTTACTTATCCATTTGTTCAGTGGAAAGCCTCCTTTCAAACATATGGCACAGAGTTCACGATAGAGATCTATCGCATCCTCTTCTGTGGCTGCTGAGACGAGACAATCGTCAACGTAAAAGTTGTTCAAGATTGTATCCACGGCTTGAAGGCTAAACTGTTGTTTATGATCTTCAGCACATTTCCTTAGTGCAAAATATGCACAACTGGGAGATGATGTTGCTCCAAACACATGTACTGTCATCCAATATTCAACCATGGCTTGAGTGTAATCTCCGTTGGGCCACCAAAGGAATCTAAACATATCTCGATCCTCCTCTGGTATTTTAACCTGATGAAACATGGCTTTAATGTCTGCTGCAATGACAACAGGTTCTTTACGAAATCTTGTCAGAACTCCAATTAACGTGCTGGTCAAGTCTGGACCTTGTAAGAGCTTGCTATTTAGCGACACTCCTTGATACTTGGCTCCACAGTCAAACACCACTCTAAGGGTTTTCTTCTGCGGATGCAGAACACCATGGTGCGGCAAATACCATTTCCTGCCATCCGTCCGTTCTAAGTTGTCCTCTGGTACCTTTTCTGCATAACCTTCAGAGATCATATCTACCATAAAGCTGTTATAGTCCTGCAGAAAAGAAGATAAGTCTTTTCTTCCAATTCTGAAGGCGTTGTTCAGCAACACTTTTATTATCTGGCATGCAGACCTTTAAGTCTTTCAGTGGGAGTCCAATATAATAATGACCATTATGTAGCTTAGCAGTATTGGAAACTTTATCCAAAAACTGTTGGTCTTCCCTAGAAGGTTCTTTCTCATCTTTGGCACACTCTGGAAAATCAGTTTTAAACTGCTGATTCCACAGCTCATCAAGTTTCACCACTGAAACTCTATTGACAGCCACCGGATTATATCGTTCTGGTGAGGAACGATTGAAAGTTTGAATTCATCTTTACCGGCCCCAGTAAGAGCACTGGTCTGAATAGAGACTATGGCACGATCTTGAATTTGTTCCTTTGATTCTTGTTCTTTACTCATTGTCTTTTGATAAATGTGTAACATTTGAGGATGCTTTAAACCACACGTCTTGCAACTGAGGCGCTTTTTGCAGTCTCTACTAATGTGTCCTTTACAAAGACATCCGAAACAGACTCCATTCTCTTTTAGAAAAGTGATTTTGTCTTTTTGCGTTTTTCTTTCCAGCTCTTGACAATTTTCTAAGGTATGTTCACCTTTGCAAAACAAGCAACTCCTTATTTGTGTGGCTCTTTCTTTTTCCTTAACTTTGTCAAGGAAGTTAGGGAAATAGGAAACATTAGAACTGTAAATGTTTTCTTCCTTGTCTGCAGATTAACAGTCCACAGGTTGGGTGCTCGCATTCTGATTCGTTCCCTGGAGATGAAGGAGAGAGAGCTCAGAGGACAGCAAGATGGAGGAGTGAAGAAGAAGGTGGTGCAGCTCAGTGTCCAATCAGGAGTGAGCAGTTCTTTCACTGCCTTCATTGCTGTCAACAAAGACAACAGAGAGGCGATCCAAGGACCTCTGCACCGCAGACATATTCTTCCACCCTGTGAGGTTTGTTTAAAGCAAAAAAAGCAATACCATGAAAGTGTTACAGTTTTTCTCAAATGTTAAAACACAAAAGCCAATCCTGTAACCCAAATGACCAGTAGTCTAAACACATTTACTAAATGTAGCCACCATATTCCAGTACCATAAACACATGTCACATGAAGACACAATTCACAAAACACAACCCTCTGTACTCATAAATCTAAACACATTTTTCCTTGCTAAAACACATGTTGCAAAACAACTCTGCTCATATCCTCAAATGAAAGCCCATGTGATGCAAAATGCTTGCCACAGTCACCAATCTTTGAACACAGGGAACACACCTGGCGTCATTCACTACACACAATGACTCAAAATTGAAGACACTTGTTGCTAATGCTGTACCCACATGTAAAAGCAAGTTCAGAGTGCACAGTATGCTGAAGGTTCCAAACAAACACAATGGATGAAGGCAGAGTCAGGGGAAGAGGAATTTGATGCAGAGGAGGGAGAAGAGCTGGCCCTGGAAGAAGAGGAGCAGGCCAATGAGGAAGAGGAGTTCAAATGAGAGGAGGAAGAGGAGCGACCAACGAGGAAGAGGAGAAGGCCAACATGGGAGAGGAGAAGGTCCAGGAGGGAGAGCAAGACAACCTCGCACCATCATTACGGACGAGATGCGAGCAACAGCTCAGCGACATGATGCCGCACAGTGATTGTGGTGTGTGTGTGGTGTGAATAACGTAAATAAAAAAACTTCACACCCTGTTCATGTTTTCAAGATTACTGTTGTGTGCAATAGATTCTGTTTTTGCATTGAGTTGTGTTACAGTAGTGTACGTACATGCAGGATTTTCTATAGATTTATACTACTCATATGAAACTCACAAATCTAAATGCCTAATCCTCTGCAGAGATCTACGACGATCCGTTACTGTATAGTTTCTAAAATATGCATTGGCAGTTATGAAACAAAGAACCTTCTCACAAATTGAGCATTGTGTTTTCAATTGTTTTGCTGTAGTGTGTAATGCTGTGTATAGTGTTTATAGTTTTGACAGCTTCGAGCTGCTCTCTTGGTGTGGGAGTTTGAGTTTTGCAGTGGGAAGGTGTGGTTGTGTTTATGTAGCTTTAGAGAAGGGTGTTGTGTTTGGACATTGGGGGACCTGGTGGTAACGTTTGTGACATGTGTTTTAGCATTTGAGAAAAACTGTAACAGCAGGATGTCAGAGTCAATAGAGAGGACTCAAAAGAGCAACTTCAAATCAAACTATGTAGTAGGTGTTTCTTTGCCAATGTCTTTTCCCTGCATTAGAAAGTAATAAGCCAAATGGAAGTACAACACACATCTATGCATTTCTATAAAAACTGACCTGCCCTGAACTTATAATCTCTCTCTCTCTCTTTGTTTTTCCTTAAAGTGATGGCTGTCCATTCTTCCTGTAAAAGGTGTAAATATAAACCTGAATGAATGGGAGAAGAAACTGTGTGTGCGCATGAAGACATGCTTGTGTCGCTGAGATTTAACAGATTTATGTACGTTCACGTAGCCAAGTGATAATCATATATAATAATCACTGAATAGTAATAATGTTATTGAACAGGTTAAACATTTAGATATTACAAAAAGTTGCAAAAAACCAAAAAAACCAAAAAAACACACACACACAGCTGTGAAGTCAGCTGCACATGAATAACATTAGTACAATGACAACTTTAATCAGAGTGAGTTCAGAAGATCCAAAAGTGGGACACTAAAAACAAACTAGTGAAAGCAAAAAGTGACTTTGAAAAATTTATTTCAAGGAATTAAAACACCAATAGGAAAAAAACTAAACATGAGAAGAATGGCAATCCTGCAGCGACCAGTCAAAGAAGACTGTAATGGCTGCATTGTAAAGACGTGAGTGAAGAAAGCTGATTTTTTTTTAGTTTTTCTGAGATATGCAGAGTTTTAACGAACAATTTGAACACTATTATTCATTTACATTATTTGTTCTCAACAGAGATGGGCAGTAATGCGTTACAAGTAACGTGTTACTGTAAACTGATTACAGGCACTTGCCCTGGTGGCCATTCTTTCAGTGGGCATTTCTCAACAACAACTACAAACACTAGTGAAGTGAATGGGCATTTAATTAAATAATGAAAGATTTAATTGAGTAATTAATGGCATATTTAATTACAGTTTTTCTCAAATGCTAAAACACATGTCACAAACGTTACCACCAGGTCCCCCAATGTCCAAACACAACACCCTTCTCTAAAGCTACATAAACACAACCACACCTTCCCACTGCAAAACTCAAACTCCCACACCAAGAGAGCAGCTCGAAGCTGTCAAAACTATAAACACTATACACAGCATTACACACTACAGCAAAACAATTGAAAACACAATGCTCAATTTGTGAGAAGGTTCTTTGTTTCATAACTGCCAATGCATATTTTAGAAACTATACAGTAACGGATCGTCGTAGATCTCTGCAGAGGATTAGGCATTTAGATTTGTGAGTTTCATATGAGTAGTATGAATCTATAGAAAATCCTGCATGTACGTACACTACTGTAACACAACTCAATGCAAAAACAGAATCTATTGTACACAACAGTAATCTTGAAAACATGAACAGGGTGTGAAGTTTTTTTATTTACGTTATTCACACCACACACACCACAATCACTGTGCGGCATCATGTCGCTGAGCTGTTGCTCGCATCTCGTCCGTAATGATGGTGCGAGGTTGTCTTGCTCTCCCTCCTGGACCTTCTCCTCTCCCATGTTGGCCTTCTCCTCTTCCTCGTTGGTCGCTCCTCTTCCTCCTCTCATTTGAACTCCTCTTCCTCATTGGCCTGCTCCTCTTCTTCCAGGGCCAGCTCTTCTCCCTCCTCTGCATCAAATTCCTCTTCCCCTGACTCTGCCTTCATCCATTGTGTTTGTTTGGAACCTTCAGCATACTGTGCACTCTGAACTTGCTTTTACATGTGGGTACAGCATTAGCAACAAGTGTCTTCAATTTTGAGTCATTGTGTGTAGTGAATGACGCCAGGTGTGTTCCCTGTGTTCAAAGATTGGGGACTGTGGCAAGCATTTTGCATCACATGGGCTTTCATTTGAGGATATGAGCAGAGTTGTTTTGCAACATGTGTTTTAGCAAGGAAAAATGTGTTTAGATTTATGAGTACAGAGGGTTGTGTTTTGTGAATTGTGTCTTCATGTGACATGTGTTTATGGTACTGGAATATGGTGGCTACATTTAGTAAATGTGTTTAGACTACTGGTCATTTGGGTTACAGGATTGGCTTTTGTGTTTTAACATTTGAGAAAAACTGTAATATCAAAGCTGAATGTGTTTGGAAGTAGTTTTTAGTTTGTTTTTAGTTTTAGCTATTTTAGGGGGATATCTGTGTGTGCAGGTGACTATTACTGTGCATAATTATTAGGCAACTTAAAAAACAAATATATACCCATTTCAATTATTTATTTTTACCAGTGAAACCAATATAACATCTCCACATTCACAAATATACATTTCTGACATTCAAAAACAAAACAAAAACAAATCAGCGACCAATATAGCCACCTTTCTTTGCAAGGACACTCAAAAGCCTGCCATCCATGGATTCTGTCAGTGTTTTGATCTGTTCACCATCAACATTGCGTGCAGCAGCAACCACAGCCTCCCAGACACTGTTCAGAGAGGTGTACTGTTTTCCCTCCTTGTAAATCTCACATTTGATGATGGACCACAGGTTCTCAATGGGGTTCAGATCAGGTGAACAAGGAGGCCATGTCATTAGTTTTTCTTCTTTTATACCCTTTCTTGCCAGCCACGCTGTGGAGTACTTGGACGCGTGTGATGGAGCATTGTCCTGCATGAAAATCATGTTTTTCTTGAAGGATGCAGACTTCTTCCTGTACCACTGCTTGAAGAAGGTGTCTTCCAGAAACTGGCAGTAGGACTGGGAGTTGAGCTTGACTCCATCCTCAACCCGAAAAGGCCCCACAAGCTCATCTTTGATGATACCAGCCCAAACCAGTACTCCACCTCCACCTTGCTGGCGTCTGAGTCGGACTGGAGCTCTCTGCCCTTTACCAATCCAGCCACGGGCCCATCCATCTGGCCCATCAAGACTCACTCTCATTTCATCAGTCCATAAAACCTTAGAAAAACCAGTCTTGAGATATTTCTTGGCCCAGTCTTGACGTTTCAGCTTGTGTGTCTTGTTCAGTGGTGGTCGTCTTTCAGCCTTTCTTACCTTGGCCATGTCTCTGAGTATTGCACACCTTGTGCTTTTGGGCACTCCAGTGATGTTGCAGCTCTGAAATATGGCCAAACTGGTGGCAAGTGGCATCTTGGCAGCTGCACGCTTGACTTTTCTCAGTTCATGGGCAGTTATTTTGCGCCTTGGTTTTTCCACACGCTTCTTGCGACCCTGTTGACTATTTTGAATGAAACGCTTGATTGTTCGATGATCACGCTTCAGAAGCTTTGCAATTTTGAGACTGCTGCATCCCTCTGCAAGATATCTCACTATTTTTGACTTTTCTGAGCCTGTCAAGTCCTTCTTTTGACCCATTTTGCCAAAGGAAAGGACGTTGCCTAATAATTATGCACACCTGATATAGGGTGTTGATGTCATTAGACCACACCCCTTCTCATTACAGAGATGCACATCACCTAATATGCTTAATTGGTAGTAGGCTTTCGAGCCTATACAGCTTGGAGTAAGACAACATGCATGAAGAGGATGATGTGGACAAAATACTCATTTGCCTAATAATTCTGCACTCTCTGTAGTAGTATAAGCACTACATGTTTACCACAGTCCGTCGCTAACAGAATATCGTTCATAACCTTTATGAGAGCTGTCTCTGTGCTATGAAACGGCTTAAAGCCGGACTGAAAAACTTCAAACATTTGAGAGTTGTTTAGATAATCCATCAGCTGAGTGTGAACAACCTTTTCCAAGATCTTACTCAGAAAAGGAAGTTTAGAGATGGGTCTAAAGTTTGACATTACTGAAACATCTGAGCCTGGCTTCTTAAGTAAGGGGTGAATAACTGCATGCTTAAACCCGCTTGGTACTTGACCTGACAAGAGGATGGTATTAATTAGGTTCAGAATATGTGGTCCAACAGTAGGAAACACTGTTTTTTAGAAAATATAACCATAATACCACATAACTGCTAGATGCATAAATAAGCAATTTCTCTTTTTCTTTTTTCTTTTTTTTTTTTTTGCCTGTCCCGTTTGGCTCTTTTGCCATCAGAATTATTGTCTAAAGGCAAAGAAAGATGCCCAACGGATTTACTTTACCAAATTGACCATCCCGGCCTTGCCGTAATGGTCTATTTGATTCACCCTTTATTGTTTATTTTATTTTATTTTCACTTTGCTAAATATGGGACAGACTTGACTGGGGAAAAGAAAGGGGAGAAAGATAAGCAATTTCTCAACTCTCTCTGTTATTCTCTTAAATTTCTCATATTGGGATGTGGCCTGGTTTATTATTAAAATGATTTATTATACTATGTTTATTATGTGATAACATAAAACAGATTTTTATTATTGTGAAGAAAAAACCCTCAAAAGCAACCAGGTCATAACTATACTGAAACTAATGAATACCCAACAGATGACACCTCACTGGTAAGTAAAAGTAGCTCATCACTGACTAATCTTAAGGAACTGGTATCTCCAGTAGACATTGCTGACTCAGTATCTTGCTGCTTTAAATTCTACTTTAGTGTGCCTTTAGGCAGCTGTTGCTGTGGTTTGGCACTATAGAAATAAATTAGAATTAAATCGAATAGAGCTGCAGTTTTAAAATACATTATGAAAAGTTGTTAGCTAATTTTCTTGTATTTTATTCTTGTCAAACTGTGCTAATCTTTGGCATTTTTTATAGACTCACCTAAAGAAATGGAAACACATTATGTTTGTTTGTTTGTTTGTTTTCTGCATCAAGCTGCTAATAACAGAGTTGATGCTCTTTCAAATAGAATTTTAAGCTGCCTGTTATGTGTAGACACAAAACTGGTTCATTACCTGTGTTAGGTGTCTTTTTATTCTTAAACAATGCACAGATCAGTGTTAAGTAGTTTAGCAAATAAAAAGCATTCCTCTGGAAATTGCCGGATATAATAAATTGACAAATAAAAGTAGCCAATGTCCACAGGAAGAACTTGAGAAACGACTGTCAGAAATCCTCGACTGTTGCTTGAGATTATTTTTGTTTGTTTGTTTGTTTGTTTTAATTACAAGCAGGCCTATCTCCATGGAAGAAAATTTCAAGAAATGAGGGCTGGCTCAAGACCTTTGCACTGTTACAACTGTATGCAGTAACTTAAAACTTTATTTTATAAAACGAGAAAAGAAAGAAAGAAAGAAAGCTCCAGCTGATTTTCCAACAGTCCACTTCCTATGTAATCATTAAGCGTAATTAACATTTGTCTATTAAATCCAAAGGTAATGCCAGAGATTTGTTGCCTGACTTTTCTGAGAGGGTGCCCTGAGATTGCAGGATTTACTATCATGTGTGGGCCACAAGAGTTTGGTATTCACTGCAGCATCCACAACAGTATACCCAGTGCATATGTACAGAGTAAATACAAATTCTTGTGCCTAAACAACTCAACTCACAGGACATTATGCAACATTAATAATCCTATTTGAATAAACTGAACCCTGAATGTAAAATTTCAGGCAATTATAGTAACTGTCACGGAGAGCGTGAGTGGAGAACAGAACTGGAGCTTGAACAAAAGGCGAGTCTTTATTGGGCTGATACGAGAGAAACATAAATACAAGGCAAGGTCAACGTGGGGCGAAACTAAAACTCAACATAAACTGGAAAAACTAAATAACTGACAAGCTGTGACGAGACCGTGGAACTGGGAAACAACTACGAACGCTATGATACCTATGAAACTATGACCATAACTATGACAAGAAGTACATGACTGAACGGGATGAACAGACATCCTGACATAGACTGAATAACAACACAAAGAGTAAATACACACAGGAGGTAATTAGGGGAAGAGGAAACAAAATAGGGACACATAAATAAACGCCATGACACGACAGGGAAAGTGAAATTAAGGGAAAGTGAAACTAAAACAATGAACGTAGAACACAAGACCTCTACAAAACAAAACAGGAAACACAGGAAGACATAGACATGACACAGGCTTGACAACATGAAACCACACAGACAGGAAATACATGACACAGAAGACCAGGACAGACTTACACCAGGGGACATGAAGAGACTCATAACTAAAGAGACATGAAAGGACCTAACGAGACTACAACTCAAGGCAATTAATAATAATACTAATAAGACTTAAAATTATCTCATAAATAATCAAAAAATGCAAAAATAACTCAACTAAACCCTTAACTGAAGAATAGCACATGAATTAAACATAATACAAATGTAAGAAAACAATACAAAATAACACAAAACGCTGGGTCAAAGACCCAGCCCCTGACTGTAATAAAGAGAGGTAGCAGGAGACGGGTGTGGTTTGGGGGATGGGTGTGTGTGGGAGGGGGGTGTTACTGACTAACCAGAGCTGCAGGAGCAGCTTTTGCAAGACTGGCAAAGTTTGGTTTTGTTTGCATTTTTTTTTATTTCTAATTACTTTAATAATTGAATGACCTGAATAAATCAATTGTGTGACTACGTTTGATGCCCTCTTCACCCCTCAATAATGACACAACATGTTTTAGCCCATCAGACACTCCCATGTACAACACAGCTAAATTTGTTGTGTCAAGGTGACTGCTATGCTCACCACGAGTCATGTGTTTTCCTAAGAAAGCAAGCTCAGGGTATCAAAGAAAAGAAAGAAAGACACAACCCTTTGCTCTTGCTCCTGTCTCTCTTCACTGCTCCACTAAAAGACAAAAAAGAGCTTCAGCCATCAGCAGCTGTTAAACATGGTGAGTCAATGTCCACTCCAAAGGATGCGATATAAGGTGACGTCATATACTGGCAACTAAAAGCCATTCCAAGCAATCATATGTGTCCATAGCCTCAATAGCAAGACTAACAGCAAGTAGCACTGAGCTTTAGTGTATGAGGATCAGCTGTGAGGTAAGCAGGGAATTGAAGAAGACTGCTCTAGCGGATGAAACGGCCTTTTAAAATACCACACTGCTTCTTAATTTTTAAAAAAGGAAAAGAACAAATGCAGGTAGCCACTCATATTGCAAGGATGGATTTATTTAGCTTTTACTAGTTCTAATAAAACACTGATATACCCATTTACTCTCCTTTAAATGTTATAATCTGTCCATTTCCACCTGCTTTTCCAGGTCTGGGTCACAGAAGCTGCAGTCTAGGCAGAGATTTCCAGACCTCCTTCTCACCACCCACTTCCTCTCAGTTGACATGTGATGCCGGTGCCACTGAGCCAAACACCCTCCACTCTTGGCTGTGTCTACAAATTCAGTCCATAAAAATTATGAATACAGACTGTGACAAAGTGCATTCATTTACTATGAATGAATGCAACTTATTGGCAGCAATGTGAACCAAGCTCTTGCTTGGTTGTACATGGACAGGACTGCACACAACATGGAACTGATAACACATACTCCAGGATACCCCAAAGGATGTGGCCGAATGCTTTCTCCAAGTACACAAAATACTTGTAAACTCGCACATACCCTCCAAAAGTTTAAAACGATGGTTCAGGAGTCCAAGGTTCCAGGATCTCGATGAAAACCACATTGTTGTTCAAACATGGTGTTTGTTATGGAGAAACTATGGTTAGTACAATCCAACAACAAAACAAAGGAACTGTCAGAAGACTCAAAGACAAGATGCAGTGGGAACAGTTCAAAGATTTTAACGAACACTTAAGTAAATAACAGGTGAGTGCTTGCAGTTCTTCAAAAAACTACTAAGATGAAGTGTCCATTTCTTTACAGGATCTGGTCAAATCACCACAAGGTTGTCAGGCTCATTGTTTCTGTAGGTTGCAGGTTCAGATAAGTTAATACAGGATTCACATGAACAGTCACAGATAGGTCTACAGTGTATTTCACAGGGTTCAGGTAAGGATTTATTGTTTCCCTCAGGCTCGAGTTAAAAGCTCTCTGACTTTACAGGTTTGAACTTGATGAGGGAGGACACCAAGATAAGTATGTTGCAGCTTAGCAAGCAGGAAACAAACAAACTCAGTAAGACTGCCACGTAATGTATATCAAGAACCCAGCGAGGGAAAGCAGGAGCAGGGTTACATACTGCTGATGATTGTAGATGAAAATCTGACATAGTTATGCCAACATCTGGAGGAGGTAAGCAGAGTTACTTCACTCGAGTCTGCATATGGATGATGAAGAGAGGGAAGAGGGCATGGGGGACATGAGAGGAACGCTAATAGAAAATGTTCATTGCACATATAATAAACCTAATTTAATCTAATGCATTTTACATTCTAACGTTAAGCTTCCTCAACCAAGGTACTGTAATTTTAGATGAATAATTTGTTAAACATAAAAAGGTTTGGAGAAACATTTAAACTTTCATGGAAATAAATAGAATTACATTATTTATAATTAGTGATGTGGTTTGACCTCTGATGTGCCTTACCACCGGAAAGGCTGAAAACAATATTAGACTCTAAGCAGGTTAAGAAGCTAATAAGAGGCTCCTGTATTCTTCAGTCTGGTAGTGGCTCTGTCTGTGTAGCAGATAGTCAGCAAGAACATGTAATGGAAGATGATGGAAGTGAAGAGAGCAAGCAAAATGAAGGTTGCCCTGAGGGTGATGTCAAAGATAAGGAGAGGCCAAAGCATGTTGGAACGGTGCTAAAAAGAAAGAAAGAAAACTCTTAAGCTCAAGTTTACTGCTACACTGTTGAGCAGGAGACTGGGGTTTGTCCACAGTCTTTGGTTATGGGATCAACAAATGCATAAACTGAAGTTTTCCTGTGTTCCATTATTGCATCTTGATGTCACTGATGCTCCAGCTCAGCACTGTCCAACACTAAAATGGCAAATATAAGGAATCTGTGTCCAACCCATCTGCTGGGGTCAAATGCAACAATCTTTTCATGCATCTTCTCCAAAACTGGATCACTGAACACTGATGACTGAGGTCTGCTGCTTTTAACTTTCTCACTCACTTTCATCAGCTAAAACTGTGAAAACTGTCCCTATTAGATACAAAAACACTGGAAGTCCCCTTTATAAAAAAAATCTATAATATTAGTTTAATAATGTAAGTGAAGATTTTTCAAGTTTCAAATTTTTATTATAACATGTTTCCCTGTACAATTAAATTCTTCCTTTGCAGTCTGCAATAGATACCAAACAAACAAACAAACAAACAAACAAACAAACAAACAAACAAACAAACAAACAAACAAACAAACAAACAAACAAACAAACAAACAAACAAACAAAAAGAAATAAAGTGGCCAAATAGAATAGATCGTTTAAAAAGAGTTATTAAAAAAACACCATATGAGAAACACAGTAGAAATATAAGATGCAAAAATGTACTCAGTTGTAGGCCAGGGCTATGTCAGATGTTTAGGGGTCTGATGGGGAAACAAAGAGTTCTTCAAAGTGTTTGTTTTGTTTTACTCACCTTAAACATAAAAATGATATTAATAAACTGCAGAAGGTTTTCTGGGGCAGTAAAGTTGCACCCTTACATACATACTTATAGCTCTAATGTGGAGCGTAATTATCATGTTGTATTTAATAAGACTCAAGGCTAAAGACTGAGCCCAGGAATTCATCAAGAAATTGTTTGTACGGGTCACAGAAGAGGGGAGACAAAAGCTAGTTCTTCTAATGGCCACAAAGGGCATTATTTCACATGGGCCCTGCTGGCCATTTGAAATAATGCAGCTTCACGGCATTGTATTTCCTCAATGTCTTCACTTTTAAGGACATACTCCAGCCTTCTTTTATATTTGCTCTATGGCATGAACCAAAACATTAAAGTGTCAGCCTGCAAAACTAAACAGGCTGCTCACTGTGCAACACTGAAGACAACTGCAATGCTAGAGCTCCCTCACATAACCAATTGATTACTGTCAGTATAAAAATACTGACTGACTGGAGCTTTAAGAATTTATGAGACTCGTGCTTTGGAGCTGATTACTTGATTGACAGGTGCCTTCCTTTATTACGATAGGCTGTGGTGATTACTTGGTCGCCACCTCAGCCCCACACTGACCAAAGAAATCTTGCATTCACACATCACCATCATTTTGTTTTTCTGATGACCTTCCTGTCAGTTAGTCCCTGTCGGCCACATGACCTGTTTGCGGAGCCGGGAAAGGCCTTTAGAAAGCTGACATCAGGATTGACTGTCATAATTCATCATTCAAGTCTTATCTGTGACTATGTGCAGGACTAAATAGCAAAAACACAAAGGAAATGATTGTGCACCTGAAGGCGAGTGGGTTTGCTGTGATTCTGCTCCCATGCCTTAGGTGACAGAGTGTTAATAACAGGGGAATAAATAAACTGCAGCGCTGTTGCTGTGGGCTGGAGACTGTGGGTTGCTGACGTCAACGATCCCCCTGCCCCACTTTAACCCTAGACAGGGAGCATGTGTGCGTGTTCAGACTCTTCATCCTTTAGTTCCCTTAGGACTTCACTCCATTTGCCCTGACTGATAATGAGCACATGTTCTAAAAGAACGCCCAGCCGTTTGCTTAATATATAACACCATGCTCCAAAAACCACCTCTGTTTTTTCCACCTAGCTTTGCATCTGCTTTAGGGGTTTTCACCACCACAGCCATGCTTGTCTTGGATGCCTTAACCTCTGCGCAATCTACAGGGACCAGCTACGTGGTGTGTTGTATAACTGTCATGGTTGTGCAGTGGCATGGAAACTGTCTGACAGCACCGCCCACTGGTTTCACTATGGCACTGATGCAGTGAAAATACAAACATACAATCCTGACATTGTTTTCACCAGTAAAATAATGTTTTACCAGCATTTGCGGTGTTACAACTTTGCTATTTTACGATAAACGTAAATTAAATACAACCTGAGCAAATGAAATGTAGAAATAATGGAACAAATGGACTCAACTCAGTATGATGGAGCTTTTTGTGGCCATCATCATAATATCATTGTTGTAAATTCTTTTGACCAGAATATTTATGAAATGGCAATCCTATGTGTAAAATGTTAAACTAGTAGCCTAAATTCTAGAGAGTATGAATAAAGAGGCAACTGGACTTCTGTTAGTTTGTGCAGACATTTGAAGAGGCATCCAGGAGACTTCCCCCCAAAAAAACAAATAGTGGAGAATGCTCTGGTTTGGTTGTCCCCTTGGACATCGTTTTGGGGGTCGTTAACCCACCACTGAACATGTCAGTCATCATTTCATTTCATTTCATTTCATTTCATTTATTTCACACTTGGTCAACAGTTTCCACAGTTAGTTCTTAAGAGCCAAAGTGGGGAAAAAGGCATGGGTCATTGCCATCACTGGGGATTAAGGGTAAAACCACTGTGAGACCATGACCCACCTATTGAGCTCACCTGGGGTGTGGTGTGAGTGGGGGTTGGTGCTTCTGGGGTGTCTAGTGGTCATTTACAGAAGGCATCAATGGCCTCCTTTACTCCTCTTTCAAACCATCTGTCTCATCGTCTGAAATGTGATCACAGCCATTCTCCAAAAAATGACCTTTGTCCTTTAGATGCAGATCGCACTTCTATGTTGTGCCACGAGTTCGTGGAGTGGCTGTTTGATTTCTTCTATGTTGAGGCCTGAGCACACCTCACTGCGCTGCACACCACAAAATTCTCTGGTCCGATGAACGCTCTGGCCTTTATCTTCTAACAGGACAATGGCCCTAAGCACACAGCCAAGAGAACAAAGGCATGTCTTCAGGACCAGCCAGAGCCCAGACTGGACGCTCCCCATCCAAGCTGATGGAGCGTGAGAGCGTTTGCACAGAAGAATGGGAGAGATTGCGTGCCAAGCTTGTCACATCATACTCAAAAAGATGTGACTGTAATTGCTGCCAAAGTGCTTCAAAAACTTTTGAGCTAAATCTGTGAATACTTATGTACATATTATATTTTTGTTTTGTTTTTAACATTTTTAATCAATTTGCAAGAATCTTAACCAAACATTTTCCCTCTTTGTCATAATGCGGTATTGCGTGTAGAAAATCTCACTTTAATCCATTTTGGAATCAGGCTGTATCATGAAAAAGTATGGAAGCGCTGTGAAGTATTTCCAGGTGCACTGCTTGGAAATCGTGTCACTAACGAAAGTGACAGGAAGTGAAGATGAAGGTAGCATTTTCATTGGGAGTGACTAGGATGGACAAGATTAGAAATGAATCTATGGACATATGCAGAGGAGGGATAGTAGATGTACTGGACAAAGGATATAAGGTATAGAGCAGCTAGCCGTGAGGAAAAGAGACAAACGGACTTTGTCATTCAGTATACAAGCGTACAAGGAACACACAGAGAAGATTCACAGATTTAGTGAAGGAGGATGCAAGGACCGAGTGAGGAAGCACTGCAAAATAAGAAAAAGAAGACGCCCATTTATAAAAGCACAGTTGCTTCAAGATTAGCTTTAAGATTGTTCCCTTAAAAGTGTAAAGAAACTGAACAAAAGGAGGACAAAAAAAGTGTCAGACCTAAAGAACATCCACAGCAGATGAACTGAAATCAGGTTCTTAAGAAACAGGAAAAAAACCTCGGAATGTGAGAAATGCAGCAACTAGTAGCTGGTCCAGCTACTAGTTGCTGAAGTAGTCTTTGAAGTTATGTGTCTCAGAGAATTCAGCTTTATTTCCTGTCAATGATTAGTTCCCTAAATAGCTCTTGGTGTATCTTTGTGCAGTCTTCTCTTCTCTTCTCTTCTCTTCGTGTGTTTATCTTACTTGTGTTCCTTGTTGCTGTTTTTTTTTTTTTACTTTTGGATTTCAGTTTTTTGTAATTAATTTTTATTCATCAATTATAAATGGACTGATTCATATGTAGTGCTTTCTATCTAACATTCACACACACATTCATACTGTGTGTGTGACTCAAAAAGCATTTTGGGGGTTAGTATTTTGCCCAAGGACATTTGGCACGCAGACTGGAACAGCCAGGACTCGAACCACCAACCTTCCAGTTAGTAGATGCCCTGCTCTACCTCCTAAACCACATTTTTTTCTGCATTCCTTAAATAGTTCTCGTTTAGGTAATCTCCCTGACAGCCTTGCCATTGGGTCCACTTCTTGCCTACTTATGACAATAGTCTGTGTGACTGATCCTACATCTTGTCTTTTCTAAACTACTAAAGAAAGTGGTTTCCACATAAATACATCAGCTCTGTCCTTTAACCTTACATGTGCTGGGCTCAAATATCTGGGCATTAATGTTACACGTACATTATGTCTATTCAGGTAGTTATGCCTCGCTTATGACTTACATCTGATTTTTGCTTCTTTTTGAGGTAACAATCATCCTCTCTTCGACTGGAATGATGGATATTGTCATACGTTTTTCAAACACTGCTGTTATTCTTAACAAATCCTTTTTTGTCAGTTCCTTTATTCGAGATGCACAGCCTCCACGGGGAACTCCAGGCCTCGAGGGCCGGGGTCCTGCAGGTTTTAGACGCGTCCTTGATCCAACACAGCTGGTTTAAATTGATAAACGAGGACCTCAGCATGACTGTGCCTAAGGGTCTCACACTGACACAATATAAAAAAATAATAAAAATAAAATAAAATAAAACACCACACACACATACAAGTACTTAATTTATTTAAACAATTTTAAAATACACAAATACAGTGGTATTACAAATGAGGAGCAAAAGTTTTGAGGTGGGAGTGAAAAGAAACGATTTCCCATGATCCACAGAAAGATGCATTTTGGGACATGAGCAACCATCTCCACAACGCACAGTTCAAAGCAAAACTGACAAAAGGAGAACTGCGTGAGGCAGACTGCAAAATCTATCCCATGTAAATTGGACTTGCATTTATTATAGCCATCAGTGAAACGAACAAGTTAATGCATCACTTTTTTTGATTTTCAAGCCCACAGGTGAAGTGTATGAAACAAAAACTGCCTTAGCGGGAATTCTAATGGAGTGAGGCATTCCCATTCCCTCCATACACTGTCGTCATCATCCAAAACCAGGGGCTCATGTGGACCTGGTAGACAAAGTAGGCGCATCCTATACACAACGACGAGTACAAAATACCACGACAACCCCTTTCCCCTTTAACTACAGAAAATCAGCCTACGTTACATTGCAATCAGTGTACCACATCGACAGTTTTCTACTTTAAAATGTGCACGATTCAGATTGAGCCACAGAGAGGAGCCGTGCGTGGCTTTTAGTACCACTGGGACTCGTCCAACCCGCCCCGCCCACCTTTTTTAATTAATACTTGCTTCATTTGTCTCCAAAATCATTCTGTTTAAACCAATCCTGTCCATTTTCTACACAAACTTTCACATTATTTGCCAGACCCTCTGATGTGGGTCAGCACCAGACTGAAACTAATGATCTTTATTTTCTTTATATCAAGCTCCTTCTATGCCAATTACTTTTAAAAGTCATTGCAACATAGGCTGCACAGTACAATTCTAAACTGTGAAGAAAAAACAAACAAATGCAGGATCAAATACTACCAGGAGGTACAAACTGAGGCCATGACATCTGAAGAGTTGTGGCATTTTTTCATTTTATCTTTAACTTGCTATCGGCAGAATGGATCCCAGCTTGAGGAAAGTACATTACTAGAATCTACCTTTTTAAAAGGTAACCTCAGTAATTTAGTCTTTAGCTCACAGAAAGTTGCGGCATTTGCAAAATCAGACTTGAAGATGGTTTAAACGTACAGCTGTTTTTCTCACACGTAAGACACGGCAGCACAGTCGGCTCAGAGACGCCCGCTGTGTTTAGGTGACCGAGTGCATTCTGGAGGCAGCACACACTGGCGGGGAACACACTGGAATATTAGCTGCAATCCAACACCACACGCACGGACTGGAGAGTCGGCAGGTTAAACAGCAGCTAATGTGTGATCTCTACTAGATGAGGGCTGCAGGTGCAATCAGGAAATCAGGTTTGAGGGTCAAAGCGTGTTTTCACAGTTCCACCCTCAGACTTAAACATCGATTTGTTAAAAAACTGTGAAACCCCCATTTAAGGCAAATCAAAGACACCTTACCCAAGCGGCTTGCGCTGCACTGTGCAACCATGATGTAAAATACTTTGCGATGTAACAAACTGGGTATCAGTAAAATCCAAGTCATTAAACTGCCTTGGAGCCTTTCCTCCAATGTAATTAATCCTTTAAGTTTCTGTCTTGCAGTTCTGCTGCGTTAAAACGTTTGAGAGATTCGTTTTTGTGGCTTCTACTAGAGACACGTGGAGACAAGGAGGCTGCATGGAGGTTGAAATCATCCATGAGTGTTTATTAAGGTTTACGAAGAAAGCTGTCAGAGTACGCGTGAAAAACAAAACCTTTGGAAGTAGATGGACAGATGGTCTAGAGTGAGGTTGAGGAGGCAAAGGAGACAAAAAAGAAAGAAATACCCTCAACATGTTTATCCCACAACCATTTGAAGCTTGTACAACCCTAAGATAACCCTAAGACAGAACCACACAAACACACAAAAACCACATCACTATGCACTGAGTTTAAAAACAATTTCTCATCCGTTCGGTGCGGACACACCAGCCTCCAGACTAGATCATCGTTTCATTCACAGCTTTTCCCACCGCAGCCACAAACCTGAAGACACACTATATGTGCTGTATGGTTTTTTTGGATTTACTACAATGTCCTGGTTGCAACGCACCTGAGGTGGACGCAGACAAAAACAAAAACCCCAAAACATCTACTCATACCATTGGGATCATTGCAAAGAGAACATTAAATCCCCTGTTAATGTAACTGTAGAGCTAAACCTCAAACACCTAAAATACAAAATAAAAGAAAAGTATGCCCACTTGTGGGATTTAAACAGTCATTCAGGACACAAAAATAGAGTTGAGGCACTGCTCTACAACACTGCCACGATGGATCACGTGTCTCTGGTAGTTTTAATAAATCCCACAGGCTAATTTTGACAGCTAACAGACATGTCATTCTCTCTTGTGAAGTCTGGCCAGCTGGTGCAGTACAATTTCTCTTAATGATTAAAAATAAGTAAAAACAAAAAGTTGGGGGAGAAAAAAAAAAAAAAATAGGAAGATGATGCCACAGAGAAGTGAATCCATGGCTTCATCAACAGCAAGGGGGAGGCAGGAGGAGGAGGGGGGGTTCCAAATCTTCCCACGGAGAAGAAGAGATGCTGCGGCTGCTACTTTGCCCAAATTGTTGTTAAGGCAACCAAACCGTACTCCACCTGCCCATCTCTCTGTCACATACACACACTCACACTCATTTCTGGCTGTGCACCTCTTCTGTCGAGTGAACAGGGGAGTAGCCAGATACTTGTGCAATCGTTGGTAAGTCCTCCGTGTAATCTGCAAAGTCCTGTTCATATGTGTAAGTGTGTTGTGTGTAAAGTGTGTGTGTAAAGTGTGCGTGTAAAGTGTGCGCGTGTGTGTGTGTGTGTGTGTGTGTGTGTGTGGCTGCAGGTGGTACATGTTGAGGCCTCCATGGTGCACAGCTGGATGAGAGGGTTTCACCGAGGGGCTGCAGACTGGAGGCCACTTGGTGTGACCCGGGACAGAGCCTGAAAGAAAAATAACGTCACAGTTTGAGCAGGGAGCACATCACTGGAAGTTACAGTTACTGCATGGTTACTATGATGCTACAGCCAGCAGCCTAGCTTAGCGCAAACACTGCATACTAGAGTTCTGCTCAAAACCTTGGGCTAGAATGAACACTGAAATAGCCCATTTTATTTCATTTATTTTACCAAATATCCAATATGTTAATACTAATAAGATTCAGTTAATATTAAATGCCCCATCATAGTTTGATGTAGGCAAGGAGCAACCTCAGAGGCTAAAAAAAATAAAGACGGCAAGAAGTGCCCACACGGCAGATCCTCTCCAACAGTGAGCCATAACACTCCTGTGTTAAAAAGGCTAAAGTTACATTTAAAAGTGAAAATGTTTACAGGCTGATACAAACACGTGGACGTGACTGCCTTCATTAACAAAAGGAGGCGCTGTAACACACAGCTAAGCCTCACTTTCACAATATTTTCCAAAAAGTGTACTTTAGTTTCACCGAATTACAACGAAAGATTTGATTCATTACTCGGCACCAATTAGCAGATATCTGTGTCTGTGGATTACAAAAGTCCAGTTTCAGCCCAGCCTGCTAAACAAGCTTGGCTGTATTAGCTGATAACCACTCTCACCCACAGACAAACCTGACTCCAAAAACAAATAAAACAAGATGGCTGCAGCCACAACACAACAGTACAGTCCTGAACTTTGCAGCCCCGAAGCAAACAGGTGACAGCCTGTTGGCTACATCCACCCATGCAGACCATGCTTGCATATTTGCACCCTTGGAAATGAATATGATCGTCACTGCAAAAT
Source organism: Rhamphochromis longiceps (assembly GCF_057381845.1). Classification (NCBI taxonomy): domain Eukaryota; kingdom Metazoa; phylum Chordata; class Actinopteri; order Cichliformes; family Cichlidae; genus Rhamphochromis; species Rhamphochromis longiceps. Next base: position 6,458,828 of record NC_140560.1, read on the forward strand.
AGACAAGCACTGATGAAGCTTCTGTGTGCAGAGCTGAATCTAAACTGTGTTTGCACCGTTTCTCTTCCCCACTCATTCTTACATTCTGTGTAGAGACACTGCTCAAGTAAAGATAGCATTTGGGCTTGATTTTAGACTTCAGCGGGAAATCTACATCCCAATTTGCAATGTAGCTGGAAACGCCACTTCCCCCTACACCACAACCTTCACTGTTCAGGTTGCTGCAGGCTACGTCGACCTGACGTGTGATTACATTTCCCAGGAGGTGCGCATCAGCTTCTGGTTCAGAATCAGAATCAGAATACTTTATTAATCCCGAAGGAAATTAGGGTTACAGCAGGCAGCACGCTAATGGCGCATGCGCACTTACAAAGGAACCTTCTGACCAACTTTACACAAACATCACATTGGGGAGACATGTCAGAAAGGTAGGCTGATAGGAAAAAAAACAACAAAAATACATAACATGAGGTAAGAGGAGGAGAAAAAAAAACTCCACTCAGACTGAGCTCCTAGTGGGAGAACAGTTTGATAACAGAAAAGACACCTCAGCACAAAAAGCACATGACTATCAATACACCATAGAAACACAAGACAAGCAACAGGGGCGGGTAAAGGGTGAGAGAGAGCCGGTGTAGACAGCACATCCGGTCCTGCAGCATGTCTGCGCTGGTCCAGTCGACCGCCATCTTCCCCGGGAGGGGACAAGCATCGAAGGCGTTTGGAAAGGGAGGGGGGATCAGTGTGTGCATATCAGTGTATGTGTGTGTGTGTGTCCAGAGTTCAGCTGAGACAGTGTCCTTCGCCCTGCCAGGCTAAGTAAACAGTCTTCCAGCCAACCCAGGTGACCTTGCATGGAATGGGAAGAACAGTCTAAACACAGTCGTTATCAGGGTGTTTTTGTTCGGCTCCAGCCTTGAGACCGCAGCTGGCGCCGATGGGGTCTCCGCATGAAGTGATGGTGGTTTTTACTTTAGTGCGAACAGCTCATATGAATTTCAAAGCTGTTCTAACAGTCCAACACTGGTCTCACAATCTCCCGTTGGAGAGCCGCGAGCTTTCTATGATGTTATCCAAACTTACGTTCCATGATGTTGTCATTCTTTTTGCCCAAAGAGCAGATTCTGAGAACTCACGATCGCAGTGCACTTCCCCAAGATTTGATCCAATTTGCGCTCAAAGGTGTTGTTCGAGCTAGCCCCTCCAGATGTAATCCAGTTTTTTCCACTCAGAGGTCTTGTTCTGAGTATTCACGGCAGCCGTGTGTTCTCCAAGATCTTATCCGTGCTGCACTCAATGAGCCCATTTTGAGAAACTCACGCCTCTCCCATCGTTTCAATCCCAGCGGGCAGCCTTGTGGGGGTTTGAACAGCCGGTTCCGCTTCCTTAATTCTTCGATAAGTCAGGGCCAAGCCAGCTCGGATCAGCAAGAACCATGTTATCATGGTTCCGAATAGGTAGATATCTTCAGCACTCAGGCTCACCCGAGCCCAGACTTCTCGTTGAGAAGGGGTGTCAATTGCATTCAGAGACCAGTTGATCAAATCCATAATTCCTCTTTTAGGTTTTAGAGAACAGACTGTGAGAGAGTGTTCCAGGGAAAAGTAATTCAAAAAACACGAGACTAGACAAGGACACAAGAGGCTAAGCAGGGAAGATAAGGGCAGGAGAGGAGAAAAGTGCGACCGCCTTCGCTGAGAGCCAAAAGAGAAGTTACTTCATAAGTTGCGATGCAGCTTTCCCACTGAAGTATAATTCACACTGAAGTTTATGTACTACTTTGGCTGTGTTTCCCTGTGAATATACTCTTGTATATATGCTGAAGAAGCCAGTGCAGCAGGTACAAACTGACCAATCAGGAGCCAGCCAGAAGCATAAATGAGCTGGATGCCTACCTAAGGACAAATCACCGGCCTCCATTGGTTGTCCTTGGAAACACTTCTTTGTTTTTGTTCTGAATAAACAAAAGTTTCATGTAACTTTCCTATTTTCACAGACTTTGTGTTCTATATTTGAATTTTCTCTTCATCATACTGCCACAACATTAAACGAATGCTCCATAAAGCTATAGAAACAAGTTAATTATGGTTCATTTTATTCATGGATAAATGTAACTAGTATGAAACTGACATGCAATGTCTTATCCCGTGTCTGTGTGTGGGATAATACACAGAAATGTTTCACTTTTTAAACACTCGATTAAGAAAAAAGAAACAAAAACGTCAAAGTGACTGGAGGAGACCGATTCTTTTCATTTGTTCAGCAGTTCTCCACTTTGCCCTCTGGGGGGCGCGGAGGTCCACGCAAAGAAGAGAACAAAGGACTTAATGAAGCCTTTAAACAATGACCTCCTTTGCTCCATGAGTGCTTTTACGCTTATTTTACAAACTGGGAAGGACTGTGTCAGTGGAAATGAATCAGTACAGATACTGTTCAGTTTGAACAGAGGGAAAAGGAGAACATGTATGCATGTGGTGTCTGCACAAACACTATGTTCTCTTATGCTAGACGCTTCCTGTTTTCAGGATTTGTTGGGCAACTGAGCACAAATGATTCAAGTTCTTCTTATTAACTGACACGCAATCATAAAGTCCTCCCAGTAAACCGACTGTTTCTAACGACAATGTTTTATGGTCTGCCAACCTGCACAGCGTGTACCCTGCTACTCAGTCACTTGAGATATGCCACAGCCTAAAGAAATGTGGCTGCAAACAGCTGTCTGCTGTGGATTTTCAACATGATATTTGTAACGCAGTTCGTGTTACCTGTGAGGACATGCGGGATGTTTCCTGGCGTCCTGTCAGGTCTGACGAGGAAATGTTGACAGGGGCTCCCCGATGAAGGCGCATGCTCACCTTCCTCTCCTTCTCCATACCTGAAAGACAAAGAAAAGGTACAAGGGTAGGCTAAATATTTCAGCAACTGTTTAAAGAGAAGGAAAAACAAAACATATTTTTTGCTCACCTGTGTGTGAGGCGGGGTTGAGCGGGGAGGGGGCTGCAACTTCCTGAGGGGCTCTGGCTCTTCCTGAGGCCGAGGCCATACCTCTGGCCCCGGGGTTCCTGCTGTGCCTCATTCTCTCATCCCGTTCCCGACGCTCCCGCTCTGCATCCTCCACGGCCCTATTGGCACCCTGACACACAAGACAGCTGAGGTTATTAACCTTTAAGACAGCTGCACACTTAAAAAAAATAAACAAAATAACAAACATGCTGCATGAAAATGCATCTAGGCAGAATACACAAGGCCATTTAACAGTGGAAGGTCAACTTAACATTATGTTACACAACATGTTTATAGCTGCGTTTATGTCACTGAGAATGCTGATGTTCCAGTTGTAAACAGAAAGTACACATCACCCAGTTCTTCTCAAGTTTGACTCATATTCTGCTTGCCAATGAAATTCCTAAGAAACACTGTTTGTTTTTGGCACAACCTTCTAACGAAAGCACTTATATAATTAAAGTAAGACAGTAGTGAAAAGCACAAAGAAAGTCTTCTTAGATGTGAAGCTATAACTTACAAATTTCAGCATGTTCCAGTCAAAGACGTAGTCGTAGGAGAATCCCTGCCTGTGGAAGAGGTTCCTGAAGAGCTGGCGCAAGTATGAGTAGTCGGGCTTATCGTCGAACCGCAGAGACCGGCAGAAGTTCAGGTAGGTGGCAAACTCGGCTTTGGGGACAAAGAGGTGTTTAAAACATTAGTGTTGGCTAACACTGATGTGGTGCCTTTATTCATAGGTACATAAGAGCACTAGAACCTACACGGGTAGCCTTTGCAGAGGACCTCAATGGGTGTCGACATTTTTTTCTCGCTGATGCGTTCATACTTCTGCCTCTTAGTGGCAGCTTTAAGGCCTTGCCAAGGCAGAGACCCCAGGTTGAAGTACATAAGGACGTATCCCAGTGACTCCAAGTCATCCCGCCTGGACTGCTCTGTAAATGCAGAGAGAGGGCCAGGTCAGTCGGGATCTGGACGTATCAGAGTTATTAATCATTAGTTTGTGGAGGTCGGTCTTACCGATGCCCAGATGTGTGTTAATGGAGGCGTAGCGGGCGGTGCCTGTCAGGTTCTTGTTCTCGCGGTAGGGGATGTGTTGGTGCGTGCGTGCGTCACGATATTTCTTGGCCAGGCCAAAGTCGATGATGTAGACGAGATTTCCCTTCTTGCCCAGGCCCATCAGGAAGTTGTCTGGCTTTACGTCTCTGTGGATGAAGTTCTTGGAGTGGATGTACTCAATTCGGCTGATCTGGAAGGAAAAACGGTGGTTAAAAATGAACACAAGGGGTCATTCCAGGAGCTTAACCAAAGTAGATATTTGAAATCAGTGAAGAGATTAAACCGTCCTGCACTACTGTACATACAATTTGTGATGCATCTTTAACATCAAGTGTAGGACCAGCATTCCTCATTTTATTCCTTTTCTTTTTCCTTTTGGGAACTCACCATCTGGTCAGCCAGCAGCAGGACTGTCTTGAGGCTGAACTTGCGAGAGCAAAAGTTGAACAAGTCTTCCAGACTGGGACCCAGCAGCTCCATCACCATCACATTGTAGTCACCCTCAGCGCCACACCATTTTATCGTTGGAATACCCACTGCAAGAAATGTAGGGAACACAAGGGTCACATTTATAGTTTGGTTTGGTGCCATTTTGTTCATGTTGGCACTTCAGTGAGAACCACAAGCTGACACTAAACTGTAATAACTTGATGAAACTGCAGCCACTATTAAGGCTGGAATGTGCAAGTCCTCAAATCAGAATCCTAAAAGTCAAATATAGGACTTTACAGGCCTGTATAAGGAAGCCAAAGGTCAAGCGTGTTTAGTACTGACAGCTGTGACTCCTCCACAATCACGTCTTCTGTTAAAGCAACCCAACAGCAAGTCTCATGGTTGCACACATATTAACACATTATGCTCATAATTACATGTTTGTCAATATGCTATATGGGGCAGTGATCAGAAAAAAACAGAATAACAAACCTTTGGTAAACTCAAACTAAAATTGTCGTTTTTGGTTTCAAAAACTGTCTGCCATAATGTGTCAATCTGTGATGCAAGCATGTGGTTTGATGTTGGGTTGTTTGCAGAGGGGGACCATGGGTAAACCATTTTTGATTAATTGGCATTCACTTAGAAATTTTGTAATTTCAATCCCATTTTTGTGTTAAGGGATTAAAATTACAAACTTTCTCCTGAACAAAGTAGATTTCCCTCCTTGTGTGTATGCATAACAGTATTTCTACTCCGTTTTTATTTTTGGTGTTTTAAACATGTGCACTGGTGAACACGTTTCAGGGTTAAATCTGCAGAAGTCTACAGACGTATGTGAGTCTGATCAACCATCACTGCTGATGGCAGTGTTTAGCAATGATGTCAGGTCTTCACACTATGAACGTGTGCAATGTCATTTCCCTTTTCTGTGGATCGTATTACAGACAAGCTTGTGTGTTTTGAGGTTTTTGAGCAAACACAATTAGTGCAGCGCACATACACACTTTTCTGATTTCTGTCATGAAGGGGTTTTTCCAAGTAAGCAAGTCACACTGTGTATATGTAAACAGGAAATGCATAACACATTTACTCTGCATGCATTATTTAGAAAGAAAAAAAAAAACAACTTCCTGAAACAAACTTATACAACTCCAAATAATAAAAATGGCTCGACTCCTGCCCTCATACACAGAGGCCAGCTGGTTTCGTAGGAGCCGGTGACCCTGCCAAGGCAAATAGACCATCTGGCATTTCCTTCTACAGGCAAGCGGCAACAAAATGCTGGTGCTCAGCAACACACACACAGCATAAGCTATTTATATACATACAAACACAAATACATCTCACAGTCTGAGTCGGCTACTGTGCCCTAATAAATCTAACTATGCTGGAACTAAAATACAAATGCATGTGGGGACATAGCTGTGCATACAGACAAACTGCTGACTTCTAAAGTTTACTGTTTTAAAGGCAGACGCCAGTAGTATAGACGACATGAATCAATAAGTCACAAAAGAAAAATACATTTCAAAATGTACATTTCATGCCACACAGTAATAGTGTAGTAATATACAGTATGAGGTACAGAAATACAAACATGCAAACAAGTCTACCCCAGGTATGATGTTGCAGACACTACTGAGCTGGCAGAACAATTAAACTTTACCCATGCTTACTGACTCAAAGCAGCAAGTCCTTTCTTGCTTCTTTCACGTTGGAAGTGTGTGAGCATGTTTCAGAGTCAGATGTTCTTTTCCTTTGCTCTTGGTACCTTTGCAGTGGCACAAGGGGTTCTTTAAGCTATGCTAGTAGTCAGACTATCAGCCAGTTAGCTAGACTGAATGATCACTTTGGTTTAAACTTAAAAAAAGAAAAAAAAGAAAGAAAAAATCAACAGGAACCATTCACGGTGTCTATCGACATTAAACAGTAAATATTTTTCCCCAAACAGAAATTTCTCCTAAATACAAACTATATGCAAATCATTTTTCTTTTGGTTTCTTCAACACCAACAGGAGATAAGTACAGCTTTATGTTTTTATCGTGCCACGATACTGTGCAAATTTGAATATTTTTTAGTATCAGTGGTGCATAAAAGACCGGGTGCTAAAAGACTGTGCTGCGGACCTGGCGGACGTCTTCACCTCTATATATAACACCTCGTTGTCCTGTTCACTGGTACCATCCTGTTTCAAAGCAGCAACCATCGTTCCCATCCCAAAACAGTCAAATGTCACATGTCTGAACGATTTCAGACCTGTGGCACTCACCCCCATTCCCGCCAAATGCCTGGAGAGACTGGTCATTAAACACATCAGAGCTGCTTTTCCACCATCCCTGGACTCGCACCAGTTTGCATACAGGGAGAACCGGTCAACCGAGGATGCGATCGCCACAGTGCTGCACACATTACTGAAGCACTTGGAACACAGGAACACCTATGCACGGCTCCTCTTTGTAGACTACAGCTCGGCTTTTAATACCATCCGGCCATACAAACTCCGTCCCAAACTCCACCAACTGGGACTTAACTCCTCTCTGTGCAACTGGACTGTGGACTTCCTCACTAACCGTAGACAGAGTGTCAGAGTGGGTAAGAACACCTCTTCCACCCTTGTGGTCAACACCGGTGCCCCTCAGGGTTGTGTTCTGAGCCCTCTGCTATACACTCTCTTCACCCATGACTGTATTTCCTCCTGCGCGTCCAATCTCATTGTTAAGTTTGCAGATGACACTACAGTGCTCGGACTTATATCCAACAATGATGAGACAAACTATAGGACAGAGGTGCAACAACTAGAGTCATGGTGCCACGACAATAACTTGGTCTTAAACACCAAAAAGACCAAGGAGATCATTGTAGATTTCCGGAAGAGGGGTCATAACAACCATCTGCCTCTCTTCATTGGCAGTGAGGCGGTGGAGAGGGTGAGCAGTTTTAAATTCTTGGGGGTAACTGTGACCGAGGACCTGTCCTGGGGCAACCATATCACCTCAGTTGCACGGAAGGCCCAACAGCGCCTCTACTACCTGAGGAGACTGCGGAGCGCACACATTCCCAGATCTCTGATGTTGAACTTCTACAACTGTGCCATCAGCAGCGTTCTGACGTATGGATTTCTAGTGTGGTTCCCCAGCTGCACCAAGGCCGATCAGCAAGCACTCCAGCGGGTGGTGAAAGAAGCTGGCAGAATTATTGGAACAAGTCTGCCAGAGATCAGTAATATCTTCCCCACTCGCTGTCTGAGGAGGGTGCACAGTATCCTGCGGGACCAACATCACCCTGCGCGCCACCTTTTCCATCTGCTGCCCTCAGGGAGAAGGTACAGGCCAGAACATCCAGACTGGCCAACAGCCTGTATCCACAGGCTGTGAGGCTCCTGAACTCTCTGCCCCCCTCTCACGGACAATAACCATATCCAACTTCTTAATAGCAATGAACTGGTCTGCATTGGTGCATCATATCTTTATTCTCTTCCCCCTCCTGCCCCCCCCCCTCTTTCTTAAATAGATAACTATCATATCTGATATCATATCTCACAGTACAATAATATTGAATGGGTTGCATTGTTGTATTTTGTCATGTTTCTCAGGTCTTTGTCTGAATTTCTACGAACATTATTGCTAAGGATTGTCTTATTGCATTGGAGTCACACTGGGTTAAATATGTACACTTGGGTTTTAAGGGGTATTTATTATTTTCTTCTTTTTTTGGGTTGTATGGAAGCCCCAAACGCAATTTCATTGTTCTTGACAATGACAATAAATAAATACTACTAAGATTTTGAGGATGGCCCGCTTCCATGAAAATGTAGTTGTAACCTGTTACCTAATACGATAGAAAAAAGGTGTTACTTGTGTTTTTCCAACAGTCTCCACATCAGTCCTCGATTTATGAAGCTTGAACTGTAAAGAGCTTTTCAGCTTTACTGAAGTAAATAACTCTTTCTCTTGCATGGCTCAACACTCGTGTATTTATCTTTTATGTGATTTAAACTCAACGTTAGTGTGCACATGTGTGTGCGTGTACATGTCTATACATAGGAATAGTAGTGGTAGAATAGTTATGTTAAGCTATATAGTTTATGTCTTGCATATTTCCACAACCATATCCATAATCACATACTGTGTATGCTACTGTTGTATTTAGTGTATTATATTACTTATTTTTTATTTGTATTTTCCTTCTGATATCTGTTCCTGAGCTGAGGTAATGCAAAAATGTCCCCGTTGTGGGATCAATTATCTTATCCTAATCTCTACTTCTTGTTTAAAGTCAAAGTGGTGAAACAACAGCTATGACAGATGAGTTGAAACTGTATGACCTGTACGCAAAAATTACAGGAAAAACTGACGATCCAACAAGTGATTTGACAACAAGGTACAGGAGGAGATACTAGCAGCTGATGATGTGACAGCCAATGGTAAACAAATGACTCAGAGTATCGCTGGAGCACTCGGTAACTGTACTCCATAATGTCAGATAGCCCAAACAGTTCATGGACAATTACAATGCTAATGTTATGCTTACAAAAAACTGGTGTCAGAAGTGATTAATAGAGGGAATGGAGGAAAAAGGAAGGGAAAAATCATTTGGTGTGTGCTTTAAGCACCCAGCTATTGGGTGGTGTTCAGTTCAGGAGGGTCACTTTAATAACAGAAAAAAATGAATGAACAAACATCCTTTACCAATGTCTACCAGACAGCCAGTACGGAGCATTTTCTTTGTGGTTTATAATGACAAAAGTGTAAACCAGCCTCCATCCAAGTACTTTAAAATGATGAGGAACTTATAAAAGCTGCATGGATGCATGTGTGTAAAGTGAGTGTCATAGTGTACAGTACCTCCACCCTGCATCATCTTGTAGATTTTGCTCTCTATGTGGAGCTGTGGGTGTTTGGTCTTGACACATTCCAATTTGATGGCGACCTCCTCTCCAACAGAGATATCAGTACCTGGGCAAAACAGCAGAGGGGTTAGCTGCATGAAGATGCATTACACATTCAGTCAGAACCTATATTTAATTAATAAAACCCAACAGTATCTAATCAACAATATGAACAATGGGCACTGCGTCAGGGGTTAACACAATCAAGGGAGTATTATTGTCATGTCAAAGTCCAACACAACTCTGTCATGGTTATACAATTTAATGATGAAGATAAAAAAAAATGTCGTTTTTATTATAATCTTATTGTCCTTCATTTATGTCGCTTTTCCAATATGGACCTGGGCAATGGGGCAGTAGGAGTTACAACAATACAACACATTATATAGCAAGAAACAAATACAAATGATATTCAGTACAGACAAGTGGATACAAACACGTGAATCGTACAAAATAACCGATTATTACAACAGCAACCTTAAAACCCTGTATGGTGTACCGTCTGTGGTTTTTACACATGCAGATAAAGAGGAACTAGCGACAATTTATAGCTAAAAAACAACTGATGGGGAAATCTTTAGATAAACAGAGATTGCAACATTGAAGCAGCACACAGAATGATGTAGGACAGGACAGCTAGCAATAACATGAAAAGCACAATGACAGACAGAATCCAACTTCCTTAGGTCTGGCCTGCTGCAATTTTCAGCTTTACTGACAGTGAAGAAATGACAGGAAAGTGGAGGGAGAGAGAGAAAGGGGAAGGGCCTGCTCAAACCGGCGCCCAGGCCTGGTGCATTTACAAAGAGCAGATCGCCATAATCCAATAAAGGTTAAAAAAACAAAACCTTTAGAGATCAAGTTTCCTCACTTGGACAGAGAAACAAGATTTAGTCTTAAATAATGCCTTTCAGTGTGAGTTTTAAATGACACATACTGATCTGATGATACGCAAATACTGCATATCATTTGCATAAAAATAGGAGCAATTGATTTTTCTTTATATATATATATATATATATATATATATATATATATATATATATATATATATATATAGAAAGTTGGACTGTTCTAGCAGACAAGTAATTTAGAAACCAAGTTACAGCATCAGCAGATAAACCAATATTGCATCATCAGCTGTGCCATAAGCCTCTGAAAATCAAGAAAACAAGTAACAGTCCATTAGATCAATGTGATTCACTACTTTAAAAGCAGCAGTTAATGTGCTGCGTTGTCATTTAAAGGTTTGCTTTATCAACATGTCACAGAAAAAACATAAACCAGCACTTGGCTGGTGGATGAAATTAGGAAGCCCTGCTTGGGTACACAAGGAAATATCAGTGGTTATTAACACAGCAAAGCCAGCCAAGTGTAAGATACACCAGCCAATTTTGTGTACTGGATGTACTTGTACCGTGCTCTTCTTTCATACATCTACGCTCTTATTCCTCACAACTATCCTTACATTTAGATACGGTTTCACACAATCAAGCATTTTGGGAAATGGCTCTCAAACTGACAAACTCATTTCTTCCCAATCACAGCCATAGAAGCCAGTTCCCTCCACATGAAAACAGCAACTGGACACCAGGTTATGTAATGCCATTACACACACTCTCACGCATACAGGATCTCACACAAGGAACTGTTCAATCATGTAGGCCAACCAATGGTGTATCAGACAACTCTAAATGATGTCATTCGGCTGGAACGAGTAGCAATCATGGGTGGGGCTTCCAACTTGCACCCTAACTGTTTAATCAAAGTTTTTAATACAAGAACAACACTAACAGGGTGAAGAGGACTTCATATTTATTTTGGGTTTTTTAAAGCTGCATGAGTATGCATGATGCACCTGCTGCTCCTCATCTACGCAGTTAAATTTGACTTTGATCTACTCCAAGCTAGCAATCCAAACCCACTGTCAAATCATTCGAGACAGTTACTTTAAAGTTTATCCAAATCACTTGGTCATCTGCACTCAGAAATATTTTTCTCTCTTAGCATACATTTTCTTATATATCCTATAAAACTAGAAGCAGAATCAATGTCACTTTTTCTCACCAAGCAGAGAAAATCTTATTATGATTTCTTTCAGATAACAGCATATTCTCCCTGCTCCATTAAAACTGCCACCTGCATTTGGCTCCTCCCATTTTTTCATGGCCGATTCTTTTTAAATGTAAGTTCTCAGAACTGTTTCTCATGTACACACAATCCATTGTATCAGTATTTTAGTGTAACAGATAATGACTTCTGTTCACAGTAAACAATAATGCATTGTGATAATGCATTAACATCATACACTTCTCAGGTACATATCCCACTGTGGACTGAAATGCTGTAACTTGCTGTATGTGATTTAATTGACTGTGTGCACATTAGCATATGCTACTTCCGGTGCGGAAACTCCTGTGGGGAGCTTTGTTTCCGGTGTCCTATTCGCGCCCAGTTTACGGTCCAAAACAAGTTAAGCAAATGAATGAATCAAGCGGCGATTTACATTTCTATAGATGTCTTGGGCATTTACTCAATATATCTGTAAATGATGTTCATCGACTTGTCGATATTTTTTCCCCGCGCCTCAGAGCAAAAGAGAAAAGGGATTCAAATGTTATATTTCTCAGCTGTCCCTCGTTTACAGCGGGTGTTACGTTCTAAAAATAACCAGCGATAGGTGAAATCAAGTAGCCAATTTTATTTTTTGACGGTGCAAAACGTTTCGTGGACATACAGTACTGCACTTCAGAGTCACACTGCTAGCGATCGATGCAGCGATTCTGTACTGTACAGGAGAGAAGTGACGGAGGAGATCGTCTGCAGCGATCAGGACACAGGACACAATGTGACGTAAAAAATAAGCATGCAAGCTTGCACTAAAAAAAAAAATTCTGCGAAACAGCGAGGTGAAAGGTGAACCGCGTTATTAGCGAGGGACCGCTGTAAATTTTAAGGTAAGTCACAACATACTCTTCGTAAATACTAATGTATAGAAACCGTTACCAGCAGTCATTAATTTTTTGTGTGGCTTTTTTCACAGTTTATTAACATGCTGTGTAGGTGTGTACTTGACTAGCTGATCTCGACATAACGGGGGAAACATCTGGTTTGACTATTCTTCACCTGTAGTTTGAATGCTGAACATTTGCCTGTTTAAATCATGAGACCAGTCACTATACAGAGATGTGCTTCTGAATGTGGACGATGTGTCTTCTGCTGCAGTGATGCAGTTCTGCTTGTGTTGAGTGATGTAAACAACTGATCGATCTAAACTCTTTAAACGTCAGAATTGATCATTAGATTTTTTATGACACAACAGTGGTGAGTGTTCCCACCTTCTGCTCTTTGTAACTTAACGCGATCTTTCCGTTTTCGAGTTTTGGATCCTTCAAACCAGGAAGTTAGCATGTTCTCGTGCACAGGGTCAATTGCATGTAATGTAATATACAAATATATAACATGTATATGCATGCAAATATGTGGATCCCAGGCAGAATACATGAGATCTATCTGGCACAGAGAACCCACAACAATCTAAATAAACATTTCTTTATGGATTTCCCTGCAGAATTAATGTTCTCCTATTTGAAATGCCAAAGTAGTTCCTGAACATGCAGTAATCTATTATTCATTGGTGGATTGATATAATTTTATAGAAATCCAGTTGCATAGTTATGCAAAATATGTTTAGTTTTTAAAAACACACCCTTAGCGTTTCTACCCTATTAAAGCTTTCAGTACAACACAAAGACACTTAACTCGAAATAAGTGTTTAATCCAGTATGTGCTCAGCCAATCGATTGATAAATCAATCCGCAGTCACAACGAAAAGGCTTCAAAGCCTCTTTATGGGGAGAACTAGCGTGTGTTTGACTGTGGTGTCTGCTCTCTTGCATCATAGGAATGTGATTTGCCTGGACACATTTCCTAGAGAATGTAGTCCCCCACCTCCACCCACCAACAACCCCCTTCTCTCAACCACATGGTTTTAAATGCGAGGCTGGGGGCATAGATGTGTTTGTCAGTGGAACACCCCCCCCAAACAAAAAAACAAAACAAAAACACAGTGTGTATGTACATGGTGTGTGTTTCTATCAAGTGCAGTCCTGCTTGTGAAACGTGTTCTGACATGTCTCTCCACACTGGCTCACAAACAAACACAGGCAGGCTACTGAGACTCTAAATATGCAAATATTTGACGAGATTTGCATAGAGACCAGCGCACAAAACTGTGCTGTAATGACTATATAGGAATAAAAACAAAACTCAGCATTAACACACTTTATAGAATCAAAGTTGTTTTTTGCCATAAGCATAATTGTAATATATTTCTATATTTCTAACTACCATGATCGAGGCAAACAGGCAGAGAGTAAATCAGAGAAACTGACAGCACAGGCAACACGATCCAAGTAAAACCAGTCAGACCAGCAATCCCCAATAATGCTGAAGCAGGTCTAAGCTGGCATTTCACACAGAAGATGACCAAGACTGCAGTGGTTCAAGTCTTCAGTGCGAGGACTCCATTGAACTAAGGCTTAATTTAGGCTGCATTAACATATTCTACGCTCAGTTAAGAAAAAAAAAAAAAAAGACTCAAGATTGCTCAATACCAAAGTTTCTGGGCTGGATGAGACAGCGTCATTATAGCTACTGTTGACACCATAACACGGCAGATGGGAAGCAATGGAACGCGTCATCAGTTTGAAGACTGACTCACCGCCAGCATTAGTTCTGAGCACATCTTAGGTTCTTTGTTATTATGGCAGCCTTATAGCAACCTCACTGTTATTTTTCCTTGTGTAAGCAGACCCATCCCTTTTGGTATACTCTACTGGAAACTTTTCAAAAATCAAAAGCTGGGAAAATGTTAGACAAGTCTCAGGTAGCTAAGTAACAGGCTGAGGTAGAGTTTGGAGCGCTGAACACTTTGAAAAACAGGTTTTATTCTTACTGATAGTGATCAATAATGCGGTGTAAAAGAAATACATCAATGGTTAAATTTACGTCAATACAACGCATCATCACAGCATATCAATATGGGTAATTTTGTGACATTTTCCCACAAACTCACTCAAGTTTTTTCATTTCAACTTTGCACTGATTACGTATGAGAGTGTTCAGTGCCTCTGGGTGAAGGGGTGTGGTAATCGCCCTAAAATTATAAAATATTAGTCATAAATACAGAGTACAATGATACAGAATAGGGATGTCACAGAACCAATACTTATATGCAGTGTATGCACTGAAGCAGCAACTCTTCCAGATCTGAAGGGTATTCAGGTCATTCAAGTTACCACGATAGCGTTTAATACGAACAGGCAGAGCTAGCTATGAAGGTACTTTGCATTTACTTTGCATTTGTAAGGTGGATTCTTATATTAAAAATGCCACTAATAAGTCAAGTTTATTTACAAGCAGTCATTGTGAAACAAAAGCTCAGGCTCCACGCTGCTGTCAGAGAGGAAATGTATAAAATTGTTTATTTTTGGCAAATTTAGACCTACACCAAGGCCCCAAAACAACAGCATTATTTTAAAACCTCAAATTTGTAGACTACTCTAGTAAATTCAAATCATAAAAATATTTTGCTGAAAGTAAGTATAAATACATTCACTTTAAATAACTCTACAGAAAGTCAATAAGTCGTATTTCTAAATTGTTGATTAAAATAATTGTACAACAGAAAGACATAAAAGAACTTTGCCTAAGTTAGAATCTGTAATTGGCCACAGAACTCCAATGAAAGACCAACATTTCTGTCCATCTCCCAAGTTTAAACTTTAGATATTGGCAGTACTTGAATGCTCCTTTTCAGGCGATACCAAACAAGTATTGACGTCTGGTGCTGTGATGAGGGGAAAACCTTTACAGTTCAAGGAGTTTGGACAATGATAAAGACCACATCCGGATTTTTGAACCGTGTTTCAACATGCACATCACCCAACAGATAACACAGCAAGAGATTCAAATGGAAGATCTTTGGAAATACAAGATGACTCAGACCTTGACTAAGCGCTTGTGTGCTCTGTGCATAACTGGCATTTTGTCGTGACAGCCTCTCAAAAGTGGAAAAGCTATTCTACCACTTGTACCAGAATATTTGACAATCCACATTTGCGTCCAGTCACAGCACACAGAGTACAAGGCTTCACTCCAAGAGCTAACCTCAATCCTGCTAACAACAACCGATCTCTCGCACAATCCACTGCTCAGCCAAGCTGCTCACACATTGTCAGCATTATTAACGCGCTGTTTTCACACACTGTGTGGGAGCCTTAATGTGGGAATGACTGTGAAATCCAGTTGCCTAAACTGTCAAAGTTTCATTTTCTCAAGACTTTTAAGAATTTGTTTACTTCCTGGAGATTTTACTTCTCCAAATGTGTTTGACTTGTTCAATTCTATTATTCACTTAAAGTGCAAATTTGTGCTGTAAGACTTGGAAAAACACCTCTGCACAATGCGTGACTCTCTGTTCTGGCTGATTAACAATGTTACATCACATTATCCACCAGCCAATTGGAGGAGAAAAGAGGAAGGGAGGGAGAGACAAAACCACAAAGTGATTATGCAAGCAGCTGGCAGAGCTCACTATCAGTCGAAACAACGCATCACGTGGAAAGCAAACTGGATACAGTTGATGCATTAACTTCCACTTTGCTCTGTTTAAAACGTTGCGTTTTAAAAATAAATGCATTTATGAATCTGAATCTAAGCACTTTGTTAAACCTGCAGTCCACCCTGCATAATTTCTGATTTCACAGATTAAAAAGTCATCTGCTATACTGCAGAGGGCAACATGATTAAATCATGTACCGTAACAGCCGTCAGACACCAAATCTTATTCGTTTTTTCCACAAAGAAAAATGTCAAAAACCAACAAGTCTGGGTAAAACGCTATATAAACTATGTACACAGGTTTGTCCCTACAGGAAACTAGGCTTGTTAACCAATAATCAAACACATACTTTATCCTTTCAAGTAAAATTTAAATATGAATAAACTATTAAGTCAGCTGCAGCTTAACTGCTCTAGACTGAGACCTTAACACACTACATGGGTTGGAAAAACCCAACACTAATTCAAGAAGGGACAATAAATGCTACTGGTGTAACTCTACATGTTGTGCTGTTTAGCATTTTATCATTTACTCAAAAAAAAAAAAAAAAGAAAAAGAAAAAAATGTTACAAATTAGCCTAAAAATTTAACAGAGACTGTATTTATTACAACTGGACTGATCGTGTTGACTTTCATGTCATAGAATCACAGGAAAACCACAATTCCAACTTAGACAGCAAATTCAAAATGCTTAGTGATTAAATTAAACTGATGATGAAACATTTAACCAATCATATGTACCTATCTCACTGTTTCCTGAGTAAGCGGAAACATTGCACTTAATACTGTGTAACATATACTCAATTGTTACCAAGTCCCAGCAGTCAGAGCTGACCATTTTCTCTCCTGGTTGATTAGAGCGCCGTCAGTCACAGAATAGTCAGTCCACCACCAGAGAAAAACTCAAATGAATAACCTCTACATTTGTTTAGATGACTAGGTTTTAAGCTCAAAAATGTGATCAGCTGTTCTCCACTGCTGATGCCAAAAACCTCCAACATGGCCACAAGAGAACACATTACAGCAGCTGATGAAGCCCTGTTAGAGAATGTTTTTTGCATATTTATATTCATAGCTCAGTTGGAGAGCTCAAAGAAGATACACTTCCCTCTGCCACTATCGACTTCCCCCATCACACAATAAATTATATCATTGCTAGCAGCCAGTATTAGCCCACACAGCCTGTGCAGTAAATAATATTCAACATCTACTGTTCACCTATGCCAGAGGAAGGACATCCAGTTCATTATAGTAAGGACTGATCCACCAGTAGTCCAAAAGTGTAGATGAAAAACTATATGAACGTGTACCTTAAACCAAACAACCAGTACTATACTCAAAGTTACCCCCGCCTGTCTCAGCAGGCCATAGAGCCTCCTTTGATCAAATGTAGTCCCAAATATACCATCCTCACAGATTGAATAACTAGGTTATCATTTTAATAAATAAAGATGTCTTCAAAAGTATCTTTAGGATATAAAGGACCATATCCTCCTCACTTCTCAAGAACACTAAGGTAGTCTTTTTAGTGCATTTATGAACAAGAGGAGGAAATTAAATCGGTCTGTTGTGTTTAAAGAAGGATGTTCAGCTTAAGTAAATAAACGCTGGATAACAGTTACCAAAAAAGCTTAAATGAAAGCCTGTGGCCTGATCTGCTATTTTGTTCGAGACTATCACTGCTGCTGCTTCCAGGGGAGCAAAGACTGGAAACCTATACATTAGCTATCTATAGGCAGTGGACATTTAGTTACACAAGAGCCGTCAGTGTCAATTCTTATCGTTAGGACGATTAATTTGGACAATAATTGAATCTTGTAACAGAGAAAATGCTCTCGAAGTCAAACACAATGAAGAATGATATCGTTTATTATCAAATGTTTTATGGCAGCGGATGTCACTGCTAGCTCCTTTGCTACACAGACTGATAGCTTAGTAGCTAACGTTACTGGGACTAAACACAGAACAGCTGATTGATTGTGAGCTCGAATAGGAAACCCGGAGAAGATGACTTATTGTTAGAGACGTCTATATTATAACGAGACTAACAACGGTAAACAATACAAAAATGTTGTCCGCCAATAACTTACCTAGGTAGATGTCTCCAAAAGAGCCACTTCCAATTTTCCTCCCCAGTCTGTATCGGTTACCCACTCTCAACTCCATGGTAAGCAAGCTTCAGTCGGCTAGCAAGCACGCTCGCTAGCTCGGAAACAGCCAAAAACGTCCTGGTTTAGAGCTCAGCCTTATTTAAAAGCACCACAGCCAAAAGCATCCAACGCAAACGAGCTATTCAGGCGAAGGACTGACTCTTCTCTATGCTGTCGCCGGATGAGGTCGATACTCACAATCTTTCGCCTCTTGTTTTAAAGTATTCCTAACTTCATAATGTGACAATATGAGGTTCACTGGAAAGGTTAATCGTTGTACTTTCTGCTCCTGGTGTTTTCTGTGCCGATACACTTTAATTCTCCACGGATGAAGGCGGATTTTGAGCAGGTTACTTTTACGATTCTGCTCTGATCCTCTTCGTCTGGCTGCCTTGTCTGCTCTCTGTGAGGACCCTGTTCAGCACTTCTCTGAATGTGTCTGACATCACTTCCCTGCAGGGTGAAGTGGGGGAGGACGCTAATCAGAGAGCCTATTGCAGTAGAGTTCCCAACAGATACCACTAACGATAACGGACCCAACCACATCTCCAGCCTTGGTAGTTTCTTCACTTTGAACTGTTACAAGAGCTAAATTTAAAAACGTTTGCTTTTAAATAACCGGGAAATACAGTGTAATGAAAAATAAATGAAAATCATTCACACGGGACAAGAGTGTGAGGTTTCGCCTGATCCGTAGCCGCCATTTTTACCTTCTCCGGGGCTCTGTGTTGTTGCACCTGTATTTTCCGTTAGAGACTAATCTTTACAAAGCGAAAGAGTCTGGTCGTGCACATAAACAAAAGATGTACTCTTTTGTCCAGCTGGCCACTGTCCACCTTCTCATAAACAAATTAAACAAATACAGTCTTTTGCTGTATGACATGGTAAAAAAAAAAAAAAGAAGTCCTAAATAGATATTTATTTTAAAATAAAACCGTTAATACAAAATGTTACTGATCGGGGACTGAGTTTAATGTTTAATCTAACCAGTTTCTTAAAAATTGTTTAAAAAAATAAAATAAATTAGATCATCAATTATTTTATAGCTGTTTGGTAATTAACAGTGGTTTAAATTGAGTGTTATCAACTGGATTTTGACGCCTATAGGTTTCGTATATCGAGCATAGTGACATCAAAAAGTACAAACCAGATTTTTTTTTATCACATTATATTAAACAGCTCCCACGTTGTCCAGCTTTGTCGTTTTAGTTTGTGAAATTGGAATGGAAATGAAAATGCCGATAAATTACCAAAAGGTGCTTTTGCTAAAAGAAATAACAATACCCATTCCACTTGGAAAATGTGAAGGAAGGGCAGTTATCAATAAGATAAGGATGGAACTATGGCAGAAAAGATAGTATGAGGATAAGAAATGAAAAAATATTTCAAAAATGTGAAATACACTAGAAAGGGGAAACTGGAAGCAGGGAAGGGAACGGTCATTGATGGATATTTGGGGGAACAGATGGGCGGGGCTGAAGGTGTAGGAAGGAGACTAAGAGAAGAAGGAACTAGGAAAGCAATTTTTGTTATTTGAGAGAAACACAGCTGGTTGGGAGCTGATTTAGTTTGTTAATAACATGATGATGTACACACTGTACAGTAGGTGGTGGTGTGCACCTTTCAGCTGTCTGCAACCGCCTATTAACTTGAGAGAGAATGAGAGAGAGAACGACGTCCTCACTGGTTGAAAAGCCGTTTCAGTTTCCATGTCTTCAGATAACTTGACACTTCATTACTCTCTGCACGAAATTCAGGGAAATGGCATCGAGTGGTGAGGAAATCCAGCTTCCTTTACGAAGGAAAAGAAAGAACGGAGAGGAAAGTGATGATGTCGCAGGAAAGAGGTACAACATTTAGTCAGGAGAGCCCTTCTGCCTGCTGTGTGAAAATTAGGCCTAAAAGTTCCCGATATACGTATTTCTTTTTTTTTTATGCCTTATATCTTTATTTATTTTGGTAAATAGGCTGTAGTCAACATAACCTATGGCGTTAAATATAAAACAAAGAACAGCTTTGCAAGTATGTTTAACAGTCTGCTATTCTTCCTGCTCTGCGTTTGATATTATAATTAATCACCTTTTTGCCACTTGAAATGTCTTTATTGAAATGCTATGAGATATTTGTCAGGTGTCTTTTGTAAAACTGATTTTTAAATCTCAAAGAGAGGATACGAAATGATCGATCACGTTGCCAAAAAAAAGTTATGTTAGAGAACTTCCGGTCAAGATCTTCTGTCTTGTCAAGTTAAGCTCCGTCTTCACCTAGGAGAAGAGAAAGGAGAAAACTACGGGACACATTACTGGAAGCAGGAAGGGAATGATCATTTATGGGGATCATGCCAGATACATTGGGGTTCTCGTCGGTGGATGAGAAGGTTGCTTCCCTGCACCTTCTGGTCAGGGAACGATTCCTGACTGTTTGTGCTTATGCATCAAACAGTTCAGAGTAACCAGGCTTATTGAAGTCACTGAGTGGGCAACGACAAGGAGACATCGAGGAGCGTGACTGGGAGGAACGACCTGTCTAAACTGATCCCGAGCTGTGTTTTGTTTTTGGACTTTTTCATAAACCACAGTTTGTTTGTTTGAAAGGGAGAGTGTTTGTTAGTTGAACGACAGATACAGGAGGAACAAGGTGGTTTTTGTCCTGTTCGCAGACCACTGAACCAGCTCTTTATCCCCTCAATGATATTTGAGAGTGTGTGGAAAAGGCACTGGAGTGTCCCATGGGGGATGCTTCGGGAGTATGGGGTGTCCGGTCCATTGTTATTAGCCATTCAGTCCTTGTTACGGGAGCTTTGTCCACATTACCGGTGTTATGCCAAGAAATGATCGTCTGCCAAAAACTGATTTCCGGTATTTGCCAAAAACTGGTTGCTCGTATTTAAACTGCTATAAATAACTTGTTGGTCTATAATATGTGAGACATATGTCAAATATATGTATGTATGAATGATATCAGGTCATCTTGAACCACAAACAGCATTCTTGTAACAAGGTAGAAGCCGTAATCAGTTTTTGGCAGTGACTTTTATATATCCTTTATTTATCCAGTTAAAAATGTGTTTTTTAAGCGCAATCTGGCCAAGAGGACAGAAGATATTGCAACAAATATAACAACAGTTCTGTAAACATATTTTAAGTGGACAAAAAGGACCAGATTGGTTATAATGTAAGTACAATAACACAGAGTTATAAAGATACTTGAAAAACATGTAATTTTTACATTTTGTATATAACCCCTTTGTAAACCCTCTTCACTGAAGTCTATTTACCAACATACACAAAGAGATTACACATAAAAACCAGGAAGCACTGGAAATCAGGTTTTGTAGGCGATCACTTTCTGGCACAACACTGGCAACAATTCGGACTAATTTCCGGTGGGTGCTGGACTCTTCCAGGACTCTTCCAGAGCAACTTTTTTATGTTAAGGGAATTTTCTCTGTCTGGGAACCGATTAATTGCAATATTGTCAGAAAAATTTTTGATGTCTGGGAACCTTTTTCGGAAATACTGTCACATCAGATTAGTTTAAAAACCAATTAAAAAAAAAACCTTTTCCTGGTTTCTTATCCTTTATCAGGTTGGAATCTTGTTTGGATCAGCCCACGGACTCAGTTACTTGTGAAGTCGTCACGTATACAGCGTCACCGCTACCTAGTAAGGTTACAAGTCTAAAAAGATCTGAGTTAAAGCTGGTATGTTGTACATTCTTGTACATGCTGTTTCTTGTTGTCTTCAAGAGAAACATTATGATGCTGACACCACTGAACCAATCACCTGCGGTCTTGAATCAATGGAGGATCTGTTGTCGTGGACAAGAAGTAAGGCAAACCCCTTCAGTGTGGCAGTTGTCCCCTTGGCACCTAGAGAGCCTCCTCTGGACCGTTGTCTGCGACGGACCTTGGTGTCTCATGACATGATGGGTGGCTACCTTGATGACAGGTATGAAGCGAGTGAGCCATGCCAACATGTGATACGCACTTTCTTTGTCTATGCTTCACGTTTCTGAATCATAAGATTCAGCACGGTGATTTCTGGCTAATCTTGCTGACAGACCTTAATGTGACACCTTGCGATATGATCACAGAGCACCCAAACCTTGTGCATGCTGACCTTATAAAAAGGGTTAAAGCCACTGGGGTAAAGGGTACAGCTAAAATTGTTGCCTTGGCAAATATCTATATTTAATTAGCTTGTTGAAATACAAAACTGTAATTAAAGTCAGATATTTGTCTGTCTTAATAATAGGGTGTGATAGTTTTCTTCATATTTTAACATAGACTATCAATACAGCAGTTTACTATGGTGCTTTAAATAATAACCTTCTTCTGTCCGTGCATGTTAAGCACAAAAATGATATGTGTGGGTGTGTTATGGTGTTAAATCCTGATTGTTTGGTACTCTTACACAAGGACCACGCTGAATCAGCAGTCCTTGTATATTAGTCCTTTTCCATATAACCACTTTCAGTGGCATTTTTGCGTCATTTACCCTAACACCTGCAATCATGCGCAATGCTGATCGATTCTATACATGAACAAAAGCTATGTTTATGAGAGCCCTAGAAAACAAAGTGTCTTTCGCAATATATCAGCAGGCCTACGGTCAAAGTGGCATATTTTTACAATAATAATGAGCTGCAGCCAAAACAGCAGCGTGCGTGACAGGAAACAGGCCATGGAGCAGCCGAATAATTAAATTTGTGAGCTAGCGTTTGTGACGGGGAAGGCTAATACATCGACAGTAGCTGCTTCTGTCTCAGTGCAGACGGTCAGAAAACATGCAAACAGGTGATACAGAGCTGTTTTTGTCTTTTTTATCTTACCAACAATTTTTTTTTGAAAGCATAATTTCTTTGTGGCTTTAGTTAGCATAGTGTGTGTGTGTGTGTGTGCGTGCGTGCGTGCGTGCGTAAGCGACTGCAACAATATTGGACATATTCTCCTCTTATCATCTTTGCCACAAATAGTTCTTTAATTTACTTTGAAAAGATTTGGTCAACACAACTAATCCCCTGCCTTTGATTTAATAACTAAAGGGTCCACCCTAAAACCAGTGTATTATATTAAAATCTGTAATTATTCATTCTGAATTATTCTTAGACACTGCACCAGGTCATCCAACTGATTAGCTTCTAACTGGCTGCAGGCTGCCGCTCTGCCCAGTTCTGAGATCCATCAAGGGCCAGCCCACAAACTATGCCTTAGACCATGGTATAGCTACTTAAGAAAACTGCAGCAAACGGCAGTTTTGTATGCATGACAGTTTTTAGTGAGGCTCCATGCCGTAAAATAACCTTAAAACGCGTAGAGTTTCATTACTACTTTAAATTATTTTAGATCTGATTGACACATTTTCTTCCTCTGGAGAAAAGATGTCAGGTCACTTGTTCCCAGCTAGAAGAAAATTCGAAATGCTTGTAAATCCCAACACACATCCAGTTACAACCAACTACATGTACTGTAAATGCTACAGTTTGATACACCTTACCTAGAACAGCCTAAACTTGTGGCTTAAGCTTTTATTTCTTTGGTTTAAGTTCATGGAGATGTTGTTACAGTCACACTGTTGTACTGGTCTCACACAGGCTTTCTTCTGTTTCCCCTCTAAGGTTTGTTCAGGGCACAAATGCAGAGGCTCCATATGCTTTCTACCACTGGCAGTACATCGATATTTTTAACTACTTTTCACACCACCTGGTAACTATTCCTCCGGCTGTGTGGACCAATGCTGCACACAAACATGGAGTCATCGTTATTGGTGAGCAGAAAGTCTCAATAAAGCAGAACCAGACCCAGTTTAGTACGTCTGAAATAGCATCATAAATTTTAAATGTAGGATATACTAAAAGAAAAGGAGTATGTTGGCAGAAAGAGAAATGGTATCTTTTCTTGTCTTGAAATGTTAAACTGCTGTGGTCTACAGGGACTTTCATCACAGAGTGGATAAATGGAGCTGCGATGTGTGAAGACTTCCTGAAAGATGAGGAGTCGTACCGGAGAGTAGCTGATAAACTTGTCCAGATTAGCCACTGTTTTGGCTTTGACGGCTGGCTCATTAACATAGAGAACAAGCTCAGTGTGAGTAAAGCTTCTGTGCTCACCTCTAAAACAAAATGTTTAGGAAATACAGCCAATTTTTTAATCCATCTCCCAACCGGCACCAAGTTTTACCCCTAGTCAGCTCTTCCAGCTCATCCAGGGTACTCACAGGTGTTTTCCAAGCTAGCTAAGAGATATAATCCCTCCAGTGTGTCCTGTGTTTATTGTGGGGTTTCCTCGCAACACCTCATTTAGGAGGCATTGTAGACAGATGCCCGAATCACCTAAATTGGGTTATTTAGATGTGGAGGAGCAGCAGCTCCACTCCAAGTTCCTTCCTAATGACCAAACTCGTCATCCTATCTTGAACGGAGAGCTCAGCCACACTTCAGAGGAAGCTCATTTCTGCTGCTTGTGCCCTCATTTATGAACAAGACCCTCAGGTACATAAACTCCTGCACTTGATCAAGAATTTACCATAGCTTGGAATGGCATGGATTAGGAGGCAGTCAGGGACAGAGTTCCTGATGATTACAAAGCCAACATATTGGGTGCCAGTGTAGCTGACATAATGAACCTGTGTTTACAGTTTTTCTCAAATGTTAAAACACAAAAGCCAATCCTGTAACCCAAATGACCAGTAGTCTAAACACATTTACTAAATGTAGCCACCATATTCCAGTACCATAAACACATGTCACATGAAGACACAATTCACAAAACACAACCCTCTGTACTCATAAATCTAAACACATTTTTCCTTGCTAAAACACATGTTGCAAAACAACTCTGCTCATATCCTCAAATGAAAGCCCATGTGATGCAAAATGCTTGCCACAGTCCCCAATCTTTGAACACAGGGAACACACCTGGCGTCATTCACTACACACAATGACTCAAAATTGAAGACACTTGTTGCTAATGCTGTACCCACATGTAAAAGCAAGTTCAGAGTGCACAGTATGCTGAAGGTTCCAAACAAACACAATGGATGAAGGCAGAGTCAGGGGAAGAGGAATTTGATGCAGAGGAGGGAGAAGAGCTGGCCCTGGAAGAAGAGGAGCAGGCCAATGAGGAAGAGGAGTTCAAATGAGAGGAGGAAGAGGAGCGACCAACGAGGAAGAGGAGAAGGCCAACATGGGAGAGGAGAAGGTCCAGGAGGGAGAGCAAGACAACCTCGCACCATCATTACGGACGAGATGCGAGCAACAGCTCAGCGACATGATGCCGCACAGTGATTGTGGTGTGTGTGTGGTGTGAATAACGTAAATACACTTCACAACCTGTTCATGTTTTCAAGATTACTGTTGTGTGCAATAGATTCTGTTTTTGCATTGAGTTGTGTTACAGTAGTGTACGTACATGCAGGATTTTCTATAGATTCATACTACTCATATGAAACTCACAAATCTAAATGCCTAATCCTCTGCAGAGATCTACGACGATCCGTTACTGTATAGTTTCTAAAATATGCATTGGCAGTTATGAAACAAAGAACCTTCTCACAAATTGAGCATTGTGTTTTCAATTGTTTTGCTGTAGTGTGTAATGCTGTGTATAGTGTTTACAGTTTTGACAGCTTCGAGCTGCTCTCTTGGTGTGGGAGTTTGAGTTTTGCAGCTTTAGAGAAGGGTGTTGTGTTTGGACATTGGGGGACCTGGTGGTAACGTTTGTGACATGTGTTTTAGCATTTGAGAAAAACTGTAATGCAGTGGCAGGTTTGACTTCAACCGGATGCCATTTGTTCCATCTTCCCGCTCTCTCTGTCTCCAGTTTCTATTCTTAACTATCTAAAAAAGGAAAAAAGCCTAAATTTTTTTCTGTTTATTTTTTTAATAACACTTAAAAAAATAAACTGGACTGAGACGAATAAGTCATCTTTTACACAATACTTAATTGTATGTTGTAAATCTTAATGTACCGTTTTCCCAGAAATGGCAGCACCCTCTACATCTTTGTCAGTAGATGTAGAGGGGAAGGATTACAGACAGCTTTTATGCAATCTTATTGAAAACCTATTAAATCACTGAAAAAGCCACAGAAGCAAAAACAAATCCTACATCTGTCATTAATAACAGGCTGTGAGTATTTAGCTTTTACTCTACCATCTATTGGAGCAGATCAAAGAAATTATTTAATCATAAACAGCGGTCCCTCGTTTATGGCAGGAGTTACATTCTAAAAATAACTCGCGATAGGTGAAATCCACAAAGTAGTCAGCTTTATTTTCTACAATTATTAGAGATGTTTTAATGTAAAACCCCTCACTACTCACTATATACACTTTTTTTCAGACAGGCATGAACATTTTCACACTTTTCTCTCTTGTTTAAAGACTCTTAAAGTTCAAACCGTTGTAGAAAAATAAGTCCAGTAGTATAAAACGTTTCGTTGACATTGCCGTGTTTGTTGGGGAGAAAACGTACAAACACACAGTGCAGCACTTCAGAGTCACACTGCTAGCAATTGAAGATTTATGTAAATTTGACAAGCTGAACGCATTCTTTACTGGACAGGAGACACGACACGATTGACAATGGTCTACAGCCAATCAGCATGCAGAACACAATTCGCTGTGTATTTAAAAAAAAAAAAAAAAGCATGCAAAATTGCACAAAAAAATCTGCAAAACAGCGAGGCCGTGAAAGGTGAACCGTGCTATAGCGAGGGACCGCTGTACTACTGATGTGTGCTTTGATTTGTGCTTACCTTTTGGGAAAAAGTAAACCGATTGCATGACAGTGTCAGTCTTTGCAGCTGTAGCAGATGGATCATGTGTGCTGCTCTCTGCTTACAGGAGGTTGCAGTGCGAAATGTGCCGCTGTTCCTGCGCTATCTGACAGACCAGATGCACGAGAGAGTGTCCGGCAGCCTTGTGCTGTGGTACGACAGTGTACTTGACAATGGAGAGCTAAAATGGCAGAATGAGCTCAACCAGTCCAACAGGTAGATTAAAAAAAAACAAAACGTGTTTCCTTTATAGCATCTGATCAAAAACAAAGACTGAAAAAGAGAACTTTGGTCCACAGAAGTGTGTCAGACCTTTTAGATCACGATTGCTTCTAGCCTGTCAGTTCCTGGCAAACAGTTATGTATCCGTGTCAATATCTCCATACCAGGGTGTTTTTTGATGCTTGCGATGGCCTCTTTACCAACTACAACTGGAAGGAGGAGAACCTAGTGGAGATGAAGAACCTGGCGCTCCAAGACCGCCAAGCTGACATCTATGTTGGAGTGGATGTGTTTGCTCGAGGAGAGGTAGTAGGAGGAATGTTTGAGACAAATAAGGTAAGAAACTGTGAATTGTGTTTACCAGCTTGTGCTTGTACCGTGCAGCGTCTGATTTTGGTTGTCTGCAGGCGCTGGAGATCATTCGAAGGCACAACTTCTCTGTAGCCATCTTTGCTCCTGGCTGGGTATACGAGACTCATGAGGATAAGAGTGAATTCCGCAAGAATCAAGACAAGTGAGACTAGTGCAACATCTACTCTGTGAAAAAATCAGACTGTATTTATAGATGGGTGTAGGCACCATAAGTTGAAGGCTTTAGCCATCACTGTCTTGTTTTTTAACAGTGAGCAGCAGAAGTGAGATTGTGCACTGAGAGGCTAGTAACTTCTCACTTGTCAGTCCTTTTGGGCTCTAATGAGAACCATAATAGGGGGAGGAAGCTGAGAGCCTTTTTCACATTCAGACTTACAATCACTCCTTGCTGGCTGTTGGAGTAAATGCTAAGTTAAGGTTCTTGTGCATTTGCAACACTTCTGAGAACTGGACACAGCATCCATCTTTCAAATATAGACAATATGTGGGGCATGTTAGTCAGTGTAAAGACTGAGATGTCTGTCCTCTGTGCAGGTTCTGGGCTCTTCTGTCAAACTACCTGTACATCCACCGACTAGCCTCACCGCTCCCCTTCGTCTCCTCCTTCTGCCAGGGCTTTGGGAATGCCGTCTACTGGCAAGGACAGGTACTGAAGTAAAGCGTTATTTATGTATTACACTGCTTCATGTATTACCTTTGCATTACTCCCTGTGTAAATGCCAATAACAATATGACACTAAACTTTCTTTTGCTCACATTTTATTTAGAAAGCACTTTAAAATACCCAGCACAGGACCAAAGTGCTGTACAGAAAATAAGTTAAAAACAATAGAATAACAGAAGACAGCAAAAATAAATAAAACACATAATACATAAAAAATTAAAACAGCCCTATATTAAAAAACAAGATAAAACAGCATAGAATCAACTAAAAACAACTAAAATAACACTAAAAATAAAAACCAAAATCTCACGTGGTGTCAAAGGCCAGGGTGAAGAGGTGGGTTTCCAGGAGTGATTTAAAAACAGGTAGAGAAGAAGCCTGTCTGCTCTCTGAAGGGAGATCGTTCCATAGGTTGGCGCACGATCTCCTCTATGCTCAGCCCTGGGTACATTCAGGAGCAGCTGATCAGCTGACCTGAGAGAGCGGGTGGGTGTATAAGGCTGTAGCAGCTCAGAGAGATAAGATGGGGTTAGGCTATGGAGGGCTTTAAAAGCAAATAAAAGAATTTTAAAATGAATCCTAAAAGAAATGCTCCTACATACTTGCACATATTTCTATCCTAATAAGGAAAACTTCCATAAGATATTTCTTTGAAGTTTTACCACAAAACTCACGGCAAAGTCAAAAACAGCCCTGGAGCAGTTTACAGGGCTGACAGTGATCTGAGTACACTTGGAACAAGGTGTGATTCTAAAAGCTGTTGCATCACTTCTTTTGTTTTGTTTTCAATCCCAGTCAAGTTTCATCTGCTTGGCTAGTGTGAAGGGGTGTGCTAACTTTGTGTTAGCGTCATAGATTGTGTAGAAAAGGGTTGATTTCTGAGGTGTTGTATAGCTTTGATGTACACTCCTTAAGTTGCTTTGCCATTGCTGTCCCGTCTCCCATTCTTCTAAACAGAGCTTTTCCTCACAAACAGAAGGTTTGAACAGCAGGTGGGTGGTCTTCTGTACTTACAGAGAGCTTTGTGACTCAGATGGCCTTATTTAGGGTGTCCCCCTCTGGTAATGATCTCACTGACATCACTATAGAGATAGAATAGAAGAAACTGTCTGAAGCCAAGACCAAGCTGAAGCCTGTGCTTTTGGATCAGAGGGCTTACTCGTGTAATATGAGTATTCACTGTTGTACTGGTAACAGTGAATACTGTCCTTTTTCTTTTTTATGTAAAGGAAAGACAATTTACATAAAAAAGAAAAAGGACAGTATTCACTGTTACCAGTACAACAGTGAATACTCATATTACACTTTACATTTTTTTTATGTAAAGGAAAGACAATTCTCCTCCTTGAATCGCTACCTTATCGTGGTGGAGGGGTTTGTGTGTCCCAGGGATCCCAGGGGCTATGTTGTCTGGGGGCTTTTGCCCCCTGGTAGGGTCTCCCATGGCAAATTGGTCCTGGGTGAGGTACCAGACAAAGAGCGATTCAGAAGACCCTTATGAAAAGAATATCGAGGGAACAGTTTACCCTGCCCGGGATAGGGTTACCGGGGCCCCGCCCTGGAGCCAGGCCCGGGGAGGGTGCCTGAGGGCGAGCGTCTGGTGGCCGGGCCTTAGTCCATGGGGCCCGGCCGGGCACAGCCCGAAGAGGAGACATGGGCCCATCCTCCCGCAGGCCCACCACCCGCAGGAGGCGCCATAGGGGTCGGGTGCATTGTGTGCCGGGTGGCGGCCAGGAGCGGAGGCCCTGGCGGACTGACCCCCGGCTGCCAAGACTGGCAATAGGGAAATGGAATGTCACCTCTCTGGTGGGGAAGGAGCCTGAGTTAGTGCGTGAGGTTGAGAGGTACCGGCTAGATATAGTCGGGCTCACCTCTACGCATGGCTTGGGCTCTGGAACCAGTCTCCTGGAGAGGGGCTGGACTCTGTCTCAGTCTGGAGTTGCCCCTGGTGAGAGGCGGCGGGCTGGGGTGGGTATCCTAATATCCCCTCGGCTTGCTGCCGGTACGTTGGGGTTTTTCCCGGTGGACGAGAGGGTTTGTTCCCTGCGCCGAGTGGCAGTTCGGAGTACCCAGCCTTCTTAGAGTCCCTGGGGGGGTGCTGGAAGGTGCTCCACCTGGAGACTCTGTTGTCCTGCTGGGAGACTTCAATGCTCACGTGGGTAACGACAGCGAGACCTGGAGGGGCGTGATTGGGAGGAACGGCCTCCCTGATCTGAACCCGAGCGGTGCTTTGTTATTGGACTTCTGTGCTAATCACAGTTTGGCCATAACGAACACCCTGTTCGAACATAAGAGTGTCCATAAGTGCACGTGGCACCAGGACGCTCTAGGCCGTAGGTTGATGATCGATTTTGTAATCGTATCACCAGACCTGCGACCATATGTTCTGGACACTCGGGTAAAGAGAGGGGCTGAGCTGTCAACTGATCACCACCTGGTGGTGAGTTGGATCAGGTGGCGGGGGAGGACGCTGGACAGACCTGGTGCACCTAAACGCGTAGTGAGGGTTTACTGGGAACGTCTAGCAGAGGCCCCAGTCCGCGAGATCTTCAACGCACACCTCCGGCAGAGCTTCAACAGCATTCCGAGGGAGACTGGGGACATTGAGTCCGAATGGACCATGTTCAGCGTCTCCATTGCCGAAGCTGCTGCATTGAGCTGCGGCCAAAAGGTGGTTGGTGCCTGCCGTGGTGGTAATCCCCGAACCAAATGGTGGACACCAGAGGTGAACGGAGCCACCAGGCTGAAGAAGGAGTCCTATCGGGCTTGGTTAGCCTGTGGGACTCCGGAGGCAGCCGACAGGTATCGACAGGCTAAGCGGAATGCGGCTCGGGCAGTGGCTGAAGCAAAAACTCGGGTGTGGGAGGAGTTCGGAGAGGCCATGGAAAAAGACTTTCGGACTGCCTCGAAGAGATTCTGGCAAACCGTCAGACGTCTCAGGAGGGGAAAGCGGTGCTCTACCTGCACTGTGTATAGTGCTGGCGGAGCGCTGCTGACGTCGACTGAGAAAATTGTCAGGCAGTGGAAGGAATACTTCGAGGACCTCCTTAATCCCACCGACACGTCTTCCGAGGAGGAAGCAGAGTCTGGGGATGAGGGGAATGACCCGCCAATTTCCAGGGGCGAGGTCACTGAGGCAGTTAAACAACTCCTTGGTGGCAGAGCCCCTAGTGTTGATGAGGTCCGCCCCGAGTTCCTGAAGGCTCTGGACGTTGTAGGGCTGTCCTGCTTGACACGCCTCTGCAATGTTGCGTGGACATCAGGGGCAGTACCTGTGGACTGGCAGACCGGGGTGGTGGTCCCCATCTTTAAGAAGGGGGACCGGAGGGTGTGTTCCAACTACAGGGGGATCACACTCCTCAGCCTCCCTGGGAAAGTCTATGCCAGGGTGCTGGAAAGGAGAGTTCGTCCGCTAGTCGAACCTCGAATACAGGAGGAACAATGCGGTTTTCGTCCTGGTCGCGGAACACTGGACCAGCTCTTTATCCTCTCGAGGGTACTTGAGGGTGCATGGGAGTTTGCCCAACCAGTCTACATGTGTTTTGTGGACTTGGAGAAGGCATTCGACCGTGTCCCTCGGGGTGTCCTGTGGGAGGTGTTGTGGGAGTATGGGGTGTCTGGCCCATTGCTACGGGCCATTCGATCCCTATACAACCATTGTAAGAGCTTGGTTCGCATTGCCGGCAATAAGTCGGACTCGTTCCCGGTGGGTGATGGGCTCCGCCAGGGCTGCCCTTTGTCTCCGGTTCTGTTCATAATTTTCATGGACAGGATTTCTAGGCGCAGCCAAGTGGCGGAGGGCTTTCGCTTTGGTGGCCTCAGAATCTCATCTCTGATTTTTGCGGATGATGTGGTTCTGTTGGCTTCATCGGTTCGCAGCCGAGTGTGAAGCAGCGGGAATGAGGATCAGCACCTCCAAATCTGAGGCCATGGTTCTCAGCCGGAAAAGGGTGGAGTGCCCACTCCGGGGTCGGGGATGAGTTCCTGCCCCAAGTGGAGGAGTTCAAGTATGTCGGGGTCTTGTTCGCGAGTGATGGGAGAAGGGAGCCGGAGATCGACAGACGGATTGGGGCTGCAGTAATGCGGGCGCTGCACCGGTCCGTCGTGGTGAAGAGGGAGCTGAGTGTAAAAGCGAAGCTCTCAAGTTACCGGTCGATCTACGTCCCTACCCTCACCTATGGCCACGAGCTGTGGGTAGTGACCGAAAGAACGAGATCACGGATACAAGCGGCAGAAATGAGCTTCCTCCGAAGGGTGGCTGGCCTCTCCCTTAGAGATAGGGTGAGAAGTTCGGCCATCCGGGAGGGACTCAGAGTAGAGCAGCTGCCGCTCCACATCGAAAGGAGCCAGCTGAGGTGGTTCGGGCATCTGACAAGGATGCCCCCTGGGCGCCTCCTGGGTGAGGTGTTCCAGGCATGTCCCACCAGGAGGAGGCCCCGGGGCAGACCCAGGACACGCTGGAGAGATTATATCTCTCGGCTGGCCTGGGAACGCCTTGGTGTTCCCCCGGATAAGCTGGAGGAGGTGGCTGGGGAGAGGGAGGTCTGGGCCTCTTTGCTTAGGCTGCTGCCCCCGTGACCCGGCCTCTGATAAAGCAGATTAAGATGGATGGATGGATGGATGGATGGAAAGACAATTTTGCATATCAGGTGATAATTTAAAAAACAAACAAACATCATCAACAGTGTAATTATTTATTTAAAGAAGACAAACTCCAGAATTAGTCTGTGAAAAACAAAGTACACTTCTTGTTAACGTCTTGAACCACTTTCAGTTATTCTGTTGTAGATTTACTTTGTGTGTTTAAGATGATCGGTTATCGCCCAGACAGCCGGACATTTGACTCTAGACTAGTTTAGTGTACGGAGGAGTTCAGGGTCAGCAGGGTGTCCGGGTCCCATCCTCTGAAAACCAACCTAAACCGTCATCTCTGCACCACCTTGCTCGTTAGTTGGTATGAGGTGTTTGTTTTCACATGTGGTGCAGGCACCTCCCCTTGTGTGTCCAAAGGACGTTATTCCACAAGTCTTGTGGTTTGTTCAGACACAACAACTTTGCAAACCTAAACCATGCTGCCGTCTTCTCATGTTCAGAGAGAAGTGGACTTTTCCTACAACCATTGCAACAAGCCAGTCTTATTCTAATTGTATGGTCATGAACTTTAACCTTAACATGCTTACAGAGGTTTGTAACATGTAATGTTTTACAGGTCATCGTTAAGCTGTAAGCAGCTGAAAGCTTACCTGTTACTCAAAAGTTTACTTGTCAAACCTATTAAAGTGTACTATTTGCTTTATTAGTTTATTAACATTGTTTAAAAATGTGCAGAGTAATTTTGTATTTTTTACTCTTTTTTTTTTTCTGTATGTAGCATGAGACAAATAGCAGCTGGTTCAACCTGACAGCCCAGGAGATTCAGCCTTTGTACTACCACCAGACTCTAGGGGGCCTCGGGTGGCTGAGAAGCTCTGGCTGCCCGAAGGACGCCTGGAATGGAAGTTGTTCGCTGCTGCTCGACGGACTCATCCCTGCAAGCCACACCACTCCAGTTTGTGCCAAGTGTGTGGGTTTGTTTGATTGAGGCTTTATTTTGTTTTAGTTTCTACCTTATTTTCACATAGAAAACTCAGAACTGCAGTCTAAGGCACATATGGAACAGCTCATTTCTCTTTTTTTTTTCCTTGATTCAGGATCTTCTCCATCCATGTACCCCTGCCGTCCAGTACACTGGTGAGCCTCATCTACAAGGCGTCTCCTGAGATCGCAGTCTCCTTGGAGCTGAAGACGACTGATGCCAGTCAGTGCACACACGTCGATGTCCAGGAAATCCAACGTGAGTTTCTTAAGACCCTTCAAAAAATCTTTTTGAATCACCACCATTAAGCCTGACAGGGAATCACTACTCATTTCGCACAGTCAAAACCCTCTCTGCTTTAGTTTGGTTTACATTATAGTTGAGAACATTTAAGGAGCAGACTAATTAAAAACTGACTGATTTTCATGTGTGAAATTAAGTTTGTACGGCTGTTGGTTGTTTTTATAAACTGTTACCTTATTGAGTTTCATTATAGACAGTTTACCCAGCGAGTGCCTCTTTAAAAACGAGAAAAAGGACCCTTCCTTTGGTGAGTGGTGTAGATATTTAGACTTTGCAGTGTTTCAATCCAAACTATATGAAATTACTATTCTTCAATGGCTGGAAACTATAGACTGTATACAAAAGATGGATTAAGAGACTCATCCATTGGTTTCTGGATTCCACAGGTTAAAACCTCAGCGTTGGCACTGAGCTGTTTGAATATTAAACTGTATGATTGTGAGAATAGTCTGGCTTATAGACACTCTAAGCAAAACTCTTGCTTAAATCAGAATAATTCCATTTCTTTAGAGATATGGGTTTTTTTGCTTTTGACGCCTCAATTCTCTTGTGATTTCTCAAAGAGACGGAAGGCAAAATATAGAGTTTGTCAAAAGAAGTGTTGCAGCGATGTTCTGGATGAGGAAAATGTGTTTATTGAACATTACAGTGCGCAAACCTGTTCTGGCAGACCTGCAAATAAAGAACTTTAAACATGTTTACAGCACAGTATGGGCACTTCGAGGCCATTAGGTCTCATACAAAAACCAATATTCAATAAACAAAACCTTTGTAGAGCCATCCTATTGGTCCCTAATTCCTTTAGCAGCACATCATCCATCCAGAGTCATAAAGGAGTATCCTCATGATTTAGGCCATTTAGTACGTTTGTTTAACTTAATTTTTAACTGCTATTAAAAAAATCTAACACTGGGATAAATAAAACATTTGTTATCTTATTTTAAGAAGAACAAAGAGCCCAGCAACAGATGGTGTGGCCCCCACAGAGCCCTGATCTTAACACCGGGGATTATGTCCGGGGTTGCATGAGGAGACATAAGATACTGACATTTTAAATCCACAGAAGAACTGTGGCAAGTTCTCCAAGATGCTGATCAACAGGCCTTAAACAGTGTGCTGAGGTGAACTGGTGCTATAAAAGGCACCAGTACATGGTGTGTGTGTGTGTGTGTGTGTGTGTGTATATATATATATATATATATATATATATATATATATATATATATATATATATATATATATATATATATATATATATATATATATATATATATATATATATTAATGTCTCAATTTATTACATAGTGCTGTTGGTCAGGCTTAGGGGCTTTAGTTTCACACAGTTGCTGATACTTCATCATTTATTGAAGGTTTGTGATCCTGCCTCCAAATCACACAGCAAGTCGAGTCGTTGTTGGGTGTTTTTGTGTGTCTATAGTTAACAGTGTATCCCCTGAAGTACTGGATGACGAGCACCAGTTAGTGAACAAGTTCACTCAGCTATGTGGAAACTTGAACCACAATGGTTGGACCATGAGGTGTGTGGAGCACTAACAGTTGAGTGATTTTAATTTCTCCAAAGAGTTGAAGTTCTTGGACTTATTTTTTTCCCCATGTTTGTGAGCAGGTGTTCACAGCTGGAGCTTCACTGCTGCACTCTTCGAGAAGTTTGTGTGAAGATCGAACGCATCGGACAGCCTGAGGACAGGCCTTTCAGCTGCAGGGTGGGAGAACTCATGGTGAGACAGTGGGAGCAAGTACTCCTCGATGTATTACTCTGTGCCTGCTGTTAGAGATTAGAATGTAAGCTTGGATCCATAAATAATAATGATAATACATTTTATTTATAGGTGCCTTTAAAGACCTTTAAGGTCACCTTACAGTACGACAAAATAAAAGCATAAGGTAAACAACAAAAAAAATAAGCCCTACACACTGGGCTTGTGTGGGGTTATTTTGTGGTATTTGGTACACATTTTATTAGCCACACATGACATGAAGACAAATGTAAAGTTACTGATAAATATGTTTATTCCAGTCCACTTGAGATTAAACTGGGAGAATACACTCCAAGTTTGAAGCTGATTAAATGAACAGGTTTCAAGACAGACAAAGAAATGATGGACAGAGGTTTTTTGCCAACTATAACAATATCAGCAGTAAGGTTACCAGTTTTCTTTGAGAAGTAATCTATTCAAAATTTGAATTTAAATCTGGTTCTAGCATGTTTCTTATTCGTCTCTTTCTACAAGGTCTTAGATGTAGCTAGCCTGCAGGTGCCCCCAGACAGGATTCACGGTGTGTGCATTGATGACGTGGTGTGGCTGCGTGGGGCTGGAACCTCACTCCTCAACGCCACTCTGCGCTGGGACTACCCTGGCAACCTCGTACGTCACTTCAAGGTGTACTGGCGACAGCTGAGAGGACCTCATCCCAGCATCCCCCCCGGTCAGTTGGTTCTGGTGGGTCGCTCGTATTCCAATTTGTTCAGGGTGACGGAACTGAGAGTGCCAGAACCTCCTGGCCTGTTGGAGCTGGTGGTGGAGCCAGTGATCAAGATGGGTTTCCCAGTCCCAGAGAGCCACTGGGGAAGAAGAAGCCTCAGCTACACAAAGGATTCCTCGAAATGAATTTTACACAAATACCAACCAGTAGCATCTTCATTTACTCTCATGCTACGACTGTTACTATCACACCTGTGAAGCAGAATGTGGAGAAATGCCTTAATTTGTTTCAGGATCAGTGTGCATCAGTGATGTAATCACCAATCTCGTCCCAGTGTAGTAGAAGCTTAAAGAAACATGTCAAACATCTTGTGAAATGTGAATTGAGGCTGTGTAAGTATACTTATGAATACAGCTTTGTAACATTTTACATCCTGTTTAAGATCTAGTTATTAACAAGAATGTTCAACAATAAAACTGGATAACTAAAGGATATTTTCAAAAATTTAAATTGAAGGGATAAAAGCAATATGTAACCTGTACGAAAATGCAAATATGATCCATATTTGGGTCAAATAAGTCTGGTGTCTGGGCATTCCAGACAAGAAAAGAAAGAAAGAAATTTGTTAAATTTGATAGTTTTGATCAGTTATGTGTAAAGCCAGTAGCATTCTAAACAAAAGAAAGGTGCACCTTACCCTTATACAGCCCACACAAATATATCAACAGCAGTGATCACAAAACGGTGTATAACTGAAGGCAGTAGTGAGATCTTTAACCAGGTCTTCCCATTAACACCTGACCTGGCCAGAGGGTCAGTCAATGAGCTCGTCAATAGCTTCAATGCAAAAATGTTAAATGTAATGGACACAATTGCTCCCATTAAGGTGAAGGTTATCTCTGGAAGGAAAAAGTCTCCATGGAGAAACTGAGTGTAGGAAAGCTGAGCGCAGATGGAGAAAAACAAACCTCCAGGTTCATTATGACATCGATAAAGAGAAACTTCACAATTATAATTTACAACTGAGGAGTGCAAGAAGGTCCTACTTCTCTGACATCATCACTAAAAACAGCCATAATGCTCGGGTCTTATTTTCTACAGTTGACAGGCTAACAAACCCTCCTGTGTCAGTGGCAGCTGAACTTCATTCAACCATGGCCTGCAATGACTTTGGCAAATTCTTCACAGAAAAAATCCAAAAGATTAGACAAGCAATTGGTACATCAACAGCAGATCCAGAATATGTACTGTGTCCACCATCAAACAGTTTCACCCTATTAACAGCAAAGAC
The DNA here is from genome assembly GCF_057381845.1 of Rhamphochromis longiceps. Lineage (NCBI taxonomy): Eukaryota > Metazoa > Chordata > Actinopteri > Cichliformes > Cichlidae > Rhamphochromis > Rhamphochromis longiceps. The sequence goes on from NC_140560.1 coordinate 6,496,637, forward strand.
CTGGAGGACATCTTAGGTCAACTGAACTCCTCCTCTTGCTGTTTAGATGTCCTGCCAACAAGTTTTTTCAAAAAGGTCTCAAAGACTTTAGAGTCAGACCTGTTACAGATCGTCAACTTTTCTTTAATGTCAGGCGTGTTTCCAGAATCACTAAAAACTGCTGTAATAAAACCTATACTGAAAAAGGACAATCTTGACAAGACACAAATGAACAACTACAGGCCGATCTCAAATCTCCCATTTTTAAGTAAGATCATTGAAAAAGCAGTTTCTCAACAGCTCAATTACTTCTTAAAACAGAATAACTGCTATGATGCCTTCCAGTCAGGTTTTAGACAGAACCACAGCACTGAAACCGCTCTGACCAAAGTGTTTAATGAAATATGTCTGAATACAGACAGTGGAAAAATGTCAGTCTTAGTTTTACTGGATCTCAGTGCAGCATTTGACACAGTTGACCACAACATATTACTGAAACGACTGGAGAACTGGGCAGGACTTTCAGGAACTGTACTAAACTGGTTCAAAACATACTTAGAAAACAGGACATACTTTGTATCAATAGGTAACTTCACATCTGAGCAGACAAGTATCACAAGTGGAGTTCCCCAAGGTTCCATCTTGGGACCCCTTCTGTTTAACATTTACATGCTCCCACTGGCACAGATTATAAAGAACAACAAAATAAACTATCATAGCTATGCAGATGACACACAAATATATATCACAATGTCACCAGGAGCCCGAGGCCCTGTACAGGCTCTTGGTAAGTGCATTGAGGAAATTAATGACTGGTTGTGCCACAATTTTCTCCAACTAAACAAAAACAAAACTGAGGTAATAGTCTTTGGCGCCAAAGAAAAACGATTACAGGTCACCAGAGAACTTCAATCTATACATCTAAAAACCACAAACCAGGCGAGAAATTTGGGTGTAGTTATGGATGCAGACCTAAACTTAGAAAAACACATTAAGACAATAACAAAGTCAGCTTACTATCACCTCAAGAATATTTCAAGGATAAAAGATCTGATGTCTCAACAGGACCTGGAAAAACTAGTCCATGCATTCATCTTTAGTAGGCTTGCTTACTGTAACAGCATCTTTACAGGTCTACCTAAAAAATCAGTCAAACAACTACAGCTCATTCAGAACTCTGCTGCTCGAGTCCTCACTAAGACCAAAAAAGTGGACCACATCAGTCCAGCTCTGAGGTCTTTACACTGGCTGCCTGTCCGTCAGAGGATAGACTTTAAAGTTCTAATACTGGTCTATAAAGCTCTGAATGGTTTAGGACCAAAATACATCAGTGACCTCCTGACCCAGTATGAACCTTCCAGATCCCTCAGGTCATCTGGATCTGGTCTTTTATCAGTTCCCAGAGTCAGAACCAGACACGGAGAAGCTGCATTCAGCTTTTATGCTCCTTATATCTGGAACAAACTCCCAGAAAGCCTCAGATCAGCTGAAACACTCAGTTTATTTAAATCCAGGTTGAAGACTCACCTATTCTCAGCTGCATTTGAATAAAGCACCAAATCCACACTTTTAAGCTTAAATTTCAAAACTAACATTTTAACTACTGATTTTATCTATTGTTCTGATTTTATCTGTTTTGATTTTATATACTGTTTTGTTTGTTTGTTTGTTTGTTAATTAGTTAATTTGTTTGTTTGCTTGTTTTAATCAATTTTAAACCATGCTTTTTATTTGTTTTTGTTTCTAATGTCTCTGTAAAGCACTTTGAATCACCTTGTTGTTGAATTGTGCTATACAAATAAACTTGCCTTGCCTTGCCTTATACTGTTTTATGTCTTTGTCTGAATATCTAATCACAGTCTGTATAAGTGAATACAATCAAATCTACAGCCATGCTAACTGCTATAATAACTAAGCTAATACAATGCTAATATTAGCATGCTAACATACTATGCCGGTATCTTTTTATCTTTTATTTATATATTCTTTGATACATCTTTTTTTTTTCTTTCTTTTTTTTTTTGCCTGTCCCGTTTGGCTCTTTTGCATCAGAATTATTGTCTAAAGGCAAAGAAAGATGCCCAACAGATTTACTTTACCAAATTGACCATCCCAGCCTTGCCATAATGGTCCATTTGATTCACCTTTTATTGTTTATTTTATTTTCACTTACTGAATACTGGGGGAAAGAAGGGGAGAAAGAAAGAGGGAAAGAGAAACAGCTGAGAAGAGGGACGGGGGAGAAGGGCACAAAACAAAAACCAACAGAATGAGCAGAAAAAAAAAGAAGAAAAAAATGCATATATCAATCACCTGGGTCACCTGCTGAGAAAGAAAAAAGAAAACAAGCAGAAGAAAACAAGAGTAATAGAATAAACAACATCACAATGATTATGGGAATATGACAGTAAATACTAAATATTAAACATTATTGTGCAGCACATAAGATCAACAGAACACAGTGTGCTTTGAGGTAGGAGCCAAAAAGGGTGTAGTTTGTGGGTGTGATCACCCGTGTGTACACCTGTGAGCATGGACGCGTTTGTTTTTTTTTTTTTTAAAGGTTCCTTCATGTAATGATCTGCTAGAGGGTGTGGGGGGGGGCACAGCCCCGTCCTCCAGGGTATGAAGCAGGTATGGAGGAGATCAAAACTCCAGACATCCAGAGGCCCCCAGAACACAAGAGACCAAGGAAGACCAACAGAGGGGCAGCCGCGCCACTGTCCCAGAAAGAGCTGAGGAGAGTCCCAGATGAGGGCTCACTCAGCAGCCGCGGAGCAGAAGCCAGGGGGAGTTGCAGTGACGCGCCCGTGAGCTCCGCCGGCAGCCAGCCGTGCCTGAGTGACCGAGCCCCAGGCCGAGAGGCCGAGGGCACCCCACCTCCGAAGTGGCCCGAGCGAGCCAGGCCCCGATAAGCGGCCGCCAAGGAGTGAGCCGGTGTGTACCTGGACGCCCATCCCCGGACACAAAGAACCACCAATGCACCGATGTCTGAGGGAGTCCGCCACTGGCAGGGGAAGTGGTGGTAGGGGGAGATAGAAACCTCAGGCCCTCCAAACCTTGGAGGGCCTGAGATGTCCCCAGAGAGGTGGCGCCTGACACCCAACCTGACATATAGACACAGAAATACAGGCACACACATATACAAACATCCATTCCCACCCTCATGCTCTCATATGCACTTACTCCACACTCAACCAACGTGGAGACAGACATAAAGAGACGCTGTACACACGATCACACTCCCCAAGCGTACTCTACGAACCGGGTCTAGGTACCCTTGCCCCTGGAGGGGGGAACTGCATCCAGACCCAGGTGGTGTTACCCTTTTCCCTGCGGTGGGGGGAGGCAGACCGCCCCGACTCCGCAGCAGCAGGGAGGCACCACACTCCAGACCGCAGTCGGACGGCCAACTCCTCCTCCTAGCCCCCCCGCTCCAGCAGGTCGCAGAGAATGGGGGTGAGAGAAGACTCCAAACCTCCTTCCACCCGCTCATTGTAGTGTTGATGCATTTAAAACCCAGGAGGGCATGGAGCTACCTGCCAGAGAGCAGCGCATGGTCCCTCCTGCTGGCCCTCAATGTCTACGTGTATTTAACATTGAGAGGTGGGCAACGACGCCAGGGGTGAGGTGTACACCCTGATGGTACTTTGGATTCCGTGTATCGTGCCCACCCCCAAGATCCTATATGTATGTGTAATGAGAGTGTGAGTAATGTGAATGTCTAAGTTGTGGGATAAAATTGAGGCAGAGGCAGCCAGAAGGGGACGGGGGGTAGCCTCCTCTGCACCCTGGTGACATACCCCTACTTAGGGATGGGTATCGTTTAGGTTTTATCCAATACCGGTGCCAAATCGGTACTTTTGAAACGGTGCCGGTGCTTAAACGGTGCTCGAACCGGTGCTTAAAGAATGGAGAACACAAACTTTGTCCAAAAACCTCTCATGTTCAGCTGGTTTTTTTTGTAAAAAGATAACAATGTTAGCCTTTTCTGCAGCTATGGGGCATATATGGCATCACTCTTGGCTGGAAGCAGTGCTTAATCAATGGAAAAAACACAAACTTTGTCCAAAAACCTCTCATGTTTAACTGTTTCCCACTTTTTCTTTAGTCATTTTAGCCTTTTTGGCCAGGGTGAAGGGAGTATCTGCCATCAAACAAGAAGACAGCCGCATGTAGCTATGATGATGTTTGCTAGTTCACCTTACATGCATTAATGTAATAACGTGGTTAGCCTACTCAACGTAAATTACACACGAACAACATGAAGCTACTCATGCAGAGAAGAACGGCTGCTGCTGCCATCATCACCCGTCATCATTTCTGCTACACTGGCAGGGCTAGGGGCCAGGACTCTATTCTTCGGGTTTTTGGGGGATGTTGCTCCGGGTCCGATAACTGGCAACCCACCCGACGTGCACGGTGTGAGGTCTCGCAGCAAGCTATCAAATACGGCGCATTTCTCGGCTTTTATAAAAAACGCTATGCGTCGCCAGCTGTTTAATCGGATTCTTGGTGTTACCTCCTTTGACAGTATCACAGTATCAGCTTAGAGCACTTGTTGCAGGCTGCTGAGTTTGCATATTTTGCTGTGAAGTACAGCCAGACTTTTGACCGCTTCGCCTTGGGCATTTTTAATCTGTAGCTCTGCTCTAACAGAACGTACGTACCTGGCCCCGCCTACTATCCTCGGAAACGTAAAATGATTGGCTAGAAGTGTATCACAGCTCAGGAAAAAAAAGCACCGAAATAAAGCACCGAAATGTGCGCTGCTTTTCGGTCTGGTTACTACCGTTTATGTCAGAACCGGTGCCATCATGGCACCGGACACCGGTACCCATCCCTACCCCTACTCCAAGGTCCTGCATGTGTGGGTGGTTGTGGTGGAGCGGGAAGAGGGAGGCAGCTGGAGATGGGGAGGGAAGGAAGGGAGGGGCACGTGACCCCTCCCTGGGGCCAGCTCCCTCGCTGACCCCAGTAGGCACTCCCATACTCCGCGACCCGCCAGGGAAAGGGGGCCCAGGCCCATCCAGACCGGGGCCCAGCGCAGCAGCGCCTCCCGGCCCCACAGAGCCCGGGACAGTCCACCCAACCCCACCACAGAGAAAACTGCACCCACCCCACCATCCACTCATCTTCCAGACTACATAAGACAATAAACACCCAGGCTGAGATCTTCCTCCACCTCTCCTGTATCTCCCCCTCCTGCAGAGAGAGCCCCTGAGGAGAGGAAAGCTCCTGCAAGATGTGACAATCTTCCCCACCAGTTGAAGAGCCCCCCAGGTGGCTCGATGCACCGGCGGCACCCTGCTCCAGGGCTGGGCCCCCATGCACCCACCCGCCCACAACCCCGGCAACACACCAACCAGGACCCAAGCCCCCGAGGCCCGGCCAGAGACGGAGCGCCCCCAGAACCTCACGCCCATCCCGGACCCACCCAGAGGCAGCCAGGCTACCAGGTCAGTAACCCACGTCCGTCAGCACAGACCCTCCCCTAGCCCCGCTGCACGCAGCCGTGAGGAAACAGTCACCTGAGAGCCAACAGAGCCCCTAACCGGACATGACCACTACCCCGGGTTGAGCCCCCCAAGGAAGATGCCTCCGGGGAACCCCCCGACGCCCTAAGCCTGTCCCTACCCCCACACCAATCACAACAGTGAAGGCGGGACCAAACTATGACCCCCCCCCCCCCCCCCCCCCCCCCCACCCCCACCCCCACCAGGTGATGGAGCTGATCAAAGGAGCCCAGAGCAATTGATCTGATGTGGTGGCAGAGGCTGTATCAAGACTAATGTAATCTAATAGATAATTTCTATATTGGTTAGAATTAAGATTATTTTTATTTTTCCAGTTCATGAGGACTGTTTTCTTGGCTATGCATAGGGCAGTGAAAACCATATGGGCGATATTCTTATCTGTAGTGACATTATCTAAGCTGCCCAACAAACACACTAAGGGGGAAGTTGGAATGTTACATTTCAGACACTTCGATAAGTCTTCACATATCTCGCGCCAAAACTTCTGAACTGGTGGACAGAACCAAAGAGCGTGGATATAATTGTCCGGTGAATTGGTTTGGCAGTGTGAGCAGTTGTTGGTAGACGTAAAGCCCATCTTGAACATCCGATGACCTGTATAGTGCACTCTATGTAATATTTTGTATTGAATTAATTGAAGACTGGGATTTCTAATTACCCTTTTTAATTTTTCATATTTATTTCCTTTCTTATTCATAGCCTTTTCCTTTTTTGTTTTCTTAGGTCACAAGCAGTTGTCCAAGCATTTCACTACATATCGTACTGTGTATGACTGTGTACGTGACAAATATAAAAATTTGAATTTGAATTTATTTTAATTAGATGAAAGGTTTTTAAGCAAATCTGAGACCAGAAGTTTAGGTCTAAGTTAACTGATAAATCCGCTTCCCATTTTGCAATAGGAAGTGATATTGATTCATCTGTTTTAGAAAGCATTCTGTATATTTTGGATAGTAATTTGGGGGTTTTAAGAGTAAGAAATTGAACCACACTTGGTGGTGTTTGTAGTTCAACTTGACCCGGTTTAAATTTCTTTTTTACTATGGATTTAATTTGTTGATATTCTAAAAATCTTTTCTTGTTGATCCCATATTGTGTAACTAGTCCGTCAAATGAAATAAATTCTGTTCCTTCTAGTATATGTTCTAAATATTTGATTCCTTTACCACTCCAATCTGAAAACTTTATTATATTATTGTTTTTAATATGTCAGGGTTGTTCCAGATAGGTGTACGTTTGCATGGGATTAATGAAGACGCCGTCAATTTTAGAAACTCCCACCATGCTGTCAGAGAAGAGCTGATGTTGATGCTTTTAAAGCATTCATGTCGTTGGATGTTTGAGCTGATAAATGGTAGGTCTGAGATCTCTAGATTATTGCAAAGTGCTTGTTCTACATCTAGCCAAGGTTCATCTAAGAGGGTATGTTTTAGCCATCCTGAGATAAACTGAAGCCTGTTGGCTAAGAAGTAGTGCTGAAAGTTAGGCAGTTCTAGTCCTCCTTTATCCTTGGTCTTTTGTAGTGTTTTTAAGCTTATACGTGGGGGTTTATTTTTCCAAAGGAATTTGGACATACATGAATCCAGAGATCTGAACCAATCTTGTGGCGGTTTAGTTGGGATCATTGAGAATAAATAATTTATTTTTGGTAAGACCGTCATTTTTATAGCGGCAACCCTTCCCATGAGTGATATGGGTAGACATTTCCACCTAGCCAGATCACCTTCTACCTTCTTTAAAAGTGGGATATGGTTTAATTTAGTTAGATCTGCAAGCTTGGGAGAAACATTAATACCTAAATATTTTATATTTCCCGATTGCAGTGGTGTAGAAGAGGAATTATGGAAGGAGCAATTAATCGTTAGAACTGTAGATTTTGACCAGTTAATTGAGTAATCTGATATTCTTGCAAAAGAGTTTATCAATTCAATCACCCCAGAGATATTGGTTTGTGAATTTTGGAGAAAGAGTAACACATCATCCGCATAAAGGCTGATTTTATGTTCCACGTTCTTGCATTTTATGCCCTTAATTACTGAATTCTGTCTAATTGCTGCTGCTAGTGGTTCAATAAAAATTGCAAACAGTGAAGGGGAGAGTGGGCATCCCTGCCTGGTGCCCCTCAAGAGACAGAAGCTGGAGGATGTCTGGTCATTTGTTCTGACACAAGCTGTTGGGGAATTATATAATATTTTTAACCAGTTTATGAAAGAGGATCCAAAACCAAATTTGTGTAATGTTGCAAATAGAAATTTCCAGTTAACTCTGTCAAATGCTTTTTCTGCGTCTAAAGAGAATATTGTAGTTTCTAGGTTTTTACTGTAAGAGTAGTCTATCAAATTAAGTAATCTACGTGTATTTGTTGATGAGTGCCTACCTTTTATGAAACCAGTTTGGTCAGGATGAATTAAGAGGGGGGTTATTTTCTCCAGTCTCTTTGAGAGAGCTTTGCAGATTATTTTAAGGTCTACATTTATAAGGGATATTGGACGATTGCTTGAGGGATATACAGGGTCTTTGCCTGGTTTTAGCAGGAGATTAATGTTTGCAGAATTCATATTTGATGGAAGTCTGCCCTTTTCTTTGATTTCCAACAACGTTCTGTCGAAAACTGGTGCCAGAATCGACCAGAATTCTTTGTAGAATTCTGCAGGAAAGCGGTCTGGACCTGGAGCCTTATTATTGGGCAAACTTATCAGGGCTTCCTGGAGTTCACCTGGTGTCAGTGGTGAATCCAGTGCCATTGCTTGAGTGTCCAATAATTTTGGAAGAGTTATGTTGTCCAAAAACTGATCAATTTCTTTTTTAGATGGGTTTATTTGTGGTGAATACAACGTTTTATAGAAATCCCTGAAAATGTTGTTTATTTGTATCGGATCATATATTGTGTTCCCAGATGAATCTTGATCAGCACATATAGTTGTTTTTTCTTTCTTTATTTTTAGCTGGTTTGCTAGAAATTGACCGGATTTATTACCATGTTCATAATTTTGTAGGCGTAGTCTTTGTACTAAGAATTCTGTTTTTTTTTTTATCAATTATCTCATTTAATTCTAGTTTTGTTTTGCATATTTTGTTCAATGTTTCCTGATCTTGGTGGGACGCATAGGCTTCTTCTAGTGATTTGATGTTTTTTTCTAATTCCTGAATATTTTCGTTTTCTTTTTTCTTTTTATGTGATGAGAAAGAAATTATTTTACCTCTCATCACAGCTTTCCCTGCTTCCCATAGAACAGAAGCTGATGTTTCGGGAGTGTCATTATAGTCCAAATATGAAGTCCACTCTTTTTTAAAATATTTAATAAAGTCTTCATCTTTAAGTAGTGATATATTAAATCTCCAGTTTTTTCTTGGCGTAGTATTATTCTTGTGCATTAGTGTTAAAGATACAGGAGCATGATCGCTGACAGCTATAGGATGAATCTCAGTGTCTGAAATGTCGCTCAGCAGTGAGCTGCTGACCAAAAAATAACCCAGACGAGAGTAGGAGTGATGGACAAGTGAGAAAAAAAGTATATTCCTTACTGGTGGGGTGAAGGGAGCGCCATGCATCGCAAAGACCAAAGTCGCTCATATACTGTTTGATTATATTTGTGGACTGCCAATTACGCTGAGTTCCTGCTGTATTGAGCCTATCCATGTCTTCATTTAGTCCAAGGTTGAGGTCGCCTCCAAGAACAAGTGTGCCATCTAAGTGTTCAGAGAGTGCACTGAAAAAACCATGAAAGAATGAGGGATCATCAACATTTGGACCATATACACTTGCAATACATAGCTTTTTATCAAGTATAGATAGTTTAATGATTAAGAATCTGCCCTCTGGATCTATAACTGTATCGAGTACTGTGAAATTAATATTTTTATGTATTAAAATTGCTACTCCCCTTTGTCTAGAATTATAACAAGCTGAGAACACATTGGGAAACTCAGGTGTTTTAAGTTCATTCGAACCTCTAAGAGGTCTGTGGGTCTCTTGTAATAGGACAACATCTGCCTGTAGTTTTTTGAGTTGGTTAAATATTTTTAACCTCTTTTCTCTGGAGCCAGCTCCATTTATATTCCATGTAATGAACCTCAGTGTACCCATAGATGTTTGTGTATAACTAGGGATGTATGCTGTGTGCGTCGCTTAGACAGGTGGAGAGAATACGTCACTTGTTCATAAATAAAGAGAAGGAGAGAGAGAAAAAATGTGTGGCGAGATGCTCCCTGAGTCTGACTATGTGTTTGCATATTTACTAATATGAGTAGGCTTGGCTTAAGTGTGTGTATCCTAAACGACTGTGTGCGCTGTCTGACTGATGTAAATGTGCTGCCGTTGAGCACATGGTGCGTATGTGTCGAAATAAAGGATGTTTGTGGATGAGTGTCGAAGCAGGTGATCGAGGCAGTGAAAGGAATAAAGAAAGAAACCAAGGACAGGGGTGAGCAGCATAAAACCAAGAGGGGGGAAAGAGAGGAAAAAAAAACGAGAAGAAAAAAAAAACAGAAACAAAACGTAAACATTCCAATTAAATCACTGACGGAGAGTGACGGTGTTAATTCTGCTATGAAATCACACTTTAAGATGCGATTTGATACCGGTAAGTTAAACAGATGTTAATGCAAGTTAGTGTGAGTGGATAGGGAAATGGTGTAGCTGATTCTTATCTGGTGTGAGGTTAATACAGCCACGGAGTGATGTTGGGGTCGCGGTGGAGCTGTCCGTCCACGTACAGCCGGTCCACAGCGATGACAGCGCGGGAGCCCTTCTGGTTTAAACATCTTAAAAATGTTTAAACCTTCTTGTTTTCTACTGACACTACTGGCGATCTAGCGAATTTTGCAAGTGCCTGAGTATTTTGGCTCTAGTTCATCTGCCTGTTTGTTTTGGCCGTTGTCTCCCTCGGATCCTTACACCTGACTGTTTGGCTTACCTGACTGTCCGTGATGTGGCCTAGCAGGATCTGCGTCTTGCTCGTGTGGGTCTGGATTTTTATGTCATTGGTCTACCGACCTAGTGCTGGACGTTACCAATACTCAGCTGATGAGCTTCTCCGTCTCCGCTTTCACCTGGCTTCTCCACCGCTCAAACTCATAGTACCCCTGTGTCTAATGGGAATTATGTTAGTTTCTGCTTTTATGTGATGAAGTTTTGTGGAGAAAAAAGAAACCCTGACAGTTTCGACCATGTTCGCTAAGCTTTGGTACTAACATGGCCCAGAGCCAAGGTGGCTAAGGTCTATCATCCCACCTAGACAATGGTGAAGCCAGTGCTTAATACCAGCCAAAAAGTAAAGGCTATACAATATTCATTTTTGTGTTATTATTCTTTCGGAGCAAACATAGAGAGATTCTTACAGTACAACATTATTGCATGAAGACGATGATTACATATGGTATGTTTCCTCAAATGTCAAGGAAAGTTCGTTTTAAATGTCAAAGGGTAAACGGATCTTCTGACTGTGCTCAGTGATGGAAGTTTTGGTTGTAATTTAAGGATCCTCAACATCCTCATCATTACTGAAGCAGTGTGGGATCATCTTAACAAAAAAGGCAGCTAAGATCCCAAGAAGCACCTCAGGATGTCTTTCTTCTTCTACAGGGAGTGCAGAATTATTAGGCAAATGAGTATTTTGTCCACATCATCCTCTTCATGCATGTTGTCTTACTCCAAAGCCTAGTACTTACTCCAAAGTAGCTCGAAAGCCTACTACCAATTAAGCATATTAGGTGATGTGCATCTCTGTAATGAGAAGGGGTGTGGTCTAATGACATCAACACCCTATATCAGGTGTGCATAATTATTAGGCAACGTCCTTTCCTTTGGCAAAATGGGTCAAAAGAAGGACTTGACAGGCTCAGAAAAGTCAAAAATAGTGAGATATCTTGCAGAGGGATGCAGCAGTCTCAAAATTGCAAAGCTTCTGAAGCGTGATCATCGAACAATCAAGCGTTTCATTCAAAATAGTCAACAGGGTCGCAAGAAGCGTGTGGAAAAACCAAGGCGCAAAATAACGGCCCATGAACTGAGAAAAGTCAAGCGTGCAGCTGCCAAGATGCCACTTGCCACCAGTTTGGCCATATTTCAGAGCTGCAACATCACTGGAGTGCCCAAAAGCACAAGGTGTGCAATACTCAGAGACATGGCCAAGGTAAGAAAGGCTGAAAGACGACCACCACTGAACAAGATACACAAGCTGAAACGTCAAGACTGGGCCAAGAAATATCTCAAGACTGATTTTTCTAAGGTTTTATGGACTGATGAAATGAGAGTGAGTCTTGATGGGCCAGATGGATGGGCCCGTGGCTGGATTGGTAAAGGGCAGAGAGCTCCAGTCCGACTCAGACGCCAGCAAGGTGGAGGTGGAGTACTGGTTTGGGCTGGTATCATCAAAGATGAGCTTGTGGGGCCTTTTCGGGTTGAGGATGGAGTCAAGCTCAACTCCCAGTCCTACTGCCAGTTTCTGGAAGACACCTTCTTCAAGCAGTGGTACAGGAAGAAGTCTGCATCCTTCAAGAAAAACATGGTTTTCATGCAGGACAATGCTCCATCACACGCATCCAAGTACTCCACAGCGTGGCTGGCAAGAAAGGGTATAAAAGAAGAAAAACTAATGACATGGCCTCCTTGTTCACCTGATCTGAACCCCATTGAGAACCTGTGGTCCATCATCCAATGTGAGATTTACAAGGAGGGAAAACAGTACACCTCTCTGAACAGTGTCTGGGAGGCTGTGGTTGCTGCTGCACGCAATGTTGATGGTGAACAGATCAAAACACTGACAGAATCCATGGATGGCAGGCTTTTGAGTGTCCTTGCAAAGAAAGGTGGCTATATTGGTCGCTGATTTGTTTTTGTTTAGTTTTTGAATGTCAGAAATGTATATTTGTGAATGTGGAGATGTTATATTGGTTTCACTGGTAAAAATAAATAATTGAAATGGGTATATATTTGTTTTTTGTTAAGTTGCCTAATAATTCTGCACAGTAATAGTCACCTGCACACACAGATATCCCCCTAAAATAGCTAAAACTAAAAACAAACTAAAAACTACTTCCAAAAACATTCAGCTTTGATATTAATGAGTTTTTTTGGGTTCATTGAGAACATGGTTGTTGTTCAATAATAAAATTATTCCTCAAAAATACAACTTGCCTAATAATTCTGCACTCCCTGTACTTAAAGAACTTTCATGAATGCTTACCTAACAGAGTTCAGACTGTTGAAGAATAAACTGTTTTTGCTTTATATGCAGCATTTCCATTTGTTTACACGTTTTCAATAAATCAAGAAGGAGTCCTATCGGGCTTGGTTAGCCTGTGGGACTCTGGAGGCAGCCGACAGGTATCGACAGGCCAAGCGGAATGCGGCTCGGGCAGTGGCTGAAGCAAAAACTCGGGTGTGGGAGGAGTTCGGAGAGGCCATGGAAAAAGACTTTCGGACTGCCTCGAAGAGATTCTGGCAAACCGTCAGACGTCTCAGGAGGGGAAAGCGGTGCTCTACCTGCACTGTGTATAGTGCTGGCGGAGCGCTGCTGACGTCGACTGAGAAAATTGTCAGGCGGTGGAAGGAATACTTCGAGGACCTCCTTAATCCCACTGACACGTCTTCCGAGGAGGAAGCAGAGTCTGGGGATGAGGGGAATGACCCGCCAATTTCCGGGGGCGAGGTCACTGAGGCAGTTAAACAACTCCTTGGTGGCAGAGCCCCTGGTGTTGATGAGGTCCGCCCCGAGTTCCTGAAGGCTCTGGACGTTGTAGGGCTGTCCTGGTTGACACGCCTCTGCAATGTTGCGTGGAGATCAGGGGCAGTACCTGTGGACTGGCAGACCGGGGTGGTGGTCCCCATCTTTAAGAAAGGGGACCGGAGGGTGTGTTCCAACTACAGGGGGATCACACTCCTCAGCCTCCCTGGGAAAGTCTATGCCAGGGTGCTGGAAAGGAGAGTTCGTCCGTTAGTCGAACCTCGGATACAGGAGGAACAATGCGGTTTTCGTCCTGGTCGCGGAACACTGGACCAGCTCTTTATCCTCTCCAGGATACTTGACGGTGCATGGGAGTTTGCCCAACCAGTCTACATGTGTTTTGTGGACTTGGAGAAGGCATTCGACCGTGTCCCTCGGGGTGTCCTGTGGGAGGTGTTGCGGGAGTATGGGGTGTCTGGCCCATTGCTACGGGCCATTCGATCCCTATACAACCGTTGCAAGAGCTTGGTTCGCATTGCCGGCAATAAGTCGGACTCGTTCCCGGTGGGTGATGGGCTTCGCCAGGGCTGCCCTTTGTCTCCGGTTCTGTTCATAATTTTTATGGACAGGATTTCTAGGCGCAGCCAAGTGGCGGAGGGCTTTCGCTTTGGTGGCCTCAGAATCTCATCTCTGATTTTTGCAGATGATGTGGTTCTGTTGGCTTCATCGGGTGAGGGCCTCCAGCTCGCACTGGAACGGTTCGCAGCCGAGTGTGAAGCAGCGGGAATGAGGATCAGCACCTCCAAATCTGAGGCCATGGTTCTCAGCCGGAAAAGGGTGGAGTGCCCACTCCGGGTCGGGGATGAGTTCCTGCCCCAAGTGGAGGAGTTCAAGTATCTCGGGGTCTTGTTCGCGAGTGATGGGAGAAGGGAGCCGGAGATCAACAGACGGATTGGGGCTGCAGCTGCAGTAATGCGGACGCTGCACCGGTCCGTCGTGGTGAAGAGGGAGCTGAGTGTAAAAGCGAAGCTCTCAATTTACCGGTCGATCTACGTCCCTACCCTCACCTATGGCCACGAGCTGTGGGTAGTGACCGAAAGAACGAGATCGCGGATACAAGCGGCAGAAATGAGCTTCCTCCGAAGGGTGGCTGGCCTCTCCCTTAGAGATAGGGTGAGAAGTTCGGCCATCTGGGAGGGGCTCAGAGTAGAGCAGCTGCCGCTCCACATCGAAAGGAGCCAGCTGAGGTGGTTCGGGCATCTGACAAGGATGCCCCCTGGGCGCCTCCTGGGTGAGGTGTTCCAGGCATGTCCCACCGGGAGGAGGCCCCGGGGCAGACCCAGGACACGCTGGAGAGATTATATCTCTCGGCTGGCCTGGGAAGGCCTTGGTGTTCCCCCGGATAAGCTGGAGGAGGTGGCTGGGGAGAGGGAGGTCTGGGCCTCTTTGCTTAGGCTGCTGCCCCCGCGACCCGGCCCCGGACAAAGCGGATGAAGATGGATGGATGGATGGAATAAATCACTGCATCCGTTTCCCCATTTCATAAAATGAGGGGTGGCTCAGGACTCTGTACTGTACAACTGTTATTTGACACTCTGTACAACATTTAAATAAAGACAACAAAGTAGCCTTTATGAAACAAATGTGTCTTTATTGCTTTTTATTGGGTTAAAATGTTACACAGTATTGTAATCAACTGCACTTTGGAGTTTGTTTAGCAGGGAGTGAAATTTATATATTTTTTAAAAATAATGTGATCATTATGATTGTCAGTGCACTTCCAGCTTGGATCAGAGAAAGGTGTTCAGGCCTGCTGGGTGATCATCTTCAGCATCTGCAAGGCCATAGGTCCCTGATCTGAAGGAATCTGTGAGGACAGACAAAAAGGATGACATTTTATGTTAAATATTAATATTAATAAAAAGAAATGAGGTTCTGTTTATCTACATTTCATCAACTGACTCATTCTAGCTTACCATGTGACCAGCTTTGAGAATCCAATAAAAGGCAAAGTTCTTAAAAGTCTTGCAGAAAGCTCCAGTAACGCCCGGGGTGGCAGGATCATCGAGGGGAGTCCACTTAAGCTCGTTAAAATTACGAATCCCCTCCCACTTTAGCTGCTTCACCCACAGCTCCTGACCTGTGAGAAGACAAAGATCCAGGTGATTAGACTCAACAGGGACATATACAGGGTGGGCCATTTATATAGATACACCATAATAAAATGGGACTTGTCTGGTGATATTAAAGTCCTGTTTGTGGCACATTAGTATATGTGAGGGGGCAAACTCCTGAATATGGGTGGTGACCATGGTGGCCATTTAGAAGTCGGCCATCTTGGATACAACTTTTGTTTTTTCCAATAGGAAGAGGGCCATGTGACACATCAAACTTATTGGTAATGTCACAAGAAAAACAATGGTGTGCTTGGTTTCAACGCAACTTTATTCTTTCATGAGTTATTTACAAGTTTCTTTGTTCACAGCCATTGACATGTCAGAAAGGTTAGGAGTGGATCGAAATTGTGTTGATATCTGGTGAACGCAGTAACCGGGTCATTGCAGCCGATTTCAATGCAAGACACCCTACGAGACCACCCATCTCCCATGCTACAGTTAGCAAACTGCTTGCTAAGTTTTGTGAAACTGGTTCAGTGTTGGATTTGCCAAAATGTGGACGCAAGAAAACTGTCACTAATGAAGAAACATCAGTGGCTGTCCTAGCTTCATTCAGCAGGAGCCCACAGCGTAGCACTCGCCGCATGTCACTGGAGAGTGGCATTAGTCGAACATCCCTTCGGCGGATATTAGCTACTCACAAATGGCACCCTTGCAAACTCCAGCTACTGCAGCATCTCAATGAGGATGACCCAGATCGGTGCACAGAATTTGCAGAACGGGCAAAACAAAAATTGGAGCAGGACCCTCAGTTCACGCTGAAGATTTTGTTCAATGATGAGGCAAACTTTTATGTGAATGGTGAAGTTAACAAACAAAACCACCGCTATTGGTCTGACACTAACCCACATTGGATGGATCCCTCCAAGACTGTTGGAACAACAAAAGTGATGGTTTGGTGTGGTATATGGGGTACAACGATAGTGGCCACTGGATATTTGAAATTGCTACATGATGATATTTTTCCCTCTTTATCCACTGAAGCTGGCACATTCCCTGAGTTTTTCCAGCAAGATGGTGCACCACCACATTATGGGTGCCAGGTCCGAGCATTCCTAGATGAACAGTTTTCTGGAAAGTGGATTAGTCGTCGTGGGCCAGTTGAATGGCCCCCAAGGTCTCCCGATCTGACCCCCTTAGACTTTTATCTTTGGGGTCATCTGAAGGCAATTGTCTATGGTGTGAAAATACGAGATGTGCAGCACCTGAAACTACGGATACTGGATGCCTGTGCTGGCATTTCTCCTGCCGTGTTGCTATCAGTGTGTGAAGAGTGGGAGAAGAGGGTTGCATTGACAATCCAACACAATGGGCAGCACATTGAACACATTTTATAAGTGGTCAGAAACTTGTAAATAACTCATGAAAGAATAAAGTTACGTTGAAACCAAGCACACCATTGTTTTTCTTGTGACATTACCAATAAGTTTGATGTGTCACATGGCCCTCTTCCTATTGAAAAAACAAAAGTTGTATCCAAGATGGCCGACTTCTAAATGACCACCATGGTCACCACCCATCTTGAGGAGTTTGCCCCCTCACATATACTAATGTGCCACAAACAGGACTTTAATATCACGGTGTATCCATATAAATGGCCCTCCCTGTACTTGGTGCGTCACCCATCTTCGTGATTTACTGAGTAACTAACCCATAGTGTCCACAATGAGATCAAGCTGTCCATTGTAGACTGTGACTTTAACTCCAGCAGTCAGCAGCTGGTCAACTATGTCCACCACTGGCTTCATAAAGTCTCCTGCCATGTTAGTGAAGACCTCATCAGCCTGACCTGAGGTCACAGCAAAAACAGGAGAGGGAACAAGGTTTTATGATGTTTAGTATTTTCAAGGATCTAAAATGAAAGGACAAACAGTTCCTTGATCTTTCACTTCAAGAAATCGTACCTCCCCATGTGACATTGTCAGGAATGATACCCAGCTTCTTCCTTATTGGTCCATTCATCAGCTGACTCAGGGACTGGCTGTGGAGGGGGCGAATGTGACGATGTTTCTGCAGACCTGGTATAAAGTAGGAAGAGCATCAGTAGATAGTCATTGAAATTTTTTTTTTTACTTTTTACTTTTACTTTACATTTAGACTTAAGTAGGACAGGTTTATTTTAAAATCACCAAACCCATGTGGTCTAGTTTACTAACTAGATGGAATCATTTAGATCAGAGTCTTACTGATAAAGTCCAGCCCTGCAGAAGAGGTGAGCTTCTCATCTGAACTCTGAGTTAGGATGTTGTAGAAGTTGACTCCATTGGTATTCTTAAGGAAAACCAAAAATAAGACAAAACAATACATAAATATGGCAAAAACTACTTTATTAACATTTTATTTACACAAAAATATAACATATCTTCAGTGTGTATGCTCCTAGCCAAAGGTGACCATATTAATATATAGTTGTACTAATAGTCAGCTCAGTTAAACAGGTTATGCATGTATAACAGAATAAAAGCTAAAAGCAACAGCGATTCCATACACACACTATCTTATAACACTGTTGAAGAGATCATATCAGTTTCCACTATCAGTCAGATATGTACATCAGAAGTTTATGATGTACATAGGCAAACATGGCTTCTCAGCTTGACAGGCTGAAGCCATTTTTATTGGGACACAGATTTGCCCATGAAAACATTGGCCGATGCAGATTCCAAAGAATGGAGTCAAGCAGAGTTAATTCTGCTTCCAGAGCCATGAACAAACTATGGCCACAAGATGGCAGTAACTTCAAGAACAATGCAAACAGGTGAGAAGTTTTACGACAAGGTTGTTTGAGATGAAAGGAGAGATGCTTTCTCTTTTGTATGTTTAAATTAATGTCTGTTGGTAGATTTTACTAGACAAGCACTGCTTGCCCTGATTGCCCCGATGGAACACCACTTCCATAAAGCAATTTAAGATTAGACAATGCATTAAATATCCAGCAAGCATTTTCTCCAAATTATGTAGTGTTGTACAAACCCGCTCTACGGCAGACTCCGTCATAGACCACAGCTCAGTCGCTTTAAGAAACTGGCCCTGCTCCACGGCTTGCTTCACTGCCTCTGCTGCCTTACTGACATCTGCCAGGCCGTAATCATCCAGGAGGGACTGCAGACAGAATCATATGGAAGCTCAACACAATGGACAAAAAGACTCTGTGTTACATACACTGTATATGAAAGATCATCGTAGCTTCATAATCTCAACAGTGTCATCATTTTTTGTAAATGATGACACTGTTGAGATTAGATGCTAATTTCAGGTCATAGTGAATGCAAAATGGAGTTCATTTAGTAAGTTATGATCACTATTAGAGACAGAAAGGAGGATAAACTGATTATGCTAAAGGAAAAAGAACCCAATGATAAGTGGTAGCCAATGAGCTCGCAACGTTTTTCAGTCAGATCCATGTTTCACTCATCACATCCGGTTTTAAAACCCCAAGATCGCAATGGTGAAAATGCAGGATTGTACCAACTGGTGACATCAAGACAGGTTCATATATGCAGTCTATGGTGTGTTACTTACAGTGGTGTAGAGATATGGTCCCCATGTCATAACAGAGTCTGTGGATGAAACAAAAGTGTATCAACAGAAATTCACTCAGCCTTGCTTGAAGTTTTACATAAAAGAATTCTCAGTTTTTAACGCCAACAGCAAAAACCTGCCATTTGTTCTCATCCTATGGTTAAAATGAAGTCTTTCTTGGCACATGGTGTTGATACTTAATATCTGATACTGACCCAGTGGTGAAATCCATGAGTCTCCAAGTGCCACACCAGAAAAGTTGCATTTGACTGTCCCTTGGGTTATGGCCTATAAAAAGATGAGAGACACAAATGAATGGTTTTATTTATTTTTTACTAATTTCTACATTGTAGATACATACTGACGACACCAAATATATGAAGCAAGATACATGGAATGATGTAACAAAGAAAAATATTGATAAATAAATATGTTTTATATTTCAGATTCTTCAAAGTAACCACCCCTTTGCTTTGTTGACAGGGCTGCAAACCCTTGGCCTTCTCTCAGTGAGCTTCATGATGTAGTCACCTGAAATGGTTTCACGTCACAGGTGTGCTGTGTCAGGGTTCATTTGTGGAATTTTGTGCCTTCTTATTGGGGTTGAGACTGAGAGACTGTGTTGGACAGAAGTCGTGTTAGTACACAGCTGACAGTCCCATTTGATAACTGCTAGAATTCATATTAGTGCGAGAACCAATCAGCTAAGTAAAGAGAAACAGCCCATCATTACTTTAAGAACTGAAGGTCAGTCAGTCCAGAACATTGCTAACTTTGAATGTGTCCCCAAGTGCAGTCGCAAAACCATCAAGTGCCTTAATGAAACTGGCTCACATGAGGACGCCCCAGGAAAGGAAGACCAAGAGTCACCTCTGCTGCTCAGGATAAATTCATCCGAGTCACCAGCCTCACAAATCTCAAGTTAACAGATTAGAGCTCAGATAAATGTCACACAGAGTTCCAGTAGCAGACACATCTCTACATCAACTGTTCAGAGGACACTGTGTGAATCCGGCCTTTATGGTCAAATAGCTGCTAAGAAACCACGACTAAGAAAAAGCAACAAGCAGAAGAGATTTGTTTTGGGCAGAGAAACACAAGGAATGGACATTAGACCAGTGGACATCTGTGCTTTGGTCTGATGAGTCCAAATTGGAGATCTTTGGTTCCACCCACCATTTCTTTGTGCAAAGCAGAAAAGGTGAAAGGAAGTTCCTACTGTGAAGCATGGAGGAGGAGGTGTGATGGTGTGGGGGTGCTTTGCTGGTGACACAGTTGGGGGTTTGTTCAAAATTGAAGGCACACTGAACCAGCATGGCTACCACAGCATCCTGCAGCGGCATGCCATCTCATCAGGTTTGTGTTTCATTGGACCATCATTTATTCTTCAACAACAATGACACCAAACACACCTCCAGGCTGTGTAAGGACTGTTTGATCAAAAAGGAGAGTGATGGAGGCCTGGCCTCCACAGTCACCTGACCTAAACCCAGTGGAGATGGTTTGGGACGAGATGGACCGCAGAGTGAAGGCAAAAGAACCAACAAGTGCTCAGGATCTCTGGGAACTCCTTCAAGACTGTTGAAAAACCATTATAAGTGACGACCTCATGAAGCTCATCCAGAGAATGCAAAGAGTGTGCAAAGCAGTAATCAAAGCGAAGGGTGGATATTTGGAAGAATCTAAAATATAAAACATCCTTTGAGTTGTTTACTATATAATTCCATATGTGTTCATTCATAGTTTTGATGCCTTCAGGGAGAATCTACAATGTAAACAGTCATGAAAATAAAGAAAACCCATTAAATGAGAAGGTGTGTCCAAACTTTTGACTGGTGGTACAAATGGCCATCATCTGATTTCATACAGCATACCTATCAATTTAACATTGCGAATGTCAGCTATATTTATAAAGCACATTTCATGTTACTTAACTCAATCAATGTGCTTTAAACAGAATATAAATCATTAACAGCTCTAAATATCTCTCTCTCATAAAATATAAAAAAATATGTGACCAGCTAAAAAAATAAAACAAACTACAATAAAAGTTATTGCTTAGTTCTCCAGAAGAACAGGCTTTTTTTTCTTTAAACGTCACATTGTCTCTACTTCCCTTTTCTATCACATGACATCTTTATTACTGGGACTTTCCAATAGCAGGGAGCTCACACCGAACTGAATGCTGTGCAAAGAACAACAGAAAGATCCCAAAATAAGTCACCTCACCTTGCTGAGCTCTAAGGAGATAGCAGCTGCCATCTTCCCTCCATATGACTCAGAGAAAATGTAGAAGGGGATGCTCTGAAAAGAACAGAACAGTACACTTTAGGTCCTTTAATACTAATGTGTTTTGGAGTCACTTTAGACAACGTTTGATGAGCCCATCTTTCTGACAAACAGGCAAAAATAAAAATAAAAAATGCAATAATGGACATACCTGGAACTCAGGCTTTTCTGAGAAGAAGTGTTTGAGCAGCACCAGCATGTCTGAGGCTACAGTGGACACATTGGTAGCATAGGCATCTGGCCTGTCTGTGTAGCTAAAGCCAGTGCCCACAGGGTTATCTACAAATAACAAATTGGCTGCCTGGACCTAAAGGTGACACACACACACACGTCAGCATGCTAATCTATTCATTCATACTTTCTTTGAAGCACTCTTCAGTTACAGTAAATCTTTACCCAGCTTGTTTTTCTGGGCTCTAGATCTCTGTTCAAGGGTCCAATTTCCTCAAAGTTGCCAAAGCCAGTTCCAGAGCCTCCTGGGCCACCCTAAAAAACACACACACACACACACACACACACACACACACACACACACACACACACACACACACACACACACACACACACACACACACACACACTTATATTTGCCATTTAACTCAGCACAAGCCACATTCGTATTAAATGAGCCATTAACGTACACGTCTCTATTACTGTTTGTTTGTTTTTGGTGGCAGGGGGTGGGATCAGAAAAATAATGCAATACAAGGTCATAAAGTGGAAAGTTTAAAATTAGACCATAATTGTTCCTCTTTTGTAGTTAGGAATAAAAACAACACTGCTATTACTCACTCTTACCACCTCTCAGTCTGAGCCCCATTCCATTTTTAACCAAAGGCCTGATCATTTGATCAGACGGGGACACAATCTCTGAACATCACAACTTCCTGCAGACATCACTGTACAGGAAGATGGAATGGTAGCATGATGCTGCACATGTTTGAGAATGCAACCATGCATGTGCTCGATTTGTCACAGACCTGATTGTTAAGCGATTAATGATGCTCAGCAAACAGCTTCAGGGGATTTCTTAGCTTCCTGTGGACTTTATTATTTATTCAATCAGTATTTGCATACAACGGGCAAGACAGACAGTTGATATGGGATGAGAATCACTAAATAAGACATAAATACTTGAAGCATTATTAGTCTTGTGAACTTTTGTTCCCCCTCAGAAACATACAGACAAGACTGACCCCCACTTTCCAGTCTTACTCCAACTAATAGTTGAACGCTTGAGTGTCTGGGGATGGATCACTCTCTGTGTCCAGTACAAAAAAAAACTTTTGCATGCTTCAACTTGAATGAACTACAAAAATATATGATACCGTACAGACAGTGCAGGTATTGTAGTTGCAGACTGTAGACAGCCTACTGCCTAAATGAAAAATAACTTTTTAAGCTGTCAGCATAAGGTCGTGGGGGAAGTTGCAGGCAAAGTTAGGAATTCAAAGTTTAAATTGCTATATAGGTTATTTATTTATTCGTGTAAAAAGAAAATCTCATTGACAATTTATTTGGTCTAAACGTAATGGGACTGATACTAAGCGACTAAACACGCGTAAAATGTTCGTAAATGGGACGAATCGGGAGTTTGATTGAAATGCTGACAACGCTGGAAGCCCAGTTAAGGTGGAAAACAAAAATCATGAAGTCCTACCTGCAGCCACATGACCAGAGGCAGGTCCTTGTACTGGGCTTGTACACTGTCAGCATAATAGAGCCACCAAAACATGTGGGCCCCGTCTCTCACCTCCACATAGTTCCAGGCTTCTTTGCTCCGCAGAGCAGAGGGGAGCCCTGCGCAGAATTCAATCACATCCACTTTGTTAACTTGGTGTTCGGTTACAGTGTGACAGTGTTACATCGTCATTCTACCAGAAACAATAAACCAGTCTGTGATGAGCGATCAAAACGTTACTTTCGTTTTGAAGTCAAAGTGGGAGGTAAAAAAAACCCCGAGAAGAAGTCTGTAAGAGCCTCGTCCACAGTGCGGATATCTTACCTTTAGACAGCACAACGCTGAGTAAGAAACACAAAGTAAAGTCTACTCGGAAGGAACCCATCGTTAAAGTGTCTAGCTGTAAAGGCTCCGCATAATTTCAACTGCAACGAGAAATCACATGACCAAACCCGTGGTCAGCTGACCGACACGTTTTTTTAAATATTGCGTCACAAAGTAAAGTTGGAATAACCTCAGAGCACTGAAGGGAGTAAAGTGACCTACGGACTCTGAAAAACCTCAATGAACATCAAAAGAAAAGAAGAAAAGACGATGAGTTTGATCTAACATTCATTTCAAATCCCAGACACACTTAATTTATCCCCAAGGGGCAATTAACAATTAAAACAGGCACAGAGAGCACTGCACCTCGTAAGACAGACATAAAGCATCAATATAAATGCGCACAGTTCAGACAAAGTGAGCAGTTCAGTTATAAAAGAAACGGCAAGGAGGCAGGAAAGGCTCAGAGTTTAGGTGCAGAACTGCTGTATTGGGATAAAAGTGACTCTCCTACTGTGTCCTACAGAGACATACACGCTGATAATAGCTAGAACCATTTTAGATTTGACTTGTTTCCCCTCATTTTCAATCCAGTTTTTGTGTACTATGACATACTGCAGCCTTAGGAATGGCCTGTTTACAGCGACCTTTTCATTCAGACCATTTCCGACACGACTTTGGCCAAGAGTAGATGGATCAAGGTCTTAATATATCTCTTTTTTTATTTTTCCAGGTCTTGCTGGATTTTTCCTATTTCTAGCAGACATGGATTCCAGAAACTGGTCATCTGATGTAAGACAGTGCATCTAGGCTTGCCACTTTTTCTTTGGTCCTAATGTTTTTCTTTTTCGTTTTTTAAGGAAAATCTGATAACCATGCTGATATAAGTTGTCTATTATGTGTAGACAGACAGACCAGTGGTTCAACTGTGCATTTTTAATGCTTGAATGAGTCATAAAGTCAGTTTTAAGGACTTTAACAAAAAATCCCAAGAAGAATGAAGATAAGCTTTTATTCAAGTCATTTTTCAGTTCAGTTTGAGCTTAGTTTAAAGTTACGACAAGAGCCTCTGGTGAATATTTGGCTGCGATGGAGCTCTGTAATAATTCAGTACTTCCTCCACGCCGGCAGAGGTCAATATTGTAAACGAGGGTATTGACAGCGCCAAACACGTGCGCCTCACTTCCGTTGAAAAGTGATAATTTAAAATAAAAGTCTGAGACTACAAACGAATACGTGATAAGTTGATATGATGTGAGTATAGCTGTCATTACAGAGTTATTATTACTATAATAATCTTTTCTTTGAATAGGGAAATGAAATACATTTGAGTTTGCACTCTTATTTTGAAGAGCGGAAGTGTCGTCTTTGAGCTCGCAGAGGGAGTACAGCAGCCGGTGTGTTTTGGTGCTGTAGCCGTCATGGCTGCCCACAGTAACAACTTTATCCGACTGCGCCTGTACTTTGACTACCCGCCGCCGGCTGTCGTCGGTTGCCGCATGTGCTGGCTGCTCGTAGACCTAAACGTGTGTCGCGTGGTGGCCGACCTGGAGAGCGTCATCAGGGAGAAGTTTGAATTCAGCGGCGGGAGCATCCTCAGCCTGTTCATAGAAGACTGCTACCTGCCGCACACGGAGAGCATCTACGTGGTGCGGGACAACGACAGCGTCAGGTGCGCGTGCTTTGTTAGTTGTAACTTTCAAAGCGCTGACAGATCCTGGCATATTTAATACGAGTTATTTAGTTACAACATGTCTCTAAACACTCAGCTCAGTACCATGTGGACGCTGCTTGCTTGCCTAGCTCTGGGTGGTATGAACAAAAACCTGGATCGTGGCACGGTATATCATGATTTTTTAGACACTTTGTCGTCATAAAGGGGAAAAACGTTAATAAAATACAACTAAAAACATCCTTTCAGTGTTATCTATTCTTAGGCTCTGTTTGCAAAAATGAAATACGCGTATTTGGCACAGGGCTATTGAGTGAAGTGTGGATTTGAAACAAACTTCATGTAGACTTAATTTTCCAAAATTTGTGGCACCATTTATTCTCCTGTCACCCCAGAGTCTTGAGTCTGTACTAATCTAATTTGAAGTATGCACCAATGTAACATACTTCAAATGACCAACACACCTCAAGTTTGTTAAGTTTAAGTCTTAACATAAGCGACACAATATTTAAATTCACACGTATTCATTTTGTTAGTTCAAAAGCTACAACAAACTAAATGCTGTATGCTTTACAACAGTCAGTTTTTCAGTATTCTGCACTGCCATCTGGGGTTCAGATCTGTGTGGGTTTCCTCTCACAGCACAGAGATCTGCATGTTGGACAGACTGCTGATTCTAAATCATGTGTAGGTTTAAATGTGCTTTTGTGGTTGCCTGCTGTTTCTCAGTGTTAGCCCTGTGTCATCAAGAGTGTGTCTTAAGGTTCCAACTTCCCTGTAAGGGTTGGATAACTAGTAACTAAGTAAACAGGTTTGACGTTCATTTCGGTCATCTGTCCGTCCGTGAGAAGCAGGGTACACCCTGGATAGTTTGCCACTGACCTTTTTATTTGTGTCAAGGAAATTTGACATAATAAATCCATTGTATAATGTATAATGTTCAACTATTCCTTTAAGATGTGTTCTGTTTTTGTGTCAGGGTGAAGGTGGGCTGGATGAATGAGTTGAATGGATACAGCAGTCATCCAGATGCAGCAAGTGAAAGCGGCAGAAAGAGACGGCGAGCCACAGAAGACACTGTGCCAGAAGAAAATGGAGTGAGTGTCGAATGGAAGAAGAAAAAGAGGAAGAAAAATAACGAGGACAGAATGACAGACGGTGCCAACCTAGTGGCAAGTGATGACCAGAATGAGAATGTACAGGGAAACCCCACAGAGAAGAAAGAGAAGAAGAAAAAGAAGCCAAAGGAAAAAGGTGCTCCTGCTTCTCCCAAACCAGCTGATCTCCCGAAGATTCCAGCTGCTGTCAGCCGGCTGAGTAAAAGCACCAAGAAGCTCCAAGCATCAAAACCACAAAAAGCCTCCTCTTCAGATTCCAGTAGTAGCAGCAGTGATGAAGATGTCGTACCCAAAAAAACAACAAAAACACCCACCTCCACTCCTGCTCCCTCCAAGGTCCCATCAAACACAAAACCTGCCCCCAAAAAACCTCCACTGTCATCGTCATCCTCTTCAGAAACAGAGTCTTCTCCTGATGAGGCTGCCAGTGTGAAAATCCAGCCCAGAAACAAACCTTTAAAAACCATGGCTACCAGCTCAGAATCAAGTCAGGCTCCTTCAGCCCCGCAGCCTACAAACGATAATCCAGAACAGACCGCCAGCATAGCCGAGCCACCTCATACAGCAGCAAAGGGTTCCAACTCGGACAGTGAAGACGAGATCCAGCTGGTGATACGAAGGCCGCTGCAGCAGCCCAGAGGTGGCATAGGTATTCAGTCTCCTTGGCAAGGCCGCGGCAGAGGGAAAGCCAGATGTGGCGGTGGTCAGGGAGCAAGTGTTACGGGTGGGGGTAGAGGAGGAGCAAGCAGAGGGAACAGTAGCAGCTTTGGGTCCAGCTATAATGGAGCCACAGAGCCGTCTTACCAGAATGATTCACTGACCAACACGTCAGTGATCCTGCAGGTTTGTCTGCATCTGAAGCCTAAAATTTAAGTGTAATATCTGCTCTCAAGTAAAATGAATTAAAAGGCATTCTTGACTTTCTGTCTCCATTTATAGAAGGAAGCTGTGAGTGTACCTAAGCAGGACTACAACTCCATGCCCCTGTTAGCTGCTCCTCCACAGGTGGGGCAGAGGATTGCCTTTAAGGTGGGTGTTGTAAGCTGCAGTCATCTCCAGGTTAAAAATGAAAGCTATCAGCCCTCGTACTGTTGTTCTGAAGGAGTTTTAGGGCTACACTAAGAAAAAAAATACTATTGATGATTTTGAGAATAATGTCATACTTTTATTTTGAAAAAAAAAGTCTAAATCTGCTGTACCCTCTGCCTTCTGTAGATGAGGTAGTGAAACAGGCTGATCAGCCCTCTTACAATACAGCATACTCCCTCTTTAATGCACAAGGATGTAGACATCGATGACCTTGCATCTGTCCACTGCAAGCCATTTCAATTTGTACAAATCAGGTCAACTCTTCCAAGTTTGCTTTTCTGTGCCTTGTTTTTTCAACATCCTTATCAGCTGTAGTACACTGTTGTAGCTAATATACTGTAGAACACTCAAAATTAGCTTAACTTTGGGGCGGGGGGACAGTTATCAAAGATTTTCTGTTCAGGTGTAAACTTATGTGAAAAATCAAAATGCTTCACAGACATAAGCCATGAGTTTATCTTACAGTGCAGTATTTTATGTAATGTTTAAATCCAGTGTTCTCTAAGCAAATACACTGTTAGTGAGCCTCTGGGATTTTTCTCCTCCTCTGCAACTCTTTATAGAGAAGTCGAAAAAGTGACTGAATAGCAGCAGTTTGCCCTGCCTAGCTAGAGGCTAGCTCGTTAGCTACAGTGGTTCAGAAGCTAACCACTATGGGTAGCAGTCGCTAAGAATTAGGAACCATGTTTTACAAAGATTTTTGTGAACCCATTATTAGCAGCTTTTTATGTTGTTTAAAACTGCATCCACAGTGGAAGCAGTTAGTTTGTTGCCCATGTCTTTGAAGCTGATGGCAGGTCACCTTTGAGTATTTCAGTTGCCTAGGTAACCCACTAATATATTTAAGTAGCTCATAAGTCAATCACCAATTTTCAGCTTTTCTCATAGGTAGTCCTTTAATTGTTCACCTGGAAACAGAGGATTGTTTATCCTGTCCACTTTGGATCACCAGTCAGGGCTCCAGAGTGCGACCAAATTTTTCAGTGGTGCGACTAAAAAAATAATTGGTCGCACCACTGCGACCAACTGTTCGGGTAACAAAAAAAAAAAAAAAAAATCTCTGCAACTCTCCGTGTGGTCAACAACAGACACACATTATGCCCCTATTGTGGACTAAACCAATCAGAGATAGTCAGGGGCGGGACCTCTCAAATTGGCCGTGGTCCAGTTGAAAGTGCAGGTGGAAGTGGGAGGTGAGTAGCTTGAATAAAGTGATATTGATTCATTAAATCCTGAATCGACTTTTAAATATAAATGTGTTTTACCAGAAACGCCAGATTCTCAGATTAAAGCTCACAAAACTATTTCTACAACCACCAAACAGCAAATGAGAGCAGGTACACGGATTCCACACAAAGACGTAAACACAGACCTGACCCGACGCATCAGAATCAGCTTTCTCTTTCTCGGCTTTCTCACCCGACGGCCCGTAGACGGATACGTTGTCGGAGCTCAACAATCCTGATGCGTCCGGTCCGCTCTGTGTTTACGTCTTTTTGCGCTGATTCTGAGCTGCAGGTTTTGTCTCTCTCCAACCAAACTTCACCGAGCCAGCAGCAAAAGAAGCAGCAAACTACGCTTCACATTTGATCAATGTCGTCATGAATTCCCTCTGACTTTTGCTGTTTTGCTTCCACCACGAAAAAATCACACTTCATGCACAGCTCTCTCTCTCTCAGTTACTTTCACACAAAGGCATCTGCTGTGATGTTCATAATTCTGATGAAGTCTCACATGTATCAGTACTGATAAATGATCAGAATTATAATATTTCTGACTGTCTGAGGCTAAATTGAATAGAATCAGGACTTTGAGAACCGGAATCGAATGGATTATAGAAATCAGTGATGATACCCAGCCCTAATGAGCAGCCTAGGCCTGACAGAAGTGGATGTAGCTGTGGGTAATAAGAAAAGATGGAAAGAAAGCACTTTAAGCACAAGATTGTTAGTTAATAGTTTAGAAATGAATGTTGTCAGTATGGACTGCAATTTCTCCCCCAAAAAAGTGCACATGTAAAACTGCGGTGTTAAGCGATGCGGTTGAAAAATTTGAGTGCGCCTAACTTTTTAAAGGTGCGCACCGGTGCACCCATGGCAAAAAGTTAGTCTAGAGCCCTGCCAGTGGTTATTTTGCCCATAATTGCCTGCAGTTGCTTGTAGCACACACACCTCCCACCTCAGGTCTCAGCACGTCTTTTATCGGGAGCCATGGCTAGATGATGGAGCTCAGGTGTGTGTCAGACTCCCCTGACAGGCACCCTGAACCCGCTGCTCCACCCCTCCCCTGCGGCTGAGCCACAAACCACACCCTGCCGCACTCACATTTTTTCAGCTTATTGAAACCAAAGATTTCGGCCATTTCTGCTTCAATTCTATTTTTAAAGATAATAAAATACATCATTTTAGTATGTAATGCTTAAAGGTCAAAGGTCAGACATCAGTGTGTTGTTATAAAAGCAGGGTAATATTATAATTATGAGGGCATATTGTAATAAAATAAAATAAATACATGGCTGGCTGCTTCATGTCAAATTTCCTTGGGGAAGATACTAAGTTGCTCTCTGATGCATTGTAATAAAAACATAAAGCATCACAGATGTATTACAGCCCTCGCTCTTCGAGGGGAGTTGCGCTGTCAGAGTGCTTTTGTTTCCTCTGTGTTATTGTAGCGCCTCTGCCTTACAGAGTAAAGCCCCCTTAAAGCGACTGCTGTTGTGATTTGAAGCTATATAAATAATAAAAAAGTGAATTGCATTCATTTCCTAATTCTATGTGTTTATATGCAGCTGCTGGAGCTAACTGAAAACTACACACCAGAGGTATCTGAATACAAGGTGAGGGCAGTCAGTTGTGATGACCTAATCACAACCTTGGAATGATGTTACTAATAAAAGCTTATTTAATAATATTTAATATGGTATAAACTGTCATTCGTACTCTATGACCAACTATGGTTCTGTTTATATTAGGAGGGAAAGATTGTGAGCTTTGACCCAATCAACAGACAGATTGAACTTGAACTCCTTAATGTCTCTCAAGGTAGGAGATCAGTTCACTGCTGGCATACAATATCATAACTGTGTATAATCATGCCTTTTTAAAAATAATGTATCATGTAAGTAATTATATCAAAATTTAAAAGACGACTCCTGATGTCTTTGAATTGTCAGCACCTAATTAAACTGGTCATGTCACTGGTAGTGATATATAATACGTTACAGCGAAAACCTTTTCATTTTCAGAGAACTGAACACTTTCTCAGAAGAAGTTAAGAGATTTAAGAATTAACCTTCCTAATTTATTTCTGTTTCTAATGATTCCTAACTTGTTGCTTCTTCCAAAGCTTCCGGAGAACCTGGAAAATTTGATCTAGTCTATCAAAATCCAGATGGCTCCGAGAGGGTGGAGTATGCTGTGTCCAGAGGGTCTTGGGTAAGACTTTATGTGCTGTTAATAACCCTCTGAAGCCACAGGTAGTGTAAAAGTAAAGCCAGTGTGGGTGTGCTTTAAATCTGCTGTTTTTTAATGGAGCTGGTCACAAAGTGCACAGCAGATTTATCAGAGCTACTTGAGTCAATCTGCTGCTGCTGAATGTGACACTGATAAGAGCAAAATAAAACCATGAGATAAGAGGCTAAATATATATGTATGGATGCTGATAAGGGTGATAATTCTGTGTGACCCTTTATCAACCTTTTTACATTACATACATTAGTCAGGGGTGTCAAACTCAAATACACAGTGGGCCAAAATTCAAAACTGGAACAAAGTCGCGGGCTAACGTTAATATTTATTGAAATATATTTATTCCTCCAGATATAAGAATGAATCTTTTCTTATGGACTCAAACACGTTTTGCTGAAAAACTGAATATGGAACAAGCAAAGCTTAATACTAAACAATATATATATTAGCTGTATAATACCAGTAGGCCAGCTCTGATAGTAATTTGGTATGGCTTCACGGGCCAAATGTAATTAGGCTGCGGGCCAAATTTGGCCCACGGGCCAGAGTTTGACACCGATGCATTAGGTCATGTTACTTTATTATTTATTATTTAATAAATAAATTATTATCCCCCCCCCAATAAGGTGTGATTGTTTTAGA
The DNA here is from genome assembly GCF_057381845.1 of Rhamphochromis longiceps. NCBI lineage: Eukaryota > Metazoa > Chordata > Actinopteri > Cichliformes > Cichlidae > Rhamphochromis > Rhamphochromis longiceps. Next base: position 6,527,801 of record NC_140560.1, read on the forward strand.
CATTTCTCTTTTTTCATGAGTTAACAGGACCACATATCACTCGTCTTAGCTGCCAGTCAGTTTGAGATTGATTTTAAGGTTTTACTGTTTGTTTTTAAGCCTTTGAATGGGTAAGTGCTGTTTCGGTTTTTGTAAAGCCTTTACACTCCGAATAGATCAAAATCAGAATACTTTATTAATCCCTGTGAAAATTATGTGGTTACAAGTTTTATTTTCGACCCTCTGGATTGAAACGTGGGTCGCTGGTTTCCTGGTCCTCCTCAAGTCCACAATCATTTCCTTGGTCTTTGTCACGTTGAGCTGCAGATGATTCTGCAGCTCCACAGCCCAGTACTCTGTCTCCTTGCCCCCACTGATGCATCCAGCTAGCATCCTACAACCATCATCTGAAGATGGCAGGTCTCTGTGCCGTGGCTGAAGTCTGCGGTGTAGAAGGGGAATAGGAAAGCGGAGAGCACAGTCCCTTGTGGTGCTCCAGTGTTGTCAGACTCGGACACAGTGCTTGCCCGCTGGTCTACATCATCGTAGACACGATTGAATTTATTGTCTTGCATTGTTCTGTTCTCTTAGCTGCACAGCTCTTATTTTTAATTGTGCTGTATAAATAAATCTGACTTGACTAGTCCTTAAATTAACATGTTCACTTTCTTCTCATAGGTGACAGAACGGTGGGAGTCTCTGCTGGAGCCAAGACTCATCATTTAAGTTTGAGAGAAATAGTGAATTCATACGCCCACATAGTTCTTTTTTTAATGACCTGGACTTATCTTTTAAAAGCTAAAACATCCAATGGTTTTGATTCTGGTCCATTTAAACTTTCTTATCTGTGCTTCTCTGTTAGCACATTTTTAACAGCTCTGTTTAAACTGGGTTTAGAGATGAAATGGTTTTTATGCTTAAATCAGCTGAAGGGATGAGTAATGATTTTGAGCACTGGGCCACACTGTAATGGTTTTATTTTTTGTACAGAGATGTGACTGTGATAAGTCTTGTATAAACTGTTTTTTCCAATAAAAAAAAACTGCATCCTCAGCCACATCCTCAGGGCAAAATTTTAGTGTGTTATCCACAAAATAATATTTTGCATATTCATTATCTGACTGTTTTATTTTGTAACAAAAAGACCTTGCTGAGAATTGATTTTGAAAAAGTGTTTAACCTAAAATGTAATTATGCTGATAATTAACAAAACACACACTTTTCAACTTTAACTGTTGTGATTTTCTTTTTTCCCTCAAATCCAGCACTTAAACGATTATTGTGTTTTCACTGACTGTTGTCATTTTGTTCTCAACAAATTACCTAATGTACGTCAGTGAAGGTTTTCAAGGTGAACATTTCATTCATCTAGATCCAACCGGTGATTTATGTGTTCCTTTAATTTTTTGAGCAGTATTTGTCCGCTTGAAATATTACCGTTTCCAAATAATACATTAATTCTTAAGTTTTCTTATTCAGTTTTCTGGAAGTCAGTCATATACTAAAAATTCTTTTTACGACGTGGTTAGTTCAGAGTTCAGTTATAGTAGCTAACATTTATGTTAATTTGTACTATTTATACTAATTTTATGTTTAAATTAAGTCGACTTTTTTGTTTCCCAATGTTAATTAAATATTCTTATTGCTTAGTTTTCATGTGGTAGGCTAAATAGTCTTACATGGTATGATTGAGTATTTCAATCTTGTGTGTCATATAGTTCTTTTATTATTGGCCAAACTGGGCTTCCATACATTTTATACATTGTCGTCAAAAGCGGGAGGAAAGTGACAGCACACCTGGATTATGAATTAGCAACTGGCCTGTGACGTAATGCCTCGTGACGAACTCGTAAGTCGTCGCGTATTTCCGACACTCCTCGCGCCTCTTGAGCGTGCCGTGCTGCTTGTATAACAGTAGCGGTACCAGTCGGTCCGGCGGAGCTGAAGGCTGGGATGGTGATGGCGACCGTCGGAGTCGGTGTCTTGCAGTCCGTTTGATTGAGGAAAACCAGAATATAAGCTGTGTGTGTGTGCAGCGCGAAGCCTGTATAATGGAAGGACGTGCCTTTCCCGAACAAGAACAGCTCCTACAGTTTTTGAGGAGGCTCAAGGAGGTTTTCGACGTCTGTGACGAGGATGCTGACGGCTTCATCCGGGTGGAGCACTTGATGGACCTCGGTCTTCAATTCGGTCAAGGAGACGAGGTGAGAGGCTGGAAGGGACTGGGTAACAAAGGACAAATAGCACATCTGCATTCATATTCGTATAATGTTTCCAATATGGTGAATCTGTAATACGTGGAGCTTTTAACAACAGACAACCTGTCCTGCTTATTAACAGTCACAGGTGTGTTAGAGGTGCCAGCAGCTTATTTGCTGCGGTATGACATAGGACAGGCTACAGGAGACTTGACATCCTCGGTGGTGGCTGACATGCTTTGTCTTGCGTTTCCCATTCACTTAAACTGTTCCAGCCTCACAACATTAGGAAAGCTGAAGACTGACGACAATGGGGGCATTACAGCCTCTGTAAAATTAGAAAGCCTAATAATGCAGCTTTACTGCTTATAGCTACACTTTTATCAATGATGAAGGTCTTCTGTAATCCCCCCTCCCCAATAGGGGTTAACTAATACATCAGTCTCAGTGGCTGTATAAAGTCAGTGCGGGGGAAAACAATTCTGAAATCTGATTTTTGCAGCATCATAAAATACATTGTTTAATACAGGTGCTCTGATTTTGTCAGGATAAGAAACATGTTTGGCTATTTTAAAAACATAGTATTGTACAATATTGTAATATTATCCTAGATACTGACTGTACTAATAGAAGAAAGTGGGCAAATGCAGGATCCTGAGCAGTGCTTTGTTCTCCAGTCTGAATGTTTAGACTGGAGTGAAGAATTTCATTTGTCATTTAAACCTTGATAAGAAACATACAAAGTGAAATGGCTTTACATTCTGTGTGCAAGATCAGATATCAGCGTGTTTGTGTTGTTCCTAAAACACTGTGATAAATGTCGCCCTGAAACCTTCACTGCAGCTAAACAGTTTGTCCACACCTGGGACGAGCGTGTTTAAGGGGATTATGCCAGAAGGCCGAGCCACACGTAGATTTCCACACATAGTTACCGTGATTAACCATCGATGAGCCTTGCTTCAGTGGTCAGAGTTGATCCTGGAGATGCACCATATCTTTGTCATGCTTCTGACCCGTTGAGCTGTCAGGGAGCAGCTAATGAAAAATGTGATGCTATGTAACATTTTATTACAGCCCCAAATATGTGAAGTGATGTAGTATTTTATCAAAGAGTATTTAATATTTTCTGTAGCAGAATTATATAATTTTCCATATTGGATGATGATTTTTGTGTGCCATGATAATAACCCCAAGCAGGGCTATAGTCCCGAACCAGGGACCTAACTATATATATATATATATATATATATATATATATATATATATATATATATATATATATATATATATATACACACACACACACACACACACAGAGTAGATCTTCAATTTATTTAGAAATATGCTTGTTGTTGTTCAGGTTTACATAAATAAGAAAGCTATATAAATAATAACTGATGACTTTAAGCGGGCTTAGTCTGCAAGTGTTTCCAGTCCTTTGCTGATTGAGTTTACATATTTGAAAAGGTGGAGTGATGTCTGCTTGTGACTGTGGAGTTTGCTTTAAAGTGCAACAGCGGCTGAAAACCCAGGACACATCACTAAAAATAGCTCAGCCATGCTAAAATGAAGCTACTTCCTCATGTCGCTCCTCCCCTCGTGCACTTCCACTCATCTCTGTGCTTTGTCTCCATGGGAACGGGAGCTTCACTAGATCTCCGCAAGTGGATTGGTTGATTATTAAGTAATTAAATGATCTGCTCAGCTGCTCAAAACAACTCAGGAGAACACCAGCAGCTCTGCATTTCTGTTTGTTCCAGCAGCGTCTGTGGATCGTGGGTTATACACACATCCTGTATTATTTCATCATATTTTTGAAGACATATTTCTGTATGTTTTGTGTAGAAATTTACTGCTAAAGATGTACATTTTTATATTTTATCATCTAAAATAAACAAATCCTATTGTGCTCATTTCGACCATACACCTGCATGCCTCTTTATTAGGTATACCTCGTTACTACTGGGTTGGATGTCATTTTGCCTTCAGAACTCCCGTAATCCTGCATGGCATAGAATTATCAAGGTGCAGGAAACTCCATGTTGACATGATAATATCACACAGTTGCTACAGATCCCCTATTCCACCCCATCCCACGCTCTATTGGACTGATATCTGGTGACGGTGTAGGCCATTTAAGTGCAATAAACTCCCTGTCATGTTCAAGAAACCAGTTTGAAATTTGTGACTTGTGTTGCATTCTGCTGCTCATAAAGTAATGCACATGATCAGCAACAACTCTCAGGTACAATGTAGGATTTATGCTCAGTTGCTACTAAAGGGCCAAAAGTCTCATAAGAAAATATTCCCACACTATTAAACTACCAATACCAACCTGAAGGCAGTGCAGGATGGATCCATGCTTTCATGTTGTTTATACAAAATTATGAGCCTACAATCTGAACGTCACGATTCGACCAGGCAATATTCTTATGATCTTCTGCTGTCCAGTTTTGGTGAGTCTGTGTGAACCGTATCCAGACTTTCCTGTTCTTAGCTGGCAGGACTCAGGCCATCTGGCACAAACAACCCTGTATGTTTGGAATCACTTAAATCACATTGCTTTCCCATTGTGGTACTCGATTAGGACTTAAGCAGGCTGTCTTTATCACATGTCTAAACACATTGAACTGCTGCCGTTCGATCTGATCAGATTATTTGCATTGATGTTCAGTTTGAACAGCTGTATCTAAGTGGCTGGTGAGTGTATGTGCATGCAACACTAATGTAGCTTTTTCATTGATCTGCTTCTGACCATAGATAATATAAAGGAGAATGTACCTATAGTAACACTCAGAGACACTAACAGCACAGAGATGAGCATTTCTGTCATCGCCACTTTGGTCTTTGAAAAATAGACGTGATGAGTGAGAGATCGCTCTTAGTAAGATTATGCATGCTTTGGTTAATGATATGTAATTGAATATACTCCAGTTATCCTCTTTTTGACAATTAGAATGATCAGAATTTACAAAATGAACTTCATGTTTTATTCAGCATGACCCAAAACGATTGGTTTATTCTTTTCAATGCAATATGTGAAAAACATGCTCATTTTAATACATAGGCCACCAATACTTCATTGCTGTTGATTTCTTTTTATACATACGAAAACACCTGATATCTTTTCATCTATGTCCACTCAACATGGCAGACTAAACTATTCATCACTTTAATGTGGACACGGCCAACTGGGATCTGGTGAGCTCTCTATTCTATATTTAGACGTTACTTTCTTCCCTCCTCTCACTGTTCTCTGAAGCGTTGCACATTTCATGTTAAGTAGATGGACACCACTATGTGAAACAAGTGCGACATTTATTAGCACAGAATCCCTCTTGTCGCAGTCGCTGGGTCTAATACGTTTCCTGGCTGAAAGCCTGACACTGAATCATTGTTGTTTTCCCCTTTGGCAGAATTATCTTCTCACTGTATGGTAAAAACTATTTTCAGACCAATTGGAAAGGTCTACCGCTGATGTACTGTGTTGTTAAATGTTTGTGAAACACAAAATCTGAGATATGAGAGCTGGCTGGCAAAGAGCACTCCACTCAGAGCTTTTATTTGGGGAAATTAAAAGCAGCATCCATAAACGTAATATGAATCCTTTTAGTTTATTAGCTTCTTGTACTTTTCTTTAGCCATTGAATACAATACTACATTTTATAGTCTTTGTAAAAACATGATATGAAATGTTTCAGCACTCTGAGCTGTATATTTCCATTTTCATCTCTCTTACTTTTTTATATTTTGCACGTTTGCACTATTTTAATGTACCCTGTAGTACTGTATGAAGGTACACGAATGAAAACTTATCTTTGTAAGGTACAGGAAGCGAAGCTAAAAGCGCCCCTAGTAGCAGCGCCCCTCTGTACCTAGTGACAGATCGAGGTACCTGTATAAGTACAATGAGGTGCTATATTTGTGTGGACTTGGTTCCCCAGTAGCCTCTCGTTGTCTTCCTTTGTTCTTGTTATTAGTTTGAGCTTGCAGCAGTCTCGTTACCCTGAGGTAAAATTAAATTATTGATAATTGTGTCAGGTTTGTGGTCTCGATCTAACTTTCCTCACATTTTTCTGATGCTACATAGAAAAAACACCTAATTTAAAAAAAAAGAAAAAAAAAGAGTTTTAACCGTAATTTAAAGATGCCAAAGTAAGTTAGTGGGCTGCATTTCTAGTGTGCTCTGTTGGCTGCAGTCTGTATTTCTGTTTTGAGTATTTGTTCCTGAAGCTCTCTCCTGTCTAACCGTCCTGTGAGTGTCAGATCCACAGTGGCGCTACTTTCTGGTTTTGTACAAAATACTGTTGTCATGGTTTTATTATATACATGCATTGAGTTTTGTTGGCATTGGATGGACCTTTTTTGTCTTTTGGATTAAAGTTGAAAATGAGGACCCAAGAGAGCCTCTCGTGAATTCTAATGCTGTAAGAGGTTTGTAGTGTCTGGTTTCTGCTCGTGTGACATTAAAGAGTCTTCAGGTTTTTGAAGTCAAACCAGGTAGACAGCTGCTGACGTTTACATTTAATCCTCTGTGATAACGTGACACTGAACTCCAGGACGTGTCCGTTTGTGCTTCTATAGATGCTGACATAACACAACTTGTCCCACAGTATACCCTCAGCTCTTAACTGGTTATTTTCATCTTTTTTATCCTCACTGAGAAAGCTGAGAGCAAGATCAAAGCCTGTGTCACAGAGTAGTTCCACCACTTTCCAGACCCGGAGCTATAATCCTCTTTTGACTTATTTCATCTTTGTGTCAACAGAACAGCGATCCTAAAAGCTTCTTTACTTTTACAAATAAAACTACAAATTTGTCACATTTTAGATTTTAGTTGTCAGAGGTGTCTCACTCCATTTGAGCCTCCAAGGGGCCACTCTGACATCTGACAGTCTATATCAGGGTAGTAGTAGTAGTACTGTCAGAGTACTCATTGTTGCATATGAGGATAAACATCCCAGATAATTTCTTTTTTCCAGGAAATTTTTCCTTTACAACATAGATTTTCAATTATTTTCATAAAATTTTTATATTTTTTATTTTTTTCAGTAATGTAGATACAAATAAATAGAAAAAAAGTGTTTTAAGTTCCATTTTGATGTATGAAGATAAAAAAAACAAAAAAAAAACCAGCCCTAATCTAAGGACATCAGTAATAGCTGTGCAGTTTATTATTAATTTTATGCAATAGGATGTTTCCTACTTTACCGTGGCTGGCATCTTCTGGAGGGGAAAACAGGGACTCGATACTTTTTATTCAGTCTGCCACTTTTTCCAGAAAAGTAGGATAAATCTGGAGTTCTTTGTGAAGTCGGCTGTTTGGTTTATGTAATCCGTAGTTACAGGCAGTCTTTGTGAACCTGGACCCTGGTGTCTCTTCAGACGCCTCTAACAGTAAAACGTGGTTGATGTACTTGTGTGAATCGTCTAATATTTTTCTATGCACACCTTTAAGATTTTTGCTGATGTCAGTTAACAAGGGTACGAGTTACCTTCTGTGTTTTTATTAAAGCGGGTTTCCTTTAGAAAAGGCTGACTTTACTTTTGTGTCTTGCAGGTGAAGAAGTTGACAAGGTACCTGGATCCTAACGCTCATGGGAAAATCAACTTCAAAGACTTTTGCCACGGAGTGTTTGCTATCAAAGGTGAGACATGGACTTTGATTGTCCTGCTCTCTGTCATGAGAAGATGTGTGAGCTTTGTAACTTTGTAACCTTGTCACATTTAGTTAAAGCTCGGTAAACTGTTTTCTACTATTTAGTTTTCTTGCTAAGCTAAGACAAACATCTGCTGACCTCACACTTGTGTTGTTTATACAGACATCATAGTGTTGTCAGCACTTTCATGTAACTGTCAGAATGGAAACAATCTGCTCCATACTCTTCTTCTAATGCTACATGGCCCATTTTACCTTGAAAATGACAAAAAGAGTTTGGATATTATAAAATGAAACATGTAAACATTGAAGATGATACCACTTTATTCACGTAGCTCAAATTACAACAAATATTCTTACTGGTTTTATTACAGAGGAAACATCTGCTTATGTTATTTCCCCTCTTATTATTTACTTTCCTCCCCACACTTGTCCTCCTAGGTTGTGAAGAAATAATGAAGATGACCGTGGGTCCTCGCAGCCATGCCTCCAGCCAGCCATCTGTCACAGACAATGGCTATATATACCAGGTGAATGGATCTTCAATGGTGCACATAATTCTGTGGCATGATGTGAAAACACACCCTGAAACGTCTCCGTTAATTCTGCAAATTATTTTAAAGACACTTTTTAAAGTTTTTGTAAACTCAGATGTCAGAGTGAAAGTGGACATTGTTTACATGGAGTGAAACAGCAATAATTCAGCAGTGAAGCTAAGATCATCGATAACTGTTCATTTAGAACAGTGTTTCTCAAGGTTTAGATTTATATTCATAATAAATGAAAATCACGAGGCACTGATTTCTTACCTAAACACCAGAGTTTAAGTGTCAAAAATATGATATAGTGACTGACTTTTCAGAAACAATTTTTTTTATATAAACCTGTACTGCTGGGCTTCCATACAGCTCTGAAGATGCTGCTGGTTCCTAGCATGTGTACTACCTTAAATATATCTCAATTATTTTTGTATCATAAATTTACTGTGTGAAATGTATGTTGCTGTGCGTGGCTGATTATGTCCCTCATAGAGATTAGCCTAACTGGATCGTTGCTTAGCAACAAGAGGATGAGCGAGACAAGAGCGAGACAAGAGCGAGACGGAGAGCGAGAGAGAGCAAGAGAGAGCGAGAGAGCCGAGGTGTGGTTTTGTCCCAGCTAAAGCTTCGCTGTGCTTTCTACATTACTGCTGGAGCTGCAGTCGTATTTATTTGTGTCTAAGCTCTGAGGACACTGAGCCTTCAGGCATTGGGAATACAGTAGATTTTTGTTTTTAGCTCCACCACAGCAGATGCATTCACACGTACACACTCATTAGTGTGATTTGTGACTTTGTATTGGAGATGAGTGAGATGGTGTCCACACTTATTTGGTAAGTTGCACGAATGTGTCAGACTAACTGATTTCTAACTTTTTGAAAGAGAAGATTAGTCCAATAAAGGAAAAGCACACAGACTGGCACAAAGCTTAAAGTTGTTTTTCATTTTATGTGGCGTTTCTGTGTGTGGATGAATTGGGATATATTATGTTATTTTGTGTGTATATATATATAAATATATATACATATGCTCCCACACCCCTTCATCACAGACAAAAATGTGTTTAATTAATGAGTGAAAGGTGGGTAGCAGTCCCTCAGATGCCATATTATGTCTGTCTTGTGTCTTTATATGTGAACATCCACAATCCAGCAGAATCCTAAGTAAGAACAGAGTATGGAGCCACTGCTTTTACTGGTAATGATGAGAAACTTGACTTTGTGTGTGTGAAAGAGCGCTTGGGTGTGACCTTGTCATGGTACTACAGTGGGGTTAAGCCAGACAGCAGCATGATTTATTAATAATATACTATCTGGGGCACGCTAACTCCCACATGATAAATCAGCCCAAGACACTACCTCAAATACAACTTCATCATATTCTGTTCAAATCATGAGAGCAGGTCAGAATACCAGCTGTACTGCTGTTTCTCTCTTAAAGCCGTCGCTTTGTGTCGCTGATTTAAACTCCCCTCTTTGCTTTAGTGATTTCTGGGGAAAATGTTTGGCTCACACCTAAAGCTAACCTTAATGCTAATCACAAAGGTCCAAACATTGGATATTGTTAGTAATATCCAATGTTTGGACAATTAAAGTCATCTTAAATATCTTGAGATCAAACTTAAACATCTGAAATTCTTTGAGTTTGTACGTCTCATACAGTTAGTATGTGATGGGGTATTGAAACAACAGTAGATTACAAGCAGAAACATTTTTAAATTTCTATTTAAACTGTGGTTTAACCCTTAAAACTTCATTGTTTGATTAAATCTGCTAAAATAAGCACAGGAAGGCAAGACTGATTTCTCTAAATAGCCTTTTAATAAATGTAGGCTGACATTCCTGGATCTTATTGCTGGATTCGTCTAAATGCAGTGGGATTCTTTCTAGTTTGAGGTCATCTTTGTATTAGGTTTCTTTTATTGATAGTATTTAGTTTTCTGTTTGTGTTGTTGCTGTTAATTCCTTTGTAATTTAAGTCTTGTCATTTTTGCCTTAATTTTTAGTTACTGGTGACCCTGAGCTTATTTTGGCTCCTCGTGTCTTATATCTAGTTGTCTTTCCCTTTCGTTACTTTATTGTGTGTGTATTTTGGCCTGTTTTCTTCCTTTAGCTACTTCCTGCCTTTACTTTGAAAGGTTCAGTTTTCCTGCCTCTCTTATTACCTGATTATTCTCAGCTGTGTTTTGTTCCCCAGCTGTTTTCATCGCCCCTCTTCACCTTTTGTGTTTTTACACACACAGTGGTTCATGACAGTTTCCTTGTAAGCAAGATTATAATCTTCGCATTTTTTATTTGAAATGTATATTTCTAAGAACTATATATTAAGATGCTGATGATCCGTTGTTCAGTGTAATCAGTGACTAGGCACTGTATCGGACTTGTATCTCATGCATGATTTTAGCTGTTCTTTGAATAACTGTTTACATGTGATTTTAGTAAACATCTCTGTGTGATGATGTGATTTTGAACTCAAGGGTTTCTGCTTTGAAATTGAAAAAAAAAATGTAAAGTTAACTTATAATTCAATTTGTCCTGTTGAAGCGATGCCTTGTGTTGAAGTGTCTAATGTGACTGTTACTTCTATTTCTGAAGTCCTGTAAAGTTCGATTTTTAATCCTAATTCACATAATTTTTCTTGTATGTTCAGAATGGTGAGGCAAAGCTTGGTCCTCCAATTATCATGTGTACACGGTCCTACCAGGAAAGCACGTGTGCTGATGGCGAGTGCGACATGGACAGCAGCACTGAAAATGGCAACAGCTCTGACTCGCTTCACCCAACACGGCAACGCAGGTCAGTCATAACCAGTCTGAGTTGGGACTTTAGGAAGACTTAGAATTTCTTTTGATTGTGGGTTTGTTTTTTTCCCCTTTAATTGTTTTGTTTTGGAATGCAACCCTAGCCGCCTGATTGGCTCAGCGTCTGCGCCCGTCATCTCTAGAGAGGAGCAGTTTGAAGACTACGGTGAAGGGGAGGATGTAGATTTTACTCCCAGCAGCCCTTGCCCTGAAGAAGAAACACGAACAAATGGTTTCTCAGATCTTGGATCCTCGCTTCCCTCCAGGTTGGTGTCTGATGAGAAGGAAGCACTCCCTTAATCGTATGCACACGCAGAATTACATACAAACATATCTTAAGACCCAGTTTTCATGCAGAAAAAGACAAATCAGACTTTTTGGCTGTTTGCTTGTCCTAAAGAGAAAAGCACAGGGCTGTTAACAATGGGCCTGTTTGATTTGAATGCAGTGCATTGTTTTAGACAGTACTGCAAGTTTTCTGAACCATGGCTTGAAAAAGTAGAGCAGGGGTGTCAAACTCAAATACACAGTGGGCCAAAGTTCAAAACTGGAACAAAGTCGCGGGCTAACGTTAATATTTATTGAAATATATTTATTCCTCCAGATTTAAGAATGAATCTTTTCTTATGGACTCAAACACGTTTTGCTGAAAAACTGAATATGGAACAAGCAAAGCTTAATACTAAACAATATATATATTAGCTGTATAATACCAGTAGGCCAGCTCTGATAGTATTTTTGGTATGGCTTCACGGGCCAAATGTAATTAGGCTGCGGGCCAAATTTGGCCCGCGGGCCACAGTTTGACACCTATGAAGTAGAGACTGGAAGATATTTCATTGACGCATGCCAATGTGCTCTGCAGACATTGCAAATATCTATAGCTAACAGCAAGAAGCTGACTTTCACTTTTTCAGACATGCTTATTTATATTTGATTATATATGTGGACATTAATCAATTCATTCTTTATAATTCCAGTGCTGGCCACACCCCTCAAAAGATGCGGCAGCTGTATAACAGTGAGCTGCTGGACATCTACTGTTCGCAGTGCTGCAAGAAAGTGAATCTACTCAATGACTTGGAGGCTCGACTGAGAAACCTCAAGGCCAACAGGTGGAGCACACATTCACTGATGTTCATTTCTGGGAGTGACCTGGAACTGTCTTCATCCTAAGACTGAATGAATTTCAGATTTTTAAAAAAGAAAAAATGGTGTGTGTTCATCATTGGGGTATCACACTACTCAGCCTTGAGCCCCGGGTCCAAGAGGACCAACGTGGCTACCATGCTAACCGTGGAACACCTGATTACCCTTTCAAGACAGGGAAGCACTTCCGAGTATGAGGCCTTCATTTTCAGTGAGAAAACGGTGGATTCGACCCTCTGGGATTAGATAGAGATGTTTCAAGTACGCTGCAGTCTTGTTCGTAAGACTGATGGTGTAGCATCAGTGCTAATGCAGGCAGGGAGGAGAGAGCTTAGCCTAAAAGATCAAGCTTTAATTTACCAGTCAGTATAGCACATTCGTACAGTTATCTATTTTTTTGGAGCTATTGGTAATGGTAATGACTCTTGCTGCCTCAGCATCGCCCTAATGTCACAAAGCTTGGATTAGCTGTCTTAGCCATCCAGCTAAATCCCCTCTTATTCATTCTTGGCATCAGATGCTGCATCCACATCAAAGGGTGAGCTCGAGTTGTTGCTATAGCAACTGTATCCCAATGTGGCGGGATGACTGGTTGTGAGTTTTTGTGTCTTGTGTGCGAACAGCAATACAGCTGAAACAAGAACACTGACTGTGGTTAAAACTGTATCGTATGGCAACCACAGAAGAACATTGTTTGAAACCACTGTGTGAATGAAAGCAGAGGTGTCATTGCACTAATTTTACTACCAGCAAATAGAGTTGTAGCAAAGGCTTTTGGATTATTAAAATGGATAGTTGAAGCCTGTGTTACTGTCAGTATGTGTGACTCGGTTCCTCTCCTGTTTTTTCAGTCCTAACAGGAAGATTTCCAGCACGGCATTTGGACGGTGAGTGACCTGACGTTCTTACAAAGCGCCTTTTTAAATTCTTGCTGCTCTAAATCATCTGTGCACTGTAGATATCATAAACTGTTGCTTAGTTTTGGCATCTTTCTCGTTACAATATAAAAAATGCAGCCACTGAAGAACATGGTGGTAGTAGACACTAATGCAAAGCATATACGGGATTTACATGTTTATGCAGTGTAAATATGATGTCTCCTGTTTCTCGGGTGTTTTCTCTCTCCCTGCAGTCAGCTGTTCCAGGCCAATCACAGCGTGTTTGGGTCCAGTCAGGGCAGCAGCACAGAGGATCTGTTCACAGACAGTATCGACTCCTGTGACCTTGACATCACAGAGAAAGTAAACACATAATAATCTTCACCTGCTGGATGATCCTCTAGCTCATAGCACATCTCCAGAGCAGAACAAGGACTACTGTCACAAACTAAGAGTCTAACTGGTGAAGCAGCAGCCTCGTTTTAGCTAATGAAAAATAAAAACAATGCTGAAATAAATTGAAGTCTGTGAGGTGGGGAAAATAGTGTTAGTGTGTAGGAGGATGGATCAATTTAAAACGGGCGATTAATCTCCTGTTAACAACGAGCTGTGTAGAGGCATACTGGGAATGTCTGTATGCAAATGAAGAAGATGCTCTTTAACCTTTAGGCCTTACCTGTGTGATGTGTCACTCAGGTCAGCTACCTGGAGAAAAAGGTGACCGAACTGGAAAGTGACAGTCTGGCCAACAATGACCTCAAGTCTAAACTCAAGCATGACAACACCCACCTTGTGCACAGGTAAGAATACTTGAGCTGAGTGGGTGCTTTGGCTGGGTTTGGTTCCTGTACAAAAAGGCGTGGTGTTTATTTTCATACAAATAACATTAATTGCACCTGTTTGATCATTCTTTACAAGTGGTGCAGATATGAGATATATGTGATGTGAATTAGTCCATAGATCTTATATAAACCTGTGCAGCATTTTGGTTCTAGCTGACTAGTCTGTACCAGTCTGAATGACCTCTGTGTTTTTGCTTCCAAGGGTTCATGAGCTAGAGGAGCAGGTGAAGGATGCAGAGACAAAGTCTGCAGAGAGTCTCAAAGAAGAGGTGAAGAAACACCGGGAGGCTTACACCAAGATGGAGAGAGATAGAAACACAGAGATAGAGCTGCTCTGTAACAGGTAAACTAACCAGCAATTTACCTGAAGGGAAGTTTTCCCCCATAATCCAACTCCTAAACAAGCTGGTGCTAGATTTGGCTCTGATACAAGATCAACTACACATCTGCTGTTAAGGCAGGCATTCTGTAACCATAAACTACCACAGACACTGATTGGCTGTAGGTCTCATGAAATGAAACTGCTGTTAGCCTTGTTACCCTGCCGTTGCCTGCTATTAAGACAGGAAATAAGGAAATGTGCAGCGCAAATTTACAAGCTGCTGTGCTGATCAAAGACGGTCAGCGTTCTGGCACTTTAAAAACACCAAGCCTTACTCATGTCTTTTAACCTCCTAGGGCCTGGCGTCCATATATGTGGACATCACATTTTGGGTTGTCAGGCCCTTGTAGAGCCCTTGTGCTCTACAAGGGCCTAATATCCGCTTACAGGGACATTATACTGCCACTTCTATCAACATTTAAAACAAATGTCCTCATTTTTGGATCTCATTTTTCTCAGAAACAAAAATCTGGTAAAAAAACAATACAAAACAGGTAATTCTTTTTATATTCATCAGGTCTCAATCAGCCCAAATAGCAAAGAGAAATTGAAAATGCATGCCATGAAAGAGTTCAGGTCTTAGGAGGTTAAAGTTCACTGGGGTACCTGTGATACCAAACTAAAGCTGTTTGCGTTTGTTCACCCTAAGGTTACAGCAGTTAGAAGAAGAGAATACAGAGATGAAGTTGAATGTGTGCAGACTCAAGTCTCAGACTGAAAAAATGGATCAGGTATGCTGAAGTATCTTCCTGTGTCATCATGATGTAATCCTTTTATTATTTTATATAAACTTCATGAGTAGTTTCACCTTGACAAGCTTTTTTCTTTTAGTTTGTCTGTACTCATCTTGGTTGCTGCTAGGTTTCCATATCTCAAATGTTGCGAATTTTCCTACATATATCATAAAAACATGAGTGTTTCTTTTTCTCAGCCACTGTTTCCTGACTTGTGTATTTTGCAGGAGAAGCAGAGGGTGACAGACAAACTGGAGGACACTAGTTTGAGGCTGAAAGATGAGATGGACCTGTACAGGAAGATAATGGACAAGCTCTGGCAAAACCGCCACGAGTTTCAGAAGGAAAAAGAGTCCATGCAGGAGGTGAGACACTCCTCCCAGGCAATCATTTCTATGAAAATAACTTCATTTCCCACTGTAGTCACCAGGTAAGATAAGAAAAGGTTAATGTGGAACATGTTAGAGTTGTTTGACCGACTGTTTTGTCTGCAGCTGATTGATGATCTCCGTCGGGAGCTCGAGTATCTGCAGTTGTTTAAACTGGAGATGGAACATCCTGGGAAAGGCAAGGGGCTGTCTGAGTTCAACGCCAAAACCAGGGAGATGGAAATGGAACATGAAGTGAAGAGACTGAAACAGGTCCACACAGAACACACTCATCCTTGTTCTTCCTCATTGCAGAAAAGACTTTCTCTTCTACTTTTAATTCCACAATGGTCAGATTTGTGTCATTTCATTTATTTCTATTTAATCCACACAAAAAATAAATTCTTGAAACATGCATATATCCAAACAAGGAGCTGCTTGAGCCCCGTTAATGTGTATTGGGAAGTAGCATACTGAAGTAGAACTCCCAAACCTGTGTTGATACACTGATGGATCGCTCAGTCCTGCTAACTTTACTTTGCTGTGTAAAAGTCCCATTCTGACCACCTGTAACGTGCGCTCCATTTCGTAACTGCTCTCACATCAATTTCGGTTTCAAACTTTTATGTTTATGTTGAGCTGCAGAGAAGCCAAATATTAGTCTTTAGTTGTAAAGTCCACAGCAAGCCCAAAGGCGCTTTGTCAGGTCAGAAATGCTCTCTGTTGTGTCCTTGTCTGTTTTTCTCTTCCCAACAGTCACAGGGTAATCTCCAGTGTTGGGCAAGTTACTTTGAAAAAGTAATTAGTTGTAGTTACTTTTTTGAAGAAGTAACTAGTAACTTAGTTACAATATTATAAAAGTAACTAATTACTAGGAAAAGTAACTATTGCGTTATGGTTAACCCTCTGGGGTGGCTGTTTTTGACTACTTTTGATTTTACCGCTTTAAAAAGTGTTTACCTCGCCTTGTTTGGTATCGTTCTTTTCAGCACAACCTCACATGTCTGAATTTACAGTTTGTTTGTTTTTTCATTTTGAAATACTGCATTAGCACAATTGATCCGAAATCAGACAAAAAACAGAGTAGAAAAAAAGTTGCATTTTTTACTGTAGCAACCACAAACGAATCATTTTCATAATTTGAAATGCAAATATACATTGTAAACTTTACAAATCTATGCACAAGTTTTGCAAACCACAAAGTTGTATGCAGCTATTTACCTAAAAAAAAAATTAACCATTTCAAACTATTTACAGAACAATCAGGTGTTCTACATCAATCTAGATGCCACACAAACTATTTGTGCAAAAATAATTTCTGTCCACCATGAGATAAAGGAGAACATCACAGGCCTGATACCTGCAGGCCTGACAACAGGTGTATCACTCGTCCTGTTTTCTACCTGGAGACAGCGTTTATACTGTTATCTGCCTTTGGTGGCTTTATGGCAGCAACTCATTGTTCTGACACACACAGCAAAACTATCCACTACACTACACACTAACTGGGATTTGCTATGTCATCTTGAATTGGTCATGTGATTGGTTTAACCATGACTGCCCTATTCTTTCTCAGCCAATCAGCAGTACCTGTGCGATTGTTTCGCGCACCCCCCCCATATCTCCCAGTAAGCTGAAGACAGCTTCAACAGTCTGTGTTGAAAAATAGTTACTGAAAAAAGTAACACCGTTACTTTTAACGCCATTATTCCCATCACTGGTAATGACCATTCATTTGGGCTACCCTGCATTTCCCTGTTAATACCCAGTTTTGCCAAACTGGCATTGGCCAGCGGTGGTTTCATACTTGATTAAATCATTAAAACAATATTTTCATGAAGTAAAAATCTTCCTTTCAACTCAGAAAAATTGAAGAGAAACCCAAGTGTATGTGATGTTTGGAGGGAGAGTGAGACCTACACCCACAGTCAAAGGCAGGCAATCCTAATCACATGTAATGGATATGGCTCGGTTATATTTGTGAGATTTTTCAAGCTCACTGCTTTCTCAAATTCACACACACATCGAGTCAGGACCGGGTCCTTTGTGTCTGTAGGAGAACCACAAGCTGCGCGATCAAAACGACGACCTGAACGCTCAGATTCTCAGTCTGAGCTTGTACGAGGCCAAGAACCTGTTCTCCTGTCAAACCAAGGCCCAGTGCCTGGCAGCTGAGATTGACAACGCTTCCAGAGATGAGGTTGGTCTGTTACTGTTGGTTGGATGAAATGGTTATTCTTGATATAACTGCGCTTGTAATGCATTCCTCTTCTCGCTCAGCTTGTGGATGCTTTGAAGGAGCAGGAGGAGATCAACCTGCGTCTGAGGCAGTACATGGACAAAATCATTTTGGCCATTCTCGACCACAATCCTTCCATCCTGGAGATCAAGAATTAAACACAATGCACATTTGTATTAGTGAAGCTGTGCTGATCTACCGTTACCTTTAGTCCGTAAAGTTGTAATCCATAACATTCCTGTCCTGGCTGAAGCTGATGGAGCTGCTTACGCTACAGACAAACACATTCGCATTGTTCACTCAGTGATGTTTTTTTTCACAGATATTGTGCACGTTTGGTCCCCCCTGTGAGATGTAAATCTTAAGCTGCAGTACAAAATGCAGGAAATGTTCTGTTGGTGGACATAAATATTTTTTCCTGCTGAACTGCAGCAAACAGTTCACATTAAAGCTTTCCTGCATTTCAGCATCAACTCTTTGGGTATCATTGCTTTTACTTGGAAGGTGACACTAACCCTGGATATTTAATCCCTTTAATGTGTGACCACTTTGAATCTGGTAACACATTTTAATGTGTGGATGTTACCACAAATTACTGATAATGCAATAAATGGGCAGTTTTTGGTTTGGGTACAATCAGAATCTGATGTCACTAAAAAGTTAAGGATTACAACTTTACATTGCAGCTAACATTCTGAATGTTTGACACTTGCACACAAATGTATGTACATTACCACAGCAGCTGGTCTCCACATCCACCCGAAGTAAACTCCTCTTTATAAGGAATCACTGTAGAGCAACTTTGCCATTTTAATCTTATCCACCGATGTTTATCACTGTATGTTTGAAAGTACATAAAAGAAAAGCATCTTTCCTGTATGTTATGTAATTTGGACAACTGTCTTTGACTCACAGGCACCAAGTGGAAAACAGATTTAAGAAGTGAAGCAAATAAAATGGGAAGGTGAACCGTTTCTGTAGTAAAATCAGAAACGAGTTGTTCTGTAGAGATTGTAGATAGCTACACAGTACATGAACACTGATGTAAGCCTTTCTGGTGACACTCAACTTTTCAGTTCTTGTGATCATTTGATTGCGTTTCTAACCCTTTAATTTAGCTGTTTGAACACAGCCGAATGTTTACATTGAACCATATGCTTTTATATCGGTTTTCAGTAGTAGTTCCAAATGTTAATGTCACTAACTACATGAAGCCTTTGCTTTCTGAAGACTTTTCACTATAGAGATATTTAAAGGTGCCAATGAACAGAATTATGTGCCAAATCATTTGTTTTCCACAAATCTAGTAGATGAAGAGCATCATACTGCAGAGCTGGATGGCTTACATGTACTTGTATATTAGCCAAATTAGCATGTGTATCTATGAATCCAGAACTGTAACATGCATTTATTAATAAATGTGTAGAAATGTGCGCACATCATAAAAACTGCAAGTCCAGATCGTGTCGTGCTGTTCTGATCTGAGCTTATTCCAAATTTTCTCACCAAATATGAAAATATTCAGGTTCAGGAAATTGTATTTAGCTTTGCAAGGAAATGAATACATGTGACACATGTGGTGAAGCTCGAGGATTTTAACAGTGTGAACTAATGTTCTTTGCATTGAATATAGATTACAAGAAAACTCTGTGGGGCACCTTTAAAATCAGGTTCTGCACTGTAGCCCAACTATGAAAGCACATAGCACGTGATATAGTAACACACTTGTTTCGTAGGCAAAGTTTATATACCTGGAACAATGATTTTAAAATAGGGTGTAAACATTCTTGTTCTGTCAAAATTCACATGTTCACATTGATTTCTTTTATTTTTGTACCACACATGGAGCAATGGGTGACTAGATGTGTAAATAAAATCCATTCGCTTAGCACCACAAAGTTGGTCCTGGTTGCTTATTCGTAGTCTTCTTGTCTTGTTACTGGGTACAAAGTAACATATGTTAATGCAGGTGTGATGTCATGTTGTACACAGAATGATAGGAATTCTGTCCAACCTCAGTTGGGACATACATACAGTCACTTTAATATATTTAATGAAGTCATGTGAATTATTAACTGGGGGTTTGTCCCCACGTTACAGCGTTGAAATTTGATTCCTTTTGGGTATTCTTTTTCTTTTTAGCACTCATTTTTACATACAGGAACTGGTCACATGTAAGCATATTTAAGCTCTGTGAAAGCTGCAACTAAGTCACCATATCTAAATAACAGGATTTATTCTGAACAAGTTTGGGCATTAATATCATTTGGTCTTATTTATGTTGGAGTTTCAATAGCAGAATCCCTTAAAAAATTGTATACATATTAAATGGGTTCTGTTTTCCTATTTAAACTATGAGGGATCAAAATTACTGGAAATTACTTGTAGGCCTGTAACTTGGACCATTTACATACGAAGGTAAAATTTAGTGTGGCTTTGTTAGTTTTAGTAAATAAGTTAATTACGTTAAATGAAATACTGTCATGTTTATTACTCAAAAAGATTCAAAGAAACACTTAAAAAGTATTTCTCATGTAATTATAAAACAAGTCCTCAAAAAGTTGATATTGTTTTGGCAGCTGTTGGGTCATTTCGTTCTCAAAAAATTACACACACTGCATTATGGTAAAGATTTTCGTCAGCATCCGATGTGTAAATAAACTGCTCGCTTAGTCTTAAAACCATTGCAAAGAAAATATGAAGCTTTGGTTGAAATTTAGCGTCTATGCGTTCATTTCGCTGTCATACTCCGGTCCAGGAGGCGGCAGTAATGCTCCATACGCTTCAATATACCCGCCGCCAAAACGCTCATTTCACAGAAACAATATTTTTCTTTTCGGAAGAAGATCCCGACAAAGCGGCCCTGTTTCTTTTCAGCTTAAAAAAATAAAACATAGTCGAAAATCTGAAAACCGACGATGTACGCTCGGACAAATACCAGCAGCACACATGGAGACTTCCAAGATAGAAACGGGGTGAACTATGTTACATCGACAGAGTCTTTCGGCCACTGCTCTCAATTGTTCTGGAAAAAGGACCCCAACGACTCCGGAGTAAGAAAGCCAGCAGCTGCCATCACTGTTAGCTAGCGACCATGGGTAGAAATAGCTGCACCAAATAACTAGTGGAGCGACAATTTTACAGCTAAGCATTTAGAGCAGCCTCTCTGTTACACGTGGGTTTTGGTTGAGTGTCTGTGGGTGAGCTGAAGCTGCAGGCTGTGTCACAGAGCAGCTTCGTTAGCATTCGGCTAACGTCATGCTGAGCGGTTTCCGGCCTAGTTTGACTCATAGCTGCAGAGCTAAGTAGCTAATAACTCGTTCCTTTTGAATTTCGTTTCTGTTACAACTCCACAAACTGTTTGGCGAAATTGGACGTTTATGTCCACGCATGCTGTCATGGAAAGAGAAACACCAAGTGACTACCTGCTAGGAAAATAATGATGGAGCAGCTAAGCACCGCGGTTAAGCTAACTTCTCACAACACTGTCTCAGTCAAAGCAGAGTACGCTTAGCCAGCAGCAGTCTTTGCACATTACGACAAGACTGGAAAAACAGTTTAAATGTGTAGACTTCTACACGTTAATCTGTCTTTGGTGTAAGACCAAAACAAGCGTGCATTTCTGGGCAGTGGAACCAGTTTTACATGTATCAGGCCTACAATATTAGCGAGCAGCGCAAAGTAAACACGGCTGGCTACCTCGCAGGAAACGGGAGCGGAAGACGCCCCGCGGAGGACTGCACTTCATTCAGTCTCCGACAGATTATCAGCGACCACAACCACACTTTAATCTTTAGAATCGAAACATAATAGTCTGTGGGACGGCCTGCGGGGTATGAACCGTTGAGTTCACTGTAGCTCCCATAGCGTCCCGTAGCTTTTAGGTCCAAGGCATCTGTTGTGATTTGTGACTTGTGGAAGTCGTTCTGCGGTGTGTCACTCTGTATTCCTTCCCCTCTCTCCCTTAGTGTCCAACAGTGTAAAGTGGACACACCAGCATGATATTTGTCTCACAGTGTATACTCTTCCACAGAAGCTCCTTAGGAGTTGATATGCAAAAACAATAAAACGCTTGCTGGTGTGTTGTCACGTAGCATCTCAAACATGTAGTGCCAAATATGGAAGTTTAATGTTTACATTTCTGTTTGTCCTGATGTTTTAGTCACTCTGGGGGTGAAAAAACAAGTTGTCACACAAGCAGACAGTTCTGGTGTTCATCTCAGACTCTTACAACTAACGTAGTGAATTTTTTTGGGATGCACTAGCTGTAAGAATGGTCATAGTGATACTGAGCATTAAAATCATCATTTTGCTGCTGTAATGTGTGCGGGTTTTTTCTTTTTTCTTTAATTACCCCCTTTGTGGCAGGGGGCAAGGAAAACTTGATGTGGCACAACAGATAAACAGAGAGTCCCATTGATAGATGACATCTTATTTGGGGATACACATTAGAGGCTGATATTAGGCCTGTGTTTGAACTGTCAAAGCATCACAAGCGTTGATTTATCTAATTACTCCATTCTGCTCTATGCTTGGTGTCAGTCTAATGAATGACCTGAGGATTTTGAGTTGTTAGTGTCTCCACAGAATCTGTGTGTGTTTGGTTCTAGTGTTTCTAGGCCCACAGTGTAGTTCTACATGTGGTACTGCAGTAGTTTTTCAGAATTTACTCTCAACATACTGATTGAACTTATGTGAAGATACGTATGCGTGAAAGAGTAAAATTATATGTATTAAATACATAATAAGAGTCGTTAGCTGTCATTTAATGCAAATATAATTAAATGTTGCTTAAGTTTAATACATAGTAATAAATATTTAAGAAGGGCTGTACCCTTTATTTGAAGTGTTTAGATGTTCCCACTAGGTACTGAAGCTATGTCAGATCTGGGCTCTGATTGGCTGGAATTGTGTTCTAGCAATTTTCTTGTGTAAAGCTTTGTCTCAGAACTGTCTATCATCCCAGATATCCACATATCACACCAGGCAGCTGCATGTGCAGGTTTGTCAGGTGTTTCAAGTGGTCAGAAAGAGAGAGGAGGTCAATGATGAATTAAATATCAAGACTATCCAGTGCTATGAACAAGTGTTATGATTGAATTTTTTGCATGATGAATTCATTTAAGGGAAGAAAACCTCGCCCTGTATAAGAAAGTAATTCACAGTCAGTGGTTGCGCCTTGGTAGCAGTGACTGCAATCAAGCGTTTGCACTTATCGATGAGTCTTTTGCGTTGCTGTTGAGGAATTTTTGCTCATTCTTCTTTAATGTATGAATGTAGTTAGTGTTAACATTTCCTTTAACGTTACCGTCACAGCCAAGTTCAACGATCAGCTGGTGCGATCAGCTTCCTTCATCCTCAGCAGCCCTCTCCACCTCCAGCCTCTCCTCAGCATCGCTCTCCAGCTCCAGCCTTTCCTCAGCGTCGCTCTCCAGCTCCAGGCTCTCTATGGAGTCCCAAGCACCAGCACCGGCGCCGCCACCAGCAACAACAGTGTCAGACGACATGGAATCAGACGAGAGGCCGTACGTCTGCGACCTGTGCAGCTGCGCCTACAAACACGCCAGCTCCCTGCTGAACCACAAACTCACCCACAAGACCGGAGACTTCAGGTTGGGACGTGAGGCTTGTTTGCGTAAATGCATGAAACATTCTACTCCTTTCCTTGTTACTAATGTTCACGCCATTTTCAACTCCAAAACCCAGGTGCGACTTTTGCAGTAAGCCCTACACCAACTACATGTCCTTGCGCAACCACATGCGAATCCACGGTCAGAAGCGCTACATGTGCGACCTGTGTGGGAAGGCCTTTCGCCTGGCCCGGTACCTCCGTAACCATCAGAGGATCCACGACGATGGGCCCAACCGCTTTGACTGTCCCTCCTGCTGCAAGAGCTACAGAACCATGTTAGAGCTGGCTCAGCATCGCTGCAGCGCTGCTGTGTCCAACCAGGTAGGTCTGTGTTTCTGATGATAGCGTGGGCTTAACTGATGTGACTAACACTGTAGTTCTCTCGAAGCCGTTTTTTGTGTTGTATTTGAAAGAAATGTAAAATGCAGCTGCGTTTAAATGTGACTTGTTTTGCTACAAAAACACATCCCACTGATGAGTGTGTCTATTCTACAGCGTGATCTAAAAGAAAAAGGCTCAGTGTTTTCCTGAAACACCTGGGTATCGTAGTTGTTAAACTTTACTCACAGGAGGAAATGTAGTTCGTTAGGGATTATTTTCAGTGGTAAAGTAATTACACAAGTAGAGCAATATAGAATATCATTAAAGGGAAGTCTGCTTTCTCTTTTTTCCTAGCATGAATTAATGAATACACAGACTGGTTACAAATTGACCCTTTGACCCTTGTGTTGATGTGTTGTGGGAGTTGTGCATTTTGGGTCCATTTGTCCTCTTAACTATAAGGCAGCGGTCCCCAACCTTTTTTGGACCACAGACCCGTTTATGTCTGACAATATTTTCACGAACCGGCCTTTAAGGTGTCGTGGATGAATACAACAAAATAAAACCAGTACCAAAAAAGAAGAAGATTTATTCATAACACACGGGAAAAGACCCAGGGAACCGAGTTAACGATAAAAACTATAACAAAATAACGATAAAAACGGTAAAACACCCTGAAAACCATACATTTCCCACTCGATCCTCAACTCATGGTACCAAACGAATTATGGACCGGTACCGGTCCATGGCCCAGGGGTTGGGGACCACTGCTATAAGGGACACTGCACATCAATACAAAGCTGTTCTGTGTGATCACCTTCATGATAAAATGCTATACCATCATCAGAGAAACTAACAGTTATTACAGCTTAGCTTTTAGTTGGTCATAAAGTAAGTTTACCTGCATAAGAGTGAAAAAGCCAGACCCTGCTAGCTCAATGCACTGATGTAATGTGAGCTCCATGTAAGCCAACCTTATTGTATCTGCTGGGTCCTCTGTTACAAACTCCCAGCTTTACTATGCACATAAAATACACATTAGTAAACCAACTGTTCCCAGTAACTAGTTTGTGGAATAACATCGCACTCATTAGCTAACCTCTTAAAGAGTAATCTTGCAACTTAGTGTCGTGCCTCACGTCATCGATTAAAAGACTCAAATGATGAAGCAGCAGCAGGGAGATCCTGACTTGAAGCTTTGGTATGCTGTAGCTTACACTTTGCTAACAGAGCTAGCATCTTTTTTAATAAAACATAAAGAACAATATGAAAGATTATTTATATCATTTTTTTTACCCCTTACTCCCCTTACGTTCAAGTAGCTCTGGAGCTCGATAGAGATGCTCCTGAACAGACAAAAACACACTTATTGTCTAATCAAACAAAACGTATGTTATGTTGTTCTTCACTCATGTTACAGCGGTTAACCTTTAACATTAGCGATGCACTCATTTAAAGCTACTGACGCTTTATCTGTTGTGTCACACCAGTTTTGCATTGGGTGAATATTTGAAGTGAAGAGTAATGAAGACTTTAATTTTTCAGAAAATGTGTTATGTTTTTTCTTGTAAAGACGTTTCCTTGATTTTGCTGGAACAGATGTGGGGGTCAATAATATATATATAATAATATATGTATGTATATGTATATTAGTGGGAACACTGGCATGTATGGATGTTGATGTGTATGGCTAGGACTTTTTCTACACTGAAGTGTGTGTGCATGTAATACAGTGTAGTTTGTACTGTGTTTTCCTTCCTCTCTCCACTGACCTGCTTGGGAGAATGTTTATCCAGTCTTCCTGTAGTGGAAGTGTGCCGCGGCACTAGGGTTAGACTAGGGTTAGGCTGAGATTAGGGAAAGGCTCAGGGCTCAGATGACAGAGAATGAATACATTTCAGCTGATTTTCCTAACAAGTACAGTAATACAAACTTATATGTGTGTGTCTGTGTGTGTCTGTGTGTGCATGGGGCTGGTTCATAAGAACCGATTCAACTGCCCGTCCTGCTTTAAGAGCTACCGAACCATGCTGGACCTGGCCCAGCACCGCTGCAGCGCCGCGGCCAAAAACCAGGTTGGTGTGAGCGTGAGTGAGCATGTGTGTGAATGTGGCGTGTGAGGCAGAATCGGCAGTTTCAGGGAGAACCAGCGCATACGGGCATTTTAGATTTTAGATCAAATTCCTGATGCAGCCTGCTTCTGATGTACGCGCGGCTCTTTAGTAAAAAACCATCACAATGTTCTTTTTAGATCGGATCTTTTTTCCTGGCGCTGTCTTCACAGAATGTATACTCTACACTTTTGGATTCCATATTTGGAGCTTGCTGTTGACTATAACATCTAAAATCTCTTAACAGAAATATTTGAGTCTTTTTTTTTCCTAACACTTGACTGCTGATATTTGAGATGGAGTGCAAGGTGGCCAAAGTGGATAACTTCAGCTAGTACTAGCATCAATGTTCGAACTCTCAAACTAAACCTTAGTCATGGGACACGTCTCAATCCAATCAAAAGTAGAGACGGTGACCAGCAGGCACAGCCTTATGGGTTCTACTTTTTTTCCACTTATTTTGGCGTGCAGGTGTGTAACAATACTTCTTTGACCATATTTAAGTAGAGTTGACGTCAGTTTACTTAGCAAACCTTTTGACTTTTTTGTGGAGCTGTGAGATCAGAGGTAACTGAAAAAACAGCACAAGTGTGGAACAGTAAAGACTACTGCAGTCATCTTCTTTAAAAAAACAAAACAAACCAGCAAAAATGAGATCCAGTGCAAACCCTGCCAGGGAGAGCTAACACATCCACAAGTCTACCCCAGCTTTGCACAGCTGTTTGATGAATGGTGAATATTGAGCAGCATCTCTGCTTGAAGTGTGCATTGCTTGTAGGGATGCAGTGACGTATCAGCAGATTTTAACAAGCATCAGCCGGTATCAGTCCTGGAAACTGCAGAAAAGAAAGAAGCAAATTAAGGAAACAAAAAAAAATATATTGATACCAAAAGAGACCATGAGCTAAATTATTATTTTAAACAACTTCTAATTTTGCTGTTCTCAGACCTGTGGTTTATTTACTTTGGTCTGAATCAGTTGATATGTTTGTGTACTTGTAGCGTTTTCCCACGGTTTGGTTTCTTTTCATACACAGAAAACAGCAGGCAAGCCAAAATGTGTCACTACAAACCACATCAGGATGTTCAGCCTGCCAGATATGTCTGAGGTCTGTGCAGACACAAGTAAAAACAGGAAGTTGGTGTTGAATTGTGGACTAGTGGATAGCTCCTAATTTACTTAATGGGCAAAAGTGTACTGGACACCTGTTGCATCCAACTACCATAACTAGTAGTTGGGTTGAGGTCGGATCATGTTTTAACCATCAAGGTAACTGTTCTAGAGTTTGATGGAACAGGGCTGAGACCAGCTACTCCAAAGGTCCACGCCTGGAATTATAACTGTCTTTTTGCACAAATAAATAGCATCAAAGTCAAACACTGTCCAGACTTTGGTTTAAATGGACTAAATCTGAGAGTTTGTGAAAACGCCCTATCAGTGCAGTGATCTCTAGTGCTTTGCAGCTTGTAATGTATTGATTATACGTGTGGTTTTCCTGCTGTGGAAGGCCGCATTTTGAATATTTAGTATGTAGCCCAAACTGTAATTTAGCACAGGCTACATTAAGCTTTCAGACAAGCTCAGTCATGTCGATTTAAATTTCTGTTACTGATTAGAAAATCAGCAGCTCAGGAAACATCTGGCTGTTAAAGCTGAAGACAGCTGCTGGAGCAGCAGACGTCAGCGGGCTGAAGTCACGCAGCTTTGTTCCTGACTGGCTCACCTTTATCAGCTGGGCTAAATTCAGTGCAACAGTTACTTTGTTTGTACTTACTGTTGCCATGGCAGCACAATACAGAATCCCAATGCTACATTATTAAAAACACATTAGTGTTTGTATTTCTAAATACTCAAACATACTTTAATACTGCCCGAGTCTCATACGTTTGCATTTGTTTTCACTTCCATGTCACTGCTCTGTATAACAGTAGACAAAAGTAAATATGAGCGATATCCACAAAGATGAGAAGGTTGTAAAACAGACAAAAAAATCAACCAACCACAAATTCCCATAAAATAGCTCGTTTTGTTAGAGGTGTGAGGAGGCAAAGGTATGGGTGAGAGGGATTTATGTGCTGCTCAGGGAAACCGTCAGAGAGCATGTTAGGTTTAAACTAATGTCAGCAGAAATCCTGACGCTGTCGGGGTTGGAGGACGGCACGATGAGACGACGGTGTCTTCCGTGATTAAATGACAGAGACGAGATTGGAGTCGACTGTCCCGTTTTAGGAGCGGCAACCTTAATAGAAATACTGAATTTCTGTTTGAATGTGTGCGTGTGTGTGCGCGCGTGTATATGTTTGTGCGTGCGTGGGTGTGTGTGTAACTTTACCACTTCATCTTCATCATATTAATAGGTTTAGGCAGGGCAGTGAAAGGTGTGAGATAGATGTGGAAGAATCAGGTCTGAACAGCACAAGAGGTTTGAGACCAACCTCGACAGTAACATCACATTCATCTGTCACCTCTTCTGTTTAACAGCGTGTCTAACGACAGGTACAATCACCCTTTCCTGTGTCTTTCCCTCCTACCCTTGCTTCCATCCAGTCCGGCGGTCGTCGCTCCAACTTCTCAGCTACACCTCGTCGCCAGCAGCAACAACAGCAACAGCAGCAGAATAATGCTAACTCTATGATGCAACCGCATGGTGGACATGGCCAGCCGGAACCTCTCCCCTCTCACTGCGTCTCACCAATGTCCCAAGGAGGGCAGGGTGGGGGCGTGGCTAGTCAGTCTGTTCCTGACCCCCACCAGGTAATGTCAGGAGGAGCTCTGGTGAGCGATTGTTTCTTCGTAGCTCTGTTGTTGTCGGCGTTTACGTCGAGCTTTCTTTGTGTCTCAGCAGGGCCGCCCCAGCTCAGTGTCCTCTCAGGCCAGCCAGCAGAACATGAGGAGCTCGTCCTCCAATAAACACGTCTCCTCGTCCAGTGCTACCCCGTCCTCCTCCTACTCCCTTCTTCAGCCCCTGGTGCCTGAGGTAAAGGAGATGAGCTCAGGATACACTAGGCTGAGCGCCAACCCCATGGTATGAGAGAGCACCGCCACACACTCGCTGTTTGCTTTCTGCTGGCTAGCTGCCTTTCCTCTATCTTACCTAATAACACCAGGAGAGAGAGACTAGTGCTATAATACTCTCTCTACCAGGAGCTTCTCCTCACAGGTCTTTCTCACTCTTGACAAAGTCGCAGAGAAACATTTTCTGTTGCTATTGGGAAACAGTTTCATCTATAAGAGACAGAAATGAGTTTCTGTTATGATAAAGGTGGCAAGTTCGTGGCTTCCTCTTTGCAAAGTGAAGCGGACCGTCTGTCTGCACAACGTCAAATTAGTGTCGGTTAACTGTACGTGTCATTTTCAGCTGTGTAAGCAGAACTGCGCAAAGCTACCACTGAGCCAGACTTCAAGATGCTCTCCTTCAGTGTCCACTCTCTGTGAAGTGCTCACACTGGGAAAGTTCTGTAGCGGCGAATCCGTGACCCACGCTGGATCTTAAAGCGCTGTCCGAAGAGAACAACTGTAGGCTTTTAGAGTTTATTACTGGGTAACAGGAAGAAGTTCTCATCGTGCCAACGATGGTTGAGTCCCGTGTCAGAACGCTCAACTTCAGAAATGAAATGAACAAGTTTTACAGCATGGTACAAAAATGATTTGGGTGTGTGTGAATAGCTTCCCCCTTCATAGCTATACAGGGTGTGATTCAGAGCTGACCTTTAGCTGACCCTCTGCTCAGCGTGGTCACTTGTAACTTAGGTTAGGATGTAAAACTCTAAGCTTTCTAATTTAAGGAAAATTATTAAAAGAATCCAGGTAGTTTCACAGTCTGTAACCTCACGTACACAGGCAGTGATTCACTGACTCTAGTGTATTATTATACTACATGTTAGTGTTAACTTGGTCTTTACAGTAATGCTGTAACAATACAGGAGTAAAGGGCTTCAGTCATTGCTTGGTTGTAAACAATAAAGCCAGTTTAGTGCTGATCTTCTTCCATGTCCTGTCAGCTGATAAGCCCATCTGAGCAGCACTCCTGGCTTTAATTTAAACCTTAATCATTGTATTGAATCAAATACTGACATTCCGTAAGAAGGATGTTTATTACTAACGGCCTCCAATTATGGTAGAAATTTCATTTTTCAATTAGTCAGCCAGCAAAGAAAACAGGCTAAAATGTGGCTGCTAAGGTGATCCTTTGTCGTGGGCTGTGACCTGTGGACCTTCACTGGCGGTATGAGGCTCTCTAACATTAGTAACCTGGAGCTGTGCCTTCTGCTCTTTCACACCAGTCACCCTGTGAGCTTGTGTTGCACGTTTCCATGTTGTATTTTAGGCTTTACACCATCACATACTGAAACATATTTATGACATCCATGTTCATACAGCAGTCCAAAACTAAGTTTAAAAAAGTTGGACATCTGCAACATAGATCTGTTGCAAACACTTCTAAAAACCCTGGAGGAACATGTTCCAGGTCAGACGGTCAGGACCTGTGAATGAAAGGCAGAAAAATCAGTGTAAAAACAGTTTTGTTAAGTCTTTGTGTAGAAAACCTTTCAAATGTAAAGGTTTTCCTTCTTTGGAGTAGTTTATGATTAAAAGAATAAATGCCTAGTTCTTCTAAACAAGGCATACAAATAAGATTGGAGTATTTAAAATATATTTATGCTGCTATAATTTGTCATATTATCTAAAGAAATGAGAAAACCTGCTGAAGACTGTAGGATTTGAACCCACAGCCTTCTTCTTCCACTTTGGTGCCATTATTTTATTAGACCAGGGGTCGGCAACCTGCGGCTCTTTAGTGCTTATAGTGCGGCTCCACGTGGTTTGGGAAAAGTATTTAGCTGAAGTGTATTTTATTTATGTTAGTTCTTTTTTAACTTGTAGTTCTAAATTGGAAGATTATTGTGATTTTGAAATATGAAAATAAAATTATATTCTATTATTTTTTCATCGCTCAAAATAAGCGTCACACTCGCGGAAGCCGGTATACCCGCCGAAACGCCGTGCATTTATCGAGACTTTCAACCCCGGGTAGGCCAGTTATGGATCTTCGGATCCACATTATATCAGCAGCTGTTCTCCACCGTGAACTATGTTAAAAACAAACACCGCTCACGCCTCACAGACGACAGCTTACAGTCCTGCGTAAAGATGAAAGTGACTTCGTACAGCCCTGATTTGCAGACGCTGTGCGCAGAGGTTCAGGAACAGAAGTCCCGTTGTAAACATATCACGGCAGTGATTGCAGGTGCCGCTCAGGTGCGTCCTCCTCCCCTGCAGCGGCGCTGCAGACCACGCCCCGCCACACACATTAACCAGGTAAAATACATATTTAGGCAGAATTTTGCAAATATCTATTTTTTTAGCAGCATAGTGCTTTTTTTCCAATTATTTTTTTAAAAGCCAGGCCAAGGCTCCAAAAGCCCAAAGGCGATATAAGGGTGGCGGCTCACAACAGTTTTTGTTTGCTACATGGATCATTTTAGTTCAGCTGGGTGTCTTTCCTTTTGTTATATTTCTTTAAGAGTTCAAAATGTGTTAATTACATAAATAAAATGTAATTTTCTCTGTAGCACTTCATGGATTTAAGCAACACACCTTAGTTGTTCACACAAAGCATGAAAGTAAAAAACAATATATACAGTGTTATCTTTAATTTAGATGTCAAAAAGTATTTGCGGCTCCCCGTGTTTTCTTTTGCGTGGAAACAGGGTCCAAGTGGCTCTTTGGGTGTTAAAGGTTGCAGACCCCTGTATTAGACTGTCCAGGCTTAGTCTTTCATAGAGTGGTCGAGTGTTTCAACATGCTGTTTATAAAAACAATAACATCAACAGGACTGACTGTGAAGTTTATTTAACACGGGCTCTTGTTCTAGAACCACCTGTAAGAGTGTTCATGAAGTAAAGCAGTGAAATAACCAAAGATTTTTCAATGGTAAACTAAAATAAACAAAGTCAGTGTGGAAACTAACGAAAACAAGAAACACTGTCGACCAAAAACGAAGCTCTCGTCATTAAATCAGGAAACATTGCCCGTTTCCTTCTGTGTAGCGCGTCCACTCGTGCACATTCCCACAGCAAGTCAAAAATGGAGTTAACTCTCGATACGAGTTACTGTGCCCTGATGGTTTAATTCCACTTGAGTAAGAAGGGAGGATCTATATCACAGCAGTCAGGTGTTGTGTTGCAGCTTTTGCACCGCCATTGCTTTTTGTGTTTTGTGCCCTTGCAGTGGCTTTTTCCACCGTTCATGCATCGCTGTGACTTCTTTCCTTTTGCCTTCTCCTCGTACATCCACTGCATTATTCATGACTGTCGTTTTATTTCATCCACCGACTCTTTTTCTGCACCAGTGACACAATTCTTTGTCTCTCCACCTCCCTCTCCAGCCGAAGCACCAGGACACTTTCTCTCTGCCCCCCCAGCGACCCCTCACCACCATCAACCCCATCGGCCACTCCCTTCATCCGAACGGAGCGCCCACACTCAAGCCCTCCCCCGTGCCACGCACCATCCAGGCCATGCCCTGGGAACAGCGCTCCCTCTACAACCAATGAGACACCTGGGGAACCAACACCTCCCTGTTCGCGTCACATCTATGACCACACACCCTCCTTCTCCACCCCGACCCTCTCAGATCCAGCGTCAAGGACGGACGACTGCCGGACGCCTGCCTTTTCCTTCAGTCCTCCTCTGGAACGTTGTTTGGGATTGGGGGAGGGCACCGTTGAGAACTAGTTGAGATTGATTACTGAGTAGTTAGGTTTAAAACGATGTGTTGCCTTGACCCTCATGTATGATCTATGCCATGTACTGGATATAAGTTAAAATGTCTGTCTCCTAATCTGTCCTCACTAAGAATTTATCTCCCTCGTCCTCCTCTATCACCCTAGTTATGAAATATTTATCCTTCCCATTATGAGTAGTGTCTCCCACCACCTTTTCCGTATGTTAAATGAAGCCTATTTTTATTAAGAGTGTGTTCCAAACCCATGAATGATAATGGATTCCTGGCGCCAAGTTGTAAAAATAATTGTTAAAGTTTTTTAAACATAACATTTTATTTTATTTTTTCGTCCAATGAGGTTTCTGGAAAAAGTAAGGACGGAGGGAACATGAACAGTTTCTTTGTATTTTTTTTTTCACCCGCCCCTCGGACGAGCTCCAGAACGAACATTGTGTATATTGTGCGTTAGGAGGTGTAATGAATTCCGTTCTCTCAGCAAGGACCACAAAAGAAACATTTCTGCAAAAAACCCATGTCTCCCTGTTCCTGCCCGCTCAGCTCAGGTGTGCTGTGGAGACTGAAGCCACCGAACAAGGACAGTCGGGGCGCTGTTCTTTTAACACACAACTGAAAGCTCACGTTTTTCTAAACTGGTGGTTTGTGGTTATTGTAGTTTTAATAATATGTTGGCTGGGAATCAAATCTAGAAGATAACAGCGAGCCTCCATCCCTTTTGTTCCAAACTGACTGTTACCAGGTTTGTTCCTTTCACTTTGAAGCATTTGAAGAAGTGCTGTATAATTATCACGGTCTCACTTCCACCCCTCTACCGAGAGCTGTGTCTGCTGTAAAGATGTGACATTGCCACCCCCTCCCACCACCACTCGCTCACGCCATCACCAGTGACTTAGCGGTCGCACCGGGCCTGGCTCCCACACACCTCCAGCTCCTGTAGGGAAAAATCAAACACACACAAGACACCACCTGACTCACTACTCCCAGGGTTTAGTTAAAGCCTAGATTTCAGTAAGCAGCCAATCACTTCTGGCCAAGTTGATAAGAATTTAGTCCAATCTGACAGTGAAAGACTGGCTCCAGTATGTAGTTCTGTTAGAATATCTCTCGCTAACATGGTGTTCATTGAAATACCCACAGTTCTACTGACATTGTATTTTCTCTTTTTAAAGTTGTTTCTATTTTTATTCATATGTTTTCATTGTTGCTTTCTCTATCCTTGTAAAGTGTCTTTGAGTATTTAGAAAAGTGCTATACAAATAAAATGTTTTATTATTATCACCATCAGTGCTGCTCTTCTCACAGAGAGGACATAGATGTAAATATTTGACTTGGAAGTAGAATTTCTGCTTTGCTCAACAGCAGCTGTTGAGAGATCACGCTCAACTTTACAGAGTCTAAAAGTTGCCTGAAGTTTTGGAAAGTATTAAATTCTGTGTGACAGAAAAGCCAACCCCTGCTGAAGACTGTGATGCAGCTACAATTGCAGAATAAGTAAGTTTTCATCCTTGTCATCATAGTCCACACATGAGCAAAATGGGACCCGAGGAATCGGACCTGTGATGTAAATGAGGTAGTTGTAATATGCTGCTGTTTAACATCAGTCCAGTCTGCTGTGTTTTCTTAGTGACCTATGCAGGGGTGTGTATATTTGCAAGATGCGGGTTAATTTAAACGATTATGTAGCATTTAGGTGGATTTTTATGTTTGAAATATTCAGAGGTTAAACCTGTGCTCTTTGTAATGCCCAGCAGAGGACTTGTTATATTTCTAAAGACCTCTGTGGAAAAACAGCATTTCATTTCTCTCGTTCTGTGACCTCCATAAACTTTAAATGATGGGTTTATGGATTTGGCAAGTTTATTTTCTGAATTTTGGGGGAGAAAAGGAGAGCAAGGCAAACAAATGTGTAGCTCTTTCTCACATCTGTTTGCTCATCACATCACTGTCTGAAATGCACCCAAAGCACTGATTTATATTTTAATTCAAATAAAAGTGAACTTTTTGAATGAATGGCTAATCAGATGAAGATGCCTGGTCTTCTGCATGGACATGGTCACATGACAAATGGTCTTCAGGTAAGTGTCTGTAGTTTAACAGTTAAGCCACAAAGGTTTTCCCCACAAAGACTTTTTGACTTTGCCAGAAAGTCCTTATGCTAAATCTATGAATTTTCATATAACAGTTCAATACTCCAAGTCATTCTTGTCCAAATTCATACTAGGATTTGATGTCAAATACATCCAGGTGATAACCTTGTCTGCCCAGATGAATGTGAAAACAAGCGGCACAGTGCAGCTTGAATGTTAGTCTGATAAGTATAAGAAAAGAAAATCGTTGAATGGTAAGGTGCTTCAAACCTCAGGTTTGCCCCATATGAAGTAATGGGCACTTTAGGATGTTTGCATTTAGCTTTTTGTGGGTAAAAACTGTCTCTCTAACGTTAGCATGTATTATATCTTAAAGGTTCCAGTCAGTCAGGACTGAAGCCACGTGATAAGAGACCGCTGTACTGGGATGGAAGGACGTTACGTTACTTGGAGGAATTTGTATTTTTTTTTTAATATACTGAATTCTAAAAACAAAGGGGGGAAGGCAGATTATTTAAATGGAGAGTGATTAAATGCCTTGGTCGTGAAAGTAGGCTAAAGTTGTACAACAAGGACGTGGGCGTTTACACTGCAGCGACATCTTTTAATCGAATAATCACAATCATTAACGTGATCAATCGGAAAACCGGGAAGCCTTACAGTAAGAGATGAAATATTTATAAAGAGGGGAATGATTTGGTTTATTATGTCAGTCTAAAGTCTGCAGGTGTCGTCACGTTAAGTCTGATCTGTCCATATAGTGTATAAGACTGCGTGCACATGCCGGGAACGCGCATTGTATTCCATCTGATGGAGAAGTGAATGAGCCGGTCGCGCGTCCTTGTCGGACCTCCGGTAGCCTGTGAACTTTCCTGCCGCGCGTCACTCCGGCGCGGCTGGCAGTGAATTAATTTCCACTCGTCAGTGGATGGAGCGTTTGCTCCATATGGACGCTGGTCACTGTTGAAAAATCGTTCGCCGTTTCGATGACCAGGCTCGGATTTTTCAGCGTGTGCGGGCCTCGGTGGATCTGACTCCCGTGTTTAAACGGATCCAAATTGTCCCCTTTTCGCTGACTCACCTACAGACCGGTGTGCCATACCTGACCCCGACAACCAATGATGCACGAACCAGGGCGTGTAATATTAGCAGCTGTGTTGGTGCGTTAAACGACTCAAAAACGTGTTTTTCTTTGTTTGTTTAATACAAAATCGAAATATGCGTTGAATATGAGTGGGTTGTTACAAATTAAATTGTATAAATTTTATAAAATAATATTATTTAATGCGTGATAATAATCTAGATAATATTTTCTATAAGTTATCCATTTAATAACGAAGAAATATGACCGCCGAAAAGAGCCGTTTAGAAAAATGAAAAAGTCGAAATCCATTATTTAAATATTTTTTATGAAGAAAAAAAGTTTTTTAAGTACTTTATTTCAGGCAAATGATTACGTTTCTGCGTTACTTGGTTGAGACTGTTGCGTCTCGACAGGCCTCCCGGCTGAAGGCCTCGACTTCCTCTTTCAGGCCTAACGACACAGTGCAGCGACCTGAGTCAGCCGCTTGGTGGCGGTAATGGGTCGGAGAAGAGGACAGAAGCCGCATGCAGCAAATTTACTGTGGGCTGTTTTACTTTGCAACCTCCAATCACAAGCAGAACACAAAGCTTATGTCATTTTAGGCTTCATTGCCAAGATTTAAATGCGGCAGTGTGAGATTTAAAAAATAAAATAAAATGTTCGTACAGCATATGAGGCGGGATGATTCTTGTCTAAAGGATTTGTACGGATAAAAAGGAAGTTGACTTAAGAATAACAGTTTTAGAGAGTACATAGTTCCGCCTACATCCTTGTGCTGCTTTTACTTCTGACTTCTAAATCTTGATGCCACTTCATGCTAATTGTAAACACAACATTTCCAAACAATAGCCCACTGCAAGGAGTTTACAGCTCAATAAAACCGCCCATTTCCGCTCATGAAATTGTTCTTATTACGTTATACCGCCTCGTTTTCGGCCGTTTTGTTTCTTCAAATCAGCGGGTTCTTCAGAGTAGACCCCCCCCCCCCTCACTCCATTTTGCGTGCTTGCTCAAAGGTCTCGTCCCCGGGTCTTCTCGTTGTCCACCGCGTGAGAGACTATTATTCTGATCGAGGTCGTAGCCGGTGAGTCCGATACACAAACAGTTAAATTCCCTTCTGCTTCTTCTTCTTCTTTTAATTCGGTCATCCAATCCTGTCCGACCATAATGACTGTTAGATCTAGGATCCGGATCCCCCCTCTGTTTAACCTATTTCACATTAACTAAAATCCAACCAGCCATTTAAATGTCTTTTTGTATTTGACCAGTGGCAGTTAGTTGATTGGAGCTGCATCTGTTTTGGACACAAACGATGCTTTTGATCGTGATAATTCACACGGAGCTGTGATTCGTGATCAATGCTTTCATCTCATTTCACGTAGAAAGTCGTTTTCGAGTTTTTGTCCCAAGAAACGTGGAAAAGGCTTCAGTGAGGTGCTCTCAGGCGACATCCTGTTTACTCATGAATTCACACGGCCAGCTTTAACGAAGTTAGTTAAGTTGCATTAACTTTGGGGTTTGATTTCTCTGTACAATCTTTTCCCGGCTGCTGTGTGGAAACTTTCTGTTTGACTCTGCAGCTCTGTAAAGCTCACTCTGCTCGGTTGTACAAATACAATACTTCACATCGCTTATAGCAGCTGAACACTTCCCAGGAAAAAGCCACCGGGTAACAAGAAAAACTTTACCACAGTTTCATCATCAGACATCAGTGAGACATACACACGGTGCAGATGTATTTCAGCTTTGGTGTGCACGCACAGGTCTGTACTTTTCATTCATTCCACAACGAAACAGTCTGTATTCAGTCCCCTGTGCACAGATTATACAGTGTTTGCTGCCAATCTTGCTTTGACAAATACAGAACAACTTCAGTTATTGTTTCCGTAAAGTTTCAAATACACTTGCATACGTTTGCATGCACGCATACATGTTTATGTCCTTCACAGCTTGTTTGCAGCCCTCTATAAAATCAGTTGCATATTACCACATAATTATACGTGCGTTTGTTTTTCCTTGAAACGAAGAAACAGGATTTCACTCGAACACAAAGGATTTGTCATCATCCCGATGATGATGCTTCTCTTAGTGGCAGACAGCACATCCTGTTTCCATGTCGGCACAGGAAGTGAAGCCTTGTGTCATACGATGTCTCATTTGGTTTTAAAATCCTAAACATGTTTGAAAGTTAACATTTGACCTCCAAAAACGGAAGCAAACACTGACAGCCTGCTATTGTGAGAATTTCAAAATATTATTTCAGTATCACTGAATATTGAAATATTAATTTTCAAGTTTTTTCCACAATTTGAGCAGATAAAAACATTTAGTTTTTTTCACAATCAAGTCTGCCATGTTTGACAAAAACCATAAGCATGAGATTGACAGCAACGCCACGCTACAAATCATAGCAATGAATCCTGAGACTGAACTATAAATGACCTGTATGACACACACACACATTAAAAAAGGGTTTGTGGAGTAAATATTGACCAAAACGCTTCAAATGTATCCTTTTTCCAAATACTAGTTAGTAAATGAAAACGTGTATTCAGGCTCATTTTTTTCAACATGAGTATAAAGTTTTCCCAACTTTTTTGTGGAACTTTTACTTGGTTGCAATAAGCTCGAGTTGGTAGTTTTTCTTTGACCGTTTTATTGTCGTATCTTTCCAATAAGACCTGTTCTCCAACCTTTTTACACTGACCAGTGAGTAAAGAGAAAATACAATAAAAAGCTAAACAAATGTCCTTGTTCCTCCAGGAATGTGGTTTGACAACTCCACTCTGCTGGGAGCGGAGGGGAAGGGAAAACAGCTTTTTTAAATATGAAAAATGTACAAAATCTTGTAGATTTTTTTTAAATTAGGTAAATCCACAGATACAGCAAAAATTTAAATAGTTAGATTTCAAAACATGGACGAGGCCTTCACCACTGAATGATACTGTGAAAACAAAGCAGACAATCAAAACGTGAATTTTCTTCCAGATCTAAGACGTGAAACATTCTTAAATAAGTCGATGACAGAAAAAACGTCAAACTGTTTTTTCCACAGTTCCACGGGGATCTCTTCAAAACACGAGGGGACATTCGGGACAGTTTCCTCCTTTGTGTTTTATTTGAAGCTTTCAACAACTTTTACTTTTTGTTTGTGTGACTGCATACAGAGGAGTCACATATGTACCAAATCTACAGCAATACTAAGGAAGTAAAAATGTTCCTGCGGTCATTTTTCTTACTTAAAAATGATCAAATGAAAACAAGAAGTGATGAGGTTATAAATGGCACGTTCTCCTTCTTTCCCACTGAAAATGTTGCACATTTTATACATTTTCCATGAGTTCCCCTGAAGCCTTTTTCACATTCCTGTCACGTTTCATCGAACATCTTTTTAAAAACGTGCAGACTCTAGTCTGCTTGAGTACTTTTCATTACTTACATTTCTACCTACTGTTTTTGTAAAACAGAAAAAACCAACATAGCAAAGATGGTAGAAATATATACAGCTGATTTGTTTGTCTCTTTTCTCCCCCAGTGCTTGTGGTAAAACCTGAAGGAAACAATACTGGCAGAAGGATGTTTCCTCCAGGTCCATTTAGCAGCCGATGAGGAGCTTTCGGTCATGATGGGTGCCCAGTCGTCATCGCGTCCTTTCAAAATATCCTTTTTGTCTGATCGCTTCTGAGGCTGCTGCGGAAAAAGAAAAGACCAGAGCAGGTCTTCATAGAAGCAGTGGAAAGTAACTATGTACTCAACTTTAGTGCTAAGGATTTAAAAAAGTGTACTTTAGTTACTCTGGAGGTTCATATTAAACGTCCAACATCTGAATGCTTGTTTCATTTTCTCATTTCGAATTTTCTGATATTATAAAGCCATCGAACCAGAATAGATCTGTCAGAAACAAATATTTAAAGGAGCCAACATTTGTTTCTGGACCAGATTACAGAGGTGTTGGCAGGTGGTGGAGGCACATCTGTAATGAAACAACTGCCTCTTGGTTCACATCTGTATCGCTTTCACTACACTGAAGAAATCTGTGCTGTTTAAGCACGTGAAGCAGATAATACACACAAACAGTGCAGAGTGTGAATGCTGGTACTTCCACATTTACATATTAAGACTCTTCGCTGTCCAGCAGGTCACATGACTACACTGTAATAGTCCCAATCAGCCAGCAGCAACGAGGCCAGAGGTCAGAGCAGCTGGAAAGTAAGTCTGAGGTCATAATTATGAAAAGGCAACACGGGGAAGAAGCAATGGGGAGAAATGCTGAGATGAACAGGACTAACGTGCAGGCTGTGCACACTGATGGTGGATCTCATTAATCCAGCAGCAGCACATCCTCTATCGACTGTGCGTGTGCAGCAGATAGCATGGAGATCATCTGCAGAGATGTGTTTTGAACTGCAGACAGGAAGAGCTGTGACACATGACTGACATGCATGTTTGCTCTGTGCTAACCCAGAGAGAGAGAGAGAGGGCACTAAGAAGGAAGTGGTGGAAGAAGCCTAACTGAAACTCTTCAAACGTGACAGAAACCGAATGACTATTATACAGTGTGAATGAAAGAGTGCTCGCTTTACATTTAATAGCAAAAATGTTACGTATCTGATATTTGGAAATTGGCAAGCAGAGGGCCCGAGCTTTACGAAGAGCATATTTAGCTGACTTTGTAGAGAAAACTGGAATCTGCGGTCAAACTCTGTTGCTCATTTCTGAAAAAAGGCAAATAAATAAATAAATAAAAGCTCAGACCTCATTATTTGATTTTGAACAAGGTCTCCTCTTTTCCTGCCTGAGCAAACTCATCATTACAGTAATGAGGACTGTTGTTTGTCTTTTTGTTTTCTCCACAAAGATGCTGAAACGAGACGTTTCCTACCTGCAGGCTCTGCAAGGAGGAGCACTGGGCCTAAAACGGGCACAAAGCAGGCGAGAGGTCCGACTTTTCTTCTTGAACGTTTTGGGCATAAATGCCCTCGCAGCCTCTCAGAACAGTGATTGTGTATTTTGTTTTTTTAAGTGATGAATGAAAACTTCACGTTGGGGATTTTGCAGCTTGCCTTATTCCGACAGCATCATACGTAAAAACACTCATTAAAGGGCTGCTCTGGTTGCTCCTCAGGCTTCATGAAAACACTGAGACAACAACGTCTTCCTGCATCTCTAACAAACACTTTACCTGCAGCTTTTAGGCCCGTGCACATTTGTTAGGCTGGGATTGTTTAGCTGACTGATGCACAGGTTTCCCCCTGTAGCTCAGTGGCACAGAGTGGGCTTTTATAGACACACACACTGATGGTTTTGATTTTTAACAGCGAGCAGATTACAATAATTCCTATTTTCACCTCACACTTAAAGGGTTGCAATTAATGTAATTAGAGATCTAAACTTTCAGTTCAAAGTGGAACGAGGTTCCTGCGATGGTTCAGCTCTGACTGGAATTCGTCTTTTGCCGGCTCCTGACGATCAGGGATACACAGCAGCTAACTGAACTTCCACTGGAATGTGGCCGTTTCTGAAATGTGTCTTCACAAAGTTAGTTCCAAAAATCAAACATCATCATTTGTCCATCCGGGTGATTTTAAAGAACGACTGTATCACCTGCAATGCAGTGATCTCACATTACAAGTGTGGCAGGAAATAAATGAGAGATTTACTCATTCACATTTCCTCAGCCTGTTCCCCTCCTCCTGCAGTTCCTCTATTGCATCTGACCTCCGCCCATCAACCCTTCTGCCTCCAACACACACACACACACACACACACACACACACACACACACACACACACACACACACAGAAGAGTAACTGCAGACAGGATCTTGTGATACAGTTTTTAGAAAGTTTCAGAGAACAAAGGAAGGCATTTGTTGATTTGTAGGAGGAATCTGGTGGTTAGCAGTGAAGTTCATCAACTTAATTACTCTGCATTTTCATTTAGATGCTTCAGCTCCAGGTAAGCACAGGAGGACACTATTATAGTTTTCATGGAAAACTGAATACAGGGGACATACGCTCTGAGACGGCTGAGAGTATCTAGACAGTGTAACAACCCCACACACACTAAAAAAAAGTATCGTTTAACATTTTAACTCTGATACAATGAAAATTTGGATTTTAGAGGTTTGACTTCATAAAAACAACGTTCACCTCGTCAGCCAAACAAACAATTCTGTTTTTTAAAAAAATGTCCATAAAGCATAAAGGTGTGCGTTTTAACGCTACACAACAAAAACACGAGATTATGTTTGAATCTTAAACAGGCACGTATGGAAGGCCAGGTTTTAGTTCCTGGTCTTAATCACAGCTGAGGCTTTAATGGACATGTGGGGGTTGGGTGGAGGTGTCCTTTGTGCCTTATCCATCTCAGGACAAAACCCCACCAAGGCTATTGTGACGTTTCCTGCTGAGTTAAGGTGAACTAAGGCACTATGGCACACTGAGCACTTTAACATTTGTTTTTAAATGCAGCTAAACTCCAATAAATGCTTGTTGTGACTGATGTCTGTCTGTGATTGAGACAAACAGTTGTGGACTTAATCTGACTTTGAATTAAAACTGGTAACAAATTTGTTCTGAAAGGAATATGTAAGTACAGATGTTTTTAACCATCGCTGTACTAAACTAAATGTCAAACGACACTGAGGAAAAAGTGGACACTGATTAAATATATTGTTACAAAATACAGCCAGTAGGCCTAGTTTAAAAAAAAAAAAAAGGGAAATATGTGATGTGCTTTTCAGATTTAATGTCTCCCCCTGTAAAAAAACAAAAACAAACAAAAAAACCCACTCCTGATGATTCAACAGTTACTGGCGAGAGCTCCATTTCTCTTTGAGGGTTTGAATCCATTTTGTGAGTGGAAGCCATTTTCTAACCAAAGCAAGCTTCACCAGAGTGCCACGTATCCCCCCGGGCGTGTGCAGTATGGCTAAAAAGTCCAAACCTCGTGCACAGAGAAAAGGGGGCCCTTTAAAAGCCAAGACCAAGCCCGTCAAAATTAGAAAACCATGAGACGAGACTGGCACAACCTGGAGAGAAGGGAGCCGATATCCACAGCCAAACTCCAGCGTGATGAGTGAGTGGGGGAGAGGCAGGCCTGCATCACGCACTGCCTCCATTTTGAGGAGACATCCACCCAGAGGGGCGCGCAGTGTGCGTGTGAAGCGTAGCGAGCGACTTCGCCATGGTATTACTTCCTGTGTGCGCCTCACACCGAGAAATGTGCAGAAATTGCTGGAGAAGAGGCTAGCGCGCCATGTTCCCGCTGTACTTTAACTCTGGGTATCGCCTGTTGGGAGCCATGACCTCACAGGGAAACTACAACACACAGTAAAGTGTTTAAAGCGAGACGAACTACGAGAGTGTGCCTGGTTGTAATGCATCGACGCCATAGCTGACACATTGTTCCAGTTGGTGGGGAAAAGGACCCTGGCGACGACGTATGAAAACGAGGACATGGGTTTCCTACCATCTTACTACAGCACACTTGTGGCCCCTAAAACAAAATGGAGGCCCCGTCCCGCTGTTTGACAGCCACCATGGGTTCACCATAGGTCATTTATGTAACGTCACGAAGACAACTTCTTTAACTTTAGCACAAATCATACCCATCCAGAGGGCGGGAACAGCAACAACAGGGGTGGGGGTGCTACGCAGTAGAATGAGCGGGCGGTGCCTTGTTATTTAAATGTAAAACGGCTATGGCCACCGAGGCCTTCCACTAGACTGAAGGGTGGAGGAAATACCCCCCAACAAAATAAATACCAACAAAGTAGACGCTCACACGCTGTCCGCTACCAGCTTTTAGCTGCAATTCTCCATATTCGCCCGTATTAAGCGCGGGTGTCTACATGTACATCGTGATGCATACTCCCCACCGCTCAGGAAAACACGCAAACTGTACTGTTGTCCACTACTGTACAGCACGGAATTGGGAGTCTCGGCTTCTGTTACCATGAAGGCGCACATACGCACACGCGCTCATCTGGTGAAAACCCTGGGATGAGAGGGGGATGCCCCCTCCCTTCCGCCTTGCTTACCTACTCCAACTACACCACGTGGTTTCCTCTCTCACACAAAAAAAAACGTGAATTGGAGTCGACGAGGGGCGGCGTCACCCCTCTGCCGGCAGCAGGCGGATCGCCGAAAGAGGGAAGGATAGAAAACTAGAGAGAGAGGCGGAGAGAGAGAGGAAAACATTTCTCCCGATCTGATCCCGCCATAGTTTTTCCCACTCTTCTGCCATAGACCCATCATCAGACCCAGTCCAACCCACCTCCTCCACAGCGCGATAGAGGCTATAGGCTGCTGCTTTATTCGTCTGTTGGGGCCGGCTGCAAGTCAGGGGGTTTCATTTCTTCTCCTGCTCCACTTATTCAACTGGATTTACAGCAATATTCAACGTTACCACCTGATTCTACTTTTTTTTTTACATTTTTTTTATTTGAATTTGTCATCGTGAATTCAAATTTATTTCGTACTTTTGTCCTCTAGCGTGATTTACACTTTCTGTTTGAGTGGCAAGTGTGACAATATCTTGTTGCGCTATTAGCACATTCAGCAGAAACTTTTTGCTGGCTCCAATCTTTAGTTATTCTGGGCTTTGTTTTTTGTTTTCTTTTTTTGGGCTCGGGAAAACAATTTCCACAATGCACAAGCTATACATTGGGAATCTAGGCGAAAGCGTGACTGCCGAGGACTTAGGAAAA
Source organism: Rhamphochromis longiceps (assembly GCF_057381845.1). Taxonomy (NCBI): domain Eukaryota; kingdom Metazoa; phylum Chordata; class Actinopteri; order Cichliformes; family Cichlidae; genus Rhamphochromis; species Rhamphochromis longiceps. The sequence goes on from NC_140560.1 coordinate 6,572,262, forward strand.
ACCTTTGACGAACACAAGATCCCATACACCGGACAGTTTCTAATGAAAACCGGCTATGCGTTTGTGGATTGTCCGGACGATCACTGGGCCATGAAGGCTATCGAGACATTTTCTGGTGAGTTAAGGTGGACTACAAGTCACCAAAAAAAGCCTTCTCTTATTTCCACCTTTAATTTCATTCATTCTATATATAGGGAAGCCGTAGACGCCGGCGCACAGCCCCGGTTGCATGCTCACCTTCAGCGGTGTATCCCAGTTTTATTATCCGTTCGCCTCCCGAGGCTCCACGCGAGATTAAATAAATACATAAATTCCTGAAATTATTTTATTGGTGTTAGAATAAGGAATATTAGTGTGTGGAAAGCTACACACCCACGGGAGCCATTCAACTTTTGCAGGAGGGGGGGGGGGGCGCACGTAGTGTAAAGCTATACTGTAAAACACAGCCATTGGTGAAGCTTTCCTTGATATCGTTGTAATTTATCAAAGGAGATTCTAACAGTACTGTGCTAATTATGACACGTGCATTTCAAGCTAATGCGTGCTTCTGGTAGGCGTTTTAATATCTTGCACCCCTGAGCACTGGATAGAGTAGCCTACTCTCTTGTGATATAGGATGAAGCCTTGCTGCTTCCCCTCCCCCTTTAAGCCGGGAGTCCACTATGACAAAGGCAGAAACAAATAAATTAGCCCTTACCAAACCTGGCCTCAGACCAACCCAGAATTTACACAAACCTACCCTGCTATGGTACAGCTCGCTTTCCTGCGTGGCGACAGCTCTGTGGCCCATTTCTCATGGTTCCCTACACATGTAACGTGAGGAGGCAAGGTCGCCATGCCAGTCAGCTCCCTCTGATCCTTCCTGAACCCTCACCAAACTCTCCAAACAACCCTCTCACACTACAACCATGTGGGCTTGAAACCTTTTAACTGCCACTCAGAGTTAAACTGATAAACGTATAGTTATCGCTTGGCATTTCTGAGGGATTCAAGCAGACGGAAAGTGACGTGATGTACACTATTCACTTGCTCCCCGACTTTAGGGCATGTTTTGAGCACTTTCAACATAACTGCTTCTTAGTACTTTTCACGAGTGCTTGGAAGATCACCAGGTTTAATTGGAAATAAGTGAACCGCAAGGCAACCCACACTGTGTTCCCTGAATACAGTAGATTCCCTTCGTAGGCCTTTGCAGCTAGTACACAGTTAGCATTTAGCCACACTTTGTTCTGAACCAGTTTTCCTTTTTTCAGGTAAAGTGGAACTTCATGGGAAACGTATTGAGGTCGAACACTCCGTCCCCAAGAAGCAAAGGTACATTGAGCACTTGTATCACCCCTCCCCCTCCTTTCTCAAAAAGAAAAGGGGAAAAAACCTTTCATGTGTTGCATCACCTTATGTGGGTCTTTCTCTCATGGGGTAATAAGTGAAAACAACGACTTCACTGAATGATTTGCTATTAGTGGGACACAGATTTCGGCCCTTGCGCCCACTTGACGTTAGAAGCCATTGTGAGGCTAGCAGTGGCTAGCTTGGCTGTGTTTGTTGGTGTGGCAGTGTAGCGTGGACCCTCAACTTTGTCGGCCATTGCTGTGGAGCTGAACTGTGACAGCTTTAGCTAGGTGCCTGCCGTTCTGTGCAGTGTGGTTGGATTTTTACTCGTCCTTTTAAAATGCTGCTGTGTTTTTAGAGTGAGCTCAACAAGCACGTAGATATAGGTTCTTCGTAAAGTCGCAGTGTTGATGTGAGCACGTCCTGTGGTTTACTATATGCTCTAGGCCCAGCCTTTTATGTAATTACTCTTTCCTTACACTACAGCCACTACACAATTTCTTTAACACGATTTTAAAAATGCACTGGCACATATGTATTTTATAAATGTATAGTGGTGTGGTTTCACGTGTTGGACAACCTTTCAGTGCTTTAACGTGTGCATGGATAATATTCGCTTTTTGCTTTTATTAAAACTCTTCGGTTTAACGTTCACACTCTGAAAACAAATCAGTTTTTAATGATGCTGTGAGTTGTGACGGAAATGCGGTGTGTTGATTATTTTATTTCGTTTATAGGTTTCTTTTAGAATGTATTTGACGAGGAAATTGTGATTTAATGGAGCTGTTATTTTATTTTTTTAGTTAAATTAATAACACGTCTTTCCAATTAAAACACAGCTGTGCTGTTTAGTAATTGTAGTATTTCTTTTAAATATATAATGCTCGTTTTAACCCAGAATAGGTGCTGGGTGTGAATATTTCACATTTAAATACCTTTTGCTTCACGCCAACTCGGACACATTTATGTGGCAGCCTGATAGTGTACCTGTGGCTTCTTTGTAATTGGGTGAGTGTCAATGAAATTTCTGCGGTTCAGTAGTAGCTCTAACTGGTGTCCATTGTGCTCATTTGACCTGCTTCATTCAAACAGCACTATGCAATTCTCTTATAGCCCATCATTTATGCCCGTAACCTTTGGCACAGATACGAGTTGAGCACAGTTCTCCATGTTCCGCCATTTGGCCACATGTGTGCGTATTTATATGTGTGTGCGTATTCACCATGAGCCAAAATGGCCAGGAAATGTAGAAGATTCCACCCCATTTCCACACTTGTTGCCTTTTAATAAATGCTACGATTTGGCGTAATCACTCTTCGTGGGATTTTGTATGAAAAAGGCCGAATATTTCAAACTGAGCTGGCTTTTGGGGCGCCCGCCCTGCGCCACGAAAGCAGAGTAAAAACGTTGCAACATGGCTGTGGCACACACATCCCAGCAGCGTGGTCTTTGTGTGGATGAGTGGGGCCGAGTGTGGTCACTTATTGCCAAACTCGCCTTACACACGGAGCTAACATGGCTGTAATGCCTTCAGGTGTCTTAGCGGGTGCGTGAAGAGTCCCAGATCTTGACTGTGATCACCTTAAAGAGCCATAATAAAGGTGATTTGTGAGTGGGTGGGTGCGGGGGTACCGTGGGACGAGCTTGTGGCCCTTCGTGGTTTCACAACACGTGGTGCGTCCACGCAAAGAGGAGTTGCACCACGTCAGGCATGGAGGGCAAAATGGCGAAGCCTTGAATGAAGCAGCCACTGTACAGATTGCTCCTTATTCTTTTTTTTCCACAGTGTGTCACTTTGGGTCTCGTCAGCGCCCGGGTCGCCCCGTGGCCTACATCACGTGTTCCAGTGTGTGTGTGTGTGCTTTTCTTTTAAATTTAAGTAAATTTTAAAAAATTAGAAAAATATTAACATGACGGAAAACTGTGAAATTTGTGGAAGCCCTTTCTTAAAATGGCTGTTCGTGTAGTCCGTCAGCCAGAGCTAAATTATCCAAATTATGTCGCAAAATGATCGCGTTTAAATATTTATGCAAAACATCTGCTCATCTCCAGCATACAAGCGTGTGCGAGCTGTTTGAGCAAACGCTGATTTTACGAAATTATTTTGTAAATGTTTAAAATCCTCCAGTTGTCAAACAAAGACTGTGGGGCAACGAATCAGGCGTTTTCTGGCGACGTGCGCATTTGGGCAAAAACACTCAAAATAATAGATTCCAGCATATATTTTATTTTTATCTACTTTCACTCAATAAGCTGCTTGTTTTGATACCGTTTTGAATGTTTCTCATTTATTGTGATTCTAACGTGGAAGTAAAAGGTTTCGGGGGTGCTCGCGTTTCTACACGTGTTTAAAAGAAAGTTGCCAGAGTACATACGTTTAAACGTCTTAAAACTGCTCTCCTGCAGTTGCTTCTGAACCTCAAGGAGGGTGTGTGTGTGTTTGTGTGGGAGTGGCGGCTGTTCTGAAGGAACAAGCCCTTTGGGCTATTTGAAGGAGGTGGGGTGGGGGTGTCAGTCCCTTAACTAAAAGAATGAAGGTTCAATTCCTTCTTTATATTCCACAAGTCTCAGTGCAGGGGGCGCTGGCCCTGGCTGTCCTGACCTCTGACCGTGTTTTGAACGGTACCTTTTGCGTTTGTATGTATGGACGTTAAAGATGGACGAGTTATAAGTTTCAGAGAGAGCTGTTTGGTTACTGTGTAAGGCTGCAGAGGGTTTGGCAAGGTGGAAAGCTGGGGTTGTAATAGCTACAGGAAGAGGAGAGGGGAGAGAAGGGAGGGGAGTTTTTGTGTGTGTGTGGGTTCTCAGAGAGAACAAGCCTCCCTCTTTGGAGAGGGGAAATGTATAGAACGCTTGCTGTTGGCGTGAAGAAAATCAGTGGTGACGCCCACCAAAAATCCCGTTAAACCCAGTTGAAATATAAATGGCATGGGTAGGTGTGTGTGTGTGTTTTTTTCCATCTGTTACCCATGCTCTGCAAAATTCTGTTGCAGCAACCTGGCACTTAAAAAAAAAAAGTCTTGTTGGATGTCACAGGTAAAACGAGAGCTGCTACAGATTATAGGCTAGCTTATTTATTGTGTTTCTTTTGCGTTTTTTAAAGTCTTTGAAGTCTTGTAATAATTGTCTTACACTGATTCTACAAGAGATGTAGTCAAACAAAATATTAAAATTAGCCTTTGATTTTAGGTGCATTCCTGCAAAGTTCACATTTTTTATTACACTCCCTCTAAACATTCGCACGGGCAACTTGCAGAATATCAGTATCAACTGGTATTAGCCCCGCTGTCTGACATCAGGAAATATAATGGTATTTACAGACGCCATTGGCCAATACTTAGTTGTTGGGTCAGTATTATGCAAACAATTGTACTTTAAAACAGATCGATTATTTATTTATTTTCCACTGAAGACTTTTTCTTCCTTGCACTAAAACTATAAACAACAAACAAAGCAAAAAGAAAAAAAGTTGGAATTTTGAATAAACATAATTCACCCATAATTAGTGTGTGGCTAAAAACCATTATAATAATAATTATTATTCCCACTTTGTAGTATCTTTGTATGTCCTTGCTTCTAGAGGCAGGGTTTAGTGTCTGATTCTGGTATGCTGTGACCTTTGGCACCAAAATGTTATCTTTAGCGTTCAGTGTGCTAGGATTTGCACCCCGCCTTCACCGCGACATGAGGCTATTATGCACAGCACACCAAAATTTTGTAATTTCATAATTGTGGGAATTAATTCCAGTCTCCTTTGAGTCTCGACTCATTTTTCCATTTGTATCCAAAAAGGAAATGATGATGTTGGCTCCTTTCAAAACAGGAGAAATTGCATTGGAGGCTGCAACCTGTTCTACTTTCTTCATGCATTAGTCTTCATGTGTTACAGCTTCCTGTTTGCATTTCCTTCAAAAGGAAAAAAATGCATGGAATCCTGAAAATACTGCTGCACGTGAAGCATGCCAGCATATCTGCTGTCATTGTTTCACTGTTTAGGAATCTTTTTTTTAAATAATATAATTATTAATTTTCACTGAAAACCTCTAAAAGAGAAAAAGATTCCTGCGACTCATAGACTGACTGATAGATCACGTCCAAATAACATCACAGTGTTAGCAGTTAAATGGCTGGGAACATCCTCTGAAATACTGATATCCTTCCATTTTTCTTATGAAAGTGGCTTCAAAAGCTAAATGTCATTTCCTCCCTTTCTGTAATGGTGTTACACATTTTGTATTGGCTTTTTTTTCTTTTTAGCAGCTGAGTGAAGTTACTGTACATGTTGTGTCCCCCCACTTTTTTTCCCTTTAATGGATGCAACAGCTATATTCTAGATATTTTAGGCACCATTTGTTTGTCCATTCTTGTAATTGAGTTTGACGTATATAAAATCATCTCCACAACAAGCTTGGCTGTAAATGCTTTTGTAATAAACCTGCTATCTGGTTTAATGGGGCACTGTTTAGCATGCAGTGTCCAAGTCAGAAGACGAGGAAGTGGTTTTAGATTTGACCCCCCCCCAACCCAAAAAACAAACAAACAAACAAAAAAAAATCTTAACACTTTCCCACTTGAGTTGTTGTGTTTTTTTCTCTGAGGTGGACAAAACAGTTTCCATGATCAAAACTGCCCTTCTACTTCTGACGAGTCTAAGAGGTCTGTCAAAGTTTGTGCATCATTAGGTGATGTTGTCTTCATCGCATTAGTGAATCCCAAACTCCCTGGCTTGTAACGTTTAAACGTCCCCCTCCCTGGCCACTGTGTCAGGTCTTCTGGGGAGATGTTAAGACCAAAGTCAGAATGTCCTGAGTCTGCCCCAGACATCTAACGTTCAAGCCACCGTAATTAGATGCCTGAACTACCTTAACTGGCTCTTTCTGCTGTGGATGAGCAATCGCTCTACTATGAGCCCCTCCCAAGTGACAGCACTCATAACAATCTCTAATGGGCCCATTTCACTCAAGTTTTGCTGCACGCTAAAAGTGATGTCACATCCGGTAGTGCTCGCTGCATTTTGGCATCATGTTGGCTGGTTGTGCAGTCCTCAGTTTTTTTGAAGACATGAGTGGTTGATCATGTGACCATCATTTTAGGGGGAAATGTTGCAACAGTTTGAAAAGAGGCGATTTTCTGTGGAAAAACTTTTTTGTCTGAGTGTTGACATCTGTTTGGAAAATACTGCAGGACTAGTACTCATGCCCTCAGCACTGGTATAAATGTTATGGAGCTATGGTGACGTCACCGTTTGCGTGCAACACGACCAGTCCAGTGAGCGTTGTGGGCTCATTAGGATGAATCTGGACTTCCCTTGGAGGAAGTTAATTTTTGCCATTGTATGCATTATCTTGGTGACTACCCACAGCCTGTGGCCATAATCCACAGTTTCTCCATGACGCTGGTGTCTTCACCACAACAGACTGGTACAGCCTCTCCTGCAGACACCAGTCTGTCCATCAATTTTCTGTCTTACTCTTTCCCCACTCATGAACACGACCCTGAGATACCCAAGCTCGACCTCGAGGAAGCAAGTTGTTCTGAACCCAGAGCGCACAATCTATCCTTTTCTGGCTCAGAACCATGGCCTCAGACTTTGTCCCACCTGCTTCTAAAGTTTGAATCTCTTGGTGAAGCTAACATGTAGTGGTGTGAAAAAGCTTTCGCCAAAGCTGGAATTTTTGGTATGTTGCAGATCACTGCTCTGCTGCATAACTGAAGCGGATTTGAGCTTCTGTGCACAATCTGACTTCTGGATGTTCTCCTTTAGGATTTTCTGATAGAGAGCAGAATTCATGGTTCCATCAATTACTACAAGTCGTCCAGCTCCTGAAAGCAGCAAAACAGTCATAGTCTTCATGCTTCCACCACCATGTTTGACTGTTACGTTTGTATGAAGTGCTGTATTGGTTTTATGCCAGAAGTAACAGGACACTTTTTGACATTTCTTAGCCTACTTCACCTGCCAGACAGGTTCTATTTAAGCAGTTCCTAAATTTAACAAGTTGTATTTCCAGTAGTCTGAATAAATCTTAAGCAGGCCTTTCCCCATCGAGAGGTGATGACTGTGTAAAACATCTCAATTTTATTCTCCCAAAATTATTCAGAATGTCTGGATGGCCCAAGTTTACCAGTTTCCTCCACAGTGTTTAATCTCTGGTCATTTGTAGCCTCGTAGGTAAATTTGCTAAACCAGCCAGTATTCTCTTCTCCTTAAATAAACGAATGGTTTGTCCAGCATTTGGATCAATAAGGTACATGAATGCAAATGTTATATTTTCTACATGATTGTAACAAAATTGTATGGGCAGTGAATGGAGTACAGAGAAGGAATCAATTAGTGACATTTTATAACTCCATTAGCATCCAAAAATGTGTGTTATGAGTTTGTAAACTACCGGTAAGCCCAGAAAATCCTGTATACGTGATGAGGCTGTAGGTTTTGTACCACAGTTAAACTCTGTTCATAAAAAGCAGTGTTTAAAATATCAGATGCCTGAATATCTGCTGACAAAGCTTTGTTGGAATAAAGATCTTGTTTATCAGTGAACACTATGCTATCGAAACATTCAAGTTTTTTAGCAGATTTCTTTGTTTTTTCTTAGCTATGAAATGTATGCAGTGTGTGTAAATCTTTGCTCTGTTTTTCACCTCTGTGTAATTTCCCTTGCTGAAGCTGTGTGCCTTTTCCCCCATGTAAAGTGTGCCGCAGCTTTAAATGCACCCAAACGATCATGCATGTGAGGAGCTGGATGTGTGTGGCTAGCACTTTCACACAGCAGTACACAGAGCTGAAGGAGAGAGGCGAGCTATGGTTTTATTTCCTCCTCTCTCATGGCTGGCAAAGGAGGAGGGGACAAGTGGGCGGAGGGAGCAAGAGGGGTGCGACCAATCGTCTGGTAGCAGCACTGTGCCTCGCTCACCCACATGCATGCTCTGACTTTATACTTTATCCTCGCTCTCTGCTCTCTCTGCTCGCTCTCTGCTCAGCGTGTTCATGGTCTCATTGTGCTGTTTTGGTTACTCTCTGGTACAGTGTGCTCGTTTCGCCCTCTTGTTTTTTGCCGTGATCCCCGAACCATTTCAGCCCCGTCTGCACAAGAGCTGAGACCGGGTAAGGGAACGAGGAGCAGACAGACAAACCAAAAGGATCCAGAGAGAGTCACAGGAAGGAGGATGAATGTGGTTTAAATTTTGATGTCAGCTGAACTGCATTGCTCGGGGATGTTGGACAAACAGTTTTGAGGGATAGCTCAGTTGTAATCTGATTAGACAGGCTGCTGCTCTGCAGTGGTTGATGCACTGAGAGGTAAACCGTGCATTCAAACTAAAAGAATAGCTGTGGATAATTTTGAGACGGCATGAACAGATTCCTCAACTCAACTGCAGCTACGTGAAAGCAGTTTTATACTTCTGTTCTACTGCAGGGAGATAATGTCCCACATACTTGTGTAATTCATTTTTTCCTGCAATAGAGACAATCTGCTCCTGAAATGCAAATTATTGAAGCTACAGTTAAAAAAACAAAAACAAAACATTCCGCTTGGCAGCAACAGTCTTAACGTACATCAGTACTACAATTCCTACCACTATACTACTACTAGTAATTTGCCGTCTTACTCAAATGGAAGCTTGCAGTATAAACAATTTTCCGTTTGCTGATTAAGTCGGATGTAATTTCACAGAGCTGCTGTTGTGTGCGTCTAGTGCAGTCTGTACTCTTCTATGAAAAGTATTCCAGCATCCAGACTGGGTGTATTGTGGAAGTTTATTTTCGGCTGTGTTCTGTATTTCATTAGTTTTGCAGTGAGAATAGCAAAACATTAATGAAGGTATTTAGTCATTGAGGGTCACTGTAGTCGCACAGAAGCACACAAAGAGCTGCTCTTTGTTTTTCTTTCAGGTAAAAATGTTTTGGTGATGCTCATTAAGTTTAGGTTTTGCTCACTGCATTGAAATAATAGGAACTACAGTGAAGTCAGTTTCCTATAAAGTAATGGAATTAAACTGATCTGTTTTTGTTTTTGTGAAAATCTAACCACTTATTATGAAAGCTAACCATGAATAAAAATGTGCTTTATTTTAACTTGAATTAGTGCATAAATGATCCAATCAGACAACGTAAAATCATTTTGCAGTGTGTGATATGACTGTGATATTTGAGTTCTTGCAGTAACTGGTTTCACTTGGTCTACATTTTTGGACCAAACTGGTGTCGTATATATTCATGCTGAGTCTTCCTATCTGTGTGAAAGCTTTGTTTCAAATGGGTGTTTGTGTTGCCGGAACTATTTAATGGTTTTATCCCGTTTAGTTATTATTTCTGTCAGCATACATGTAGAAATGGTGTTTTGTGCAAAGTATTTCGATTTCAAATATTTTACTCTGTAAAAACAAACTGTACTGATCCAACTATTAAAAGGTTAATTTCTACAGGCACAAGTCTGTGATATGAACTGGTCTGTTTCCTGGCCCATGACTGCTTAAAATCTTCTGTGGAGCATTGTCAGATTTTTGCTGTTTGTTTCTAAATCCAAATGTAACAAAAGGAAAGAAGCAGCATTAGCAGTGTTATCTGAGCAGCCTGGGCAATAGAAATGGTTACATGTGAGCTTAAGTGAAATTTAAAGATGTAAGAATGCATTTTCCTCTACTTTCTTATTTTGAAAGGCAAAAACAAAGAAACTTAGCTAACCACTGGTTCTTCATTTCTAAGTCTATAAAAGAGAGAAAAGACATTAAAACTTAAAGAACAATATTAATGTAGAATGTAATTACAAAGGTCCAAGCCAAAATAAGGTGAGGAGAGGGTGTAAAAATGAAGGGATGAGGACAGTGGAGGCACGCGTGTAATGTAGGTGAAGGGGTAAATGAGATCTGTCTCTTTAAGAAGACCCCCACCTACCCCCTCCACCCCATCTTTCTGATTGTTTCTTCTGTCTGGTTCAAACCATCTGTCCTCTCCCTACATTAGTTGGTGCACACACATTCAAGGGGTGGGGGGAAGAAGGAGTGATCAAGAAAAGAAGACAACGAAAGTAGGAAAGGGAGGAGGGTTGTTGGGGCCAGGGGTCGGGTGTGCATGGTGGATGGGGCCCCTCATGTTTACGTGTGTGTGTGTGTGTGTGTGTGCGTGCGTGCATGTACCTGAGTCCTGCCTCACTTGCACACAGTAATGCCATTAAATAGGACAGATTTTTTTTCCCCCCCATTCTTAGTCACTTGCTTTTTTCAGTTTTTCTAAAAAACTAAAACGTGCACATTTAAGCCCACACTTTGGTCGAACGGGTACTGAAGTTGTATGAACTGCACCTATTATTCCTCCAATATGTTAGTGCTGTATATTGCATATGATTACAATTGTGCTCTATTTATAAAATAAAGGAAGAAAAGAGTAAACTATTTAAACCATTTCACAAAGATTTAGAAATAATTGTCTGCAATAAAATCAATAAACTGAAAACTAAAACAGAAAAGTCAAGTTAAATAGAGAGAATGCAATTCTGCCACAAGATTGGTACATCTAGTCTGTAGTTGTTAAAAATGTTGTATTTATTCTCTTTAAAGGATTTTTACAGCACTGTAAAGAATTGCTTAAATTGTACTATGGCCCGTTATTGACTGACAATATTGTCAATGTGTTTTTTAACCTTTTTTCATTTTTATTTCTTATATGACATATATATATTTAGAAGCTGACTGCTTAGGCTGAAAAGCTAAAGCTAAGCTAAAACTTTACCAACTAGTAAAAACAAGCCACAAAACCAGTGCTAACCAAACATGCTTTTATTACAGATAACGCGTTTCTTTAGCAAAGCAGAAGCTTCCCTGCAAATATTGGCTAGCCAGGTTGCTAAAGCATTTGTTCTATACATCAAGTGGTAATCTGTGTTTCTTGGTGTTTCTCAGCTTTTGGTTGAATGTGGAAGCACTAAAATAATGTTTTACAGGATGTAAGTCACTGTCATGTATTTTGAGCTGGTGTTTTCACCCCAATCATTTCAGGGTGTTACAAAGCTCAGTCAGCATTAACCCTGACAGCAGACAGTTACACAAATAAAAATACAACACCACAGAGAACACAGTTCAAAAATGCTGTAAAATTGCAAAAAATCCTACACGTTGGAATTGATTTATAACATTTAAATACAAAAACTGGTTTAATTTTATAATTTTTTGCATAAAACAATCGGAGCCACATTCATTTTAAATAGGAACTGTGATTTCAAGGGGAGCCGTAGCATGAGATCAGTTATCTGCAAAGGCGAATGACACTTTCATGTATTTCTAACAGGTCAGAAATGGAGGTCTTCCTTCGTGCTTATGCAAGGAAACTGAACTGCATTGATTGCAGACATTTTCCTTCAGCTCCTCCACTTCCGCTTCTGTTTTCCGAGAACAACAGGCCTCTTGTATAAACAGTCAGACAAAGAGCACAAAGCTTCACTTAATCTCCCGACCAAAGTGGATTTTACGTAAACCAACGAGTAGAAATCCATAACTTTACAGCACAGTTTGGATGCTTTTAGTTTTATAGAATACGTACATCAAACCTCTACGAGGAAAAAAACTAAACTTAAAAAAAACAAACCCCTCCTTCAAGTAAAAATTTTAAACAATTACCCAGCTGCTGTAAAATGAGGTGTTGAGAATGGTGACCTAATCTGAATCAAACTGAATCTTTCTTACTATTTCCTTAACTTATTAATTTTTTTAAGTTAATGAATTTTTAATAGCTTTTTATGGCCTTTTACAAACTTGAGCTCCTCACCAACAGGCGACAAAACCCCCGTTCCTGAAGGGGATGAAAACGTGTCTGTGTTTGCGTGCGTGTCTGTCAGATGGAGCCGAGGGAGCTGGGGCCCAACGCCGTTGCCCGCTAGATCTGAATTCTTGAAATTTTTGTCCGACAGGACACACGTTTGTGGACAGGAGGCATCAGCCTTGATGCAATTTGTCTTTATCTTTTGCTTTTTTTGTAGGGGGCATTTTATTTCTTTAGAATTGGGCAAATAGTCTCAAACATTATCACAACACAGCATTATATCCAGTGACACAACATAAGAGAACCATCACGTTCAGTGTAACTAGCAAGTGCTCCAGCAGCGCTCGGTGGAGTCATTTATTTACATTTGGGTCGTACATCACCACCTACTAGCATCTCCTCCTTTGTAGCCGGGTTGTACTTTAATGTGTTTCTGCCTCTGGTGAAACGTGCTTGTTGCTTCCATCTTTAGGATCAGTTTTCCTACACATTTTGCAAAATGCAGTGCTTCCTGGGAGGTGTTTGAAGTAGCTCCCTTTTAGGTACTAAATCGTCAGTGGCTGACATGAAGCTTTCAGACATGCCCAGGCTTTTCTCGCTGATCTGCACTAGGGAGCATAAAAGCACGCTGTTGCTATAGCAGCAATATCACTATCACACTTTTATATCATGAAAAAATGTACAGTGGGGCAAAAAAGTATTTAGTCAGCCACCGATTGTGCAAGTTCCCCCACCTAAAATGATGACAGAGGTCAGTAATTTGCACCAGAGGTACACTTCAACTGTGAGAGACAGAATGTGAAAAAAAAATCCATGAATCCACATGGTAGGATTTGTAAAGAATTTATTCGTAAATCAGGGTGGAAAATAAGTATTTGGTCAATAACAAAAATACAACTCAATACTTTGTAACATAACCTTTGTTGGCAATAACAGAGGTCAAACGTTTACTATAGGTCTTTACCAGGTTTGCACACACAGTAGCTGGTATTTTGGCCCATTCCTCCATGCAGATCTTCTCGAGAGCAGTGATGTTTTGGGGCTGTCGCCGAGCAACACGGACTTTCAACTCCCGCCACAGATTTTCTATGGGGTTGAGGTCTGGAGACTGGCTAGGCCACTCCAGGACTTTCAAATGCTTCTTACGGAGCCACTCCTTTGTTGCCCGGGCGGTGTGTTTTGGATCATTGTCATGTTGGAAGACCCAGCCTCGTTTCATCTTCAAAGTTCTCACTGATGGAAGGAGGTTTTGGCTCAAAATCTCACGATACATGGCCCCATTCATTCTGTCCTTAACACGGATCAGTCGTCCTGTCCCCTTGGCAGAAAAACAGCCCCATAGCATGATGTTTCCACCCCCATGCTTCACAGTAGGTATGGTGTTCTTGGGATGCAACTCGGTATTCTTCTTCCTCCAAACACGACGAGTTGAGTTTATACCAAAAAGTTCATTTTCTGATGATTGCTCCCACAGTTGATTTTTTTCACACCAAGCTGCTTGCCTATTGTAGATTCACTCTTCCCAGTCTGGTGCAGGTCTACAATACTTTTCCTGGTGTCCTTCGAAAGCTCTTTGGTCTTGGCCATGGCGGAGTTTGGAGTCTGACTGTTTGAGGCTGTGGACAGGTGTCTTTTATACAGATGATGAGTTCAAACAGGTGCCATTCATACAGGTAACGAGTGGGGGACAGAAAAGCTTCTTACAGAAGACGTTACAGGTCTGTGAGAGCCAGAGATTTTCCTTGTTTGAGGTGACCAAATACTTATTTTCCACCCTGATTTACGAATAAATTCTTTACAAATCCTACCATGTGGATTCATGGATTTTTTTTTCCCACATTCTGTCTCTCACAGTTGAAGTGTACCTCTGGTGCAAATTACTGACCTCTGTCATCATTTTAAGTGGGGGAACTTGCACAATCGGTGGCTGACTAAATACTTTTTTGCCCCACTGTATACCGGTACTATTTTGAATGATATGATAGCCTTTCCTATGTGATGCAAATAACTGTATTAGAAAGACTGAAACAGTAAATTAGACCTGGTGTGTTTTAATTGGAACCCTGCTCATGCTGAAAGGGTTTAATTTCATTTATTTTTAGTCTAATTTGTCTAGAAAAGTTTGCAGCCACAGTGTTTTGGAAAGCAAAATAGTGATGTAGAAACTAATTTTTAAAAAACATGCTAATGATATAAAACATTCAGTTAAATTGCAGATTTTCTTTTAAGTATCACAATTTCCACAATTCATCATTTAAGCAATACATCTGTTAGATCCTGCAATTCCCATAATGCAGCTGAACAGAGTTGTCATTAAGAGGTCACAGAAGACATTTCACTGCTGTTTTCACGGGCTAGTAGTACTAGTAGCGGCATGTCAAATAATCATTATGTAAAATGGGCCTTGCCTATTTAATAAACATATCTGTAAGAACACACATGAGAGTGAGTAGTTTAGAGTCTTGTGTCTGCAGACCCTCAAGAAATTCAGTGTATAAATATTAAAATGAGAATTTAAAATGTCAAGAAAGTGAAGATCTACTGATTAATAATCAGAGGACTGGGACAAATACACGCATTTGTCCCCAGTCCTCTGATTATTAATTTAATAAGATTGTTGCGAAGTGTTAAACACTTCTCAGTGTCTTGTAGTGATGGGGTTTCCCTTGGCGGTGTCGGTGGGGGAACCAATCAGAACATTTACACCACTTTTCCATAATGAAACTCGTGAGCTCCATAATTCAGGAATTATGTGATTTTGGGTTTTCTATTTTTTTTTTTTTTTCAACCTTTGATAGAAGACTAAACTTGATGTGTGGTCTGCTCTGTTTTTTTTTTTTTTCCTCTCCTTCTTCTTCTTTTTAAATATTCTTTGGACATTTTGGCCTTTATTTGATAGTAGAGCAGTGAAGATGTGGAATACAGGCAGCAAAGGGCCACAGGTCGTACTTGAACAACTCCAGCCATGTGCAGTATAGCTGCCTGCTCACCCACTGAGCACCACGGAAGCACTGAGCTCCCATTGGTCTCCCCCTTCATCTGTAACTAATTTAAGGATTCTTAACTTTTTAAAATTGAACATTAATTTGAAAGTGTTTTTTCTGCACTCCACTTTCTTGTATTTCCTCTTGCCACCAACCAGCCGCAGTAAGTGGGTGTCCTGTCCTGTGCCTCGTTCTGAGAGGGGCCTTTTCCTGTTAAAAGGGAGTTTTTTATGGGCAGAAATCTGTGCCATCAGAAACTGAATTTGAAAAAGTAAAATTTGAATTTTAATGGCTCGGATTGAATCTGAATTGTAACTTGAATAAATGCTTTTAAAAACTGAATATGAATTAGCCTAATTTGAAATTCAATTTATTGGTTTGAAAATGAATTTATTTGCTTTGAAACTGTATTTTATCCTTTTAAAAGTTTAGCTCTCGAATAATCTCAGATTCACTTCACACCATTCAGTTTCAGTTCTACAATTCAGTTTTTTGGGACTTACACCCGGTTCCGGTTCAAGAGTAATGAGCGCAGATTAATAGAACTACGTTTTACTAGCGGACCGAAAGTGTTACTGACGGGAATCTACAGCATCTTGAGCTGAATTAAGACTTCAGAAGTCATTCGTCATGTCGAATGACCAGCGGATAAACTCTCAGGTTGGTAATAAATGTATTACATGTACATGTATTACTGTAGCTGCCTCCACCAGTGTGTGAATGTGAGAGTGAATGAATAGTGGCATTGTAAAGCACTTTGGGTGCCTTGAAAAGTGCTATATAAATCCAATCCATTATAAGAACAAGCGGCACGTTAACAAATGATAGCCGTACGGTAACTTTTATGCTTCTTGTAGCTGTTAGCTAAAGACGCCAATTTAGCCTAGTTTGCCCTGAATTCAGCTTTGACAAACAAATATGATCGACTGTTTCTAGTAGAATTGCAAAGTTGTCATCTTGTACCCTGTCAGAGCCCTGTATGCTTGCAGAGACCCCTACAGTAGGGAAACATGCAAAACGGTGTCCAAACCTTTGTATTTTAGCTTTATTTATGTCTTACACAGCATCCCAACTCTTTAGCTAAAGTTATTAAGTTAGCTAAAGTGAATAGTTTTCAGCCATTTGATTCATGTTACAGCAGCTCATGAGTGAATGAACATGGTGCAATAAAAGTATTTTAGAAGTATATGTTTCCAAATACATACATTTACTTAAATTTACTTGAGTAGGGTTAGGGGTTGCCACCTCAGCATGCAGTCAAGTGCTATACTCTTGCTAATGACCTACTAATTGTATTCAGGTGTGTTGCACCAGGGACGCATGGAAAAGTTGCATGACACCGGCCCTCGAATATGACAGGTGTGGTTGAACTGCATGAAGACTCTGAAGTTTCTCTTCTGTTCTGGCAGGACAGGAATGTAACCTTGTCCTGTGAGCCACCGTAAGGATGTACTTAAAGTAGAACTGGACCATCACCGGCCGCAGGCTCTTCACCTTTTCAAAGACAAAGCAGTCATTTAGATAAAATATTAGATATTGTTTACCTGTAAATGCACAAAGAGAATTTAGAAATGTAATTATTGTCTGGGGTCTGGAGTGTGGGGCCTCCCTGCTGCTGCGGAGTCGAGGCGGTCTGCTTCTCCCCACCCCAGGGAAAAGGGTAACACCCCCTGGGTCTGGGTGCAGTTTCCCCCTCCGGGGGCAAGGGTACCTAGACCCAGTTCTTAGAGTACGCTTGGGGAGTGTGATCGTGTGTACAGTGTCTCTCTATGTCTGTCTCCACGTTGGTTGAGTGTGGAGTAATTGCATATGAGAGCATGAGGGTGGGAATGGATGTCTGTATCTGTGTGTGCCTGTATGTCTGTGTCCATATGTCAGGTTGGGTATCAGACGCCACCTCTCTGGGGACATCTTTTAACATCTTGGTCTCTTGTGTTCTGAGGGCCTCTGGATGTCTGGAGTTTTGATCTCCTCCATACCTGCTTCATGCCCTGGAGGACGGGGCTGTGGCTCCCCCACACCCTCTAGCAGATCATTACATGAAGGAACCTTTTAAATACAAGCGCGCTCATGCTCACAGGTGTACACACAGGTGCTCACACAGATAAGAAAAAAATAAAAGAGAGGAAAAAAAAGAAATGTAATTATTGTCAAGAGTGAACAAGCACTGATAGTGTAATCTACAGCTGTGGCCAAACGTTTAGAGAATGAGAAGTGTTGTTTGTTTATTTACAAAGTTTGCTGTTTCAGTGATAGTTGTATATCATATCACTTCAGAGGTGATCCAGTAATGCTGCACTAATGAATTAGACTAACTATTCACTTTAGCTAAAGTTATTAAGTTAGCTAAAGAGTTGGGATGCTGTGTAAGACATAAATAAAGCTAAAATACAAAGGTTTGGGCAGTCGATCATATTTGTTTGTCAAAGCTGAATTCAGGGCAAACTAGGCTAAATTGGCGTCTTTAGCTAACAGCTACAAGAAGCATAAAAGTTACCGTACGGCTATCATTTGTTAACGTGCCGCTTGTTCTTATAATGGATTGGATTTATATAGCACTTTTCAAGGCACCCAAAGTGCTTTACAATGCCACTATTCATTCACTCTCACATTCACACACTGGTGGAGGCAGCTACAGTAATACATGTACATGTAATACATTTATTACCAACCTGAGAGTTTATCCGCTGGTCATTCGACATGACGAATGACTTCTGAAGTCTTAATTCAGCTCAAGATGCTGTAGATTCCCGTCAGTAACACTTTCGGTCCGCTAGTAAAACGTAGTTCTATTAATCTGCGCTCATTACTCTTGAACCGGAACCGGGTGTAAGTCCCAAAAAACTGAATTGTAGAACTGAAACTGAATGGTGTGAAGTGAATCTGAGATTATTCGAGAGCTAAACTTTTAAAGGATAAAATACAGTTTCAAAGCAAATAAATTCATTTTCAAACCAATAAATTGAATTTCAAATTAGGCTAATTCATATTCAGTTTTTAAAAGCATTTATTCAAGTTACAATTCAGATTCAATCCGAGCCATTAAAATTCAAATTTAACTTTTTCAAATTCAGTTTCTGATGGCACAGATTTCTGCCCATAGTTCTTCTTCTCCACTGTCACTAAGTGTTTGCTTGTCAGGGGCCATGCAATTTGACTAATTCCTGGAATGTTGTAAGATGTTAAAACGTTTCACTCTTTCTGCTTCTTCACTTGATTAATTTCTGTGTGAAATTGAGCATAATTTGCAAAAGTTGTTGAAATGCTCTCTTCGGATGAATGTTCGTGCCACATAAATGCGTTGCAGGCAACTCTTTTGCCTTTGATCAGCAAAATGCGTTGACGGGCTGCTCGGTCTATATTTAGACTCAGAACAATGGTTTTTAAATTTCAGTGTTTTGTTTTGTTTTTTTAAGGTTTTTTTTTTTTTTTTTTTTTTTTTTTTTTGCCTTTTAGCCTTTATTGGATAGAGACAGTGTGGATAGACAGGAAAACAGAGAGGGGGAGGGAAGATGTGCAGCAAAGGGGTGGGTGGGACTCGAACCTGGGCCTACTCTGTCTATCAATGCGACATATGTTACCCACTGAGCTAAACTAGCAACCCTTTAATGTGACTCACTGACTGTGTCCAACATGGCTTCACTATGTCTGTCTGTCTGCGACTTGAGTTTCCACTGCTGAGAATCTGCACGAGTGCTGGGTTCATCGCATTCAGAGTGAAAGGAATAAAGAGCAGGCAAAAGCAAAAGCCATTGTCCTTGGGAGAAGGATTGGTTTTTTTATTTTTTTTTATTTTTTTATTTTTGTGTGTGTAAATCGTGATTCTGTGTCGAGGTTTACGACCTATAAATTTATCCTAGGTATCCACCAATCAGCATCAGTGCAGAAATTCTGTATCAGCAACTTTTTTGTTGACTAATATCATCAAATGGGATGACACTAACCAATCTTTTGGCCAATAATGTGCATAAATAAATGGTTAAAGACATGATGAAGAGCTGAAAACCTTTTGTGCTTGACACACTGTTACTATGACATTTGTCCCTGCCACAAACAGGAATAAATGACTGCAAAAGGAATAAAATATCACTATCACAGTTATCATAACGATAACAAAATAACGCTGAAAACCGATAAAAACCCTGAAAACCATACATTTCACACCTGAGCCTCAACTCTCGCGGCCCAGTGCCGGTCCGAGGCCCGGGGGTTGGGGACCACTGGGCTTAGGAACTCGGAGAAGCCAACATTTGGTCAAATCCACTAGTGTTTTCTGCAGTATTGCTCCAAACTGCAGCAGCAACTCGTGGCTGACAGTCAGGGGAAGAGGGATTTAGTAGTAGTAGTAGTCCAGGCTTCATTGTCCAAAGGATGACTGTGGGGATTTGTGATCATCTGTGATTTATCGAATCATCCTGTGGCTTGATCCCTGCTGTGGACACATAAATCTGGGTGAACTCTTAACCCTGAGGGTTTCTGGACATCACTTTGTGGGAACTTGAGTATAAATGTTAGTTCAGTTTTAAATGCATTGCCTCTGAATGAACGTTAAATGAACTGAAATACATAAAGCTTTTTCCTGAGCCACATTATAGATTTTGATTGCTTTCTGTCAACTTTGCTCTTCTTTCTCCTTTCAATCTGCCGTTCTCAGAGTTAAAATAGAAGCTATGCCTGCTGGTCACATGTCTGACAGACAGGCATGCGGTGTGGCCGCGCACATGCATATGCACACTCGCACACACATGAGCTGCAGAGGGAAGAAGAAGGACTGATAGAGAAAGAAAGAGGAAACCCCTCCCCCAGCAATAAAAGTGTGCTATGCCTCTCTCCCTCCTCCCTTCACTGAAGTGGGTGTGTGCAAGTCTGGGGGTGTGCCATATCACATCCACTGCACTAGCTCACGTGGTGCTGAGGCATGTGTGTATGTGGAAGGAGGTGCCACGGTTGTATGCTGTGATGTTGGGTGAGAACCTTCGAGAAGATACTGTGAGAGTTTGAGGGGTCTGCACAGGTCAGAGTCGCTGCACAGTGTCGTCTGTTATTCTGAAACTAAATCAAGCAGGCCTCAGTTCTTCTGTCAGGGTGATGGAGAGTTGCCATGTTCATGGGCACTACGAGAGCGTATTTATTGGCTCTGCATTTCAGCAGCATGTGATGGTAAAGCTTAGGGAGTCTCAGGCGAGGTGTATGAGAGATGATCTTCATTGTGTTGGTAATGAGTTAGCAGGGAAACGGCTGGCAGACTCAGACTAAGTGATGTGACGACAGCCACTGCCAGGCTCCTGCCATAAACTTTACAGTGTTATGATGATGAATGTTTACCATCTTCATGTCTTTGTTCTTGACTGGACTGGCTTTCATTTTAAGACGAGAAAAAACGTTTGTTTGTTTTTTTCCTCTTAAAATTATTTTTAAATGAAAGAAATCTGTGATAATGTTATAGAAGATGTGTATGCATTTTCTAATTTGTGTTAGTTATTTCATTAGTATTTTCCTGCATATTTATTCATTTTAAAATTGTTTTAAAAATCTCACATGTTGCTTTTCTTATTTTATTTTATTTTTGAGTACACTGCCTAATTAATGCAGCTGGGTTTTGTTACATTTGCAGCATGAATTTGTATTTTTACAAATCCTTTTCATTCACTTAAATCTGATGTAGCTGTTTGCTACCAGATAAGGTTTGTATGAAATACAACATGAAGACAAGTGGTTTAAATAAAGTTGGAATGAAAGCTCCCCTCATGTTTCACAATAATATTTTAAAAAGTGTTTCATAGTGACGATTAGGTATCACTCTGCAAAACATTGTGTGTGCAGCAATTTTTCCTTTTTCCCACCGTGCTCGCTGAAGCTCTGTTTACACTTTACTGTTTTACACCTGGATTTATGAAGCATGACTTAGTTTGTACACGAGAAACTTAATTACACATCTGAGCCTGGATAATATTTGCACACAAAGGGAGAGGTTATTTTGTTAAAACTGGGTGAAGAGTTTCTCTTTTATTTTCATATTAAACTTTACTTGGCTTAAAAATTGTGATAAAACAAAAATTCAAAACAAAATATCATTAAAAACAGTTATTATAATGTTGTTATGTGTTATTATTATTTGTTATAATAATAATAATGATTATTATTATTTTTATTAAAACAACAAGGGAGTTAAATTGAAAGCTTTGGTAATATTTAAATATTTAAATTCAGTACATGTAAAGTGTTGTTAATTATCTGTCACGTTTAAAAAATAAAGTTGAGTCTAAGGACTGAGCTTTGATGTTGTGGGAAAACAGTTTGAAAGATTTGTTTGCACTCTGAACTCTTACTGCTGTCATGTTTGTCAGACACAATCTGCTGAGCACCACAGTCACGTCTGGGTGAGCCGTGCTGCATGCAAATGTTAACAGTGTGGGGACGCAAAACCAGGGATTTTATTCCTGTGAAAGTATGATAACGATGTGTTTTGTCATTACTATGTTTATTGCAGTACAGTTTGCAGTTGTAATATATTTATGTTGATATTCTTGATTAGTTTTCTCCTTTTTTCTCCCTGAACTGCTCATTGCAGTGACCACAGACCTAAAATTCTCATCTCAATATGAACTCAACTCCACGTTGTCAGTGTTTTGCTGGCTATGCTATAGAAACTTGTTTCACTGAGGTCTGAACAGCAGTGAGGAGCTCGATGACTCACTCGGCCCTCTGCTGTTCAAAGCTGGAAACTCAAGGAAGGAAATCCAAGGCGGTGAGACAGGAGAAGTGTGTAGTTCGTGTTAGTGTATATAATATATATATGTATATAACATACACAATTTTTTTTTTTTTTTTTAAATTAAAAAAAAAAAGTGTCTGTGTGTGTGTGTGGGCGGTGAGCAGACGGGCCCCTTTTCTTGCTGCTTTTCTATAGGCTACTCTTGGCCCCACCCTGTTCCTCACAGATTCAAAACAAAGCAGAGGCTGACATCACTCTCTCTCTCTCACTCGCTGTCTCTCTCTCAAGACAAAGCAGGAACTCCCCTCCCTTCTTACTCCTTCTCCCCCATTTTGTTTTTGAAGCGGGGAGAGGCAGAAGCTGGGCCCTCGTCCACTTTCTGTTTGCTGTCCACGAAATAAATCCTTACAAAAATGCAAAACTTGGTAACTTGTTGTTTCTGTCTCTAAAATATTAACATAAGAAGAGTCCGTTTTCTGGACATATGATGGCTGTGTTGCCTTTAAGGAATGAATATGTGGAGTGTTTGTGTTTTATGTGTTTGAAGTCTTCCAGTTCTGGACCAGAATTATTGTCCTGACAAATATTCTTTAATGAACAGTAAGAAAAAGCTCTGTGTTCTTACCCAGACACAGCTGCACAAATGACTCGATAAAAGTCTGTGGAGAGAGTAAAATCTGGAAGCTTGTTGAAGTTCCTAAATGCGCAGACGCACTCTCGTTTCATTATTTTATGACAGAAGATTAATGCTGTTGAAAAAAAACTGAATCCCGAAGCTCTCGCTCAACAGTGCTTTACCTTCACAGCTGAAACCAGTGTAACAAATCAAACAATCATGTGTCGCTTTCACTCGTTTTTTCTGCACAATGTTTGACTGTATGTTTCCACAGTATAGAAAGCTGCAATGTTAAAAATCAGCTGATGGCTTTTTTCTTTAGTTCCCTGCTGACTGTGACAGGATGAATGGGCTGGACTCTGTATTTTTGTTGAGAGACATGTTATGAAGAAAGAATCTGTCTGTTTATAAAATACTAAGACCTACTCTTCTAAAAGATTATAACACAATTTTTCCTCAAAGTATTAATTTTTTTCCCTTCATATTCATGCGTCCCATTTTCAGCTTTCCCTGAAATTCCACCTTAAATATTGCTCAATTATTATTATTATTATTATTATTTTTAAATCATAAACATTTGACAAGTTAAAATAAATATGTGAAGAGCAAAGTGAATCCTTAAATTCTAATATTCGATTTTGGTATTTGTTATCTCTGGTTCACAGAAGTGTGCCCTAGTTTTAGACCTTTTATTTTTTTCCTTTAAAATAATGTAAACTTGGCTTACTTTGTAACATCATCAGCTCATGTTGTTTATTTTGTAGAGGTGAGGGGATCCAACATGAACAAAAAAACCGTACTTAAAACCAGTTTGTGAGTTGACATTAAAACTGTTTGTTTGCTGTTTGCAGGTGAAAAATAGGCAGGCCTTTACTCTCATTTTGTTCTCTTGTCTGCAGGGAATCTTAATTATTCATTTTTCCTTCTGACTGTTTTGCAACACATTTGTTATAAAACGTAAAGAAACTGGAAACAGTAAAAATATTTGCCTGTTACTTTTTTTCAAGAAATAAAGCTACCAAAAATCAGAAAAATGTAGTAATTGGATTTAGATGGTAACATTCTTCTTGATTCTTTAACCAAGATTTTTGTTGGAGTTAAATGTCTTTAATTGGTCCAAGAACTATTGTTCAAATCTTTCAATATTTTCCCGACCGTCTCCTGTCATTAAAATGCATGTTATGAGCAACAGCCTGCCGTTATCAGGTTAACATGGCGGTTCACTCATATATCACAACTACAGTCACCTCAAGGCGCTTTATATTGTAAAGACCCTACAGTAACAGAGAAAACTCGCCATGTTACAGTAATTTAGTATTGTCATATTATTGAGTTGTTCCTCGTGTTCAAATTAAACCCGAGAACGTGGCTCTACGTGACATTAATCTGTTTTCAGCCGCATCACAACTTTGTCGGTTGAGCTACGAAAAAATAAAAAAATGTAGAGATGCGGTCATACAGCGGCTCGTTCTTTTAAGTGTTAAACTCGAAGCGTTCATTCGGGACCTTAAAAAAACCCTCTACAACCTTTACTCAGGTTGGAGTTTAATCGTTGCTGTCGGCTGCAAAAAGCAAACAGAAGCCGACACTTTTTGTTTCTCCAATCCTCGCGGCCACACAAACCCGAACAACAACCCCCAAACGTGTCCGCTATATCAGCCGCGAGCACTCGTGGCACACATTCTATAGAAGGCTGTTAGCCCCCTCCTCCCTCGCGCCGCTGGAGTAACTTCAGAGTAGTTTTTAAGCACTTTGTGAATGGACATGCGCGTTCCCCACTACACAGGCTGCCCGTGGAGGGGAAGCAGAGCGTTCGCGCGCGCTCACAGTGAATCCCTATGTTCAGGTGATTAAGACGAGATCGGTGCCTGCACGCACTCCCGGCCTGCATATTAGTTCCCGTAAACATTTCGTGGCGGACTTATCTCCGACAGTATGCGGAGACTGAGAGTAAGGCACCTCGCGGAGGGATGTGTTAAAGGGGTGAACCGTACTCACACCACAGCCGTGTTTTAAATATTACTCAACTGTACAGCTTATAACAGGACTGAATCAACTGTTATGGTGGTAGCTGAGAGATAAAACAGACGTATGAAGAAGCCCACAACCCAACACATCGCCTGCATGATCCCATGTTCATGTAATGGCGTATGTGGGCTCCTCGCCCTCCTCCTCTCATGTGCTGTATGTGCTCTCCGCTGTCATGTGACTGCACATTCATTGTAGTAAATGGGCGTTGCCTGGTCAACATGGCCGATGACTGGTTCTCACATGTATGTAGTCTATAGTATTGTTTGTGTGTGAGGGGGGAATACAAGGAAGGAATATGCTTTTCTATTGAAGCCGCAAACCTGGCTTTCTAACACCTGTGTTTATGCTGGATACCATTTCAGGGCGGACCGTAAAGCTCTCTAACTCGACAACAACGCCAACGTGTGTTTTGTCTCCACGTCGCGGGTTATCCGTGGAGACTTTATTACAATCAGCAGGAATGGCGCACAGACATGTGACCTTACAATCTGAACATGAGGAGCACCTCCGTCTCCGGCCTCGTCTCCCGTTTATCAATAGGTGACCGCTTTCTGATAAACTGTGCAACAGTGTAACACGCGAGGTTACTCCCTGATCCCGCCTGTATCACTGCGCAGACTGCATTTCCTACTATAGGTTAACGCCACTGCTTGGCTGTGGGGCCGCAGTTCCTCCGCCTGGTACAATGGTTATATGACACGGCTATAGGAACACAAAATGGCGAGAAGAGGAGGAGGGGCGGAGGCGCAGAGGGGAGAGCTGGTGGAGGTGCTGAAACGCCAACAGCTCATGTGATTATTATTAATAATATAATTTTAAATACAAAACCAAGGTTTAGACGAATGTTAAACGCAGGGATTATTTTAAGCGTAACGGGCTAACTCGTTTTCACAGAGGCTGAATCACACCTATATAAACGGCACACGTTGAATATTAAATAATTTAAAAAGTCTGATTTGGTAAGTTTGTCCACGGTAACAATGTCACAGGCCTAACCCTGAGATGGAAGCTGTGCCTATAGACCTCAAATACAAACGGCCCACCTAAACAGCGAGGCGCAATTCAACTTCTCAAAATGGAGACCCTCGCCTCTCCAAAATGGAGACCTACCGCACGAGCAGCGGGCGGGGTCAGAGTGGCGAACAGAGCCTGAACTTTGACCCGTAGCCTACTGCTACACCCTCCCCCCTTTTTAACCTAAAGGAATTCCCAAACGGAGGCCTCTCTCGCCAACACGTTAAATTCAAAGTTCTCACAGGCAGTGAATCAGTTGTTTTTCAGTTTTCTCTCTTTTATTCTGTTCTTGTCTCATGAGTATGTGAAAAGTGTAAAAGGGAATAAAGAAATAAAAGTAAGAAATAAATGTTTTGGGGGTTTTTTGGTTAAAGGTTATTTTCAGTTTTCAGCAAAGTTTTTGCATATTAATTAACCAAAGTTAATAACTCTGTTATTATAAGTCGGGGATATTTACGAGTAACACACACATATTGTGCACCTTCGCATGTAGCTGTTGCACCGTCGGCTTCCTCCACAAAGCTCGCGCTGGACTTAGATTTAAGTTGTGGAACTGGGTGTTGATGGACCAATGAGAGTGCTGTCGGTGAGGGAAACAGCTTTTCCCCTATAAATCCAGGCAAATCCAGAAATGGTGACAGTTATGTTCTCAGACCTGGACAGTTCTCCAGGTCTGTGTTTAATTTTGCACAATATTGTTTGTTTTTTATTTATTAGAAAAAAATGCTGACTTGGTATTTTAGAGAAGAGAAGTTCACAGATGTAACAGACTGGATTCAGCTTCCAAATATGCTGAAGATGGGGAGTGGTACTCATCGTGGGTTTGCTTACTTATTTGGAAAACAAAATCAGTAACTAACTTATTGTTTACACACCGTTAAATTGCCAGACATCATGAACCCATTGAGAGCATGCGGTTTTCTGCCTTCTGTAATTCCACGTGGATTTACTCTTTAGGAGATGTTCCCTTCTTTTCTTTTACAGTTCTTTTCCACACCTGTGCATTAACACATATTTCCAGCTGGTAGGTGACGATCCTTTCCACTGACTGATATGCTTCACTTGTCTCTTCTATCTAGCACGGACAGGCTACGGCTTTATTCTCCTTACATTGCACCACCCCCCACCCACCCGTTCTTTTCCTCCCTCTCCCCTATTCCCACCACCTCTTGCTCAGTTTCCTCCTTCCTCCTCAGGTTTGTACTGTCTATTTAAAGCTTTCATGCATCTAAAGTTACTTCTACTGAAACTGTCACTCCGGCCTGCAGCCCTGGGGAAAACTCCAGGGCATGGAGGAAGGAGGAAACATACAGAGATGTAGAAAGGAGTGGGAATACGTATGGAAGAAAAGGATGAGACACACCTGGGCCTGGTTTTCCACACCCACAGTGAGGCAAACGAGATTTACCGGAGAGCAGATTTTCATTCTACTGGCTTTGGCATATCGCTCGAAAAGTTCTGGAAAAATATGAAGGCTCTTCAAAAGGAAGCACCACTTGTTTGCTTAATAAAGACTGAAAATAGCCCACTGTGACTGTTTTCTCATTGCAGTCTGTGAGGTTATTGTGTTTAAGTGAATTTATGATGAACCAGATTTTTAAATTCAAAGGCCGATCCACCTTTTCTTTATCTCACCTGACCATCGATGGTCATTCCGCGTCTATTTAACCTGCCAGCTCAGCGCTTTGAGGAGCACTGTCTTTGAAGGGTAACCAGGCAGAGAAAGGATGGTCTCCATCTAACTGATGGATGTAAAGGTGGGACTGGACGATGGGTCTTTGGCTGTCGACAACGTTGGTGGGCAGATTGGGTCATGGTGTTTGGTCGCCATCATCCTCTCACTCCTCACTGTTAGCGATAAAATATTCATCCACGATTTTAAGCCGGCCAGATAGCTCTTATAAAATATTAACCCCCTGCACTTCTGTGCCCTTGTGCCAGCAACCAGCTTTGCTTCTTGCTAGGGGATATTTGAGTGTTGTAAGGGTTTTGTAATGGAAGCAGGTAATGACTTCTCTCTACACAATGGTCTCAAATTGTGTTCATGGGCTTTGCCAATCAGTGGTTACACACCTAGCCAAAAAATAAATTCAGTCACATATTAAAGAGATTTATTTTGTACAATAAGGCTACAGCTAGTTAGCTTAATTACAGCATATCTCTGTCTGGAAAAAGAGTCGCGCTTGTTTAGACCCACAAAAAAATAAATGTTCAGTTCTGTGAAAGTTAGCCACCGCGGTCGCTAATAATGAAAGGTACAAACAAAGCAGTGAGTGTCGTTATTGGCTAAATAAAGTGCAAAGATGTTCCAGTTTGTATAATTTAGCTGTTTTTATTTTAAACCATAATAATTTTCCAGGTTTTCGTTTCTGACTATTTCTCACATTCATTTCCTTTAACACTTTTGAAATTGTAAGATTTTTGATTATCATTTTAAGTTAGACTTGAAATTAAATACATGAATGCATGAGTTTTAAGGTTTCAATTTTTAAAAATGTGAATTAAAATGGCGAATAGAAAGATTCAGAAGCATTTCTTTTAGGGGAACTTTTGGCACTTGCGATCTCCATTTGGAAATTCCCAAAAAGAAAAAGTGGAATTGTTGGCTGCTGTTAAACCTAAAAATGTATGTTGTGTTAGTGCTAGAGAAGAGAACTGTGGCTGTTTGATGTCTCATCCAGATGACAGACATTTAAAGTTGTTTGTGAGCTGCAATTGAAAAGTGTTTAGGAAATTTCTTGTGGTGAAGTCAAACTTGTGGCCTGTGTGGCCACAGGTGTTAATGCAGTCACCTTTCTCACTCATTATGTGTTAACAGACCTCTCTGCTGGAGGTTTCTTCTTTTAACAGGTTTCTTCCTGTTAAAAGGGAGTTTTTCCTTCCCACTGTTGCCAAAGTGCGACAGTGGGACAAAGGGGCTCATAGCTTGCTAGAAGCTTCTTTAAGCCATACTCGCGTCTTTTGATTTGTTTATTGAGCCTGTTCGGCTCATTTGTGGTTTAGTGGTTTAGTAGAGTGATTGTAGGTGAGGTCACTCTGCAGAAAGCAGTTAATGCTCAATAATAAAAATGCAGATAAAAGACTTTGAGATGTATTGATGAGCACTTGTAGAGTAATTGGCACCATTTGTATGCATTTAGTTTTCCTATTACTGGGAGTATTTGTTTGACTGAGGTCAGTCCAGCTGCATCATCTTAATATTTATTGGACTCATTCTAAGGTTTGTTATCTGCAGACTTTAACCAAACTTTGTTTGATTTGATTTGACAAGAAACCATTCTGAACCAACATGCTGAAAATCTTCTGTCTTTGACCATGTATCCTTTCTTTTTACACTTAAGACTCTCCAAATATGTCTCATTAATATAAATGCTTATTCAGTAAGTAAAAATAGTAGCATTTGTCATCTGGGTTTTATTTGCTCTGCTGGAAGAGTTGGCAGTGAAACCTGTCAAACATGTTTTTGTGTCACTGAAAAGTCCCACTGGGAGCAGTAAAACACTGTTGAAACACATGCATGCACACATCACAGCCCTGACTGTGGGTGACTTTACACTTTGTGGCTTTGAATGCTGCCATGTTAGATTGTGTGTGTTATTACATGTATGTGCGTTTTGTGCTACTCGACTGCTGGGGACAGTTTTCATTGATTTTTCAGCTCTGAGCCTCTTTCTTTCATAAATGAAATGAAAGGAAACACTGCTGCTTGCAGTGCCATTACACACAGCGTCTCTAAAGTTCATTAAGCATAACTAAAACCACTTGGATGATTTCTGATGTTAACAGGAAATGCTTTGCCTTATTCATAGAGGGTAAAACAGTCAAAGTTATTCGTGGTTAACTCATGGTCTACAGTGCTGGGTGAACACTGTCCTTTGACTTCTAACAGCAAGATAAATCTAACGCTAAAATTAAAAGTAAAATAAAAAAAAACAAACCTGTATATTCTGAAATGGAAATTTTGAAATACCCATTTCCAAATTTGTCGATTAAACTATAACTATGAATGAATGTTTCATTGTGGCACAAGCGTCTCCCTAAGCAAAACAAACTAAAAGTAGACTGAATTATTACAAAAATGCATTTTTGTTTAAGTAACGTTTGCCTCTTAAAACATTTTCATGTGTCTCATGAAGTATGAGTGTAATGCTAGAAATACTACATGTATACGTCAGAGACTAAAAATGTGGTTTTAGAGATGTGAAATGTTGGCGAGGTCCTAGTTCGAAGAGGGAGAAGGCCCAGTCTCCTCTGCTGTCGTCTGCTTCTTGGTACCAGAAGTATCTGATCAACTGACTGTAACGATCTATTAGCAGGACGCCAGTTAAGAGTTCAGAAAGGTAAGAAGGTCCCAATCTAGTTAGTGAGTAAAGCAGTAGTAAAGATACTTTTGTGACGACTAGTTTGCCCTTTGTAGCCTTGTAACCAGCAGCATACTTCTCACATCATCAGTGAAGCTCTGAACAGGCGTTGGAACTATTTTGTGTATAGCTGCCTTGATGGTGGACACGATGACATTTGGGGGACATAGAAGGATCCAAGAACGGGATTGTTATTGAGTTCCTGTTGTACTTTTTGCTGTGAAAGTGTAGGACGTCACGTTTACACCCACAGACCTGCCTCACTGTGGTATTGGAGGCTAATCTGAAGAGCTCTGACCCTCGGCCTTTGACCCCCCCCCCCCTCTAGAGCAAAGACCTTTTCCTCTCTCCTCTCCTCCACCACCTCCTTGAGGACCTCACTTTTCATTTTTTTTTTGGCTTCTTTCCTTTCTTCTTGTCTTTCTCTTTGCTCCATTGTCCTGCTGGGGACTGGAGCAGAGCTTGGATTTAATGCCTTCACAGCTGAGGGAACCTCATCACCTTCAGGTTTTATATTCAACCTTGGGCATTTTCAAGCTGCATTGACAATGGGTTTCCATCTTTGCGCATCAACGCGGACTCGGGGCGGGGGGGCGGGACGTCTCAAAGCAGATTTCTTTCTTGTTTTGTTAATTTATGTTTATTTTAAGCTGTGCAGTTTGACACTTAAATTAGTCTTGTGCACTTAAAATTGCCTTTACTTTGTTTTTTTTAATGCATATATCTGTAGCTAACAACAGTCTAGTTCAGCATTATTGTTTTCACTACTTTGCCTAATGACAAAACATATATTATAAAAATAACATCTTAATTTTGTGAAGCAGCTGAACAGATATGTCAAAGGCAGGCAAACCCACATGTAAGTAAAAAAGGTGATACTTAAAACTGAAAAGATATAACAGATGAGCGATGTAGCACATAAGTAAATGTGACGCATTTTGTTGTGCTGTCCATCCGCCCACCCATCCATCTTCTTTTCCCGCCCATTCTTAACTTGTTGCCATGGTTTCAGCCAATGGTGTAGGCTGTTGGTTGGCAGGTGGTGACGCCAGAGGTCAAACAGGTTCAGTGGCCGTGGCCTGATGGGGGGTTGGGATATATTTGTCTGTGGGGGTGATGGGTTGGAATGACAACGGGAAGGATAATGAGGGGCTAATGTGTTGATAAAGTTGAACTTTGGTGTAGTCGGTGGTGTTTAAACATGTAACATTTGGACAGGTCTGTCCAAAAAAAAAAAAAGTATTTATTTGGGCTGGATCGAGGATCAAAAGGGTTTTTTCTTTCTTTTTTGGTGAGGTGGGGGAATGGAGTATGGATGGAGGATGTCAGGTATTCTATATGTACAAAAGGCTATTCATCTGTGCTCCAGCCTCCTGGGGGGTTAGGCTGGCGTTTAGTATGGGGGTTGGCCGTTTAAAGCTATTGATGCTCAGTTGGGTGGGGTGCATGGTTCTTAAAGACGGTAAAGATAGAAGAATGATTGGCTAAAGGTTTTTGAGTTACTTAGCCAAATAAAATAACCATTCTAACATTAAAAGATGCCACTAGCATGATTCTTTAATATAAACGGCTTCATTAAAAGTGAAAGATGTAGCAGATAGAGTAGTCTTGAGTAAGGATGAAAATGAGGAACCATCACAGAGGTTCATGCCTGTGGAAATCTATCCACTGGTGAACTGGTTAAAGAAGAGATGTGGGCAGGAAAACCAGATCTGTTCACACATTTTTAAAAAAGCTGATACAAATGGGTTTATTCGAGGGGAAAATGTGTCGGACTATGGTTCTCTCATTGTGTGTGGGTGGTGTGGCTACTCTTCAGGTCGAGGTGATATAGGACAGATCTATATGAGAAATGCAGAGAATTTCCCAACTGGCTACCTCAAGTCTGACATGTTCAGATAGAGACGATTTAAAAAGCTTTGTTTTGAAAATAGCATGTAGGTGAGTTTGGCAGAGTCAATATTGAGTCATTGATGAAAAACTAAACCGTTGCAGAATGGAATTTCAAACCTTCACTGTAATTAGTATTTCAGTTAAATTGCCATGTTTATTAGCTGCAAACTTGCTTTAATCACATAATTAGTTTTACCAATGCTGTCTCCTTCTGGTTTAATTTTCCACTGTTGTAAAATATGGTTGGCAGTAGTTTCAAAATACTTGGTTTGTCTTATTGTGAAGCTCCATCCACTGACGTGTGGATGAGACATTGATGCAGACTTGGAATCATTTTGGCTGGTCTGTTATTCCTGGGAAGGTTCACCACTGTTCCAAGTTGTCTCTACTTGTGGATAGTAGCTGTCATCATAGTTCGCTGGAGTCCCACAGCCTTAGAAATGGCTTTGTTTCTCCGCTGTTCTTGGGTTCATTTAAGAGCTGCGCGCGTGTTGGGTATCAGACGCCACCTCTCTGGGGACACCTCAGGCCCTCCAAGGTTTGGAGGCCTATCTCCACCCACCACCACTTCCCCTGCCGGTGGCGGACTCCCTCAGGTGTCGGTGTGTTGGTGGTTCTTTGTGTCTGGGGGTGGGCGTCCGGGTACACACCGGCTCACTCCTTGGCGGCCGCTTGTCGGGGCCTGGGGCCTGGGGCTCGCTCGGGCCCCTTTGGAGGTGGGGTGCCCCCGGCCTCTCGGCCTGGGGCTCGGTCACTCAGGCACAGCTGGGGGCCGGCGGAGCTCACGGGCGCGTCACTGCAACTCCCCCTGACTTCTGCTCCGCGGCTGCTGGGCGAGCCCTCATCTGGGACTCTCCTCAGCTCTTACTGGAACAGTGGCGCGGCTGCCCCTCTGTTGGTCTTCCATGGTCTCTTGTGTTCTGGGGGCCTCTGGATGTCTGGAGTTTTGATCTCCTCCATACCCGCTTCACACCCTGGAGGACGGGGCTGTGGCCCCCCCACACTCCCTAGCAGATCATTACATGGAGAAACCTTTGGAATGCAAGCATGCTGATCCACACAGGTATGCACACATGGGTATTCACAGACGCGGACTAAAGCTTTCTTGGCTGCTGCCTCAAAGCACACTGTGCGCTGTCTATCTTGCGTGCTGCACAATATCGTTTATTATTTAGTAAATATTGATATCTATGACTAGCTAGTTTATTGTGATGGTGCTTTGTTTTCTCTATTATTATGTTACTCTTTGTTGTTTGCTGTCTCCTCTGTTTGTTTGTTTTTTTTGTTTTTTTGTTTTTTTTTTCTCCATACAGGTGACCCAGGAGTTCTTTTTTTTTTTTTCTCTCTCTCTCTTCCCCCCCCTTCTCACCGTCTCTTCTCCCCTTTGGTTTTCTTTCTTTCTCTCCCCCTCTTTCTCTCATTCATTCCCCCTGTCCTATTTATTAAAAAAAAAAAAAAAAAAAAAATGACAAAGGATGAACTGAAGCTCTGCCATCACGTAATGTCGCATACTGCTGTTTCTGATGTCATTTAAAAAAAAAAAAAAAAAGAGCTGCGCGTGTGTGTGTGTGTGTGTGTGTGTGTGTGTGTGTGTGTGTGCATTTTACCCCACTTTGGGTGCCACAAATGTCGTGAACTGAACACTGTCGGTCAGTCTGTACACACCTCCATCCATTTTCTTAACCACTCAGCTGGTTTAGGCTCATTTTTGCAATAGGGTCCATGCCCTCTGTCGCAGGGCAGGAGGCAGGGTACACCCTGGACAGGTCGCCAGTCTGTTGTAGGTCACCACAGTGTTGTAGAGAAACCTAACTGTTCGCTGCTAGAACAGCAAATGTGCATCTTTAGATCTGTAGCTCACAGGGCTTGTTTCTAAGTGATATAAACGTCTTCATCTGAACTAATAATAGCAAAGAAGGTTGGTGCACTGTTTCGGTTTAGTGTTGGACCAAAGGCTATCTTGCTTTCATCACCTGTTTGTCACTCAGGACACGTTCTGGCTTCATTCAGCAGCTGCTTCTTCCTGTCACTCTCTTGTATCTCTGAGTCTCTCTCTCTCTCTCTCTCTCTCACTCACACTCACACTCACACACACACACACACACACACACACACACACACACACACACACACACACACACACACACACACACACACACACAAGCATTATTTCATTCTCTTGAAACTTTTAAAAGCTTCTTTCTGTTTGCAAAGCGTTAATATTTCCTTAAATCTTCTTCTCTCCACAGAACCAGGAAACTCCAGATCAGAAACATTCCACCTCACCTGCAGTGGGAGGTTAGTTCCCATTTCCTTTATTTTTTTTTAAGGTTATAACGTACAAATTTTATGGCTGACACTTCAGATGGCCACATCACATTACAAATACGTTGCTTGCTTATGTGTAAACTGTTGCCCAGGTAAAAGGGAAACAGTGTGTGCAAAATGGCCACTACTTTCTCTCCCATCCAAGATGGGTTTTCCAGGTCTGTCTGGCAAAAAAAAAAAAAAAATTGAAACAGGAGTCGTAGGTTCGAGTCCCGACTGGGGCATCTGTATGAAGTAAGATTCCTAGGCTAGACTAACCCCATGCTAACCAAGCCTACCTCAGACATGCCCGGATTAACAATGTCTGTGTCAGGTGACCCTGATGAGAAGTGGGCTACTGGAGCAAGAAGGAATCGGTGGGAAAGAGACAAAAATAGGGCACTGTTGGAATGCTACATGAATAGGATGAGCTAGGCAAGTGGCTCCTGGAGAGCCCAGGAAGAACATCTAAGATCTCTGTGCAGAAGAGCGCAGTCGTAGGAACAGCTAAGATACTGTGCCGAACCCTCAGGCTCCCAGACCTCTGGTAGAGACTTGAAGCATATATATGTGTGTGTATATAATGCAAACAGAAATGGAATGGAAAGAAGAGTGCAGAAGGCACTTTTAGGGCAAAACTACAGACTTTTCTTCCCCTGTTAGGCTTTAAATCTGTTGATTCATCAAACATGACTGACTACAGAAGAATGGAAAGTGGAAGGATCACTGTTCCCTACATTTGGTGTGTAGCTCTGTGCACTTTCATTGTTTTTGTGAGGGCGTGGCACACCCGTCTGCCTCTTCTGGCAAGCGAGCGCCTGTGGGAGTGGCTCCATGTGTGCATGTGCGTATGTGTGCGTGAATACGAGCCAGACTTCTGCCTTTGTCCACGTGAGGGCAACGTCTCAATGCAAAGTTGACTGAAACGTGCTTGAAATCAACCTTAATAAACATCCAGAATTTACAGGCGCGCATGATTTAACCTTAGAATCACAGTTTTTGGGGTCAGGCATTTACGACATCATCATCTATGTATGAATGTAAAATAATGAAAGTTCATTAAGTATGTTGGGTTTAATAGTTTTCTGTTACATTTAAGTTGAAAAATTTCAAAGGGGAAAAAAAACAATTCAGCTTTATCCTGGTAAATTTAGAGCTTTAAGTTTGTGTAAATATGTGAACGTCTGTCTTTGGGGTGGAGTTGGGGAATCATGATGACTCGTTTCCTTTAAAATCTCCTCAGTTATTACTGGTGTGATCTCAGGTTATATTTACATGTTTAACATTTGTAGCTGATTGTCCAGCAGCCTCATTTTATTTCTCTCTCAATCTTTTTCTGCTAAATTTATCTTGATTTTTCACAGAAATGAAAACAAAGTCATTTTGTTGTCAAAGAGTGACCAGCTGAGTGGTGTTATTCTTCGTTTATTGCGTCTTTTGCTCCTGAGCTTGCAGACCTGTCAACAAACACATAAATGATGAAATATCTTATTTAAGTGAATGCCTGTCTTATATTACTCTACACATATGTTTGTGAAATAATCATTTGTGCTAACAAAAAGATGTTTTGAATTGAATGACATTGTCTAGGATTTCCTTAAAATGGTTTTGTGCTGGGATTTTATAGTGTTCCCTTCTCTCCGTCTCTCCATCAGGTGCTGGATGGACTCTTGGGCCAGTGTGGAACCGTAGAAAACTGTGAACAAGGTGAGATCTCAATAAACTTGAAGCACATTTTATTTTAGTACTTGTTACTTATGTTTTTTATCTCCCACATGTGTCATTAAATAAAAATATCTGGCAGTTAAACTTCTCCTTTTGCGCTATTGTTGGACAGCATAATGCTTTGCTGACACCTAGTGGCAGCACATTGGTAACTGCAGCTCAGCTGAGCAAGTTTGTGGTGAAAAGTGAACCACCAAAAACCTTTTGGCAAAGAGGTTTCTGCAGCGTATTTGCAGGTTTGATTTGGCACAGTTCTTTGACCTGGTGTTAAATCAGAGTTTAGACTTTACAGTCGCTCCTAATCTCAACCAATGATGTAAGGTGACTGTGTTCAACACTGCACCGTGGATTCACAAGATACTTTCGCTTGGCCCTCATCTTAAACCCACTGGTTCAGTTCCATTTATTTTATATTTTCACCATAAATTATTCAAATGAATAATTACTATTATCTTTTAAAGATTTTTACTAGAGCTCAGGGCGTTCCTATCAATGATCCAATGCTCAAAAGATATTTGATTAATTCAGATTGTCACGTTTTACATGATAGCGTTCAGTGTTGTGGCGTGAAAACCAGTGATTTGATCAAAGTGGTAGGTTATTGTTAATGATCTCTTGATTATTGTAATTAATCAAGTCTTTGCTTCAATTGTTTAAAAAGTGGGCAAAGAGAAAAGCTTCTTTTTTTAATGATGATGATGTAGAAATCCAGTTAACACTTTCCACACAGATTAAACCCCTGCATCATCACTTTTTGAATTCTCAAGCACACTACCAATATATATATTATTATTATTATTATATCAGTTCTTGAACATTAGTGAGAACAAGTAGATCTAGCAGGAATGTCACTGTTGAGGTACTCCATGGGACAGAAGTAGAAAATGCTGGCAGTATCATATAACCGACTGGCTAACTGTGGATATTAATCACTGATTCAATTTGAGCCTGGACCAGACAGCATGCTATTGATCCATAAACCTTAGAGTATGTGGTGCATGGAAAAAGCACAGCAACTCTTTCTGCATTAGCTGCTGGTAACATATATTCTGATCTTCACCTACAGTACCTTATAGTTACAGCCATATTATGAAAACATTAACCTATGTGTTAGTGATGCACAGTTACACCTGTACTCACTGCAGACACTTTTTTTGGATGCTTGTTATTTCCACGATTTAAGATGAGATACTCGAGTTATTCCAAAAGTTCAGAAATGA
Source organism: Rhamphochromis longiceps (assembly GCF_057381845.1). Classification (NCBI taxonomy): domain Eukaryota; kingdom Metazoa; phylum Chordata; class Actinopteri; order Cichliformes; family Cichlidae; genus Rhamphochromis; species Rhamphochromis longiceps. The sequence goes on from NC_140560.1 coordinate 6,609,219, forward strand.
CTGCGGGTGCCAATATTCATGCTTTAGAGAGCATATCTAGGATTGAGTCATTCAGTTAGAGTACACAAAAAGGCTTCTGTCTTCTAAACCATTTTGGTGTTTAGTTGTTTTTAAAGAGAACCGTAACTCTCTGTGATGTGCTTTTTAAATGTAGTAGCAAAACACAAAGAACCTTCCTGTAGCTGTCAGATGAGCAGAGATGGTGCATGACCGTGATGATTAAGGGGGTGGTTTTCTTTCTATGTGTTACATGAGCTAGTACATGAAGTGGATACTTTGTTCTATTCGGTTCAGTTTTATTTAATTATACAGCACCAAATCACCACAACAGTTGTCTCAAGGTGCCCTATATTGTAAGGTAGACCCTACAATAATGCATAATGAGAAAAACCCAACAATCAGATGGCCCCCTTTGAGTAAGCGCTTTGGCGACAGTAGGAAGGAAAAACTTCCTTTTAACAGGAAGAAACCTCCGGCAGAACCAGGCTCAGGGAGGGGCGGCCAGAGAGAGCCAGAGATTAATAACAAGTGTGATTCAGTGCAGAGAGGTCTATTAACATATAGTGTTAATACTAAACCTGTTGCAGCATAACTAAGGGAGGATTCAGGGTCACCTGATCCAACTATATGCTTTAGCAAAAAGGAACGTTTGAAGCAACCCGCGATATAGTGAAGGACCACTGTAAATGACTGATTCATGTGTGTTTTCACCCCTTTATGTAATGTTTTTTGTGCAATCACACTGTAAGTGGCCAAACTTACCTGTTTAAATGCAGTTAGGCTAGTGCAAAAAGTATAGTTCTGCCAATGATAAATATCCATGTTGACCTAGGAGCTTGTAATCACCCATGTCCACCAGTGATAAAGGAATAAATATGTCATTGAATACACATGAAAAAGTAGTTTTTGATGACAAAAGCACACGTGCACTCTAGAACGCTCTGAGAGACGTGCACTAATGTGTCACACACATCAGTCAGTCAGCGAGGATGCTGTTTAACCTGGTAATGAAACAAGTTACAATGTATTCAGACTTCCTCTTTTCTTTCTTTCAGTCAACACAGATAGTGAGACCGCAGTGGTTAATGTTACCTATGCAACCCGCGAACAAGCCAGGCAGTAAGTTGCTCATCTTAATATTTTTCCATCTCTTGTTCTTTCCACAGTCTTTTGAATTTTGGTCCATTTTGTGTATAACAAACCGCTAAGGTGTGTGTGAAAAGTTGAATCATGACTTTGTGTAGCATTTGTTGCAAAATCTACCTGCAAAGAGTCTGTTGTTATGCTCTAATTAATTATGTATTGTGTATATATATATACATATATATATATATATATATGTGTGTATATGTTTGTCGCGGTGACCTCTTAAAACTGTGCCGTGTCGATAATCAAAGTAAATATGACTTACTGCTGCTGTGCTGGGTCCTCAGAGCCATCCAGAAGCTGAATGGATACCAGTTTGAAAACAATGCCCTGCGTGTCTCCTACATCCCCGATGAAACCTCTGAACTGGAGGGAGGCCAGCGGGGGCCTGATAACGGCCGGCGACCTGGCTACGGGCCCCGGGGCGGACCCCGCGGTGGGTCCCCAAATTCTGGGATGCCCTCCAAACCTCCACATGCCGACATCCCTCTGAGACTGCTGGTGCCCACACAGTACGTTGGCGCAATCATCGGCAAGGAAGGAGCCACCATTCGTAACATCACCAAGCAGACACAGAGCAAGTGGGTAACAGCGTGATGGGTTTATTTCACACTTAATGTATGATCTGTAAGATAGTTTGATGGATGGATGAGAGCATTCTGATATGAAACCTTTTCCTAAACACTCCAGATTAAATGTATGATTTTAAATGCTCAAATTTAAAAGTTTGATATCTATTGCTCTTAGAAAGAAAAATCTGCTTTCATAACTGTATCGAGACACTCTGGTTCTTGTTAAAAAAATGCTTTTTTTTTAACATTTTAAAACTCTGCTTTTGAGCTTTTTCCCTGTGTCAGAATTGACATACACAATTCCATGTGTGCATTTCTTTCTGTTGCTGCAGGATTGACGTCCACCGCAAGGAGAATGCGGGTGCTGCTGAGAAGCCCATCAGCATTCACTCTACCCCTGAGGGCTGCTCAGCTGCCTGTCGCATGATCCTGGACATCATGCACCAGGAGGCCAAAGACACTAAGACGTAAGTTATCATAGTGATCCAGCACGGTAACAACCTAATGCAGTAAAACTGATCCTGGAGCTGATGAGTTCTCTATAGCAGCAAGCATGAAAATAACAGTGGGTTCCACTTGCAGTGCTGATGAGGTCCCTCTGAAGATCATGGCTCACAACAACTTTGTTGGGCGGCTGATTGGGAAAGAGGGACGCAACCTGAAGAAAATTGAGCAGGACACGGATACCAAGATCACCATTTCCCCGTAAGACACACACCAACTTGTGGTTGTGTATTAGCTGAGGTGAATGATTTATTGATTTAAAGCACAGAAAGACGCCTCACTGCAGCTCACCCATGAGCGGATAAAATTTCTAGTTGAGCCACATCAGTGAGTAACACCTCGCCGTGTGCCGTCTCTGTGTGCAGTCTCCAGGACCTGACGCTGTATAATCCAGAGAGAACCATCACAGTTAAAGGCTCCATCGAAGCCTGCTGTCAGGCTGAGGTGGAGATCATGAAGAAGGTCAGGGAGGCTTACGAGAACGACATCGCAGCGATGAATGTGAGTGCACGCTCACAGAAAACTGGAGGGGAGCCCAGCGACGGACTTTGAACTCTGTGAACTTATGATAGCAATATGATGGCGAGGCTGTTTGAATCGTATTCAAATAATGTCAGTAGTACAGCACAAGTACGAGAGATGTGCTTTTTTTCTTTGTGTTGGTTCAACACTAGAACCAGCCCACCTATTGTAACTGTCATTGCGGTTTCTTACCTACGCTGTCCTTCTCTGCAGCAACAGACACATCTGATCCCTGGCCTTAACCTGGGTGCTCTGGGCCTTTTCCCTTCTTCCTCCAATATGCCCCCACCACCACCTGGAAATGCAGTTGGTGGCACCCCCTACGGCTGCTTTGGGGTAAGATTACCTGAGAGATCAGCTGATTATAGTTTTCTTTCTTTTTTCTTTTTAAAAGACTGTTGCTATTTATTTAATGGGATTTTCTTGGCTTTGTTTTTTTTTTTCAGGCTCCAGAACAGGAGACGGTCCATGTTTACATCCCAGCACAGGCGGTGGGAGCAATCATTGGAAAGAAAGGACAGCACATCAAACAGCTGAGCCGCTTTGCTGGAGCCTCCATTAAGGTGTGTTGATAAACAGATGCATCTTGTAAACACTTTTCAGGGGAAAAATACTTTGTTTGCATCTGCAGAAAGGTATTTTGAAAATACTAATATTTCCTTTTCCAAATACTGCTAGATGGTGAGGACTACAGAGCATTTACACTTCTCAAACCAAACACTGAGATTTGAATAATGTATTTCTTGTATCTCCTTCAGATCGCACCAGCTGAATCTCCAGACTCCAAAATGAGGATGGTGATTGTGACAGGACCCCCTGAGGCTCAGTTTAAGGTAATCACTGATAGTCATTTACCTCTTTTGTTTGACATAATATCCCTGGTTGGTGGAACAACTGGTTGTTGAAAAGTGTTAACCTTCTTTTGTTTGCCCTCTCCTCCAGGCTCAGGGCAGAATCTATGGCAAACTGAAGGAAGAGAACTTCTTTGGGCCAAAGGAAGAAGTCAAACTTGAGACTCACATCAAGATGGCAGCTGCTGCTGCAGGAAGAGTGATTGGAAAGGGAGGCAAGACGGTAAGCCACAAAACCGTATACGTTGGTGTACTTCCAGTAGTAACATATTCTGCACATCAGGGTGCTTTAAGTAAGGACTGTTGCTGCCGCACTAACCAAGTCTCGTGTCTCCAGGTGAACGAGCTGCAAAACCTGACAGCAGCTGAGGTGGTGGTTCCCAGAGAACAGACACCTGATGAAAACGACCAGGTCATCGTCAAGATCAATGGGCATTTCTATGCTAGCCAGGTACACCTTTACTGTTTTGTAATGTGCTCATATATCATGTTCTCAACAAACTGTTCTATGGTTATGAACTATGAAGTATCACTACTGCTACAATGACCTTTGTAATGTGTCATTTTAATTGTTTTGACACATAATTAGGTCTCAGTTTTTGTTTGCAGGTATTTTTCTTTGACTCTCATAATCCAAAAAGTGTGAGTGTGAGACAAATTCAGTGACCACTTCTAATTAGCAATGATGGAAAAAAAAGAAAAAACCTCTCTGATTGGTTGAAATTTGAACTCACATCTAGGTGGTGCTAATGGTTACTCAGTGCCCTGTTGCGTATTTAACACCTCATACATTATAACACATTCATGGCTTAGTCATATTTATTTTATTCAGCACTGTATGCTCGTTATGCTAAGCTATGTTAGCTTAGCTACCAAAAAGATGTTAGCATTTATAAGTAGCCAATGGCATGTGATTGTCTTCCTGCATTTATGAGGTTAAGTATCTGTGCTAACATTGATTCATTTTAATGGTGCATATGTTCATGCTGCTGATACTCAGAAAGTTCATCTTCTTGTCATCCTTGATTGTCTAAAATATCATTTTTGTGTACTTGAACTTTTTCTTGATGCCTTCTAAAAACCTAAAATTGACCAAACTCTGAAGTCGCAGTTTTGTCTGCTATATCTAATGTGTTGCTAACTTTGTCTCCCTGCAGCAGGGGAAAAAGGCGTAACTTATGCAGCTCATCTTCTCAACTCTGCTCTGTCTCCTAGCTGGCCCAGAGAAAGATCAGAGACATTCTGACCCAGGTCAAACAGACACAGAAAAGCGGAGTTGGCATGGGCCCTGGCCCTCACTCGCCGGGCTTCACAGAGATGGGCAGACCTACGCAGGGACTGACTCAGGACCACCAGCCACGCAGGAAGTGAGGGGTCCCCGCACCCTTCTCACATGCCGCGGGCCCCCTGCCTGACGGAAGGACAGACAGACAAATGCACGAACGGATAGACGGACGGATACATGAGAGCGACACACGGACCCAGCGAGAGACAGGGAGAGATATAAAGAGGGAGAGAGTACGCCCAATAATCACAGAGAAAGACAAAGAACAAAGACGAGTGAAATCAAAAAGATGAAACAAATAATAAAAACAGGATTAAGAAAAAAGAAACAGAACAGAGATCAGATTCCAGGCCAGAAGAGAAACTGAGTGAGGATGGTGGGATGAGGGTAAGGAGGAACATGGAGAGAGAGGGTATAGTTTCCTCCTAGTGTGCCTCGGTATGGCTGCAGCCAGCTCCTCATCTGCTCTAACTTTATGGGATCCCACCCAGATAAGTCGAAACAACATGGCCGACTTTATTCTCCATGTATGGATGAAGCAACGCTATGGTGGGTTCCGATTTATAGCAGATCTGCGTTTCCCAGGCACACTAGCAGGTGCCTTCTTGTCCTATCGCCTCCAAGAGACCTCTCCAACCATCTGCAGTCAGTCCTATATTTTAAAGGTGGTTTTTTTTTAACATAGAGATATATGTATAGAAATGTTTTATTCAGAGCTATTATTAATAGAATGCAGTGAGGTGGAGCTGGGAGAAGGAACAGGGGAACTGCTGTAGTGGCACAGGAGGATAGGTGCGGGGTCTGGCACTGCCTCGCCCGCCCCTAACCTACTGGCCAAATGAGAGCGTAGAAGAGGGGCCGCAGATGTTAACACTGCTCTTTTAAAACCTTTCAGGATAGTAGAGAGATTAAAAGGAAAAAAGAGAAAATATGAGGTTGTAAATATATAATCTTCATGTAAATGTAAAAAAAAAAAAAAAAAAAAAAAAAAGCTGCGCCTGGCCGCCTTGCCTTTCCTCTTTAAAAAAAAACGAGGACGTCTTCTCTATTTTTCTTAGTCCCTTGCCTGTACTGTGTAGCATCATTTAGCCTACAATAAGGCTCGGGGCTGGGGAGGCACTGAAGATGCCCTTCCAATATTTAGCTATGTGGCGGAAGGCGCGGCAAGAGACAGTAACGGGAGTGGAGGTCGCAGCTGGTCCTGCAGTTCTATTGCAGCGGCTTAGCTCACGTGTTAGATTAAAAAAACAAAAAAACAACTGCCAGCAGCTGTGCTCGCTGGCGAGCGACCTGCACCCCAAACGGCATATTTTATATATATTATATATATATGATATGTGAGTTAGCCCGGCCCCTGGTGTGAATGTATTGACGGCTTTGCTTAACAAGTATGAGTAAGTGTGTCAGCGACAGACATTATGCTCATTACGTTTGTGCAGAAAGTCAAGGTCAGTCTCGGACGGAGAGTCGGGTGCTTCAGCCATCCCTGCGTTTTTTCTCTTAAATAAAAATGCCTTTAATGTCTGCAGTGATGAAGGCAGTCCGAGGCTGATCTTGGTCGAGCACGAAAAGCAAAGTCTTCCAAAGCTCCTTGCCTTGAGCTCAGCAATGGTAATGTCGTTATGAAGGGAGCAGCTTCCTCGTTCTCTCTCCCTGTCTGCTGAAGGCCTGTGGGCGGAGCCTCCAGACCCTGCCTGCGTATGATAATGAGGGGCGGGGTCGATGCTTGGACGCTCTCGCCAAGATTAGAACAGATTAGAAAAGAAAAAGAAAAAACCTACCTCAGGGTAAAGTTACCTCAGTATTCCTTTTTTTTGCTTGCTGGTCTTCTATATAATAGGAAAAAAATTGCTGAGAGTCCTGAATATTTTTTTATTTTTTTAAGAAAAATTATTTTTTTTTTCTTTTTAGGTATTGAGTTATGGCTTTGGTAGTTTTTTTTTTCTTCCTTTTTTGTGTTTTCTGGTGTGATGGTTGAATGAGTTCAGGATGACAAAGATGCTGTTTTCTTTTTTCCTAAGTGGAGAGAGATCGGTCTGCTGGTGTAGAGAAGAAACGGGTCCCATTTTTCCATCTTTTGGGGGGAAACATGCTCGGTCTTCCTGACGTGTGAGTGGAGCCTCTGTAGTCTGAAACAGAGAAATGGCCAAAAGGGAGTTATGTTTAACTCGAGAGAGGATCCTCAAGTGCACATGGTGACCAAGCTCGCCACCGGGGTAATCGGATAACCTTTGTGTCATACCCCGTTCCTGTGGCTTCTGGCCTGCCGTGTGCCCTGAAATACCCTCCTCTCCTCGTCTTATTTTGACGACATTGCCACGAAGCGCCAAACATTATGAGACTGCTTTACAGACCTGCAATATTGGCATATGAAAATGCGACCTTTCTCACCTGGAGGTTGGGACTTTAAATATTAGCGGTCCACCTACAGAGTAGCTGTACTGTGTCAGGTGTTTTACTTACACACAGGAACTAGCTCTGACTTCTCTGAATGTGAATATTTATTACCTGTGCACTGACCGTGCCACCTCAGATGCTCCCTGTTGGCTACACGTGTGCTTGTTGTGTGTATGTGTGAATGCAGGCGCGTCTGTGTTCGCTGGTTTTAAATGTTCCTTTTTTTAAAGTCAGGGGATGTGTTTGGGTGATGTGGTTGAGGAAAAAATAAGCAGATAAAAGTAGGATGAGAACCCAGTGGAGAAAATCCACAAATCTTTTAGAGGAAAAAGATGGGAGCTACAGCAACGCAGCTGGGATAATATTCTAACCTGTACATAACATGTTCGAAATGTGATCTCTAACCTTTTGTACTTTTGGAGAAAAAAACCTTAAAAATCAAAGTGGGAAAGAACCATCAGACAGAAAGGTTGCGCTTAGCCAAGTTGCGGAAGGACACTGCCAAATAACTGTCTTTTTAATGTCTTACCTGTGCTTGGTACAAGCTTAATCGGCTACCCCACCAGCTCATCAACAAACAGGGAAAAATCTATTCCACCTCGTCTGCGCTTGTATTTTTGCCCAGAGGCGCTAACGTCACAGCTCGACTCTGTTAAGTTTCCACCTCTTTCTAAACCACAGCGCTCCGTTCACAGCCACCAACATGCTATTCAGGATTCATCCCTCAGCCTGCGGGCTTTTGGAGTGGTTCGAACGACATTTTTTTATTTTTCATTCTTATTTAGTACAGCAAGCTTTGTTTGGAAGTGACATCTGGGGACGTACTGTTGCACTAATCGATTAAATATTTCAGCAAACAACTGAGAACATCTGATGCAAATCTAAAAAAACAAAAACAGTGGATGGTGAGGAGTCAGAGTTTTCTCCCTTCTTGCTCTTTCACACCACGTTTTCATGCTTTGTCGTTGCTCTTCTGTCCTCTGGTAGAAGAGTGATTTTGGAGTGGGCGGGAATGTAAGGGTCCCTTGCCCTCTCTTGCGCTGGTCTCCATTGTGTTCGTTTTGCTCGCTTCTGTTCAAAAACGTTTTTCTTTATTTTTCCCAGAATCCACACTCTGAGTCTTTATTGGAAAATAGTTGAATTTCACCCCATCTTATTGTTTAGCTTTTTTTTAATGCAGAAATCTACAGCTACTTAATGAGACGAAGTACTAACATGTAGCTCAGTATGTCACAGTGACTGTGCCAAACAAACAGGAAGGGGCGGAGTCCAAAATGCAGTATAGAGCCACGTTAAGCAAATGAGCTCACTGAGAAGGACTTGAAGTATTTTAGAACTCAGGTGAAGTTTCACCTGAACCCTTCTTGTCTCGTTACGATAGAGAGACGACAGTACAGTTTAAACTGAGGCGCGCCCGTGCCGCTCGCCACGCCCCCGTGCCGCTCGCCACGCCCGCTCTGTAAGTAAGAATGTAGAAAGAATGGCTCACACAAATTGCAGCCGGAGACAGAGACAAAAATCATTTATTTCTTCATTTTCATCTGGTTTTCCTCTCTGTTCTGTTTTTTTTATTGCAATTTGAGTGATTGAGCCAATAAGTTGTATCAGCTAGTGGACAGAGTTTGGTAGTGAGAGGTGCCACGTGGTATAAAAACAGTATCATTGCCAGCACGCTAACATTTGAGTTAAAACCGACACGGTTTCTAACATTGTTTAAAGGACCATACCAGTGTTTCAGACATGTTTACCTGTTGCTTGTGTGCTTGTTATGGCTGACCATTTTCTACAACGTTTCCCCACTGGTTTCATTTCACTTTGATATAGAGCTCCAAGAAGAAAGGCAAACCTACTGACAAACAGTTATTTGGGGCATCCAAAAACATCCTCTCATAAGTCTAATATTCATAACAGTCCCTGTTCTTGTTATGACTTCTGGGAGAAGGTTTAGCTGTTTTGCCCGTCTCTTGAGCAAGTAGATGGTGAAACCTCATGTGGCTTGTATGAATTAGTCACTGATGTCATTTTGTAACCTATAAAAGATTCAGCCCTAATATTGGTTCCAAAGTCACATATTTTCACAACTTACCAGAGCCAGAATTTTGCTTTTGTTGCTACGCGATCACAAAGTTGATGCTGTGGGCCAAAAAAGCAAAACTGTGAGCTGAAAGAAGCTAAAATGCTCCTGGTGATGAGTCTTGGCTGTGTCACACGTAGTTATTTGAGTTACGCCTGTCGTACTTTAAACCCGGCATGCTTTAGAACATGGTCAGCACTGATGAGAAGCACACGCAGTAAACTGGCAAAACAGATCCTGACTGGTATTGCCCCTTTCCGACCGAAAGGAAATTCCGACTTGAGTAAACTTATCTTACCTGATCAAAAAACAGACAAAAGACGCACACACACGCACACACGCGCACATACACATACTGACTCCAGGATGGGCAGAGTTTGCTCTAAAACAGCACAAACTCCTCCATGTTGTGTCCCTAACACTTCCCCACCTCTTACCCCTCTGTCCGTCAGCAGGAATGGGGCTTTGACAATTCAGAAACAGAATCTGACAGAGGGACTCCTTTCCCAAGAAGGAAACACAAACAAACAAACAAACAAACAAACAAACCTCTTGACACATAACTAGGAACGCTACCTCAAAACACAAGCAAACTCAGCTAGAAGATTGTCTCTTGTTGGTTTGTTCAAAGAAAAAAGTAAGAGCGAGCAGTCAGACAACAAAGTGACAGTGTTTTAGTACAACCCCCCCCCCCCAATTCTTGGACTTTATTAATTTATTTTTCAGCTTTTTGCAATTGTGCCTCTTCAGCTTAGAGATGGGACTGTAAAAGTAAATGCAAAAAAAATAATAAAATAAAATAAAAAATACATGAATAAAAAAGAGAAAACACACACACACACACTCACTCTATGGACACATTGTGATGCAGGGTGACATGAGCCAGACGGGATGAAGATTTTCTTCATGCGTAGGGAGGAAGTGAGCCAGTCATAGCAGGGCGTCAACTTGTTGACCTGGGAAAGGTGTTTCAGTTAAACTGCTCAAAGCTACCGATGCTACTCACTAACCCTACTTCACATCACAGCTTAAGACAAACTTCAGTTCTTCTGCTCGTCTCGCTCTGACCACACACTAAAATTACTCGTAACCCTCCCTCGGCTCTGCCCTGCTGCTCACCTCCCAAATCAAGGGGCACAACACCTATAACCATGTAATTATTTTGTTGATCTACCTCTTAGGAAAAGGAAAAAATAGATAAATGGTAAAAAAAACATTTGAAAAAGGACACAAAATAACTAAAAAAAACAAAAAAAGTCATTTGAAAGAAATATAGGTAAATAAATAACTGGGTAGTGGCATCTCCATATACTGTAGTGGATAGTCTATTAAAGGAAAAAAACGTACTTCTTCCAAAGATGATTTTGTTTTCTTTCTGCATTCTGACTTGTATTTGAAATGGAATATTAAGGAAATTGGGAGATGGAAACTCTTGCCACCAATTTTTAATTTTCTTCTGTAACAACCCAGCATAAGAGATTTCTTTATCCAATTTGCATTTTATGTAGTTTGTTTCATTAAGCTTTCTTTAACTTCAAAATATTCTTTTGGTTGACTTTACATTTTTCTCTCTTCTTTATGACAGCAGATTGAATCTCTTGTGTTTGGGTGCATTTAGCATTTTCTTTCTCTCTGTGAAAAGCCTACATGAGTTAGTGCCCTGCAAGGACCTTCTATGCCGACTGATGATTTATTTTCAATTCCAATGAAAAGCAAAAGGACCTGTTGTTTTAGCTGATAATGTAGGTGTAGCTGGAAGGAGGGAGGTCCTCTGTACTGAGCTGGATCTAGAATAATCACATTTTGACCTAACCTCAAATTAATAAAAAAAACCCATCTCACTGTTGACTGCGCAGCCTGAGGCGACTCCTTGCTCATCAGGAGTGTCAGGTCTTCCCTCCTTCCAGCAGATGGCACCGTTGGTCTTTACAGTATATGGACTTTCACCTTCTGCCTGCCTGATTCCTTTAGTCGTCATCAACACTTGTTTTAAACTCCTTGTAAACAAAACAGAGCATAGATATGAATGTGTTATTAAAAGACGAGAGAACTGACCTTCTTGGCTTTTTGTCTTTTTGTGTGGCCTTCACAAAATCTGACACATTATACAAAGACAATGAATGATTTGTCTAATGTGGTGAGATTTTGAGGATTTTTACAGCTGTTCATACCTGCGCAAAAGCCTTGAGCCATTTAAAAAATATAATTTATATTTCATTGTGATTTCTTTTTTTTTTTTTCTTAAGTGGTCTTCAGCTGTAGTTCTCAAGGCATTCTCAAAATTGTTTGCTTTTTCATTGGACATTGAGGTTTGTTTGCTAGTCCACTTAACACCAACCTATGAACTATTCAAGTATAAAAAAGACACCTAACCCAAATTTTCTCTGCATAAGAAATGGGCAAAGAACCAATTTTAAGTTGCATCTTTAGGTACTTCTAAAATAAAGTGACTTCCAAGTGACTTCTTCAGTCTCAGCTGACTGCAGGTTTCCCCAGTAAACGGTGTCTTTGAGAACCTTTGACCTCACAGCCTGTTGTTCATTCAGTTGACTAGTTTTAGTCATTCTGCAAGTGTACTGTTTATAAGGTTGTAAATAACTTTATAAATAACTTTTATTACATTTAGTTATTTGTTTACAATATTTACATGTTTATTATATACGTATTTTACTGCTATTACTACTATTTTGGGAAAAAAAATCAAAGTTGAAATTTTCAAATGTCTTTACAATGTTGGGTAATTACCACAAAATAATGCTAGAATGGCTGAAATAATGTGATTTATTATTATTTATGATCCTTCATAAATTGAGTCTGGAGGTGTAGACTTGTGTACTACATATGTACATGGTTTCTAGCCATGTACATAAAACACAATTAGTCATAGCAGCAGTGTCCGTCTCTGCTGTATTGATGCAGAGGGCACGAGTTTGTGGAAGCAGCTATGTATTTTTGGATTAGGATTGATATTAAGTTTGTGATAATGATTCAGTTTGGTATGTAATTACGTTCAACAACAATGTATTTTTGACTAAATTATTATTTTTACGTCCTTTAATGAAATAACCCTAAAAAATGACAGTACCTTTTAAGGAAGGGAAATGGGCACAAAAGGCTGAGGTATGCCTTATTACACATAATCTGGAATGAAAATCAGTGGGAACATCAGAGCGATGAATCCAACTTTTAATTTTTTGTTTAAAATTCTCTTTAACACACAGAGGTAAGGAGAGGGGAACAGCAGTGTCTACAAATGTAAAACAGATGTCTATAGATGCTCATGAGTGGGGATCGTGTCATAATTGATGGAATTATGAGCACAAATATTGATCCACTTGAAAACATCTGATTGCCTTTAAATTTCGGCATGATAATGAACCCAAACTTACTGTCAATGCAATGAAGGCATAGCTGTGATGAAAAAGACACAGTGGAACGCTATCAGTGACACACTGACCTCCCCAGAGTTCGGATCTCACCATCACTGAAGCAGTGTGGGATTGTCTTGGCAGTGAACAAAACAAAAAACAGACAGCAATCAAAGAAGAACTTCAGAACGTCTTACAAGAACCCTGGAGAACTACTAAAAGCAAGACCAAAGATCGTCTACGAGAGTTCAGGCTGTGCTGAAGAATAAAGACGGTCATGCTGCCTTTTCAAGCTGCATGCATGTTTGCTCATGTTTCAATAATCTGCTGCAAGCCTCACCAAATGATAAAGGAATGAGGTGCAACAACTTTGTTTAATTTTAATATTTTCTACATTTAAATATCTGTAAAGACTTACTGTTATACCTGACCTCCTGTGTACATATTAAAGGTGTTTAAACTAAAAATGTCAAATTTACTCTTCTAGACATGAAGGTTATGCATAAGGTCAATAAGGAAGCTCTGTATTCACTCATCTCTCTGCTCTCCCAGCTGTCCGACTGCTAGTCGAAACCTTTACATCACTTCCTACGTGTAAGACTCGATGCTTTATTGCTGTAGTCCAGTCGTCTTTCGTCCTACCTTCTTCAAGTCAATCTGAATACTTTAAATTGCACGTCTCATTCTCTTGCCTTCAGTCTCTCTCATGTGTCCTTCAGCAGTGAAGGACCTTCCTTACACTTCTTTTTCTTCTTCTTCTTCTTGTGATTTTAAAATGCTGCCAAATTATAACACTGGATTCATTATACTGCTGCAAAACCAAACATGCAAATGGTCCGTTTATTATGCCTTTAACCACTAGCGGGCATAATTTTATCAAACAATGTCACACTCTTTATGACGTTTCATTTTGTATAACTTTTTGAATAGCTGTCGAGGACGATTCTGTAAAAATAAATAAATAAATAAATGAATAGTTGCACAGCTGATAGCACTACCCACCACAAAAGCAAATCATTTGGGGGTTAAAAGTTGCAGGTTTTATTCATATAGCAATTATTTATATTACAAATGTATAATAGCAATGCCAAGTACCAAAATCAGGTGATTACAGTCGAATCAGTTGCAGAATTGAACTGAATAAAGAACTGAAGGATACCATCTTAATATCACACAAAGTTAAAACTAAACACTACTACTGAACAGACTAAAAGTCGATGTTTGCAGTGTAGATGCTATAAAAGAAATGAGCACTTTTCTGAAACAAGCTTCTTAAGTCAATTGCAAGCTCCTTTTTATTCTATTTTTGTGGACACAACACCTTTCAGGGTTGCTGGCCTTTCTTGAAATAGAACAATAGAAAGAAGAAGAAAAAAAGACCAGCAGGGCTCACCTGTTATATGCCTTTAAACAGGCAAATGTTCTCATGAAAACCAACGATGAGCAGCGGCTGAACAGTGAAATTCTATTTTGAGTTAAACAATGGCACCCTCTAGTGGGCGATTCTAGGAAAAGCGTGTTTCTCCAGCTAAAATGATAAGGCAATACTTGAGTCAGAGTTGGATGTGTTCCTCTGTTGGATAACAAATGAGATGAAACGAATGTGTGGGTGTCCGTGAGCACCTCAATAATGTCTGTTCAGCATGCTCAATGTTCTTACTCCAGGTTTGCTGGTTTAGTAAAATACATGAAGAAACATGATTTAAACTGGAACTATTTAGACACTCCTGCTAAATGAGCTTTATCAACACCCCCCTGCCCAGGAAACAAAAACAAAAAAAATCACACACAAACTATATTGCTTAACAGATAAACTATAGATCTACAAAGAAAAAAGGAAAACATGAAACAAGCATTCTTTACTGCTACACATTGGACAAAAATCAGGACATATTCAAATTCATTGCAAGGACACAACTGCCTCGTGGTGTCCAGTGTCCAGAAAGTTGTCAGACAGTCACGTTTCTTCTCAATTCTAGAACATTCATACATGTGTATCACACCTGAAATATGTCCCGATGAGTTTGGAGAATTGGTCGAGAGTGAAGCTCAACATGCTAGCTATTCACCACAACTTATCGCACCAATGACATTAAAATTTTCCTTCTGTTTCCTCACTACTCGGCTGCATCTTCTCCCTCAGTGTTAGATCTGGGAAAGAGTACGCTGGTTTCACTTAAAGAGCTTTATGAAAAGGGTAAACAATTTAAGTGAAAAAGCTTCATAAATTGTTACTAATTACTAGTTAACCCCCCCATAATTTACAAGTTCCTGCATTTCATTTTTATAGACATTAGCATCAGTGACTTCTAACATCTGCCTTCAAACTTCTGGTTGATATGGTCAGTTGTGGAAATTCAGAGGTGAACGTTCCCCAACATTTAACTCAGTGTGAAGAGTCTGAAGTCTGAAGAGTGTGGGGTCATTTCTTTTTAAAGAAACCATGGTGGATTTCAGTCCTGTAGCCACTAACTTTACTGGTTCCATTGTTTGACCCAGTAGTTCTGTTGTGCTTTAATGGTGCCACATTTTGATTCTAGTAGAATTTGTTTTGTTTTATGTCAATAAAACCATACAAACAAACAAACAAACAAACAAACAAACAAACAAAAAATTGATAATTTTGTTTGAAAAACAGAAACAAAACAATGTGGTTCCACATTTCTATTGGAAAGAAGTAATATCCACATATTGTTTTAGTTTGTTGAAATCTGAAATATCTGCTGATAAACTATAACGTGGTGGTAAAAGAGAAAAAGAAATTCTTTAAAGCCAGTCTGGGAATTCTTATTTGAACCAGTCATTTGATGAAGTGTTTCTTTGTGCCCATTATCATAGTGCAAAAGTTCAACTATAATTAAATGCATTCAATGCAACACATGAAGGAAAAAAGAGAGAAAACTTTTCATGGATATTTGATCACCGGGACCTGAAATGATATTAATTTGAAAAACTATTTATTGCACTACTAGTATCACCACTCAGTGGGTCTGGTTTGTTAAAGCATTGAACTAAATATGCTATATGACACATTTACGCTGTCATAGCTCGTGTTCTATCCAGTTTCTGCTTGGAGCCTGAGTTAAAGACACATTGCTGTGTAGATACAGTCCATGTGTGTGTCTGAGCTGAACTGTAGTCCAGGTGATCCAGTGGTGTTTATAAGGTGATGAGGCAGGGTTTCGACTAAAAACAGAGACTAGACTAATGGACTAAACAGTTGTTCAAATCCCTGCAAACACTTTTTGTCCTACTATCAGCAGCATGTGTTTGACAATCACCAAAGCTGAAAACAGACTGAAAGTGCCTCAAGATACAGATCTACCAGAGATCCTTGGCTGGATTTTGTGTTGTTTTCCTTTCCTTCTTGTTGACTGATTGGACCGTTTGAACAGGGTATGTATTTTTTTCTCTCATAAATGCGTCTGCGTTAGTCTTTACATGTTTGTGAATCTTCATCTGTGTAATGTTCACTTCTCAGCCTTCTGGTTCTCATCCCTGGCAGGGCCACTCCCAGGAAACATCTCTGGGTTTTCCGCCAGTGTGGCTCTCACTCTTTTCTTCTCCTTAAACCTCCCAGAATGTGACACTTTGACGTGACGCCCCTTACTGGCTGTCGTCTTGTCCACGATCTTCCCCAGTCGGGCTTCCAGCTGGGCATCTTCTGTTTGGGCAGCAGCTCCTGAGGCTGCACTTGAACGATGCTGACTGCTGGGTGAGTTGGACACAAATTCTGGAGAGATTTCATACAAAACCTTTGGTTGGGATTTTTTTCTCCTCATAAAAGTGAGCTTCCACCAGCCTGTCGATGACTCTGCCATGATGAATAAAATGTGGGGTGGAATAAACCTTAAGAGAAGAAAAAAAATTAATTAGGATGGCTATAAGAAAACTAGAGACTCGTTAATTTGTTATAAATAATTGTATTTAATAAGAATAATGTGCATGTGTGGGTAATAATTTCTGTTTATATGTGTGTTTGACTGTGTATCTAAACACTTTCTGCCCATGGCATTGTTAATATTTCAGTGTAATCCAATAGTTTCCACATTTCGTGGATACGGATATACTCATATTACTATATGTGCGTGTGCCTGCATGTCTGTGTAAAAAAAGCTGAATAAGAAGGCAAACATATAGGAAGTCATTGTGATTAATCCCCAGTGGGTGTGTGTGGGGTGTGTGCATGTCTGATGTCAAATGATATGTTACAGCTTTATCGTGTTCCTGGCTGTTTGTTCAGTGTGATTTTTGGAGTCATGATGAGCTGACAAACGTGACATGTGCGCTGTAAACTTCATACATACAGTGTGATTAATCCATGAATTATGGCACTAGTAGATTAAACAGTAACAATCACAATAATATTAATAATAACAGTAATACTAAACAGAGTGCAGGTCTATAGTAAATCTTACTATACTTTACTGTTAGTAAATAACCATTCTGGCCCAGATTGAAATATTTACCTATAATAATGACTGATTGGATTTGCTGTTAAAGTTACAATTGATATACTTAAGGATGGGAATTGAGAACCAGTTCTTATAGAGCTTTGGTTCCCAGCAGTTCAGTTCCTTGGAATTGTTAGTCTGCCTGCTTATCAGATCTACTTGCACTTTGCGCTGCAATCAGCTGATTTCAGTTCAGTCTCTCAGTCTACAGAGTGGATTTGGACATTGGACATTTTATTTTTATTGCACAGAAGCACGAGTTACAGGGTGATCTGTCCATAACAGAAAACTCTGGCTCTTTGCAAAGATCTGCACCACACAGCATGCTAACGCTAGCCAAGAACCCAGAGTGATATTAAAAGTGACCAACCCCAGCCTAGCAGCCATGCACTGGACTTCAACAGCTAACAAACCGATAACCAGTCAGGTAGCAGCCTCCATTTCTATCTGTTCAAGTTTCTGCAGTAGAATCACTGGAAGTCTCAGTGGGCTTGTTTTCATCTGTGTTTTGTGTCGTCCACATTGTGTTAATACCCAAATACTAAGATCATGTGTGTGTCCTCATTAGGGAAGAAATAACCCCAACACTGATCCCGGTAAACCTCCAACATGCACGAACATTTTTATAATGTATCTATGAATCTGATTGGCAGCTGTATCTAATAGTTGTTTGATAGATGTTACCTCCACTAACTGTACTCGCTGAGGTGAACCCCTTGACCACTTGTGTGTTTTTAGTGCAATAATCCCTATATGGGCCTGTGTGTTGCACCCATACAGTTTATTAATGTATCTTTTTAACTAAACTTGGTTGAAAATATGGTCACTTCATATTTCAAAAAGAAAACTAACAAGTTAATTTAATTACTGCACCTTATTGGGTAATACAGTAATATAATGCATTACTGTATAACAATTGTGTTGATAGCTGCATTACAAAGCTTTTCAATTCTTTGCATGATGAAGGGTTTAACGAAAAACACAACAAGCGCTCTCTATAAGCATCTACATCGATAACATGCTAACAGAAAGCTAACAGAAAGCTAGTCAGGAGCTCAGAGGGATGACAAAGCTAAGTGACCCCAGGCGAGCAGGATAGCCAACTCTCAATACTTTAAAAGATTCTTCTTCCTTTGTGTGTGTGTGTGTAAAAAAACAGTGTGACAGCAAGCTTGTTGCATTGTCGTCTCTATTTCTACCTGCTCATGTTTTTACAGTATAATTGCAGTTGCAGTCACTTTGGTTGGTTTGCAGCTTGCTGTGCATTGTCAGCCTTGTGTTTATACTTAATAACTAGATGGAGGAATTGAACTTGCTGTGAAGTTTGACCATCCTGCTGTGAAGCCAACAGTGTTGCCCTGCAATAAACCTGACATGGCATTTTCTTATCATTTAATCTTTACTGTTATACCTGCTGAAAATTAGCACGCTAATACTCTCATGTGTAACTTTAGACAGAGAGAAGCTAACTCCTTCCCATGGCACTCAGTGTTTATGCAAAACTAAGCTAATTTTCTTTTATCTGTGACTTTATTCTGTGTTTTGCATACAGATTTGAGATTGGTACAGATCATTTATCCAATTCTCAGCAAAGCAAGAAATAAATCCAAACTATTCTTTGGCTTCAGTAGACTCTGATTAAAACTATGCAACAATATGTGGACAGTACAGGCGATATAGTGTTAAAGTCTCCTACATGATCAAATGGTTCCAGTGAGCATAATGATGGGCGTACTGGGCGGGGCAAAATACTATTAAATTTAATATAGGTAAAAGGGGAAAAACAGGAAATCACCCAGCTTGATTCACATTGAGGCCCCTTTAAAAAAAAATAATGTTCTATTATTTCGGCTTTAAAATGACCTATCAACTAAAGATCACCTAACTCTCCCAGCTGGCATGCAAACTGGCTGCAGGCCAGCTCCTGATCGCCTTGTGGCCTGAGGCAAGTTTTTCTCTCAGCTGAGCAAATAGAAACTGACCACATTGTTTTATTTTGTGTTCCGTTTCTTTTCTACTCGCTCACACACATGCCCTCTCTCTGTTTCAGGAGCATATGATACGCTCAGCTAACTGACTGTTGTGGAGCTTCTTTTGTCTCTTTTGATGTAGGTTCTATTCAGCTTTGAAGTGATAGCGAGCATCGACGTCTGAACCACCGTCTTTGAACACCTTTTAACTGCGGCAGCCAATTTCCTGCTTGTTGTTTAAATTTAAATCTTCTCTCTTTTTTTTGTCGGCTTAAACACGTATTTGTCACACAATTCCTCGATGCGTCCTCACAACCGGTAGCTCCGAATTTAGGTTATTCTTCTCATCAGGATAAATTGCAGTAAGCTTGGTGAGCCTCTGACTTTTGCTCTAGTGTGATCATCAGATCACATCCCTAATTATTCACATATTTTAAAACTGTCATCTGTAATTTATGCTAAATAACAAATACTGAGATGCTGAAAGAGGATGGTAAGCGTGGTAATGTTAAATTCAAGGCTTTTCCATTTATCTGCATTTGTGGCAATTCTAGAGTCTGTTGGGGCCCTAGGCAAAAAGTAACAGGGGCCCCTCCAAGAATTTATCACCATTGTCTGATGAATGCTGGTCAGAGGGGCCAGCGTTGGTTGTTTGATAATCATCGGGTCACAGCCTGCAGTGGTGGACACACTGAGAGGTTTAGTTTTGTTAAATCAGTCAGGTGGGCCCTGATCAGGTCTCTCCAACTGTAAGCTTCACACAGCCACTGCTGCAGTTTGTCTGCCTGCTTATTTTCATGCAGCACCTCTGTCTTTAAGGAATAACTGGCTGAATAAATCTTGACCTGAAAATCCACTGGTCCTGAAAAAATGGGGGTAATTTATCAAGCTAGCTGATGAGATTAGTGAACTGATGTCACAGATGCACATTGTTAACCAATAAATGTTGCTGACTAAGATAATGGCGGCCAAAGTCCAACTTGAGGCCTTAAAACAGGAGTCCAAAGACCCGTGATTGTGAGGATTCTCTGCCCTGTAATGTACACACAAAGTAGAGATTCATGCATTTAAAAGCAACTTCGTGGCACCAAATGGTCAAAGTCCACAAAGGAACCTTGAGGTAAAACAGTTCATCTAGAAGGGATCCTCTGCCAAGCTCAATGCTGTGAGTTTCAAATTGAAAGAAAAGGAAAATTAAGATTGAATGGGTTCTTCCTTTACTGATGCTCCACAATGCTCTATTCAGTTTGGCTTGGTGTCTGTTGTGTTGGCTGTTGTGTTGTAGGAAGAGCAACTGTCCTGTTAAAAAACAAAATCATACATTTTTAGAAGATTTTTTGAACAGATTGGATCACTACTGTCACTGCAGATATGATGGTGCTCTGGGTGTAGTCTCTGCATTAATAGCCATAATGTTTACGATATGTGAGTGTGTGTGCGAGAGAGTATTGTACCTGGCAGGTACTAGACCAGAGTAGTGCTGTCAGATGATCACACAAAGCAGACATTAAAATGCATGTGCTTACAGCCACACTGTAGTTTAACAGCTCTAAGGAGCACATCTCTACAATCCAAGAACGCAAATGTTTTGTACAATCAATGAGCAGATTTATAGATGCACACATGTTATATATGTCCAGTAAACGTTGGCAAATTCAATGACAACTGGACTTTATGTGTGTGGATGAAATTGATAGCCAGCCTGAAAGGCAGACGTACCTAAGAAACCAAAAACCCACAGATCACTGATGAATGTAACGCTTTTTTTAATGTATTGAATTAATCCAACTGGAACTTTTAATAGTCAAAGATTGAATGCAGGGTGAGAAAATGTCCGAAGCTCAGAAACATTTCCTGATTAATGCCTAAATGCTTACTAACAAAAAACGATGTTCCTGCAATTATCAGTGTTAAATAGCTTTGGGATAGCAGGGGAAAAACAAATGCGTGGTCTGAGCTCACACTCTTCTGCCTGTGGAAAACCTACAATGCCAACGTTTTCTCACATTGTTGGGTTTGTTTGTGTAAAAGTTAAGTCAAAACGTATTTTGGCAGTGTTGAGAAAAATGACAATATTTGATCATTAAGTGAGAATCTGATACGGTGCTAATTTAAATAAAAAATTAAGCATTAACAATGTAGCCAAGCCTTGCTTGGAATTAGATGAAAAATAGAAAAAAATATTTGAAGAAAAATCTTTTTCTACTTCTTTTTTGTTTTCTAATCTTTATCCTGTTTGTCAAACATTAACTACTGTAATGACATTTGATAAAATGTATTACTTTAACAACGCAAGGACTTTAGAGCTGCTAACACCCACATGACAACGGCCACTTCTATTTTTTAAGTCTTCAGAAGGCAACGCGTACATGGCAACAATGCGCTGCAGCTGTCATTTTTTCAAATCTCAGTTTAGATATTTTATTAAAGGCAGAGATGATTCTGGACTCACCTGCTGTAGTTGTGTTTAGCAAGGTTCCCAATCACTTTCCAGCCTCTTTACTCCAGAATTTAGGCTTCCAGGCACAAAAGTTCAGCGTTCACTGTCCTGCTGACCTTTGTTTCACCGCTCTCTCAGACAGAAAGTGGGTCTGAGTTTACAAGGCCCAAGTTAATCATAAGCTGTCTTGGCAATCTGGCAGAAACATGGAATCTAATGTTTCACTTGACAGTTTTCAATCCTCGTTTCTTCATACAAGAGTGTCCGCAATCCATTTTGTTCCCGCACAACTACCCTAAGAAAGATTACACCTGCATCAGGAGGCCGTGTGGTTAAATGAGGACGTCTGACATCATCCACCCCGCTGAAGGTCTCTCTAAAAGGCTCCAACTCACAGACGATACAAGAACGAGAGCTAACTCACTCGTTCAGTCATGTCTTTGTGTTCATCTCTGTATTTCCTCCTTTTTTTCTGTTCACTGCTCTGTCTGTCTCTTCTCAGGTGGTGCATTACAGGTGCTGCAGTTGGCCCCTCCCACTGACACACACAGACTGCACTGTGTGTGTACAATATTAACCACATTTCACTTCCTGACCTTAAACTAACCTTCACTTTATCTCAGCCTACATCTTTCTCTTCAGGTTTCATAGAAAACTTTAAAACTGCCAAAGTATGTCAGCAAATAATGATCCAAATTTACTGATAACTTTCATGCAAAACATATATTTTGATTACCGTAGTCTAGCAATCAGTGTAATTATTATTTATTAACAATAATACCTATAATGTCAAACTGAAAGCTAGACTGACTCAAACATAACAAAGCTGGCTATTCATACTGTACCCTTGTTTCTCACAACATATGCAGAAGTCATAGTAGCTTTGGATCCCTGTAGTTAGTACTTGGTTGCTATAATGTTTAGTTTGTTGAGCTGTTCCTAGACAGTTGATAGTTTTATTTACATGGTCAGTAGGAACTGCTGTTAAGTGAGTTCCCAAGGTTCATTGTAGTATTTACTCCTTCACACTAGCTTTGAGCCAATGGACATTCTGACATAATGTGACAGACCAATGCTACATTATATTTCTGTAATCAACCAGATGACAGTATTTTGTAACCTGTACTTTGAGCAAAATCTAAGATATTGCAGACGCCTCTGCATGGGTGTCATATCTGTACACAATAATCAGTCTGTATCAGATACTTATATGTTAATTATCAACATTTCCTTATTACTCTGACTGGAAATTCAGCACCAATTATGTGATCATTCTGTGCAAGTTTAATGTTATCTTTATTTCACACAAACTGATACCGTTTTTTTTAAAATGTAGAATTATGAGCAAATAAATCTCAAAGCCAGACCTCTGTCTCGCATTTATGACTTGGTTTCTTCAAGATAATGCATTCACATTCTTTCTCCAGCGAGGTATTTACTGCCTAGACTAAAGTTCAGTGTGTAATTTGGAACTGTGCCTTTTACAACCCTGATGGAGCTGAACCATCCCCTGAGGATTAATAATGAAGTAAATGAAAATGAAAAGAAAGAGGAGGAACTTGGAAATCACTCGATGTCACAAGTGTGCAGATAGTTGTCCTTGAAACGCATGCAATTCTCCCTCAATGTTGGATGGAGAAGAATGCAGTGCAAAACTAAAAGAAAATATATGACATCCGCTTCTTTTGATTTTGGTGCAGTAGTTTTGGAGCCAGTGTGCTCACTATTCTCAGTGAGCCCCTCAAGTATTTCCCAGGAGGACTGTGGAGGCCACAGAGTCAAAGGACAGAGTACTACACATAAAAGACACAGGTGCTCTCCTAAAGGCTTTTGATTATCTCCAAATACAGAAGCAAGGGTAGGGTTATGGTAAGTATCATCACCTATACTGAAACATAAAGCCAGAATCAACCTGGCAACAACTCCAATCCGGCCCACTGGATGGTTTTTGGAAATGAGAAGGAAGGAATCAATTTTGGACCTTCTACTAGGTGATCTAAAGTAAAAACAAAACAAGAAAAGGACCAAATTAACAAAAGCTTTCTGTTTTACAATTACAGCACAGTCTGAGGAATGACCTACCAGAACTTTTTCTGTAATCTTATAAATTAAATTCTAACAATTTAAGCCAAAAGAGGTAGACTGAAAGATTTCTTTTATTTTACGACAAGCAACATTTCTTTATCATTTCAAAAAACAAAAAACAAAACTGAGACGTAATGTTGAAATTGCACTTCTTTTTCTTATATAGTGAGGATTTAGTTAAACTTCTGTACAACAATAGAAAGGAGAATTTCACTGGTCTGCTCCACTTAAGATCAAACTGGGCTGTATGCGTTTACCTCTGAACACAGGTCAGGTCACTGGCAAACCACTTAGGGGTAATGTTATGGTTAGATTGCACTTTAGCCACATAATAAACAAGCATATTATCAGAAACTGGAAGATGTTACCTTTCAAGTTAAATCTTTTACATGCATCTTGGCCTAATAGTTATTTTTTTAATAAAAAAATAGATGTGGATCCAACCTTAACCATACACTATCTCTTAACATGCACCAGGTGGCTTGGTACCTCTGTAGAGGTAGTAGGTTAGATTCTGTGTTTGTTTAATGTGTGGTTACAATGCAACCTAACCTTGCCCCTAAGCGGTTCGCCTGTCAGCTGGTGAATTTTAAGATGTCAGCTGAAGTCATTATAATGTTCAGTGGGTAACAATGGAGCAACTGAACGTAGTATTTTGTTCTCACAAAATCTTCAGGAAACAAATGTTGGGGAAAGAAAGTGAACTTGCTAACAACAGAAGAAATGTTTACGTGGTTATCTTTCATAGTCATTGAAACTGCATATTTCTTTGTTGACTAGTTCAGTACATGAAAAAATCTACACAGTTAACACAAGGTTTTCTGTTGTTACCTCCTACTCTAGTACTTTTCTTTGTTTTACTTGTTTGAGACTTTATGGAAGTACAATACTCAAGTACCTGTCACACGCACACTTGTCTCTATTGGACACGTAGCTGTTGAACATGGTGACAGAAAACTGTATCTTCTCTGTCAGCACTGACTCATGCAAATCAAGAACAATAGCAGCCCTGTGAGCCTAATCAGCATGTCCTAATCTCTTTATCCAGGCTATGGTGGTATAGTTAACAGTAGATGCATCGATATGAAAAAATAGTGATATGTACATGTTAAAACACCTGTTATAATGCAGCCTTTAGCAGAAGGTAAGTATTCTCTAAATGCATTTTAAAATAGATCACATGGTGGAAACTAAAGCTGTCAGATCTTTATTAAACTAAAGCAGAATTTCTCTGACATGCTGACACATTAAGATTAAACAGCTTTAATGAAGCATGGCTGACCTTCTTTTCTGACTTTATTATTGTTATAAAAATGTGGCGCTGCTTTTTAAGTTAGCTGTATATAATAAAAATCATCCCAGAACACATGCGGTATGTTCTAGATGTGCAATAAGGATGTGCAATTTATTCATAGGTGACACAGGCTTTTAGAATATAATTCTATATTTATATAGAATTATATATTATTACACACTATCCACCCAGCATCCATCCTGTCAAAGTAGGTAAAAGCCCCAAGGTCCCCTCCCACCAAGATGACTGGTTGTCCATTCTTATAGTATAATGAATGTAAAAATAAGTTGCAAAATGTCAGTATAAGAAGTAATGAGTAAAAATGCACATAAATTACATCGCTGTGGTAATTTATCCTGTAGACTAACCTGCTCCGGGGGAGGTCAGGTTCCATATTAGAGATATGAAATCACCAACTACTGACCAACCTCCTCAATCCCCCAGAAAATAGCATCACCATTCCTGG
Source organism: Rhamphochromis longiceps (assembly GCF_057381845.1). Taxonomy (NCBI): domain Eukaryota; kingdom Metazoa; phylum Chordata; class Actinopteri; order Cichliformes; family Cichlidae; genus Rhamphochromis; species Rhamphochromis longiceps. The sequence goes on from NC_140560.1 coordinate 6,634,647, forward strand.
ACGTTCTCTCTCAAACACCCAGGCCTATGGTAGAGGGCCTGCTTGAGGAAGACATACATACCACTCCCTGAGGTTTGTGTTCCTGCCAAAAGTGTTGACTCACCCAAGCAAATTCATTTCATTGAATTCACGTGTTCCAATCACTTCCATGATTGTATAAAATCAAGCACCAAAAAGACTCAGGAGCTCGGTGAATTCCAGTTTAGTACCAAATTCAAATTCAAATTTTATTTGTCACACACACACAACCATACACAGTATGACATGGGGGTGAAATGCTTGTAGCTGTACAATGCCCAACCATTAAATGACAGAAAAAAAAGTTTTACAATATTTACAATTTACAGTTTACTACAAAATTTACAAATTAACTTAGGAATTTACAGTAAAGAATGTGCAAATAGCTGAAGAGATTATAAAGATTATAAATTATAGGAATTATAGGATTATAGGTGCGTGTGGTGATGTGATGTGTGTGAGAGTCCAGTCTTATAGTGACGTGTGTGGGAGAGTTTCAGTCCTACACCTGGTTCAGGCCCCGAATAGCCTGGGGGAAGAAGCTCCTCTTCATTCTCTCTGTTTTGGCCTTAAGGGAGCGGAAGCGCTTCCCAGACCTCAACAGTGAGAAGAGTCCATTGTTGGGATGAGGATGGAGAGGTCCATCATAATCTTCCTAGCTTTGGTCTTGCACCGCTTGGTGTAGATGGACAGCAGGTCAGGGAGCTCTGATTGAATGATGCGTTCGGCCGAGCGCACCACTCTTTGCAGATCTCGTCTGTCCTGCTTGGTGCTGTTCCCAAACCAGGTGCAGATGTTTGCCGTCAGGACGCTCTCGATGGTGCAGGAGTAGAAGTTCTTGAGCACCTTCAGTGGCAGATGGAAGTCTCTAAGTCTTCTGAGGAAGAAGAGACGCTGACGGGCTTTCTTAACCAGGGTGTTGATGTGGCAGGACCATGACAGGTCCTGAGTGATGTGGACACCCAGGTATCGGAAACTGTCCACTCTCTCCACTGGCGTGCCACTGATGATGAGGGGTTTGTAATTCCTCGCCTGCTTTGTAGTGAAGTCCACGATCAGCTCCTTAGTCTTGCTGATGTTTAGGAGGAGGTTATTCTCCTGGCATCAGGTCTCCAGGTTCCTAATCTCCTCCAGGTAGGCCGTCTCGATGTTGTCGGAGATCAGGCCCACAACAGCAGTGTCGTCAGCAAACTTGACAATGGAGGTGGTGTCTGATGTGGCTACACAGTCATAAGTGTACAGTGAATACAGCAGGGGGCTTAAACACACAGCCCTGAGGTACCTCAGTGCTGAGTGAGATGGGGGGAGAGACTTGTTTTCCCACCCTCACTGATTGGGGTCTGTCTGTGAGGAAGTTGAGGATCCACTGACACAGTGATGAGCTGAGTCCTAGATCTGTCAACTTGGTGAAAAGCTTAGAGGGAATTATTGTGTTGAATGCTGAACTGTAGTCCACGAACAGCATCCTAACATAATTCCCTCTGCCAGTGTCCAGGTGACTCAGGGATGTGTGGAGCAGGTGAGATATGGCATCGTCTGTGGAACAATTAGTCCGGTAAGCAAACTGAAATGAGTCTATGGTGGCAGGAAGTGAAGAAGTACCACCACCTACACACTCGTTCACTGCGTCCGTTGAACTAGCAGACCAAAAAGGTTGAATCTTTTCAGCTCAACCTGTCTTTTCTTGATCAGTGCCACTTCAATAAGAGCTATGATGAGCAAACAGCTCAGTCTAGTTGCTTCTGTGTTCAGATGTAGTATTTTAAGGCTTATAAAAGAACACATTTTCTTACACCTTATATGCAAACTGCTTTTAAGTGTGTTCATGGTAGCTGACTGGTGCATATCTAATCAGTGGTGTTTTTAAGTCTCAAATGAATTTTGTTTTTAAACAGACTTAAAAGAGAGGAGTTGATATGTGACATTTCTGTGTGAATACTGTATGTAATGGGATTCTCCATTTCACAGACAGTACAGAGTAATAATACTCTTTTGTAACTGATACATTTCTCTTACATATATTAACACACCAGCTTTAAAAAACAACAAAAACCATGTTTACCTGCCCTGGTGAGGAAGCCCTGGGTGGTGTTGTGCACATATTTTGGTTGAACATTGCCATCCTGTGGTGAGTTTTGTAAAGTGCATCTACACAACCTGCTGAACTCCCACATGGACTCCGGGGAACGTTTGTCAGAGACAGCGTAAGACTGATGATCTTCAACAAACATTTTCAGAAAAATAAAAAGGAGTCCAGTGCAATGTGTTGGTGGCTCAGGCTGTTATATTGAGTATGACAGCTACTTTCAGCTGCTCCCTTATTTAAAGGGAGGGGTCATCACAACAGATGGCCTTCCTGACACAGCCCCAAAGATTTGTATCTCCTCCTGGAATACAATGGGGAAATCTTTCACTTGTTAGGCAGATGTGTAAATCATTAAACTATAGTGTTACCAGTCTATAGTACTGAGTCATTATTACTTATTCATATTTGTTTAGGTGCAAAAATGGAACTTATGTAACCTCTCGACTCATACAAACCTTTTATTTTTGTTTGAAAGTGGTGAGTGGACGAGGTCAGTGATAAGGGCTGGGTCATTCTACACTTGGACGATAATTTAGGTTTCAAAAGTGATACAAAATGGACCCTTTATTTTATTATCAGTTATGTATTTAAGAAAAACAAGTAATAAATGTCACAGTTGCTGTGTGGATGTGGAGAAGAGGGGACCCAAACATGGGACTCGCAGGCTGGTTGAGGATGTGGACGATGTTTATTATGAGAACAGGATGAAAAGAACATGAGAGACAGACTGACTAAACTCAGCTGAAAACAAACATGTGAAATGGATGATTCAATTTCAGATAAGACTTAATCTATATGATATCAAACAGAGTGTCTGACTCCAGCTTCACAATCTGGTGAAGCAGTATTGCACCTGACTCAAAGAAGCTATTCTCCAAACTGTCCTCAGTCCAAAAGTGCTGCACAAACCTTAACATTAAGGCTAATAGCTGGGTTTTCCTGTATCATCACCACAAATCAGTGGTGGAGAACATCTTACTGCTTAAGAGCTTAAGAGTAAAAGTGGACAGTATCCTTGATTTTTACCATAAAAAAGTAATTGACTGCTTTTCAGTTTTAGTTTCCTTGTTTTCCACTAAGTTAGGCAAGGCAAGGCAAGGCAAGGCAAGGCAAATTTATTTGTATAGCACAATTCAACAACAAGGTGATTCAAAGTGCTTTACAGAGACATTAGAAACAAAAACAAATAAAAAGCATGATTTAAAATTGATTAAAACAAGCAAACAAACAAACTAACTATAAACACACACATTTCACACCTGTTCGCGCGATCTGAACCCTTATCGTAAGGGGAGCTACCAGTCCTTCTGTGGACGAGCTACTTTCTATTTTAAATTCCCTGAATTTAAAATACTCTCTAGACCCAGTCTAGACCCAGCTGGGGAGCTACCCAGAGCTCTAAACCCACTTAACAAACAAACAAACAAACAAAACAGTATATAAAATCAAAACAGATAAAATCAGAACAGTAGATAAAATCAGTAGTTAATGTAAGTTTTGAAATTTAAGCTTAACAAACAAACAAAACAGTATATAAAATCAAAACAGATAAAATCAGAAATAGATAAGATCAGTAGTTAGTGTAAATTTTGAAATTTAAGCTTAAAAGTGTGGATTTGGTGCTTTATTCAAATGCAGCTGAGAACAGGTGAGTCTTCAACCTGGATTTAAATAAACTGAGTGTTTCAGCTGATCTGAGGCTTTCTGGGAGTTTGTTCCAGATATAAGGAGCATAAAAGCTGAATGCAGCTTCTCCGTGTCTGGTTCTGACTCTGGGAACTGATAAAAGACCGGATCCAGATGACCTGAGGGATCTGGAAGGTTCATACTGGGTCAGGAGGTCATTGATGTATTTTGGTCCTAAACCATTCAGAGCTTTATAGGCCAGCATCAGAACTTTAAAGTCTATCCTCTGACGGACAGGCAGCCAGTGTAAAGACCTCAGAGCTGGACTGATGTGGTCCACTTTTTTGGTCTTAGTGAGGACTCGAGCAGCAGAGTTCTGAATGAGCTGTAGTTGTCTGACTGATTTTTTAGGTAGACCTGTAAAGATGCTGTTACAGTAATCAAGCCTACTAAAGATGAATGCATGGACTAGTTTTTCCAGGTCCTGTTGAGACATCAGATCTTTTATCCTTGAAATATTCTTGAGGTGATAGTAAGCTGACTTTGTTATTGTCTTAATGTGTTTTTCTAAGTTTAGGTCTGCATCCATCACTACACCCAAATTTCTCGCCTGGTTTGTGGTTTTTAGATGTATAGATTGAAGTTCTCTGGTGACCTGTAATCGTTTTTCTTTGGCGCCAAAGACTATTACTTCAGTTTTGTTTTTGTTTAGTTGGAGAAAATTGTGGCACAACCAGTCATTAATTTCCTCAATGCATTTACCAAGAGCCTGTACAGGGCCTCGGTCTCCTGGTGACATTGTGATATATATTTGTGTGTCATCTGCATAGCTGTGGTAGTTTATTTTGTTGTTCTTTATAATCTGTGCCAGTGGGAGCATGTAAATGTTAAACAGAGGGGGTCCCAAGATGGAACCTTGGGGAACTCCACATGTGATACTTGTCTGCTCGGATGTGAAGTTACCTATTGATACAAAGTATTTCCTGTTTTCTAAGTATGTTTTGAACCAGTTTAGTACAGTTCCTGAAAGACCTGCCCAGTTCTCCAGTCGTTTGAGTAATCATAAACCAACCATAAACCAACCCAGTGATGTCATGTTCTGTAATGGCACAAGGTGGCACTAAACATGCTCTAAAAACTTTAAACACATTTCTTAAAGACGGCTTCACGGTTCCCTTCACCTGTATGTTGATCGATGTCTGATCCAATCTGCTCTCAAGAACACTCTCTACCACTTTGTCTGATTTATTCCAGAATTCCTCTCTCTCCTCTAAATGTGTGACTGTGGCACATACATGTTGACAACATTCAAATTCCCTCCTTCAATTGCCTGCTTCAGATTCTTCATCCTGTCTACTTACACAACACTATTCACACACTCTAAGTAAGTCAAAATTAATCAGACCCAATATCCTGAGCCAGGCCTGTTTTTATAAACATAAAAAAGTGAAAATAAAAACAAACCAGACCAGTGTCTCCTTTCTGAAAAACCAGCATCAAGGAACCAATACCATGAAATAACTTATGTTTACGGGTGGAAGCAGGTGGCATCTGACAAAGCAACATTTCATGATGCATTTGGATAAGAATGCCTTGCAGCTTTCTAACCTCCCCATTTTTACTTATGTACCTCTCTTCATCATTATAATTTCTTTCACACTGTCTTAACACCTCCATTGTTCTCCACCCATTGCATTCTCGCATATTTATTCGCAAGGCAAGATTTTTAAAAAACACTTCTATCTCCTACTACAGAAAGTTTTACACACACACACACACACACACACACACACACACACACACACACACACACACACACACACACACACACACACACACACACACTTTCGTCATTAACACTTTAAGACAAGTTAAATGTTGGTCTTAATCCAAATTCCATCCTTGTATTCTATCACACACACACACCTAGACACACCTAGACACACATGCACACGCACATACACACACATACAGTGGGCAGTACTGTGCTGTAGGAGGATACATTTGTCACTGTGGTAATGCCTGACTGTGTCTGAGGAGGGAAAAAAGAGAGGGATGCAAATGGAAACGTGGCAGAGACAAGACAGGGAGGTGAGTAAGGAATGATGGAGTGGTGAAGGATGGAAGTCAGAGAAGCAATAAGGATGATAGGGTCCTGAGGTTAAGAATGGAGGTGTGGAAAAAAGGAAGGATAAAGGAGTAGAGGGAGGAGGAGAGAGGAAGCATCATTAGTTCTCTTTAGCTTCCATTATGAAGATTAAAGTGAAGACTCCCTGTTTATCTTAACCCTTTCTTCTCCGTCTGGGCTGGACTGCTGAATTTCATGTTGCTTTCAGCACTTCCTACTAGCTTTAAGCACACGTTCAATATGCCTCAGTTTAATAACATCCACCAGATTACCGGTAGATGTTAATCCTAATTTAGGGATGGCATAATGAGGTTAGCCTTACTTTCATTACATTTTTGAATATTTGGGATTTGGGAATATTTGGACTATGACACTTAATATGACAAATAACTTGTTGTTATTAAGTATTTCACTAAAATGCAACTGAATCATAGCCTGAACCTAAATGTGCTGCTGGATACCTGCTGAATGTTGACATTAAACTAAACAAGTTCTGAGATCCATTTTTTAAAAATTTACCCAAAAGCCCAAAAAGTTTAAAAATGCATAAAAAACATAATGTAAAAAAAAAAAAACACACCAACCAACCCTTTTTGTTCCCTTGGGGTGGCTCAGGAGGTGGAGCAGGCCAATCCCTGGCTCCTCCAGTCTGCATGCCAAAGTACCCTTTGTTAGGATACTGAGCTCTGAGATGCTCCCGATGGATTCGTCGTAGTTTGAATGTCAGATATGAGCTACTTAGATATAGAAAAATGATTGAGTATTAATTTGTGTAAGAGGCTTGTGAGAACGTGTTCAAGCAGAATAGTAAAGTCCTAAATAAGAACCAGTCCATTTTTTTGAGCTTTTTTCTTATGAATCATATTGTGACACTTATGTTGGAAGTTGATATATAAACTTTACATGTTCAGGTATTGCAGGAAAGATGGAAGAATTTTTCCCAGAATGTTTCAAAATCACCTCTTTGATGACTCATTCACTGTTCTTGATAGAATAAACACTGTAGTTTGCTCAGTAATAGTTTAGTACAGTTTGAGTCGTATAGTTCAGTTTACTAGTAGCTCAGGTGGCAGAGCAGATCAGCCACTAACCAGAAGGTTGGTGGTTCGATCCCAGGCTGCTCCAGTCTGCATGCCAAATATCCTTGGGCAAGTTGTTGCTCTCCGATGCATCCATCGGAGTGTGAATGTGTATGAATGTTAGATACTTAAGCTTAGAAGTGATTGGGTGAATTAATTAGTTGTATAAAGTGCTTTGAGTGCTCAGACAGAGTAGAAAAGCGCTATATAAGAACCAGTCCATTTACTAATCACTGGGAATTTGCATCTTGACTGATATGCTGCTGTTATTTTGACATTTATTAATGTTGAATTTACATGAACAAATAGCTGAGATAACTGAGAAAGTTCTCATTTCCATTTTCAGATATCTGCTGGCGTCTTAGTGATACTGTCCTTTGGCATCAGTGTGCTGACACTCTGGTCAGGGTAATAGTGAGTCTGGTGTCAAATACTTACATTTTAAAAAAACAAGTTCCAGCAGCACTCCCAGCAACAACTGACAGCAGCAGCATTCTGGTCCTCTCCTTGGCCTCCAAGCCCCTCCAAAACTCCAAGCCTCGAGTTTTCTGTAGTGAGGCGTTAGTGTTGCTGTGGACATCAGCCTATTTGTATGTAGCTTGTTTATCAAGAGTTAGTTAGAAGTTAGAAAGGTTGAACTGCCTTTTAGGACTGCCAGTTCTCTTTATTATTTTGGCCTTGGTTTACCCCTTCAAGTTGCAACAACTAGGAAAATTGGTGAGCGTTTTAAATCCCCCAAAGAGAAGACGAAAGCTTAAAAACCATGTTAAGGAGATGCTAAATTAATCAGCCTATAGTCTACCCTCAACAGACATAGAGGAGAAGTAACTTTAAGAAGTTAAGAGGCCATCTTCAAGAAGAGAAAGCCAGCATGGGTTCACTGAAAGAGGAAAAAGTGCAGAATAATCAGATGATGGCGCTGAGCAAAGAGCAACAGAGGAGCAGCTAAAAGCCTAATGGTAAAGCTGCTTGCATTAATCCAGTTTGACTCATCAATAAGAGTACCGAAGTGTTATAAAAATGGCAGTCCATTTTCCATTGACCACTCATAGAACCTTTACACTACACGCCCCAGTTTACCATTCACATACTTTTACTGTTATGAGTGGAGGAGAGAGAAATTAACTTCCTGACTGGCTTAAAAACTTTGATTATTATTGTCCCATTCTGAGCCTGCAGGGTTTTAATGCAGGATGTTATCCAACGGAAAGCCTTCACGCAGTCGGAAGTATAGAGAATAGGGTTCCTTGAAAGCCATCACTCATGTGCTCACAGTACAAACGATACTCGAGGGTCAGAGTGCACCCTGACTGGACTAGAGAAAAGTTGTCCTTTTCTGAACATCTGAGACGCCCAGTTCAGGGGAACTTGCACCAGAAGATGGAATTTTTAATCTGGTCCCCATATTGTGTAGCTGTCTGCTCTTTAAATTGTACACCGACTACTTTGTATCTAGCTTTGCTTGAATGAATTTATTTCTTTGGCAAATGCCACATGATATAGTGTCAGCCTTGGAATATGTAGATTACTTAATTTGTAATCTTTGTAATATTGAATAAATAAAAAAAATAAAATGCAAATAACAGGTTTATATGCAGGTTTTCACATACATTCATTATTCGAGGGATATGTAGCTGCCTAGATAGTGGGTAGGCTCATCTGCACACTACATTTATCTTGGCCAAACATGTACTCACACACCAACACACATTCACACATTCACCCAAAAAACCCAGACCATGTGAAGGAAGCGGCGCAAATTTAGATTTTTGGAATATTTGTCTTCTTTAAATTTGTTTCTCTTCTCTTTGTTTGTCATGTGCGCACACATCACCAAAGAGCATGCATTAAATCATGCCCCCTGCCCCCATTATCATGCATGTGATTCATTACATGTGAATTCAGTCTCTGTTGGCTGTTCAGCTTTGTCTTTATGCTGCTATGCAGATGAGCAGTTATTAAATCTGGGATAATGAGTTCATTACTTGGCGACACACACACATGCTAAACATACATACACACATAATATGATTTGAATAGCAACAGCCACAGTTTGGCTCTGTCCTTAAATATGACATGGACTGTAATTATAAGTATTACAAGAATATAATATGAATGTTTCAAAATGTGTGGCACCACGTGCAGGTCTGTGCTAATGTTTTTTTTTTATGAAAACACATAAAATATATTTAGGTGGTAAGATAAACTTCACAAAAGAATCTTTAGTTAAGTAAACACATACTACTATAAAAAATGAAATTACTCAAGTTAGAGACTGAGCCATTTAAAATTACAATAAACAATATCCGATTAATTAAATAACTCAGCCACCAGGGGGCCACAAGCCTTCTACTTCTACTTCTAGCACCCTGGATAAATGTTGAGGGTTGCATCAGTGCAACTTGGGGATCATAAACAATAAGATTTCCGTACTGGAATTTTTTGACATGAGTTTAACAATGAGTACCTGGAGTCCTGTTGGCCACCTGGAAGCCAGTGGAAACTGTGCATCCGTTACCCATAGACAAAGGAAGAAAAGAGGGGGAGGGGATGGTAGGAGGCAGCAAGAGAGAAAAAAAAGGCAGGACTGTGGGAGGAGGGATTCCAAATGTAGGGACTGAGAGACTGGTCATTTTAGCAGATTTCAGTGGACTTACAGGTGAAAAGAATAGAGGTGGCAAGGAGGTGTTGGTATGGAGGAATGGAAGGTGATGTATGAGAGTGGAGGAAGGTGTGCACAGGCGGACTACATCTCAGCCAGAAGGTGTGATCTCAAAGAGATAGGACACTGAGGTGGCAGGTGACAATGTGCGTATGCAGCATCATATGGTAATCTGTAGATTTACTATGGACATCAAAAGAAGGAAACAAGTGGAAGCGGAGACAAGGACTAAGTTGTGGAAATTAAAGAAGATATAAATTTGCAAAAAATAGTAAGGGCTTAAGATGTCTAGGAAAGGACAGCTGAAGTACTCAGGGAAACTGCCATGGAATTCATGTTGGTGGCTGTAATGTGACAAAATGTGGAAAAGTTCAAGGGGGCCAAATACTTTTGCAAGCCACTGTAAATGTTGTGTGATGGCAAATGATCATATATTTTAACAATATCACTTTCTCACTTAGTTATTTACACGTAGAATAGCATCACAAATGTGTCTTATGCTCTATCACATGTGTTCTACACACACACACACGCTGGGCCATTGTAGAAAGTAAGATAGCATGGGGCCTTCTTGCTCATCTATGGAAGAAGGGAGGCAACGGCTAAGTGAAAAACATAGTAGTAATTCTCTCTAATAGATACTACATAATCTATTACTACATAGATTACTACTACATCATCTATTCATTTAAATCTGCTGAACTGATTCTTATGCAGTTAGAGGTAAAATTGGACCCTTGGTCAGTATCAAATTCTTGGGCATCACCACCCCCAAGAACATTTGCATTAAACAGTTTGCAATCTGATGGGCCAAGAACTTTGCTTTCTTCAAACAGAAACTCACTCCAACTTAAAGTCCTTCTGAGTGGTGCTTATCTAAGTTGGTGCTTATCTAAGGCTGTTGCCTTAAATTTCTAATTTTGTGACCATTCTCACACACAATCTTCCTTACGATTGCAGGGGCTGATGGTTTGGGATTTGTATAGTCCTTTATTGGGAGTTGGGCTGCAAAGAAAGCGTCAGGCCTCTATGCTACTTAGATGCACTTAAGCATTGTTCCTTTATCCAAGTATGCAAGTCAGCATTTAGGACTCTCAGAAACTGCTCCAAAACAATGGCATCTTCTATTTCCTAGTATTATTTTCTAGTATTTTTTTTCTTTTGGCCCTATCTCTCAAGCATGTACACAACTCTTTAGGTGTCTAATCATCCTCCAGTATACTGGGGCGAAATCTGAGCCTATAAGTCTCTGCACATATTTCAGTTTTTTCAAGAATGTCCTTCTTTACCTTTATAACTGAACTGCACTTCTGACTGCACTTACTTCTGGAACTGAGTGAATTGGTGTCCATTTTTTCACCAATGCTCCTTCTGCCATTGCTTATCCAGTTCCCATCCAGCCTCTTAGTTAATTTGCTGCTGGCTCAGGCTATGCAAGAAGTTAGAAAGTTCAGCAATGTTATGTGGTTCAGTAGATTACTCATTAGCTACAGTAGTAGCAGCTAGTTGACATCTGGATACTTATATCTACATTGTGCATTACTGCCACCTACTGGCCTTCAGCCACCACTGCCACCATTTGTAGAGTAGTCTGGCTCAAATGTGAAGGAAAGTACCAGACAGACTCAGCATAAATTCTGGGTAGTGATGGTCTATTTGAAGCTGAAGCACAAGTCAAAATAAATAAATAAAAACAGTGCTTCAGAGACATGCAGTAAGGCTTGATTTTTTCTGACCAGAGTGACGTGATGAATGACATCAGAAGCTTCAATCAGTACGTCACTTCCTCTGTACCCGATTCAGTGGTTTGTAAGGAAGTAAATCAGAGGTTTGATTTCTGGTGTGTTTTGGTGGTGATGTTGTCTTTTTGCTTTATTTTTAAAAAAATATTTATTATCCTCTTATCTTGAAATGTCAATAAGTCACAAGCAAAGAAACCACACCATGACACGTTTAAACAGGGGAAACTTTTTTTTAATCAAAATTATTTATTAAATAAATAAGCAAAAGTTCAAGTTGCAGATCTGAGCTGCTCTTCATACTTTTGACCACCAGATGTCACCAAGGAGGTCGGTGTTGAAAAGCTCTGAGTGATGAACCCTTTTTAGATACAAGCTTTGATACTAAAGAAAGCTTCACTTGTCCATCAGTAATTTTGAGTTCCTATGATTTGTAAACATGTCGATCATGACACGTGAAACTTAAACCAAAAACTCCCCAGATTAACTCGTAATAATAACAATGAAAATAATCCCAGCTGTAGTGAATACAGGATACAATGAGTGATGTCAGTGAGTGTGAATCTGTCCCTCGCTGTGACAGATTAAATGGTGTCATGTCCATGCAGTAAACTAGAACCATGTTTTTTCTTGTCTGGATGTTGACGAAATATATTTTAAACAGCAGCAGGTTGCTAACAAGTTAGCTCTGGCTCCTTTGGAGCTGAATAGAGCTAGAATGTGGGATCCCCGGATAGGTCCCACCCCTGAAACACAAGAACTGATGTTAACCCATTCACACATACACTCACACACTGGCAGAAGAGAGAGAGAGAGTGGTTTAAAATGATAAGCCAGCACAAGACGACTAGAGGACTTTGACTTTGAGGAGATCAAGACTCCAGACATCCAGAGGCCCCCAGAACACAAGAGACCAAGGAAGACCAACAGAGGGGCAGCTGCACCACATCCCAGAAAGAGCTGAGGAAGCCCCAGATGAGGGCTCACTCAGCAGCTGCGGAGCAGAAGCCAGGGGGGGTTGCAGTGACGTGCCCATGAGCTCCGCCGGCAGCCAGCTGCGCCAGAGTGACCGAGCCCCAGGCCGAGGGCACCCCACCCCCGAAGTGGCCCGAGCGAGCCCCAGGCTCCAGGCCCCGACAAGCAGCCACCAGGAGTGAGCTGGTGTGTACCTGGACGCCCATCCCCGGATACAAAGAACCACCAACGCACGGATGTCTGAGGGTGTCTGCCACTGGCAGGGGAAGTGGTGGGGGAGATCGACCTCCATACCTTGGAGGGCCTGAGATGTCCCCAGAGAGCTGGCATCTGATACCCAACCTGACATATGGACACAGACAAACAGGCACACACAGATACATACATCCATTCCCACCCTCATGCTCTCATATGCAATTACTCAACACTCAACCAACGTGGAGACAGACATAGAGAGACACTGTACACACAATCACACTCCCCAAGCATACTCTAAGCCCCAGGTCTAGGTACCCTTGCCCCTGGAGGGGGAAACTGCACCCAGACCCAGGTAGTGTTACCCTTTTCTCTGGGGTGGAGAGAAGCAGACCGCCCGCTCAGCGGCAGCAGGGAGGCCCCACATTCCAGACCCCAATTGGATGGCCAACTCCTCCTCCCAACAGAGAACGGGGGTGTGTGAAGACTCCAAACCTCCCTCCGCCCGCTCATATGTAGTGTTGACGCATGTGTGTTCTAAGTTGCATTTTATGATATTGTAAGGTAGACCCTACAATAATACTACAGAGTACAGAGAAAAATCCAACAATTATATGACCCCCTACGGGCAAGCACTTTGGCGACAGTGGGAAGGAAAAACTCCCTTTTAACAGGAAGAAACCTCCAGCAGAACCAGGCTCAGGGAGGGGCGGGGCCATCTGCTGCGACCGGTTGGGGTGAGAGAAGGAAGACAGGATGAAAGACATGCTGTGGAAGAGAGACAGAGATTAATAACAGTAATGATTCAATGCAGAGAGGTCTGTTAACACATAGTGAGTGTGTCTCCCAAATTCAATCCAAACTCTGATAGGGTGATATGGTACTACAAAGTCATTAAGATAAGATGGGGCCTGATTATTTAAGACCTTGAATATGAGGAGCAAGATTTTGAATTCAATTCTGGATTTAACAGGGAGCCAATGAAGGGAAGCCAATACAGGAGAAATATTCTCTCTCTTTCTAGTTTTAGGACATCCTGATAATAATGAATCACAGTAGTCCAGCCTAGAAGTAATAAATGCAAGAGCTAGTTTTTTAGTGTCACTCTGAGACAGGATATTTCAAAAAATCCTTCAGTATTTGACTCATAAATAAATATTCAAAGATTTAACAACATGCTGTTAACATGCTGTGGCATGCAAACTATAGATCTACGGATTTTTTCTGATTATTAATCACCAAAAAAGGCAGTTTTGTGGCTATTCATACATTCAAATTGCCCTCTAAGCACTTTTGGAGACATTTTGAAATCTACATGAACCATGTTATGGCCTGAATTCTGAAACCCCCACTACAGTACAGCATACTAATAGAGAAAGGTGATGGAACAAAAGAGATTCAACCCAATGAAATGGTAATATTCAAATAAATCCACACATCAACAGTCATTAGCTTGCAGCTGTGTCAGAGGAAAAGCCACTGAGTTACCATGGTAACAGCATTCAGTCTGTGTGTGGCATCCAGCCTAAAAAATGGCTTATAACATCAAAACAGTAAATCGTATCAACATGTCAAAATGTGCCTACATGTCTACAGAGGCAGCAAATCTGAAGAACCATTTGTATGACAAATGGTGCAAGACTAGTAAGGTGCAAAATTTTACACTTTACTAGGTGATAATATTATTAATGCTACTACTACTAGTAATATTACTAATACTAATACTAATAATAAGAAGAATAAGAATTCAATGATTCTCATTCCATTATCGATTTGATTCCTTATTAAGTCACTTAGTGACGCTCACTGGGTTCTCACTGGCTTCGCTTTGAGGTTCACCACCATCAATAGGCAGCATAACCCTCTTTGTTGTTTTGTGTGTTCAGGCTGTTACTCAAAAAAAGTAATTATTACAAATTTACACAGAGCACTTTTCTGCAAGTTAATGCAGAGTTACTCTGTAAATTAGCTGCTGAATCCATGAACTGGAATCAGCTGATTGTAATTCAAGTTTAACTGGAACGGATAAATGGGATTGATACTCAATATCAACAAGAAGTGGTTCTTGATTTCCACCCCTAAAAATAATGATGATTTTGATAAACAGATTTATTTGTTTACAGTGACATACACCACCAGTCAAAAGTTTGGACACACCTTCTCATTTAATGGTTTTTCTTTATTGTCATGACTTTTAACATTGTAGATTCTCACTGAAGGCATCAAAACTATGAATGAGCACATATGGAATCATGCAGGAAACAAAAAAGTGTGAAATAACTCAAAACATGTTTTATATTTTAGATTCTTGAAAGTATCCAAATTCAAATTCAAATTCAAATTCAAATTTTATTTGTCACGTACACAGTCATACACAGTACGATATGTAGTGAAATGCTTGGACAACTGCTCGTGACCTAAAGAGAACAAAAAAGGAAAAGGCTATGAATAAGATAGGAAATAAATATGAAAAATTAAAAAGGGTAAATTTAACTAGGAAGGAATAAAATATAAATTAAGGTTAAAAATGAAATAACTGTACAACACAAATTAGAATGAAGGGTAAATTTAACTGGGAAGAATAAGATAAAGATAAATATATAAATTAAAGTTGAAAATAAAATAACTGTACAACAAAATACACAATACACAATATAGAACTATATAAGAATGTATGAAGAAATCTAAATATAAATAAATATATACACAATAACAGCAGCTGTACAAGTATTAACCGGAAATGAAGAATATAGTGACCAGTGTTGTGCAAAACCAAAGTCCAGAAAGTCCAGTGTGTGTGTAAGAACCATATGTGTGGGTCAGTACTGTGTGGTGGTGTGATTGAGAGACCGTATCGCCTGCGGGAAGAAGCTCCTCCTCAGTCTCTCTGTGTTGGTCTTCAGGGAGCGGAATCGCTTTCCTGACCTCAACAGAGAGAACAGTCTGTTGTTGGGATGGCTGAGGTCCGTCACGATCTTCCTGGCCTTGGTCCAGCACCGCCTGCTGTAGATTGAGTGCAGGTCAGGGAGCTCGGAGCGGATGGTGCGCTCAGCTGACCGCACAACCCTCTGTAGAGCTCGTCTGTCCTGCATGGTGCTGTTCCCGAACCAGGTTAAGATGTTTCCCGCCAGGATGCTCTCTATGGTGCACGAGTAAAAGTTCCTGAGCACCTTGGAGGGCAGTTGGAAGTCTCTCAAGCGTCTGAGGTGGTAGAGACGCTGTCGGGCCTTTTTCACCACGGTGTTGATGTGACAGGACCATGACAGGTCCCGCGTGATGTGAACTCCGAGGTATTTGAAGCTGTCCACTCTCTCCACTGGGCACTCGTTGATGACGGGGGTCTGGTAGTTCCTCTCCTGCTTAGTGCTGAAGTCCACTATCAGCTCCTTTGTCTTACTGACGTTTAGAAGGAGGTTGTTCCTCTGGCACCAGTTCTCCAGATTCCTAATCTCCTTCAGGTAGGCCGTTTCGTTGTTATCAGAGATCAGGCCCACCACGACGGTGTCGTCAGCAAACTTGATGATGGTGGTGGAGCTGGTAGTGGCCACACAGTCATATGTGTACAAATCCACCCTTTGCTTTGATTACTGCTTTGTACACTCTTGAAATTCTCTGGATGAGCTTCTTGAGGTAGTCTCCTGAAATGGTTTTCCAACAGTCATGAAGGAGTTCCCAGAGATCCTGAGCACTTGTTGGCCCTTTTGCCTTCATGCTGCGGTCCATCTCATCCCAAACTATCTTGACTGGGTTTAGGTCAGGTGACTGTGCAGGCCAGGCCTCCATCACTCTCTTTCTTGGTCAAATAGCCCTCACACAGCCTGGAGGTGTGTTCGGGGTCATTGTCTTGTTGAAGAATAAATGATGGTCCAATGAAACCCAGTCCTGATGAGATGGCATGCCACTGCAGGATGCTGTGGTAGCCATGCTGGTTCAGTGTGCCGTCAGTTTTGAACAAATCCCCAACAGCAAAGCACCCCCACACCATCACACCTCCTCCTCCATGCTTCACAGTGGGAAGCATGCATGTAGAGACCACCTTTTCTGCGTCGCACAAAGACACATTGGGTGGAACCAGAGATCTCTAATTTGGACTCATCAGACCAAAGCACAGATTTCCACTGGTCTCATTCCATGTGTTTCTCTGCCCAAAACAAATCTCTTCTGATTGTTGATTTTTCTTAGTCGTGGTTTCTTAGCAGCTATTTGACCATAAAGGCCGGATTCACACAGTGTCCTCTGAACAGTTGTTGTAGAGATGAGTCTGCTACTGGAACTCTGTGTGACATTTATCTGGGCTCTAATCTGAGGTGCTGTTAACTTGAGATTTCTGAGGCTGTTGACTCAGATGAATTAATCCTGAGCAGCAGAGGTGAGCCAGTTTCGTCGAAGCACTTGATGGTTTTTGCGACTGCACTTGGGGACACATTCAAAGTTAGCAATGTTCCGGACTGACTGACCTTCAGTTCTTAAAGTAATAATGGGCTGTTGTTTCTCTTTACTTAGCTGATTGGTTCTTGTCAGAATACAAATTCTAACAGTTGTCAGCTGTGTACTAACATGACTTCTGGACAACACAACTGATGTTCCCAACCCAAATAAGAAGGAAAGAAATTCCACAAATGAACCCTGACACAACACACCTGTGAAGTGAAACCATTTCAGGTGACTACATCATGAAGCTCACTGAGAGAAGGCCAAGGGTTTGCAGCCCTGTCAACAAAGCAAAGGGGTGGTTACTTTGAGGAATCTGAAATATTAGACCTATTTAGAGTTATGTATCTTTTTTCTTTGTTACATCATTCCACATATCTTGCTTCATATATTTGATGTCTTCAGTATGTATCTACAATGTAGAAAGTAGTAAAAATAATAATAATTAAAAAAAAAATTAAATGAGAAGGTGTGTCCAAACATTTGACCGGTAGTGTATTTATGATTGTTTACTTTAAATCATCCCACCAATAATGTTATCTTTCAGGAATCATAATAAAAATCTCATAATAGAAATGATAGTGAAGCATTCAGAGATACTTCTCACTAAGGCTGACATCTCTGCACATTTTCTGGGATTTACAGAGAATGTTCTGAAAAGGAGAAAATATCCCGTGTGTCCGTTCTCTGGGCAGAAATTCCTTTTTGGTGTCAGAGGATAGAAGAGAATGATTGGCTTTAAGCTGATAGGTAGGCAACAATAATGCAACTACTTGTTACAATCAAAGTATGCAGAAGATCATCTTTAAACACACGTGTTGATCCTTCAATGGGTTACAGCAGCATTAGGCCACACCGGATGTCACTCCTGTGACCTGAGAACAGGAAATAGATGGTTGGAAAAAGTTGTCTGATCTGATGAATTCTGATTTCTGCCTTGTTTAATCCCAGCGTACCTGACCATGTCATCCTTTTATGACCACAGTTGACCCATCTCATATATACCAAGAACATGTAATGCCAAAATTTCATTAGATTTAAAAGAAACTTAAAATCCATCAGTTATCTTCACATTGGTGCCCTCCAGTGGCAGGCATTTTTCAAGGACCGAACAAGTAAGCGATACCATTAGAGTTTGAAAGTGCTGTTCAAATTCACCATCATGTAACATTTAACCCCTGTTTATTGTGCTACCCCAGAGAGACAGCCCAATCAGGAAGCAGGAGGGCCACAGGCACTTCCTGTCAGATCAGCAGTTATTCAGGTGTGATGGATGGATCTCTCACTCACTCTCTCACTCTCTCATACACACACACACACACACACACACACACACACACACACACACACACACACACACACACGGTCTGTGCAGTTTCAGGTTTTGGCGCACACTCTCCTGTTTTAGTGTAATAGATGGTGGTGTCACATACTAAGCACTGTTTAACTTCACCACAGTAACAGTGACTGAATGTATGTGTGTGCCTTAACATGAGTGGTGAAAACTAGTGAAGTCTGCGAGTGTGTCTGTGTGTATGAGTGTGTCTTGTGTGTGTCTTTTCATGTGCCATGTGTAGTTTTTTTTCATTCCACTTGCTCTCTGCCTCACTTTTACCTTTTCACCCAGTCTTTAATTTCTCAAATCAAGAAAAAAACATTGGTCTTTCTCTTTTTTTTTAATACTTTGCTCTCCTTCTTTACTTCTTTCTTTGAGTCATCTACTTTGTTTATTGATTGTTTTCACTGTCTATCTTTCAATCTCCAATATGTAAAAGTAGCAGATATTATACATGATTTTGAAACGTGACGAAAAGGGAACAATCCATCATGAAGACCAGGACTCACTCCAATTATACATTAAAACTTCAAAATATGAAAAAGAATTCATTGTTTCCATATAGAATGTGTTTACATGCTACTGAAATTTGATACGTTCTTAGCAACTGCTCAACTACAAACTCTCTCGTATCCTTTCTTGTAGAGAGTGAGATAGGAGTGAGACGCTCAGCTGTTAAATCATCATGTTAAACAGTTACAGTATTTATTCACTCAGTGAAAAAAGATACATTGTTACCTTATATCCAAATAAAATGCAAAACACAAAGAAGAAGCAAAACCATTGTATTCCATCACCATCCTTCCAACCTCCTACTGGATTTAGCAAACCTCTAAAAAAGTGGATTGTTATCCGGGTGCTATGGCTGGTGCACCAGGAAGCTGACTCCACAGGACAACATGCATGTAATGAGAAGATGCACCTGACTAAATGGCATTAGGCATGACATTATGGGATGGGGATGGATTGTTCTCTCACAACAGGGAAAAGGCCTTGGGAAGTTTAAATAAATTGACCCTGCTGAATTTCCTCCGAATGTCATTCTTTGCAAAAATGGACAATAAAGGTTGAACATTATCGTCTGTCACAAACTCAGCTCAGTTTGACTACTGCCAGGCACAAAATTCAAGCATACAAACAAAATGCTGATCGTAATCCTTTATCTATTTGAGGTCTAAGTCAACATCAGAGACAAATCAATCTTATCCTTAATCTTTACCCATTATTCTCTCAAGTCTGAGACAAATAAATTATGTATATATATGTGTATATATATATATATATATATATATATATATATATATATATATATATATATATATATATATATATATATATATATATATATATATATATCTTTATAATATATAATTATAAAGACTATTTTTAGGGTAGGGTTAAAATCTGTGATGTCTTAGATTTAAACTTGCATATCTTTGGACTGTGGGAGGAAGCAGGAGCACCCAGAGAGAAACTCGAAGCAGCTGACCAGTGGAGTTAAAGCCAGGACCAGGCAACATTCTCACTCAAAGCTTGTTTCATACTGACACTTGATCAGGACCCAGAGGTGTTTAAAGCATTGTGGACCCTAGTATAATTTTCAGCATGTATGGTAGTTTGAGTCCACCAAGTCCCTGAATAACTGAAACGGGCAGCCAACTGTGCTGTGCTAGTGTTGTCAAGAAGCTTGGAAACCAAAGACATGTAGATGGCAAATGTTTGCCTTGAAACATGTGATTAATATTCTGAAAGGAAGTTTTTTAACCTTCACAGTGATCCTAACCTAAAGCTAAACATAAACAAAGAGAAACAAGAAAATTAAAAGTCTAAACTGGAAGCATTAAAACAGTGGCACCAGATTCAATTTAGTTCAATTCAGTTTTATTTATACAACACCAAATCACCACAACAGTCACCTCAAGATACTTTGTATTGTGTAAGGCAGACCCTACAATAATACTACAGAGAAACCCGACAATCATATGACCCCCTATGAGCGAGCACTCGACAGTGGGAAGGAAAATCTCCCTTTTAACAGGAAGAAACCTCCGGCAGAACCAGGCTCAGGGAGGGGCGGGGCCATCTGCTGCGACCGGTTGGGGTGAGAGAAGGAAGACAGGATAAAGACATGCTGTGGAAGAGAGACAGAGGCTGTATCCCAATTCAGGGTCTGCAGCCTTAAAGTACGCAGCCTCAACGATCCTCAAGGGCCGCGTACTTAAAGACCGCTAAGGCCGGAAGTGCGAGGCTTGTGAAATGGGACTAGCAACCATGATACTAACAGCTGGAAACGTTTCATACAGCTTTGTTTAACAGAAATGAAGGAGAAAATCTTTTGTTCATTTGTTTGTTTGTTTCTACATGAGCCTTGATCATTCTCTGTAAGATTAAGCTCAGCTATTGAACGGCGTATATTTTAAAGTAAAGGCTTTAAAACCAAGTTAGTACAAACGTCACTGATGTCACATAACTTTGCCGACATGTGGCCAACAGTAATGTTTTAGTGTTCTTCGTTATTAAACATTTGCACATAAATAAGTGACATAATATTCAGTACTTAAAGTTTACTCTTTGGGCGCCCCTCATCCGCCGTTTTTTTCGGCAAAATTATCCACACCCACCGCTGCGCTATGCATTCTGGGATATATTGGGCCACGAAGTCTACACCGCCACATCCTTAAAATTCAGGGAAATGAAAGACACATTTGAGGGCCGCATTTCGAGGAGCCTTCGAATTGGGACAGCCTTCGTCGCGTCGCGGTGACGTAATCGGCCTTAGAATGCTGCCTTTAAGGCTGCAGACCCTGAATTGGGATACAGCCAGAGACCAATAACAAGTAGGATTCAATGCAGAGAGGTCTATTAACACATAGTGAGTGAGAAAGGTGACTGAAGAAGAAATACTCAATCAAAAACTCAATCCCCCCAGCAACATAACTACGGGGGATTTAGGGTCACCTGATCCAGCCCTAACTATTTGCTTTAGAATAAAGGAAAGTTTGAAGCCTAATCTTAAAAGTAGAGATAGTGTCTGTCTGCCAAATCCAAACTGGAAGCTGGTTCCACAGAAGAGGGGCCTGAAAACTGATGGGACCAAAAGCCCTGTCTTTTGGTTTGAAATGATCTGATTGCATCATAGACTTCGTATGAAAGAGAAATATAGTCACTGTGACTGTCCACGCTGCATTTAAAGCTTTAAAAGTAGCACTTGGACACTACCAAACGTGAGAAGGTGGACAGCTAACTTGCTAGCTAACACTAATTGCAATGCACAGACACATATCTGCTACTTAGTCCTCAATAACAGACTAATAATATGTAACAATTTTAACTGTATTTTTAGACTTCGTCTGAAACCCAAATCATGATTTTGGCTTCATTTTTGAGCCACCCGGTGAGCAAACCAGTTGTGTCACATCAACCCAACAACTAGAGCAGTGCCCTTCACAGTGAAAACAAGCAACACTCACAATGCTGACATTAGTATGTGACACTAGCTCATGTCTACTTCATTACAGCACATTGTACAACATGCCTCATTCACCCATTCACACAAGAATAATTTTATATGCTTAAGTGCTTTCTATTTAACATTCACGTTCTGACAATGAACAGTGTTGGGGAGTAGCGGAATACGGTAATAAGCAGAGCGTTACAGGCATAGGCCTAAAGAATGTAGCCTCATGGGCAGTGTAGTCCGTGCTGCAGGGAGAATGGACTGCCATACCCGTTACAGTGG
This sequence comes from Rhamphochromis longiceps, assembly GCF_057381845.1. Taxonomy (NCBI): domain Eukaryota; kingdom Metazoa; phylum Chordata; class Actinopteri; order Cichliformes; family Cichlidae; genus Rhamphochromis; species Rhamphochromis longiceps. Next base: position 6,656,661 of record NC_140560.1, read on the forward strand.
GGCAAAAAAGTATTTAGTCAGCCACCGATTATGCAAGTTCCCCCACTTAAAATGATGACAGAGGTCAGTAATTTGCACCAGAGGTACACTTCAACTGTGAGAGACAGAATGTGAAAAAAAAAATCCATGAATTCACATGGTAGGATTTGTAAAGAATTTATTCGTAAATTAGGGTGGAAAATAAGTATTTGGTCACCTCAAACAAGGAAAATCTCTGGCTCTCACAGACCTGTAACGTCTTCTGTAAGAAGCTTTTCTGTCCCCCACTCGTTACCTGTATGAATGGCACCTGTTTGAACTCATCATCTGTATAAAAGACACCTGTCCACAGCCTCAAACAGTCAGACTCCAAACTCCGCCATGGCCAAGACCAAAGAGCTTTCGAAGGACACCAGGAAAAGTATTGTAGACCTGCACCAGACTGGGAAGAGTGAATCTACAATAGGCAAGCAGCTTGGTGTGAAAAAATCAACTGTGGGAGCAATCATCAGAAAATGGAAGACATACAAGACCACTGATAATCTCCCTCGATCTGGGGCTCCACGCAAGATCTCATCCCGTGGGGTCAAAATGATCATGAGAACGGTGAGCAAAGATCCCAGAACCACACGGGGGGACCTGGTGAATGACCTGCAGAGAGCTGGGACCAAAGTAACAAAGGTCACCATCAGTAACACACTACAACGGCAGGGAATCAAATCCCGCAGTGCCAGACGTGTTCCGCTGCTGAAGCCAGTGCATGTCCAGGCCCGTCTGAAGTTTGCCAGAGAGCACATGGATGATACAGCAGAGGATTGGGAGAATGTCATGCGGTCAGATGAAACCAAAGTAGAACTTTTTGGTATAAACTCAACTCGTCGTGTTTGGAGGAAGAAGAATACTGAGTTGCATCCCAAGAACACCATACCTACTGTGAAGCATGGGGGTGGAAACATCATGCTATGGGGCTGTTTTTCTGCCAAGGGGACAGGACGACTGATCCGTGTTAAGGACAGAATGAATGGGGCCATGTATCGTGAGATTTTGAGCCAAAACCTCCTTCCATCAGTGAGAACTTTGAAGATGAAACGAGGCTGGGTCTTCCAACATGACAATGATCCAAAACACACCGCCCGGGCAACAAAGGAGTGGCTCCGTAAGAAGCATTTGAAAGTCCTGGAGTGGCCTAGCCAGTCTCCAGACCTCAACCCCATAGAAAATCTGTGGCGGGAGTTGAAAGTCCGTGTTGCTCGGTGACAGCCCCAAAACATCACTGCTCTCGAGAAGATCTGCATGGAGGAATGGGCCAAAAATACCAGCTACTGTGTGTGCAAACCTGGTAAAGACATATAGTAAACGTTTGACCTCTGTTATTGCCAACAAAGGTTATGTTACAAAGTATTGAGTTGTATTTTTGTTATTGACCAAATACTTATTTTCCACCCTGATTTACGAATAAATTCTTTACAAATCCTACCATGTGGATTCATGGATTTTTTTTTCACATTCTGTCTCTCACAGTTGAAGTGTACCTCTGGTGCAAATTACTGACCTTTGTCATCATTTTAAGTGGGGGAACTTGCATAATCGGTGGCTGACTAAATACTTTTTTGCCCCACTGTATGTGTCTGTGAGCACCAGGGAGGGAGGAAAAAGGAGAGTGGAAAAGTATGAGTTGTCACCGAGCAGAAACGGGAGCTGGAAGCATGTAAATATAATAATAACCACTGCAGCCAAACAGAGTGCCTGACGAGCCCAGTTGTAAGTAAGCTATTACGACTCGACTGTACACTGTGTTCGTGTTTTCCTCTGAAACAATAAGTTCAGTTGGAGCAGCCTTTCAATGCCTGTCTCTGTCTCTCGCTAGCAAAATTGACCAAGACAACAAAGTAAAGCTAGTTTTCAGCTACGAGTCCGACATGGAACCCAACATATTAGCCAGAGGTCCCTTTACTACGGTTCGGAGCCGCAGACCTGTTTTATATACGCGCGCAATAGTTTTCTATATGAAATCGCTGCAAAAAGTGCAGCCTTACCTAATGTCCATCCCAGAGGTGGGACCAAGTCATTGTCTTGCAAGTCTCAAGTAAGTCTCAAGTCTTTATCCTCAAGTCTCAAGTCAAGTCTCAAGTAATGTCAGGCAAGTCAGAGTCGAGTCTCAAGTCACTGGTGTAAAAGTCCGAGTCAAGTCACAAGTCTGAAACTTTGAATTTCAAGTCCTTTCGAGTCTTTAAAAAAAAAAAACGAAAAAATAATGTTGCAGTTATGCTAAATGTAAATATTAGACCATGTAATTTTAAAATCTGTGTTTTTCTCAACACATGACAAAATAGTGAACTTAGAAAATATACACAAATTGTGAAATTGCACCTCTTTAAAATGCAGCTCAATTAAACCTAGCTCCAAGAATAATTTTCACCGACAGTTCTGAGATACGCTGCATGTTATTCTTGGATGCGGTTGTAGGACCGGCTTTAAAATCGCATGACAAAAATATCATACACATTAAAAAAAACTGTATCACCAACGTAGCCTGGACAACATTTGCTAGTTAGATGAAGTCAGCTATCTCATCTTAGCATATTTATTTCAATTCAATTCAATTCAATCTTTTTTTTTTTTTATAAATTTTATTTTCAGTCACAGCAGCATGTTAACAACAAAACATTGAACATACAGTAGTTTGCTGTTCAGTATTTACAATACCCCAAAAGATAACAGAAATAGAGAAGGAAAAAACAAACAAACAAACCAAAGAAACCCCTACAAAACAACAAAAAACAAACAAACAACAACAAACAAATAGAAAAATAAAATGTATAAGGGACATTCAGCGTACAGTTAGCTATGATAGCGATATAGAGATATGGTATCTGGTCATGATAAGGTGGTCATTTTAAATGTTTCCATGTACATCAAGAATGGCTGCCATGCCCTAAGAAATTTGGTGGTTGAACCTGCCAGTGTATATCTCATCTTTTCTAAATGTAAAAACCTCATGAGCTCCGCAAGCCACTGTTCATGTGTGGGAGGAGCTTCCTGCTTCCATCTTAAAAGTATAAGGCGCCTTGCGATAAGTGAAGCAAAGGCAATAGAATTCGAATAGCATTTTGGCAAAGTGATGTCTTGAGGTATCACCCCAAAGATAGCCGTTAGAGCAGAAGGCTCATATTTAACGTTATACATCTCTGACAGAGTGTTAAATATAGACACCCAATAGGTATGAAGATTGGGGCATGTCCAAAAGGTATGAAGGAGCGAACCTGTTTCTGCTTTACATCTGTTACACAGAGGGTCAGCTCCTGGATAGAACTTGGCTAACTTTTCCTTGGAGATATGTAATCGGTGTAGGACCTTAAATTGAAGGAGCCCATGCCTGGCACATATCGAAGAAGAGTGTACCCTCTGGAGAAAAGATTGCCAGAGCTCATCTGTTATAGTCATCCCAAGGTCTTTCTCCCACTGTGCTTTAAGGATGAAGAGAGAAGGAGATTGAAGATCTAATAGTATAGCATAGATTTCTTTAATCGCCCCTCTCTTATGAACGTTTATATTAAAAATTTTATCCAAAGAAGTTTCCTCCGGTAGTTCCGGAAATGAAGGAAATCGACTCTTTACAAAGTGACGAATTTGTAAATAGCGGAAAAAATGTTGCCGAGGAACATTAAACTGCTTCAGGAGCTGTGTGAATGAGGCAAAAATCCCATCTACAAAAAGGTCTTTGATATTTCTAAGGCCATTACTTTCCCATATTTTAAAGGCAGAGTCCATCATGGAGGGTGGGAACATATGGTTTGAGCAGATAGGTGCTTTAATTGACATTAAGTGTAACCCCAACCTTTTCCTACATTGCACCCAGATTCTGAGCGAGTCATACAACAAAGGGTTACGTTTATAGGTGTATAGTTCTAATGGGAGAGCTGAACTCAACAAAGCTGATAGGCAAATTTTGCCACAATTGGATGACTCAATTTGGAGCCAAGCTGGAGTCTCTGTAGTAACATTACTCATCCAGTACAGCATATTACGAATATTTGCTGCCCAATAATAAGACTGAAAGTTTGGCAAGGCTAATCCACCCATTGGCCTAGTCCTCTGCATGAAATCTTTACGAATTCGTGGACTTTTGCCATTCCAAATAAATGCAGAGATATGCTTATTCAGTGTTATAAAATACTTATTGGGTAAGTAGCATGGGATACATTGAAATAAGTAAAGGAACTTGGGAAGTATGTTCATTTTGATAGAATTGACGCGGCCAATTAATGACAGTGGTAAATTGTTCCACCTCTGAAGATCTGTCTCAGTATTTTTAAGCAGCGGGACAAAGTTTCTTTCATAAAGATCTTTGTATGAGTGGGTAACCTTAACCCCCAGATAGGTCACATACCCTGATTTAACGCTAAATTGAAAACCTGAAAATGAAATCTTTCTGGCTATAGAGTTGACACAGAGAAGTTCACTTTTATGCAGATTTAACTTGTAACCTGAAATATTACCAAAACATTCAAAAATGGCAAGAGCACGGGGAAGAGAGCATAAAGGCTCTGACATATACAGCAGGAGGTCGTCAGCATATAAGGATATTTTGTGCTCCTGGTCACCTCTGAAGATGCCCTTAATGCAACTGTCAGCTCGCAGTTTAATCGCCAGTGGTTCAATTGATAATGCAAAAAGAAGAGGGGATAAGGGACAACCTTGTCTCGTACCACGGAGAAGTGGGAAATAAGAAGAGAATAACGAATTTGTTCTAACACGTGCCATAGGTGAGGAGTAAAGTAACTGAATCCATGAAATGAAATTAGGGCCAAATCCAAATTTATGCAGAGTATAAAACAGATAATTCCACTCCACCCGGTCAAATGCCTTCTCAGCATCGAGTAATAAGGCAATTTCAGGGGTTGTAGTTGACTTGGTGTGTAATATGTTCAAAAACCTGCGCAGGTTGAAAAAACCATGCCTACCCTTCACGAAACCTGTCTGATCTGGAGAAATTAACAATGGTAGATGTTGCTCTAGCCTGAGAGCAAGTGTTTTTGACAGTATTTTTAAATCTACATTTAAGAGTGATATAGGACGATATGATGAACACTCTAATGGATCTTTATAATTCAATTCAATCTTAATTGGCAGACTTCATGTCCATAAAAACAAGACAAAAAAAAAAAAAAAAACACACACACACACAACACTCCCCCCCCCCCCCCCCAACACAAGGTATACACCATTAAATATATATATGTATATAAATAAGTATCTAAAACATTTGTAAAAACATAAAACCATAATATACATAAAACACAATTACTTAAAATAAATCAATAAATACACAAACACTTTAACCAGTGCTTTCTGAGACTGGATGAGTAACGGGAACCACTCACTGTCGGATCTGTGAGTGCTAAAATTATACTGTTACTCGAACCATCCAGTCGTTCTCTAAAATTGAACATTAGCTTCCTTAAAAGTGCTTTAAAAGTCCAAACACCCACAGCTACAAACATCTGGCTGGCACTACCACTTCTAGGTATCCTGCAAAGGATTCTCATCGCATCATTATATGCAACATGCAGCTTCTGCATGCTACATTGTTTGTAGGATGACCACAAGGGGGCAGTATATAGCGGTGTGCAATACGCTTTAAACAAAGCCACTTTAACTGGAAGTGAACAAAAGCTGAATTTGCATGCAATAGTATTTGCCTGCACATAGAGCTTACACCGTTGTCTGTATATGTCATCATCATCATTCATTTGCTCAGTAATAAAGTGACCGAGGTATTTCACCTTTTTATGAACTTCAAGAGTTTTTTGTGCCAGTTTAAACAAAGGGAAATTTAGCTGTTTATCCTGCTTGGTTCTACATATCAAAACAGCACTTTTAGCAGCATTGTACTCAATGTCATATTGCACACCATATTCAGTACAGACATTAAGAAGATCCTGTAACCCAGCACTGCTTGGACTAAAAACAACCAGGTCATCTGCATACATAAGATGATTTATCAGTGCTTTACCTAATATACACCCAGTGTTACAGGCTCTCAGTTGTATGGACAAATCATCAACATACAAATTAAATAAAATTGGAGACAAAATCCCACCCTGTCTGACACCATTGCTGACACCAAAGGGGGCAGAAATACTGCTTCCCCATTTAACCTGCATGTTCTGATGAGCGTACCAGTAAGAGAGAATCCTCACGATGTATTGAGGAACTCCCCATCTCTTCATTTTATCAAAAAGTTTTCTGTGGTTCACTCGATCAAAAGCCTTAGAGGCATCAATGAAAGACATGAGGACAGATGAATTTTTAGCCCTGTACAAACTGACTATTTCCTTGAGTGCATATATGCACATGTCAGTGCCGTGCTTTGAAGCCAAACTGATTATCCAGAGAAGAGATGAACACACTAACTCTGTCAAACAAGATTCTTTCTAACACCTTAGATAAAATACTGGCTAGTGCAATTGGCCTGTAATTATCCAAGCAGCTCACTTTTGCAGCTTTGTCCTTTATAACTGGTACCAGTAAAATACACAGCATTGAGTCTGGTAATATGCCATGAATCATAAACCCAGTGAAACAGAGTGCTAAAAGAGGAGCTAGCCTTACACTAGCATGTTTTAAATGTTCTGCAGTGATGTGATCCAAACCAGAGGATTTATTATCAGACAACCTATGAATGGCTTCATATACTTCATGTGTCCTTACACTTATTGTGTCATTACTCATGTCAAGATTGTCCTCATATGGTTCACTTTTTATACAGTTAAACAACGCACTGTAATGCTGTCTCCATAATGCTGCAATGTTATCTGCCCCAGAAACACCTTCAACAGTTGATGGTAGAGATGGTTTACAGTTATTAAGAGCTTTCACCTCTTTCCAAAAATCTGCCGTATTATTACACAGCATTTTCCTGGCCAAAGAATCTGCTCTTAGCATTTGCTCATTTTTAGTTATAAAGCGAACAGCGTACTTATATCTGGCATTCGCACATTTTTTCTGTTCAAATTCTGGGCCTTGTTTAGGTCTTCCAGCCATGGCCCAACATTTATAAGCTATGCGAGCTTCATCATGGTACATGGATACATGTTCTTTCCAGCCAGGTCTGATGTTAGGTTTCTTATGCTTATATTGTTTATCAAGCAGTGTGCCACTTTTATACAGAGCAGTCACTATATCATCATACATGGAGCAGAGTAAATGTTTATGCACAGCATTCTTACAGTTGACATCTTTGCACAAAATAGCTTCTTTATTTATATGCATATTAATAATCATACGGTTCTTGGAGTGAGTGCATACACTCATGAAGTTTAGTAACTTCCGGTCACTGCAACAAGTCCAGGTACAGTTTACCGACGGATGGGTGCAGGACCTTGAAATGCACCGTGTAGAACGAAAGACCATCGTACGTATCATAAGTTTACCAATCTCACAAATCGTCGTCATAAATACACATTCCTTAACCGTTTATTAATATAACCTTTGAGCTCAACGGTAATTAATTAGTAGTGGAAATAATTTCTGGTTCATCACAGAAATGTAGCAGTGACAATAATATTGTATGCTGTAATCGTACTGGGCAATTAGTGATACAAAAAAACCTGTTTTATCCTGTGAATAAACGTATATGTTTTTGTCAATGTACCATAATAACATAAGCGAAACGCAATATTGTGTCAGGACAATTCACTATTTATGCACAATAAATAAAGGAGCATAGCGCGACAATTTCTGTTCAGCGCCAGACTTGCTTGTAACCTATATCACCAATTATGTTATGAAAATGACGTATTAACTACTAAAAAACACTGACCTTCGTGTAAATGCTTGGAGCAGACTAACCTGTGAGCTGGAGTGTTCTGGGACGTTATATTTGATCTTTGAATGGCTGCAATCCAGGCCACCCGTCGCGTCTTTGTTACTTCGGAAACATGGCTCGAACAATTTCTCTTCAACGACGTAATCCGATAACAACCGATCTCTTTACCCGTCGGCTTCCCGTGGCTGTCATGCGACCGGCTATTGCAGTTAATAATACAACAGCTTCTTGACATTTTTGTGTTTCTTTTTATCGCTGTATAACTGATTTTAATTGAAAGCCTGCGTGCGCTAGTACCGCTTGCCACGAGTTCCCAGAATCCTTTGCGGTTCTACCCGTGAATGACGTCACATTTTCAATCTCTATATAATATGCATGTTAAATTTTATATTTGGGGTAAAATATCAAGTCTTTTCAAGTAAACCGGTTCAAGTCCAATTCAAGTCCCAAGTCATTGGTGTAAAAGTCCAAGTCAAGTCACAAGTCTTAGAACATTTTTTCAAGTCAAGTCTAAAGTCATAAAATTAATGACTCGAGTCTGACTCGAGTCCAAGTCATGTGACTCGAGTCCACACCTCTGGTCCATCCTACTGTTGCTTATTTTATATTAAGATTTAAAAATCTTGTTGGTATTGGTATGGTGAATAACCTTCAGTAATAGCGAAAAACCACACAGCAATAGTTCATGCAGTTGTAAAAAGCATGATAATATATTAACTTGTGTTGTCCTCGGGATTCCCATACACTTGTTTGCCATACACCTGGGGATCATTTTTGACCTGAGGACAACACAAGGGTTTAGTAATCCAAAGTATTCAGAATACGTTACTCTCATTGAGTAACGTAATGGAATACGTTACAAAATACATTTTGGGGCATGTGTTCTGTAATCTGTAGTGGAATACATTTTAAAAGTAACCTTCCCAACAGAGACAATGAATCAGAGAGCAATTTGTGCTTAGTATGGTAAGGATGTTAAGAGGAGATGTGGAGCATTCAGGGACTGAACCACCAACCTTCCAATAAGTAGAAGAACTTTATGAGCTACAGCTCAGTACGTAGAGAAGTAGTAGTTTTGGGTGGTAATTGGTCAACTTTTGTTTTAATCTGTCTTCATATACACACCAACTTTTCTGTCCTGCCTTGAAAGATCTTTCTGCCAACACCTTCTCATTCCCAGTTCATGGCCTAATGAAAACCTTTAGTCATACCGACTAAAGGTTTTCACCTTAGTTGGATTTTTCAGCATCAGGATACAATTTTTTTTGACTTGAAGAAAACTAACAACCAACCAAAGTCCATGTTTAGAAGTTGGAGGTTGGTTGGAGCAATCATAAAACTTCTTATTTTCACACTTTTTTGATTACCGGTACTTTCTTTTGTTTTTTGTTTTTGTTCCATACATGTGTAGTTGATGTTAGGCACAAAACCTGATTAGGTTTAGGAATAACATCAGGTTTGGGTTCAAATTTTCTCTTTTTGAACTATAGCTTGAACTCTATCATACCACCCAATGTGCCACATTGTGAAGCCTATCAAGCATCAGTATGTGATGACAGGATGCTACAGCACTTTCTTTTGTGAAAAGGATTTTCTTTTAATGTGAAAGCTTGTAAATGATTACATTTGAGTATAAAAAAGGTTTGTCTCAGAACAGCACACAGGTCATTTAAAAAAGGTGACACCCAGCAAATATTACTGCTCTTTCATTCTGCCTGCAACTACAGTTTTTGAGAGTGCTCTATACTTTAACTTGAATTATGAGCTTGACATAATGACGCTCTCTAATTATTTTTTTTCAAAACGCACACAGAAATATATTTTTGAGAAATAAGCACTTCACTTGCTGTATGTTAAGTGTGTGAATGCCAATTAAATAAAACAGTGAGTGATATTACCGGTGAAGCGTAGATAACAACCACCTCATGTTTCATACTTGCCAGCTATTAATATAATATTCTAATAATGAATTTATATTTAATGGTAGCTGAAGATATTTCTTTCCTTCCTGCCTTCTTTGTGGTGATGAAGGTGGTGTGGGAGGGTGTGTGGTAGTGGTGGAGGGGGGCTGTTAACACTGCGAGCCGCTGAATGAAACGACGCGGGGAGTCGGTGGGTGCAGATAAAACCCTGCTCATGTATCAGCCTGCTCACCTGTCTTCAGCCAGACCGCTGTAATGGATAGACACAAGCTGAAACCATCACTCATACTCACACTGGCTGCCTGCGCACACCCGTGTATATAAGAGCCCGAGAAAAAGGTGTGTGCGCGTGCGTGTGTTTGTGTATTTGGTGGTGGTGGGAGTGATTATATGGCTGCATGGGTGCATGACATAGAGGGAGTGAGAGTAGCTGTGTGTGTATTTTTTGTGTCTGTGTGTGTGTGTGTGTGTGTGTGTGTGTGTGTGTGTGTGTGTGTGTGTGTGTGTGTGTGTGTGTGTGTGTGTGTGTGTGTGTATAGTTATTTGTGTCCTGTCAGTCTTTCTGTCATTGTGATTGATACTTTTAACACTGACACCATTTCTCTCCTTTCTCTCTCCTTCTCTCTTTGTGTGTGTGTGTGTGTGTGTGTGTGTGTGTGTCTAGTTGGGGAAGAGGTTATGGGAAAGGGTCATCACTGGGAAATGATGTGATGGACAGCTGGCAGAACACATAGGGTGCTTGAGCTGGAAAGGGGTGAAAAAGTGCTGTCAATTCAATTTATATTACACACACACACACACACACACACACACACACACACACACTAAGAAGTGGTTGATGCTTGTATTGTGGTAACATGGGAATTTGTATTACGGAATCAAATGTATAACTTGATTTTGCGAGTCAGACCTGACAGACACAGGGGTGCTGTGGTGGGTTTTGTTGCATTACCTCTTTACTGAATTGATTTATCACTGTAACTATTCCAGAACTGTGCAACATCGATTTTGTCTATGGATAGAGTTTTCATTTGCAGAAATTCCCCGGGAAAGTGACAAGCTCTGCTCAGGCCAAATGCAAAGCACCATTTCATTTCAAGGTAATCTTGCAAATAAAGTCACTAAAGTGTTTTTGCAAAAACGCAAATATTTGGTAATGACAGCTTGTGACAGGAGGAAGAGTACAACCAAATTACAAGTTACAGGAACACATTTTCAGAGCTTACCAGGCCGTCCAATGCTTTCACTTTTTTTCCCTTTTTTTCCTTTTTTAACCAGAAGTTGCCTTTAAAAAAATAATAATAATAATTTTAAGTCTCTGGCTTGCACTCCATTTTCAAGTTGTGTCAGTCAAATCCATAGTCTATGGGAGATTCTTATCTTATAAAGTAATGACTCTGTTTTTTCAGTTTTTCAAATCAGAGTTTAGGCTATGTATGTAATAGTGCTGCATAAATACCGGTACCCAGTTTGGATTTGGTCTCAACGAATGAACACTATGTAGTGACACCTATCTAACGGCATGGGAAGAGTTTTAATAATAACTTATACATAAAAACTAGGGAATTATGACTGACTGATGGTGTACATACAGTGGCTTGCAAAAGTATTCGGCCCTCTTGAACTTTTCCACATTTTGTCACATAACAGCCACAAACATGAATCAATTTTATTGGAATTCCACATGAAAGACAAACACAAAGTGGTGTACACGTGAGAAGTGGAATGAAAATCATACATGATTCCAAACATTTTTTTACAAATAAATAACTTCAAAGTGGGGTGTGCGTAACTATTCAGCCCCCTGAGTCAATACTTTGTAGAACCACCTTTTGCTGCAGTTACAGCTGCCCGTCTTTTAGGGTCTGTCTCTACCAGCTTTGCATATCTAGAGACTGAAATCTTTTCCCATTCTTCTTTGTAAAACAGCTCCAGCTCAGTCAGATTAGATGGACAGCGTTTGTGAACAGCAGTTTTCAGATCTTGCCACAGATTCTCGATTGGATTTAGATCTGGACTTTGACTGGGCCGTTCTAACACATGGATATGTTTTGTTTTAAACCGTTCCATTGTTGCCCTCGCTTTATGTTTAGGGTCGTTGTTCTGCTGGAAGGTGAACCTCCGCCCCAGTCTCAAGTCTTTTGCAGACTCCAAGAGGTTTTCTTCCAAGACTGCCCTGTATTTGGCTCCGTCCATCTTCCCATCAACTCTGACCAGCTTCCCTGTCCCTCCTGAAGAGAAGCACCCCCAGAGCATGATGCTGCCACCACCATATTTGACAGTGGGGATGGTGTGTTCAGAGTGATGTGCAGTGTTAGTTTTCCGCCACACATAGCGTTTTGCATTTTGGCCAAAAAGTTCCATTTTGGTCTCATCTGACCAGAGCACCTTCTTCCACATTTGCTGTGTCCCCCACATGGCTTGTGGCAAACTGCAAACAGGACTTCCTATGGTTTTCTGTTAACAATGGCTTTCTTCTTGCCACTCTTCCACAAAGGCCAACTTTGTGCAGTGCATGACTAATAGTTGTCCTATGGACAGATTCCCCCACCTGAGCTGTAGATCTCTACAGCTTGTCCAGAGTCACCATGGGCCTCTTGGCTGCATTTCTGATCAGCGCTCTCCTTGTTCGGTCTGTGAGTTTAGGTGGACGGCCTTGTCTTGGTAGGTTTACAGTTGTGCCATACTCCTTCTATTTCTGAATGATCGCTTGAACAGTGCTCCGTGGGATGTTCAAGGCTTGGGAAATCTTTTTGTAGCCTAAGCCTGCTTTAAATTTCTCATTAACTTTATCCCTGACCTGTGTGGTGTGTCCTTTGGACTTCATGGTGTTGTTGCTCCCAATATTCTCTTAGACAACCTCTGAGGCCGTCACAGAGCAGCTGTATTTGTACTGACATTAGATTACACACAGGTGCACTCTATTTAGTCATCAGCACTCATCAGGCAATGTCAATGGGCAACTGACTGCACTCAGACCAAAGGGGGCTGAATAATTACGCACACCCCACTTTGAAGTTATTTTGCAAAAAATGTTTGGAATCATGTATGATTTTCGTTCCACTTCTCACGTGCACACCACTTTGTTTTGGTCTTTCACGTGGAATTCCAATAAAATTGATCAAGTTCAAGGGGGCCGAATACTTTTGCAAGCCACTGTAAGCTTACTGCTTTCAACCACAGCTGTTCTGGTCCCCTTGACTGTATATGTGCTGTTAGAGCCTTTTGGAGAATTTTAATGGAATTATGTGAAAAATATTATGTTTTATTAGTCTGTTACTTGTCACTAAGTATGTGTGTCTATAAGATGTTCCCAAAATGTATGGATCCTAATCAGTAGTTTGCCTAAAACAGATAAATTCTGCCTTTGCTTTGGACATTGGTCTCAAGTCTAGACATACAACTGGTGATAAAGATATTTAAACTGCAGCAACCCTAATTGCTGCTGAGTCAGCATTCAGGCTTAACATGCAGTAGGTGATTACCTTTTAATCTATGTATTTTAGTTGCCATTGATCACACAAGCTATCATATCTATGATACCAGCTATCAGTGTGGAAGTAGTGACCTACTAATGTTAGTATATGTAATGAAGGCGTATAAAATTTTATCGCTCTACTATGAAAACTTACTGAAGGGTGGGTTTCTTGCACTTTTGCATTATTTGTTCTTGTATTTGTGATCCCTCATTACTTCAAAAGTAAAGACAATAGTCTCACAAAATTATCAGAGATGACAAAACATATTAAAACTGTCAACCAATCAATTTTAGAGCACCTCTAATTATCCACTCTAACACACACACACACACACACACTTTTGTTAAGCATGTTTGTTCTATAACCAGTGCTCGTATTTTCAACAGCAAGAGTACACCAGCTGTGATCTGTGATGTTTTTTTTGTATAAACATCGACACAACTAAAATTCTTTTTGCAGCCAGCGAAGTCACTTCCTGCTGGCCACTGAAAAAAAATGAAAGCATTTAAGGCTATTCCACATCCCACAAGGGCTCCTCCCTTTTCATTTGGCATTCATCTTTTATATTGATCTGCGCTACAATAGTAGAGAAGTAGACTTTTGGCTTGTTGTGTTTCCATATGAAGAGTCACCCCTCCCATTCTGAAAACTATGCTTCAAGTGGAGCTGTTCATTTAGCAGCAGAAAAGACTCAAGAATGAGTGGATAATTCCAGATGTGCACATTTATCTTAAACTTTACACTTATCAAATCAGTGATTTTTACTGTACAAAAAATCGGCGAGCCTTTCTCAACATTTAAAAATATTTTAAAAAGCATAAAAGAGGGTTTTTCTTTGCCCACTTCAGTGTGTTGCTATTTTTAGTGGTGCTCTTTAATATGATTTTGTTGCATAGGTAAATTAAATTTATTTGAATATGAAACACTGCATGATTATTTTCTGTTTTCTGTCTGTGTAACTTTCAGCACAAAGTGCAAACAAAAAAATGCATACATGACACACACACACACACACACACACACACACACCAACCAGTGTAGACAGACCATCGTTGTTTCAAACCAGATGCCCGCATGTCTCCTTTTTTTCAAACAGCTATGCTGACCCCTGGGAACTGACCTCTGAGGGGTCAGAGGTCAACATTCCAGCCTGCTGCTGTTGCCACAGTGATGAATGGCATCCTGAGAAGTCTGTGTGAATGTGTGTGTATTGTGAAATTGTGAGTATTTATCTGCCAGAACCTCTGAACATGCATTTGTTTATGAGCTTCACACTACATAGATTTAAGAGTAATGGGTAGGGATGGAGCATACCATTGTGTGCGTGTCTTTGTGAGAGTGACAGAGAGAGAGAGAGACTGCATGGTCTGGAGTAGAATTCTGATAATTTCATTAGGAAAGATTAAAATCTGTGGTTCAGAAGAAGGTTCTTTGTGTAAACAGGCCACCCACTGAGCTATGACAATACACACACACACACACACACACATGCACATATAGACCTCCAGAACACAGTGTACATGTGTGAGGCAGATACACACTCATCAACAGAGGTTTGCCTGTATCCCTCTGTCCTCAGGGATCACTTGCCATCAGGCAACGGAAATGAAATCGGTAGCGAGGTCAGCACTCATGACACCAGGAGTAGAAATGGTGTATTTCTGTGTAATACACAACTGGAGGGAAAACTGTGATGTATATATTTGCCATTGAGCAAGAACGTTTGGTTTTGGATTAGGTTATGAAATAGTTGTAACACAGTGTTCACTGCACCTACCTAGAATGACCCAGAGGTGATGCAATAGTTGGACGCAGCCATTTTGGCATTAACCATTAGGTTTGGATTGTGCATTCTGAAGCTTTAATGTTAGTGTTTTGGCTGCCAACACGGCCTTTTGGTGCCTGAAGTGACTGTATTTGAATAACTGGGTTAACTGGGAGTGCTAAATTATTAGTTTAAGCTAGAAAGCTTGGATGGGAAATTTTTTTCATAAATTTCATAAACCCGTGCAGCACGTAGACACAGACACTAACAGAATAATAATTTCAGTCATCAAAAGTGAATTATAGTGAATTATCTGATATTATTTGTCAGATTAAAACTGCTTCAAATTGCCCTAAAGTCATAGAAATGGTGAAGAAAAACCAGTATAGGGAGAGAGGAGAGGTGGGGTCGAGCAGACAGCCAACAGCTAAAGCCAATACAGACAATGTGATATTGTCTGTATTTTCACCAAGGGGTAAAAGCTACAATTCCTCTAGGTGCCACTTGGGTCTGGCTCCAAAAGGAACTCAGTATCTGCAGACTCACATGTCAAGCTGTCCAACTTTACAGCATTAAAAACATATTTACTGGCCACACGCTAGAAAAGATGGATGGTGGCTACATCCATTTTTTATTCATCTTTTCAAAAACATTCCCCCACAATATTTCACCATTATTTAGTCAAACATGGAGACTCGTTTTTGCTTTTTTGCTGTAGTGGTTCTTCGAATATTTGGGAAGAAAAAAAAAAACAAGCACACAATTCTGCGACTTTTACTCAAAGTAGTGAATCTCATCAGCACTCATTCATTGTGCAGCAACTTTATTATGCTTCCTAAATGAACTTACAGGAACATCACTCACGTTTATGGTGATATGTATCCTACCCTGTGTGACAGTGTTTGCATACACATAATCCTGTAACAGTCGGCAGCAGAAGTGGAAAAGAGCAGTTGCCTCTGCAGAGATAAACAGTGGGCTTGTTCACTAAGAAAATAGATATCATTAGCTAGCTGCTGCACACACACACACACACACACACACACACACACACACACACACACACACACACACTGAAAATAGAGATCATTAGCTGGCTGTTTAGTATTCATACCAGTCCACGCTACCTCTCCTCCATGCACACATTGAGGCAGAAATTAGCCAGCAGCACCTGACACTTCATCATGATGTCACAGTGGGATTCGGGTGTGTAGGTGTCCATCTGTATGTGTGTGTGTATGTAACACATTAGAGGCTGGGAGGAATGAAAAGCTTCCAGCCATTAGCTACCTAACACACCCTCTGCTTCCTGAAGAGAGATGGGGACGGAGAAACAAAGAAGATGAATGGACATTAGTCAGGGAAGACTTGGACGTACAGTGGAGAAGACGAATAACAAAATATTTACAATCTGAAGGGTGTGTTTGTTGACCTGAGTCAACTTATTTGACCATTATTTAAAGGACACTACACTGAATATCTTTCAAACTACCGTATGTTGAATATTATGCAACACTAAGCAGGAATTTTTATTCCTGTGTAGCAGGGTATATATAATAAATGCATAAAGCTAAACAGATAAATTAAACAGATAGTCACAAGCCTTGATGACTTGACTTTTATGCTCATTATATATGGATTCAAAACTGCTAATCTTGATGCTGCACACAAAGTGATGGATACACTTCTGCTGCTTTCTCCAAAAGTTGATTCTGTTCATCTGGACGTAGCGTTTTGTGGGAGAAACGTTTCGTCACTCATCCAAGTGACTTCTTCACGTTCTGCTGCTTTCATTATTCATAATCATGTTTCACATCCCTCAAACCTGCTATAAATGGTGGCTAATGTAAGACAGCTTGCAACCTTTGGGACTGAAATGTAAATCCAAGTGCAGTGAACTGCAGTCCTTAAACCGTCACCTGAGCACCAAAAGCAAATCAATCCCTGCAGACTCCCGTATTAAAAACCAAGCTTGTCCAGCATTAAAAAGCCTGTCATTGGTCTCATAGAAAGATGGTTTTGGCATCTATAGACAGTTTACTCCTTCATCACTCTATGGAGGGGCAATTTATAACTCGTTTGGCCACAAATTACATGTGTAGCCATGTTTTTTGACAGGTGGCATTTGGTGCAATCAGCTGCAGCTGAAAGCTGTCTGTTAGTTAGTTAATTTCACTGATGTTGACATCAGATTTGCTGACTTGGTGATTTCTGGAAATGTTGTTAGAATAATCTATGAAATAATATAGCTAACTGTCTGGAACAGGCATTGTATTGTTGTTTTTACAGGGTGGAATAATTGTACAGCAAATGACTTCAATGATTAAAAAACTAAAACAAGACCACAGACCAGCGCCTGCTCAAATTTACTTTTTTCAATGGATTAACTCTACATTTATGAGAATGCATCAACTTGTTGAAAGACGTTGCACATATACAATGTTGAAAAATGTATATGTGCAACATTCTTTTTTATAGTAAAAACCTTTAAAAAATTACTTACCTTTACCTTTAACTTTACTGTACCAGCACTTATTAAATGATTTAAGTGAGTGTATATTTAAGTGAGGTTATCCCCATTCATCCTTTATGTTGCTATCACTTGGTATTGCTACATATATCATATATCAGAGAAGTACAGGCTAAGTCCTTTGGAGAACAGGCTAAAACAATCAAGCCGATTAGGCACATGAGTTAATACATGAACACAGTACAGAAAGGCAATGGAAATAACACCAGAAGACTGAAGCACCAGCTCCTAGTTGACAACACTGTACACCAGGACTCTTGTACCAGGCAGACCAACCTGAGGACCACCTGGATTGACTATAAGAAATGTCCCACAAATGGACACTGGAGTGCTTGGCACTGTATCAAAGCCAATAGCTTTGATAACAATCATCAGGAATTAAATGACAACATTGGAGGCCAAAACCAAGGCAATAGCACAAGTCACCATCGTGTGTAGAGCAAGGCCAAGATGCTAGTTGGGATAGGCCCCAATCCACTTAGCCAGCTGATCACTAACAACAGATACAGATATAGTTTCAAGTGTGGAGTGACGATCAGCCACTTCCTGTACATGGATGGCATCAAGCTGTATGCCGAAAGTGTGTGGGCATCAACTTACTGATCCACGTCACCAGGATCTTCAGTGAGGATATCAGGATGTTGTTTGGACTGGATAAGTTTGGCCAAATGGTTGCAAAGACAGGTAAGGTGATATGGACTGAAGGACCTGGATATCCCACAGGCCAAGATGCACAAAGCTCACTCACAGCCAAATGCCTCCAGAAGGTAAACTGGATGCTGAGAAACCAGATGAATGGTAGGTACAAGATTCAATACATTTGGTCTACTATGAGGCTCTATGAGCAGCAGAGAGAGGGAGGATGAGGCTTAGTGAGTGTATTTATGGAGCACCCACAAATACATTACAAAGATGCTGCCTTGAGGCGACTGTGTAATTTAGCGCTGTAAAAATAAAACTGAAATGAATTGCAAATATTTGAAGATAAGATAAGTAGATGGGCTAGTTTACAGAAACATCTGTCCTGCATATGGATGAGAAGCCCCCAAATCTCTGTTGTTCTTATCTGTCAAGGTCTTGTGGCACTTCCAGTTAAGCTGAAAGAAATGAAACAAAATAAATTAATAAATAAATTCTGCAAGTAAATTGCAAAATAAACATTCATACTGTCACTTATGTGCAATTGTGCTTGTGCGCTTACACATCCTATAGTAAATGGACTGCTTTTCTACTCTACCTGACACTCACAGCACTTTTTACAACTTCCCTCATTCACAACCATTCATACAAACACTTTTTTCTCTATACTTTCTATCAAACAAGAAACTAAACTGCACTGCACTTAGCCACTGTTATAGGCTACAAATCCAATTTAAGAATAATAAAGCCATTTTAAATTATTTCATGAACAGTAGCTATAATTACAATCATACACGGGACTGTGTTTTGTTTGTATACACACAGACAAATGTAACAACAGTTTTAGAAGTGTTGGCTCCCAAAGTCTGATTTGCATAGGCTCATCCTATCCAAAGTCGGTATACCTCACAGTGGTCCTAGAAGGACTAAATTACTATCAGCTGAAAAATTAACTTGAGCTTGTGCTGCAATGACTAATCAGTGATGTGGGTGTTTATGTTATTCATTACCAAACTAACTTAATTTAATAGTTGTAGAAGTGTGTCAGCAGAATTCAGCTGAGTAGGAAAAGTAACCTTTTTGTAAGGACCTGAACCCCTCAAGGTCCATCCATAACACCGACACTGTGTATGTGTGCATGCTTTGCACCCGTACAGTTAATGGATGTAGTATATAGTTATAACATACACTGTCTATTGACTCTCATCTGGATGGGACCATGTGTTGCAGCATTGATGGTGCCTTTGGAAGCTGCCCATTCCACAGGCACTGACACTTGCCCATAGCATCAGAGATGCAACAACCAAAATATGTGTAAGTAACAGTAAATAATAAATATAGAATGTTACTGAGCAGCATCCAGTACTAATAATGCATGATATGTTTAGAGGCAGCAGCCAACGAAGATAGTGTGTGTCTGTGAGTACCTGTGTATACACCTGTGCGTGTGAGCAAGTGTCTAATAGTAGGTGTGAGGAGTCACACAAAAACAGGCAACTACGAAACTTAGCTATAAATGAGTTCAGTGACAGTAACTATGGTACTGCACAGGCAGCTGATCTGGATACGATGTGTTGGGCTTTGAGGTTCTGAAACAGAGGAGACAAGTGTCAGGTGGTTTCAGGAGGGAGGACAAGTGAACAGGTGGTATTGAGTCTCTGTCTTACTTGTGAGCAGGTTGGAGGAAATGTGGGGGGGGGGGACTGCCGGCGGGTTCTGGGTGAGGGACCTTATGGCTATGATCCAGGGTTCCAGGGAGTTCCAAGTCCAGAGGGGATGGCAGGAGGGCAGGCAGGTGGAGCAGGTAACCAGAATGGTGAGTGACTGGTGGAGACACACTGCACAGATGAGTAATGGTCCGGGAGGTACTATGACATAAGAGAAGAGAATTAGCACGACGAGAGTAAACTACAAAAGGAGCACAACTTAAACTAAGGTTAGCAGATGTTCTGGTGACGACTCGTTGAGAGCATCAGTTTTAAATACTGCCAGCTGAATTTCAACAGGTGTGGAGAATAGACAGGCATATGAGGCTCCACCCAGGGGAGGAAACCTGTTAGAGAAACAGCCACTCACCTGGACCATGACACCAAGGACATGAAGTAGGCATGGAGGCGATCCAGGCCCCAGACATCCGTAGGCCCCCCAGAGCACGAGAGCCCAAAGAGGACCACTGCAAGCGCAATCAGGCCACCCACCTGGAAAAGAGCTGAGGTGAGCCCCAGATGTGGGTCACCCAGCAGCCACGGTGCAGTAGCCACAGTGGGTTGCAACGACAAGCCTGGAGTCTCTGTCGGCAGCTGGCTATGCTAGAGCAGACCAAGACCCGAGGGCCCGACAGAGTTCGGGGGCCAGCAACCACTGGGAGTGAGCCAGTACACACCCGAGCACCCAGCCCTGGACACCGCGAACCACCACATGCTTGTTTTTAATGCAGTGCGCCCTGAGAACACTACTGATTTTCTGCATTGTTCCTTGCTCACAGAGATTTCTCCAGATTTTGGTAATTATAATTATTTGATGTTATTATCTACTGTAGAAGATGAGATACTCAGTCTTCATAATGTTACATTGATGAATATTATTGTCCAACAATTTGCATAAAAATACAATTTGTAAATACAATGTTTTCTTTTTGCAGATTTGAGAGACTCTGCCTCTCTAAGGTCTTCTTTTATACTCAATCGTGCTCGTGAGTGTCACCTCCTGCATTGTTGATCAACTGTTTTGGAGTTTTTGGACTTTCTAGTTTTATTTACTTAAATGTTTTCTGTTGGATTCTTTTATCCCTCAGTGTTATTTATTCCCGAGTTCTTAGTTCTTAGTTATACTTTTGTTCATATTTTCTTTATGTCTTTTCTTTGCATTCAGTCTCAAGTTTATAGTTCCAGTTTGTATTAGAATTTAATTCTTCCTTCAGTGTTCCTTATTTTGTCTTGTCTTGTCTTAATTTTTTAGATTTAATTGTTATTTGTCCCCTTATTTTGTCATCTTATTCTTTTCAGTTGTGTCTTGTTTCCCCCAGCTGTCTCCATATGATTGCCTTTTGTATACATATGTAGCACTGTCTTCCTCTTAGTCTTTGTCAGAGTGTCTGTCCACCTCCCTAGTGTATTTTCCTAGTGTTCCTCCTGCTTGTTCTGGTTAGGTTACTTTGGGGAAGGTAAGGTAAGTGACGGAAGTGAGAGGTAAGTGACGGAAGTGACGGACAAGGTAAGTGACTCATGTTGTAACTGACGTCAGACGCCGGAGATTTTGGCGGAAAATTAAAGCAAATGGTAGTTTAGATTTGAACAAATTTATTTAAGCTTCAGTATTACCAAATACACTTATCAATTGTCTTATAACTAACACTATTTGTCTAAATAATCTCCAACACCCTGGAGAACAACGAGGAGAGTTTAGAGGCTCTCCAAGATTATATTGATCAGTGCTTTCAGGATCTCGTGATGAAGAAGACCCAGTGTGCAGCTTCCCCGGCCAAACCTGAGACGCCGTCATCGAAAAGACAACGCCCGGCAGATTCCCCCGGCTCAACATCGCCAGCCGGCAAAGATATTGCCGACATACTGGAGTCAATCGACAAGCGATTGTCCAGTTTCGACGCAAGGCTGTCCTTGGTGGAGATTCTTCACCGAGAATTTAAATGCTTGCGAGAATCCCTGGAGTACAGCCAGCAGCAGGTGGAAACGCTTGCTGCTGAAAATGCCACGCTAAGGGAGTCGGTGAAATGTCTCACAGATAATGTTACCCAGCTCAATAGAGAAAATAAAAAAATAAAAGAAACAGTTATCGATCTACAAGCTCGTAGCATGCGTGATAATCTGGTATTTTCTGGTATTCCAGAAGCCGCTGGAGAGGACGTGGAGACCACGGTAAAAAGCTTCATCAAAACCCACCTGAAGCTGCCGGAGGACACTGTGAAGAACATCGTCTTCGATCGGGTACATCGCCTCGGCCCCATTCGGGCTACGGCCGGGAGACCACGTCCTATCGTGGCCACTTCAAACAAAAGCAACATGTGAAAAGCCGCGGCAGGGAATTAAAAGGAACGGACTTCAGCGTGAACGACCAGTTCCCCAAAGAGATCTTGGAACGACGCAGGGTCCTCTTCCCAATCCGACGCGGCTTCATCCAGAAGGGCTCCCGCGCTGTCATCGCTGTGGACCGGCTGTACGTGGACGGACAGCTCCACCGCGACCCCAACATCACTCCGTGGCTGTATTAACCTCACACCAGATAAGAATCAGCTACACCATTTCCCTATCCACTCACACTAACTTGCATTAACATCTGTTTAACTTACCAGTATCAAATCGCATCTTAAAGTGTGATTTCATAGCAGAATTAACACCGTCACTCTCCGTCAGTGATTTAATTGGAATGTTTACGTTTTGTTTCTGTTTTTTTTTTCTTCTCGTTTTTTTTCCCTCTCTTTTCCCCCTCTTGGTTTTATGCTGCTCACCCCTGTCCTTGGTTTCTTTCTTTATTCCTTTCACTGCCTCGATCACCTGCTTCGACACTCATCCACAAACATCCTTTATTTCGACACATACGCACCATGCGCTCAACGGCAGCACATTTACATCAGTCAGACAGCGCACACAGTCGTTTAGGATACACACACTTAAGCCAAGCCTACTCATATTAGTAAATATGCAAACACATAGTCAGACTCAGGGAGCATCTCGCCACACATTTTTTCTCTCTCTCCTTCTCTTTATTTATGAACAAGTGACGTATTCTCTCCACCTGTCTAAGCGACGCACACAGCATACATCCCTAGTTATACACAAACATCTATGGGTACACTGAGGTTCATTACATGGAATATAAATGGAGCTGGCTCCAGAGTAAAGAGGTTAAAAATATTTAACCAACTCAAAAAACTACAGGCGGATGTTGTCCTATTACAAGAGACCCACAGACCTCTTAGAGGTTCGAATGAACTTAAAACACCTGAGTTTCCTAATGTGTTCTCAGCTTGTTATAATTCTAGACAAAGGGGAGTAGCAATTTTAATACATAAAAATATAAATTTCACAGTACTCGATACAGTTATAGATCCAGAGGGTAGATTCTTAATCATTAAACTATCTATACGTGATAAAAAGCTATGTATTGCAAGTGTATATGGTCCAAATGTTGATGATCCCTCATTCTTTCACGGTTTTTTCAGTGCACTCTCTGAACACTTAGATGGCACACTTGTTCTTGGAGGCGACCTCAACCTTGGACTAAATGAAGACATGGATAGGCTCAATACAGCGGGAACTCAGCGTAATTGGCAGTCCACAAATATAATCAAACAGTATATGAGCGACTTTGGTCTTTGCGATGCATGGCGCTCCCTTCACCCCACCAGTAAGGAATATACTTTTTTCTCACATGTCCATCACTCCTACTCTCGTCTGGATTATTTTTTGGTCAGCAGCTCACTGCTGAACGACATTTCAGACACTGAGATTCACCCTATAGCTGTCAGCGATCATGGTCCTGTATCTTTAACACTAATGCACAAGAATAATACTACGCCAAGAAAAAACTGGAGATTTAATATATCACTACTTAAAGATGAAGACTTTATTAAATATTTTAAAAAAGAGTGGACTTCATATTTGGACTATAATGACACTCCCGAAACATCAGCTTCTGTTCTATGGGAAGCAGGGAAAGCTGTGATGAGAGGTAAAATAATTTCTTTCTCATCACATAAAAAGAAAAAAGAAAACAAAAATATTCAGGAATTAGAAAAAAACATCAAATCACTAGAAGAAGCCTATGCGTCCCACCAAGATCAGGAAACATTGAACAAAATATGCAAAACAAAACTAGAATTAGATGAGATAATTGATAAAAAAAACAAAATTCTTAGTACAAAGACTACGCCTACAAAATTATGAACATGGTAATAAATCCGGTCAATTTCTAGCAAACCAGCTAAAAATAAAGAAAGAAAAAACAACTATATGTGCTGTTCAAGATTCATCTGGGAACACAATATATGATCCGATACAAATAAACAACATTTTCAGGGATTTCTATAAAACGTTGTATTCACCACAAATAAACCCATCTAAAAAAGAAATTGATCAGTTTTTGGACAACATAACTCTTCCAAAATTATTGGACACTCAAGCAATGGCACTGGATTCACCACTGACACCAGGTGAACTCCAGGAAGCCCTGATAAGTTTGCCCAATAATAAGGCTCCAGGTCCAGACGGCTTTCCTGCAGAATTCTACAAAGAATTCTGGTCGATTCTAGCACCAGTTTTCGACAGAACATTGTTGGAAATTAAAGAAAAGGGCAGACTTCCATCAAATATGAATTCTGCAAACATTAATCTCCTGCTAAAACCAGGCAAAGACCCTGTATATCCCTCAAGCTATCGTCCAATATCCCTTATAAATGTAGACCTTAAAATAATCTGCAAAGCTCTCTCAAAGAGACTGGAGAAAATAACCCCCCTCTTAATTCATCCTGACCAAACTGGTTTCATAAAAGGTAGGCACTCATCAACAAATACACGTAGATTACTTAATTTGATAGACTACTCATACAGTAAAAACCTAGAAACTACAATATTCTCTTTAGACGCAGAAAAAGCATTTGACAGAGTTAACTGGAAATTTCTATTTGCAACTTTACACAAATTTGGTTTTGGATCCTCTTTCATAAACTGGTTAAAAATATTATATAATTCCCCAACAGCTTGTGTCAGAACAAATGACCAGACATCCTCCAGCTTCTGTCTCTTGAGGGGCACCAGGCAGGGATGCCCACTCTCCCCTTCACTGTTTGCAATTTTTATTGAACCACTAGCAGCAGCAATTAGACAGAATTCAGTAATTAAGGGCATAAAATGCAAGAACGTGGAACATAAAATCAGCCTTTATGCGGATGATAAAGTAAAAAGTAAAAAGTGTGTAAAGTGTGCGTGTTAGTCCCCATAGGGAAATAGTTCCTCTGCATTTAACCCATTCACCCAGTGAAGCAGTGGGCAGCCGCCAGTGCAGCGCCCGGGGAGCAGTGTGTAGGGACGGTACCTTGCTCGGGGGTACCTCAGGGTAGCCGTTCAGTGGAGTCGAACCCCCGACCTTCCGATCATGGGGCTACCACTCTACCTACTGAGCTATCCCTGCCCCTGTGTTACTCTTTCTCCAAAATTCACAAACCAATATCTCTGGGGTGATTGAATTGATAAACTCTTTTGCAAGAATTTCAGATTACTCAATTAACTGGTCAAAATCTACAGTCCTACCGATTAATTGCTCCTTCCGTAATTCCTCTTCTACACCACTGCAATCGGGAAATATAAAATATTTAGGTATTAATGTTTCTCCCAAGCTTGCAGATCTAACTACATTAAACCATATCCCACTTTTAAAGAAGGTAGAAGGTGATCTGGCTAGATGGAAATGTCTACCCATATCACTCATGGGAAGGGTTGCCGCTATAAAAATGACGGTCTTACCAAAAATAAATTATTTATTCTCAATGATCCCAACTAAACCGCCACAAGATTGGTTCAGATCTCTAGATTCATGTATGTCCAAATTCCTTTGGAAAAATAAACCCCCACGTATAAGCTTAAAAACACTACAAAAGACCAAGGATAAAGGAGGACTAGAACTGCCTAACTTTCAGCACTACTTCTTAGCCAACAGGCTTCAGTTTATCTCAGGATGGCTAAAACATACCCTCTTAGATGAACCTTGGCTAGATGTAGAACAAGCACTTTGCAATAATCTAGAGATCTCAGACCTACCATTTATCAGCTCAAACATCCAACGACATGAATGCTTTAAAAGCATCAACATCAGCTCTTCTCTGACAGCATGGTGGGAGTTTCTAAAATTGACGGCGTCTTCATTAATCCCATGCAAACGTACACCTATCTGGAACAACCCTGACATATTAAAAACAATAATATAATAAAGTTTTCAGATTGGAGTGGTAAAGGAATCAAATATTTAGAACATATACTAGAAGGAACAGAATTTATTTCATTTGACGGACTAGTTACACAATATGGGATCAACAAGAAAAGATTTTTAGAATATCAACAAATTAAATCCATAGTAAAAAAGAAATTTAAACCGGGTCAAGTTGAACTACAAACACCACCAAGTGTGGTTCAATTTCTTACTCTTAAAACCCCCAAATTACTATCCAAAATATACAGAATGCTTTCTAAAACAGATGAATCAATATCACTTCCTATTGCAAAATGGGAAGCGGATTTATCAGTTAACTTAGACCTAAACTTCTGGTCTCAGATTTGCTTAAAAACCTTTCATCTAATTAGAAATCCCAGTCTTCAATTAATTCAATACAAAATATTACATAGAGTGCACTATACAGGTCATCGGATGTTCAAGATGGGCTTTACGTCTACCAACAACTGCTCACACTGCGAAACCAATTCACCGGACAATTATATCCACGCTCTTTGGTTCTGTCCACCAGTTCAGAAGTTTTGGCGCGAGATATGTGAAGACTTATCGAAGTGTCTGAAATGTAACATTCCAACTTCCCCCTTAGTGTGTTTGTTGGGCAGCTTAGATAATGTCACTTCAGAAAAGAATATCGCCCATATGGTTTTCACTGCCCTATGCATAGCCAAGAAAACAGTCCTCATGAACTGGAAAAATAAAAATAATCTTAATTCTAACCAATATAGAAATTATCTATTAGATTACATTAGTCTTGATACAGCCTCTGCCACCACATCAGATCAATTGCTCTGGGCTCCTTTGATCAGCTCCATCACCTAGTGGGGGTGGGGGGTCATAGTTTGGTCCCACCTTCACTGTTGTGATTGGTGTGGGGGTAGGGACAGGCTTAGGGCGTCGGGGGGTTCCCCGGAGGCATCTTCCTTGGGGGGCTCAACCCGGGGTAGCGGTCATGTCCGGTTAGGGGCTCTGTTGGCTCTCCGGTGACTGTTTCCTCGCGGCTGCGTGCAGCGGGGCTAGGGGAGGGTCTGTGCTGACGGACGTGGGTTACTGACCTGGTAGCCTGGCTGCCCCTGGGTGGGTCCGGGATGGGCGTGAGGTTCTGGGGGCGCTCCGTCTCTGGGCTGGGACCCGGACCGGGCCTCGGGGGCTTGGGTCCTGGTTGGTGTGTTGCCGGGGTTGTGGGCGGGTGGGTGCATGGGGGCCCAGCCCTGGAGCAGGGTGCCGCCGGTGCATCGAGCCACCTGGGGGGCTCTTCAACTGGTGGGGAAGATTGTCACATCTTGCAGGAGCTTTCCTCTCCTCAGGGGCTCTCTCTGCAGGAGGGGGAGATACAGGAGAGGTGGAGGAAGATCTCAGCCTGGGTGTTTATTGTCTTATGTAGTCTGGAAGATGAGTGGATGGTGGGGTGGGTGCAGTTTTCTCTGTGGTGGGGTTGGGTGGACTCTCCCGGGCTCTGTGGGGCCGGGAGGTGCTGCTGCACTGGGCCCCGGTCTGGATGGGCCTGGGCCCCCTTTCCCTGGCGGGTCGCGGAGTATGGGGGTGCCTACTGGGGTCAGCGGGGGAGCTGGCCCCAGGGAGGGGTCACTTGCCCCTCCCTTCCTTCCCTCCCCATCTCCAGCTGCCTCCCTCTTCCCGCTCCACCACAACCACCCACACATGCAGGACCTTGGAGTAGGGGTATGTCACCAGGGTGCAGAGGAGGCTACCCCCCGTCCCCCCCCCCGTCCCCTTCTGGCTGCCTCTGCCTCAATTTTATCCCACAACTTAGACATTCACATTACTCACACTCTCATTACACATACATATAGGATCTTGGGGGTGGGCACGATACACGGAGTCCAAAGTACCATCAGGGTGTACACCCCACTCCTGGCGTCGTTGCCCACCTCTCAATTTTAAATACACGTAGACATTGAGGGCTAGCAGGAGGGACCACGCGCTTACCTGCTGCTCTCTGGCAGGTAGCTCCAAGCCCTCCTGGGTTTTAAATGCACCTTAGAACACACATGCATCAACACTACAATGAGCGGGTGGAGGGAGGTTTGGAGTCTTCTCTCACCCCCATTCTCTGCGACCTGCTGGAGCGGGGGGGCTCGGAGGAGGAGTTGGCCGTCCGACTGGGGTCTGGAGTGTGGGGCCTTCCTGCTGCTGCGGAGTCGGGGCGGTCTGCCTCCCCCCACCGCAGGGAAAAGGGTAACACCACCTGGGTCTGGGTGCAGTTCCCCCCTCCAGGGGCAAGGGCACCTAGACCCGGTTTGTAGAGTACGCTTGGGGAGTGTGATCGTGTGTACAGCGTCTCTTTATGTCTGTCTCCACGTTGGTTGAGTGTGGAGTAAGTGCATATGAGAGCATGAGGGTGGGAATGGATGTTTGTATCTGTGTGTGCCTGTATGTCTGTGTCTATATGTCAGGTTGGGTGTCAGGCGCCACCTCTCTGGGGACATCTTAGGCCCTCCAAGGTTTGGAGGCCTATCTCCCCCTACCACCACTTCCCCTGCCAGTGGCGGACCCCCTCAGACATCGGTGCGTTGGTGGTTCTTTGTGTCCGGGGATGGGCGTCCAGGTACACACCGGCTCACTCCTTGGCGGCCGCTTATCGGGGCCTGGAGCCTGGGGCTCGCTCGGGCCACTTCGGAGGAGGGTTGCCCCCGGCCTCTCGGCCTGGGGCTCGGTCACTCAGGCGCGGCTGGCTGCCGGCGGAGCTCACGGGCGCGTCACTGCAACTCCCCCTGGCTTCTGCTCCGCGGCTGCTGAGTGAGCCCTCATCTGGGACTCTCCTCAGCTCTTTCTGGGACAGTGGCGCGGCTGCCCCTCTGTTGGTCTTCCTTGGTCTCTTGTGTTCTGGGGGCCTCTGGATGTCTGGAGTTTTGATCTCCTCCATACCTGCTTCATGCCCTGGAGGACGGGGCTGTGGCCCCCCCACACCCTCTAGCAGATTATTACATGAAGGAACCTTTTAAAAAAAACAAAACAAGCGTGTCCATGCTCACAGGTGTACACACGGGTGATCACACCCACAAACTACACCCTTTTTGGCTCCTACCTCAAAGCACACTGTGTTCTGTTGATCTTATGTGCTGCACAATAATGTTTAATATTTAGTATTTACTGTCATATTCCCATATATCATTGTGATGTTGTTTATTCTATTACTCTTGTTCTCTTCTGCTTGTTTTCTTTTTTCTTTCTCAGCAGGTGACCCAGGTGATTGATATATGCATTTTTTTTCTCTGCCCGTTCTGTTGGTTTTTGTCTTTTGCCCTTCTCCCCCGTCCCTCTTCTCAGCTGTTTCTCTTTCCCTCTTTCTTTCTCCCCTTCTTTCCCCCAGTCAAGTCTGTCCCGTATTCAGTAAGTGAAAATAAAATAAACAATAAAAGGTGAATCAAATGGACCATTACGGCAAGGCTGGGATGGTCAATTTGGTAAAGTAAATCTGTTGGGCATCTTTCTTTGCCTTTAGACAACAATTCTGATGGCAAAAGAGCCAAACCGGACAGGTTTTTGGATTTTTTAAAAACTATTTATCTGCTACTGAAGGTCTGTCTTCCATCTGAATCTGTAAAATCTAGAAACCGTGACACCTGACCTGTTAACCTAAATAGCAAAGTGTTCCTCCAGTTGTTTCTTTTTAGTACCCTAACCCTAACCCTCCTTTTTCAACCATTTCAAGTATTGCTGATCAAATTCAAAATGCTCAAACTGAACCATAAAATGTCTGATTCTAAACATTTGCCTTGTTCTACATATTCTATTGTTAATCAAACATGGATTTTTGATTTGCAAATCATTGTATTTTTATTCACATTTCACACAATGTCCATTTTTTTTTTAGAACTTGGGTTATACATGGTAGTGCAGGCAATACTGCACTGTAATAGTGCTGAACAGACAGTAGTCGTGTAGGTGTGATTGTCTCTGTGTATATATATATATATATATATATATATATATATATATATATATATATAAAAATAAAAAGAGTCCTGGATGATTACTGAATCTTGAATCAGTTCAAAATAATAATTTGGTAAGGAAAGTGTTAATAGGAGTGGGCGCCACTAATATGAGTGGTTTTCTGACGTTATGCATATATTTTACAATAGATATTTGGAGTGTAAAATACAAACAGAATTACGTTGCAGTGGCGTAGAAAAGTGCTGAATAAAAACACATTTGCATCTCTTCTTGTCTGCATGTCTGTAGACACTCATTCTGTCCTCATGTTTGTAGCTGAAGAAGATAAAAAAGGCTTAAAATGTTTGAAAAGAGACAATAACAGAGATGAAAACATGACATGAAAAGCAGGAGGGAGGAGAACGCTGCAGGCTTTTTGTTCCTCCTTGAAACTTTATAGATACACACATGCAAATAAAGGCATGCACAGACATTACACACTCAAATTTGCATAGATTTTATTTTTGCACAGTGTAGACAAACACACCATATAGGCACATATATGTGCACAATCGGTAACATGCTTATGCGTGGATACACACAGCATGACATGTCTAGTGGGTAAATGTGTATGTGTAAAGTTGGCACAGCTGCAGCTCTGGTTGATGGGGGATCTGTAACTGTACTGCCTCAGGGTTAAGTCTGGTGGTGTGTGTACATGTGTGTACATGCTTTAAATGATTAACACAGCAGTGTGAGTTTGTATATCATTGTGTGTATGTGTGTCAGTCCGTTTGAGTGTGTTGGCAGGTCTTGACCCCCATCAGTCTCACTCATAACTCACTTAACAGAACCAGAGGGGTCCTCTTGCAACACAAGCTCCCAGGTTAGGGTGTGTGTCTTCTGGTACATCTATCGTTGCGAGGACCAATTTGACATTTTAATTTTTTTAAAGATCCTTGTGAGGGTTAAGATTTTTAAGGATCGAGTTTTCTGGTTGTCACTAAGATTATGTAAGGGTCAGGGTTGCGAGTCCGATTTGGGGTATTGTTAAGTAAGAGCTTGCATTTTGTCATGAAATTAATGCTTTCACAATTCATACATGTTCAGCAGCATTACATACTTACTTACTTGGAATGGCACTACCTTAGTACAAGATACCAAAAATAACGTCTCTAACTTAAACATGTAACACAGGCTTTGGCCTCTACTACCGTATTTTTCGGACCATAAGGCGCACTGTCGATGAATGGGTCTGTTTTCATACATAAGGCGCACTGGATTATAAGGCGCATTAAGCAAAACGAAACAGTCAGATATGTCAAACTTTACTCAACTCATTCTTCTTGCTTCTTCTTGCTTCATTAGTGTTTAATTCTCTTGCAGCTGCTCTATTCCCATGTTTTTACAGTATATAAATGACTAACCTCGTATTGTGGATGTATTATCTCAGTTATTCTTCTGATTGAAGTTTGGTCCGTTTACAGCATCCTGCCATGTGATTGCATTTGTCCCTAACCATCAGGAACCCTCATGTTAACTTTTATCAAGTGGAAAAAAGTTAGCATTCATCCTCCAGCTTCACTGTTTTTATCTTATGCTAACATAGCTGTGTTACTAGCCACCACGTATACCAGCTAGTCCAACTTCAGTAACCTACAAAAGTCACTACTGTTTAGTTTTCTGTCTCAATTTATGTTGGAAGTGATAGCAGAGCTATACATTTTAGTTTTTAAGAAATCTCTCAGTCAGAACATGCTATATCATGTTTAGTTAAAAACTAGCGAGCTAACTTCCTTCTAGCTTCTAACTCTGTTAAACTTCATAAATCCTGTTTTCATGGATGCCTGGATGTTAAACTTTATTGTTACACCTGGTAAAGCAGCAACACTGATCATTTTATTAAAGATGAAAGAATTCAGACAGTTTTTAACTCTTAGTGACGCCGCAGTGTTCGCAGAGTCTGTGAGGCTCCTAACTACGGTAGGCGTAATGCTCCGACAATCCATCAAGCGGTGCAGCTTTGTAGCTTAGCAAAGTTGTACTAAAACATTTTTTGACAGATTTTCGAGAGCCGTGTGATTTTAAGTGCGCCTTATAAGCCCTAAAAATACGGTATAACATATTGGAGCACACTCATGGGCGCATCGGCATAGTGAAAACTAAAGTTTGCTGATGCAGTCCTATGAAAAAGTTAATGCTTCAATAGAACTTAAGAGGGTAATTTGCAGCTAGATACTGCTAATCTAATGCACTTGAATAGCTGATTATTAAATGACTTCTTTGAAAGCAGAAGCTTTAGCAGTTTGCTGGTCTGAAGCATTCAGGTTTTTAACAAAATGCCACAATCTTCCCGGGATGCCCCAGCAAATTCACCACACGGACAGACTGTAGTAGTGCAACACACTCAGAAAATTGCAACAGACTCTACACACCTTAATTAGCATGACAAAGATCATGAGAGTACAATTACAAAAAGAATGAACAAGTATGGCTTGTTTGTAAGGGTTACCATGAGAAACCCTCTTCTCTTTAAAAATAGAAGCATTGCTTATTTCTCAAAAGCTGCTTTTCAACAAACTGTAAGACTTCTGGAACAATGCCCTTTGGACAGATGGTGACATCATAGTGGAGATGTCTGAGCATAATGCAAATGTGGCATACACCTCATACCATTGATCAGTTTAGGTTTGTTTAAGAACCCTATAACCCGGGCATCCTTGCAGTCATTGAGTCAATCATGAACTATTCTGTATACCAAAGTATTCTAGAATTAAATATGAGGTCATGCATCTGAAAGAAAAACAATGAAGTTGTTGCAGTGGTTAATACACAAGTAATGTAGCACGTTTTTCCAATCACGGAAAAACTTTAACTGTATATAAACAAAGGTTACACGGCATATTATAGCTACTTTCCAATCCCAGCCAGAATTTGTCAAGCTCTGCTAAAGAGCGTCACCAGCATAAATTGAGCTTACTGACCTGTCCTAATCGTAATCATTAACAACCTGCTCAGCACTCCTCTAATATAGATTCTTACTGTGCACCTAGCCGCGATACTGCAAAATAACCACTTTAGTCTGTACTTTTTAAAACTGTCTGCCTTATATATATAAAACACAAAAAGTACAAATACTGTTACAAATTCTATACAAATTGTTACTAGTGGAACACTTACATTAAATTATACATTCTACCACCGTCTGTGCACCACTGTTGCTCATATTTGGGACATGCAAAGTTGGAATTTTAATAATGTTCGAAAAAACATGGTGAGATTGCATTTCTGGGTTTACTGTTTCATATGTTCTCCAGCCTGGTTTCTATTCAGCCTTCACTGCTGTGATAATGTAATATTTCTCATTAAACCAGGCGAAATAAGTCAAACAGACAGCACCAAAGCACAGTGTGGTCTCTCTCTCTTTGTGTGTGTGTGTGTATGTTGTATTTGTGCTGTGCTGGATGAGTGGGTGTGTTCCAGGAAGACAGGATATTCATTAATTAGGGAATAATTGATTTGGCTTGAGAATATGTGTGTGCATGTGTGTAAGTGAGAAAGTTTCACAGACAAAAAACTTTCTTTTTTCTTGTTTATTGAAAAACAGAGATGGAAAACATGTCATGAAAAGCAGGAGGGAAGAGAATGCTGCAGGCTTTTTGTTCCTCCTGCCCTGTTCTAATACCAATAAAATATTTACATTCTTTCTTCCATCTTGGACTGACTTCTTGAAATATTTGGTTTCTGCAGACTTATTGAAAAGTGATAAGAGATTTGCTTTAGATATTATGGACCATGCTGTGTCTGAAGAAAAGCTTTTCACAGATTTGTGCATTCACACTGTTAATAGGGTCTAGTGTTTGGAGAATCCTGTGCAGGATTGTTTGAAGTTGTTCTTTCTCTTCTCTCACTTGCAGCACGTAACAGTGCCATATGTGTTTTCTGCTGGTTTAGAGAAGGGTGCAGGAAACAGAACACATGACAAACTACCTCCAGTCTTCTCAGCGGACATTACACATGCTCTGTTCTAGCAAGTTGGCAGAGTGAAAGTCTGCTTAATGTCAGATTTGACATTAGCATTCTTACACGCAGCCTTGCTGGTTAGTCTGAAGCAGTTCAGTGCTGCAGTGCATGTCCTTCTGTGGTCCCAGTAATAATTTTGCTTGCCCTCTGCCTTTGTTTTCATGGGCTTTAGACAAAAATCTTGGTATTACTCCAGAAGGTGGTAATACAGTGGAAGTTGTTTGCTACGTATATTAAACATTAAACATCATAAACACCTTTCTTACATGAACTGTAGGTAAGAATGTTTCCACATGTTACACAGAAATATGATTTAAAGATAAAGTGTATGTGAATTTAGAAGCCCTAATAGTACAGTTAAAATCATATCACAGTCAACACAGCTGTCCAAATATAGTTCAGTGATTAAAATCTTTATGGTGGTTGTAGTTCATGAGGTCTAACAGCTGGAAAGTTGGTGATCCAGTTCTGGGCTCCTTCAGTCTTCAGTCTTTTGGCAGGTTACTGAACCCCAGTATCTCAGGGGTTGGTGCACAAGACTGTGTGGTCCTAGTGCCAGCCTGAAGCCCAGATAAATTAGGAGTGTTGCATCAGGAAATGCATCTGGTATAAAACCTTGACCAAATCAAACATACAGATCATAATGAATGAATATTATATAGCAGATCAGTTCCGGCATGGGTTATCAGCATCTGGCTCCAGTACTGTTGGCTGTCCAGTTTGTAACTGAAAGAGGAGAAGGGCAAGGTGTGTTAGCAATAGAGAGTGGGAGCAAAAGTTGGTGGTGAGAGTAGGGACTTTAAATGCAGAGACTATGACTGGCAAAGAGGGAGAGCTGACTGATATGATAGAGAGAATGTAGATTAACTGTGTGTGCAGGAGACCAGGACGAAAGGAAACACAGGAGAATTGGAGGTGGATTCAAGATGTTCTTTCATAGTCTAGATAGGAAGATAAATGGAGGAGGGGCAATTCTGAAGGAAGAGTATATGAATAGCATTGTAGAAGTGAATAGAGTGTCAGACAGGATCATGAGTCTAAAGTTGGAAATCGAAGGAATCATGTTGAATGTTGTCAGTATGTAGGTTGGATGTCAGTTAGAAGAGAGAAAGGAATTCTGGAGTAACCTGAATGAAGTGATACACAAAAGTAATGAGGAGGTGTCGAGTAGGTATGGTGTTAAACAGAAAATGACAAATGATAGCAGATTTAGCAAAAAGGATGGAAATGGCTGTGGTGAACACAGAGGTGTGAACAGTGTAACGTATAAGAGTGGAGGATGGTGCACACAGGTGGATGACATCTTATGCATTAGATCCAAGCTGAAACAGACAGAAGATTTGCAAGGTGGTTCGCAGAGAATGAGGCTGCAAGGTGTAAAAGTGAAAATACAAGAAGTCGAAGAGGTTTAAATACCTGAGGTCAACCATCTAAAGCAATGGATACTGCACAAGAGAGATAAAGAAGAAAATGCAGAGAGCGTGCAGTGGGTAGTGACGAGTGTCAGGTGTGATTTGTGACAGAAGGATAGCAGCAAGAGTGACAGGGAAGGTTTATGAGACAATAGCAAGACCCACTATGTTTGGAGATAGTGGCACTGACAAAAAGGATTTGAGTGGGTAAATGCTAGGTTTGTTTAACACTAATACTTGATCAGTTACTTGGTATTGGAAGAAACCCCAAACCAACGTATCTGCATCATATTGGAAATGAAAGAATTACTGTATGATGGGTCCATCCATAGTTGTGAGTAAGGTATCGCCATCTCTGGAGGATTCCCTGTAACACGTACTATGAAACAACAAGGTAAACTGTAAAAATATTAATATTTAAAAATAAGTTAGCGGCAAACACTTCTGATTTTGGCTTGAAGATGGCGCTTACTTGGTTATGATGAATTAGCAAACAATAGTATTGTCCATCTTTCAGTTCAAAGTATCAAATAATGTTTTCTCTCAGCCTTTTCAGAGGACTGAGAGGTTACTTTAGATCATTGTTTGTATGTGTTTCTAGATTGCCTCTGTCACTGCAGTGTCATGGGCAAATTGTACTAAAAGCGCTAACCACATAACTACTATAACAGTGGTCATGTGGTTAGCACTTTTGTCTCACAGCAAAAATTAAAATTACTGAGTGGAGTTTTCTCACCAGGCCAACATTAGTTTCCTCTGGGTACTCTGGCTTAACAGGCACTTAAAGTGTATATAATACAGCACTCTTTGGTTAAGGACTTAATTAAAACACTCTATAATGTAATATTCTCACATTTATATAACATTATTTTTAATCCTTGTGCTAGCATTCAGTATGGACTTACAATACAGACATTTGTTTCATGATTATGAGCTTTTTTGTTTTTAGTTCAATAAAATACAATTGTTTTTGCAAATTTTTCTTGCAGTTCAGTTGATGAATCGAAGGGCAGAAGCAGCTGCTGACATTATGTGTGGTTGTTGGAGTCTGGTAGATGTACCCAGGCAGTCGTCAACCCCTGTTTGATCCCTGCTTTCCACACAGAACTGGTCCTCCAAATTACATTAACCAAGCAAAGCCAACTCGATATACCCCAGTGCTTGGCCAGTGTGTGTCTCTGTGTATTTATAACACTAAGAGAGTTAGCATCTTTGAGTGTGTGAGAGAGAGTGAGACAGACAGAGAAGAGGAAGGGTTAGGGAGACAGGCAGCATGGCGCCGTCACTGCACCAACCCTCCTGCTCCCACTCAGCCAAGCCACTCTGCATGTGTTCTCTAATTCAATAAGGACAACACACTGGGAAGTGTGTGCAGTTGTGTGTGTGTGTGTTTGTGTATTTTA
This sequence comes from Rhamphochromis longiceps, assembly GCF_057381845.1. NCBI lineage: Eukaryota > Metazoa > Chordata > Actinopteri > Cichliformes > Cichlidae > Rhamphochromis > Rhamphochromis longiceps. The sequence continues at coordinate 6,693,500 of NC_140560.1, forward strand.
CACAGGGTCAAAGAGCCATTTAATCTGCTCCAAAACAAGTCAAGAAGAAAAAATTTGACCAAATAGAATTTTTTGAGCAACTTTACCGCACAAAAAATGTTGTTTATTTTAAACACATATAAAAATGACTTGTATTTCATTTGACCCGAATTTGTGGTAATTATAATTTTTTGTCTTTAAAACTAAAAAAAGGGAAAAAATCTAAATCTAATAATTGCTTTTCTTATTTCTAAAATATTTTTTCTACATCTAAATCTGTCCAAGTTCTGTATGAAGTCATACTTCTAGCACATTGGTAGGTAAAAAAATAACGTCTTTGTTTAAAAAGTGAAAATGTAATTCATTTTATTTTAATTTAGTTAATTATCTGTTTATTATTTGTGTGCTGTTAGTTTTATCATCAAGTTATTATTACACCAATATTCTGCCCATACAGACTTATATGCATAAGCAAATTATTAATATTTATACTTGTAATTATTTCTAATTATAAAATTATAATTTACATATAATTATAATTCATATCTTATATATTCATAATGAACATGATCTGAAGTGTAATTAATTCTTTATTTATATGTTAAAATAACTCATTTATTTAATTCTGATCATAAAAAGTACCCATAATCTGCAATTCCTTTAATTATTTATATTATTTATTAATATATAATATTTGTATTATTTATTTAGAATTGATAACGGCATTTATAATGTAAAACATTATCAGTCTGTGTACAGGTGGATGTCAGCAGACGTAACACGGGCAGTGTTTCAGTCACAGTACAGCTCTGTAACCACGACTAAAGCATGTGCATCTGTGTTTACCACCTTAAGATGATGCATGCTCATTGTAATAGCATACTACTGTTACAAACATAATATGCCATTTGAATAAGATTATTACACACACACACACACACACACACACACACACACACACACACACACACACACACACACACACACACACACACACACAGTGAAACAATCAAAACACAGTGAGAGATTTACTGATGTTAAATATGTGACAAGCTTAATAACAAAATCTCTCCTCTCCCCCTCCCTCCTCTCTCGCTTCGATTCTTTGTCTATCAGAGGGCGATCAAGGTCCGCCCTATTCTTGCTCGACCATTCTCTCTTCACCACCATTGGTAAAGCAACCCTTTTCCTGGAACGTGATTGGTTGACTGAATTTCTCACTCTTTCTCTCTCTATCTCACTTTAACTCCACCTCCCGTCTTTCTTCTCTATTTTTATCCACCCCTTTCCCCTTCCTCTCTCTTTCTCTCTGTACGTCTGTCCAATCATTGTCTCGACTATCAATCAGCTCTGACAGAAAGTGAGGATCGCATGAAAAGAAGAAAGGGTGGGGGAAGAGGGGGAAACACAGCATAAGGAGCTGTTAACCCCACCCCACCCCCACCCCACCAACCCTCTCTCTCTCTCTGTTTTTCTTTGTGTTTTGCTTTTTCTCTGTTCTGAGGCAAAGTGGAATGAAAGCAGGGTGGGCATTAATCAAAGTAACCCTTTGGAACAGCCTCACACTAACGCAGAGACACACACGCACACCTACACACACACTTAAATGCACAGGTCCATGCACATGGACATAAGAACAGTCCTGCGAATAACAATGACCACAAGTGCACGTGCACACAGAAACACACACATACACATTACAGACCCTAAGTTTCCCTCTTCAAGAACAGATGCCCTCTCTCTCTCTCTCTCTCTCGCTCTCTCTCTCTCTGTGAGCTCAGCTGGTGGTAGAAGTGTATTCAATTCCCTGTAGAAGAGGAGAGCAGCTGGCACAGCTCTGTGTGTGTCTCTGTGTGTCAGGGGACATAGGGCCAGTAGGGTCTGTTCTGGCTAGGTACCACCTGACACAAACACACACACAACAAATAGATGAATGTGACACTAAAATGATGCGTGGAGCCGTGAAAGTAATGCACTGCAGTCATCATACACCCCCTCTAGCTCCAGTATTGTGGGAAGCTGGTGACATACTAAGAGTAGCCGGAGAGTAGAAAAGAAAAGGGTCAGAGAAAGAGAAGTGGTGTGAAATAACACACTCTGACAGAATGGACATATTCATGTCTTTTACTCACTAAAGTGGGCTTCTATAGTTGACGTTACATCTGTTAATTATGGAGCAGAGGAGCTGAACATACCACATGGTCGGCAGACAGTAATTTGTTTCTCTGTGTTAAAAGTCCAGTGTTTAACTAATCAAAATCTACTAAGACCTCCAGTACTTCTTGTTTTTCCTTTCAATGCTTCAATTGCTTGTATTGACTGGGAAAGCAGTGACAAAAGTCTTAGTCACGGCTTTCTTTGTAAAAAAATATAACAGGAAATCTAGGACATTAATACATGTGTATTTACAGCTAACCATATAACTAATTTGGTCCACAATTACAACTGGTCAGTTCGATGAAAGAGACTGTCCTTGGACTATTCTGCCAAACCCTTTCTCAGCCCATCTTCAGTTATTTACTCTACTAAATAAACTAGCAGCGCTCACACATGACTCTTTCTTTTTCTGTGTACGCTGGAATATTTACACCTCATTAAATAATTAGCTATGTAGTAAAAAGTGCAGTGCAAATAAAATTATTTGTATAAAGTCACTATCCTAATGGTGGTTTTTTGCCAGGCCTGAGTCATTTATTTTTTCAAATTCCTCATTCAATATTTACAAAATTCCATCACAGATACAAATTTTGGTGAAGTTACGTATGGTTGACATCAATGGACATAACATGTGAAACAAGCAAAAATGGAGAATGTCCCATTCATGGGGAGGTAAAATGAACATAATATATATAAAAAGGGGGGTTCATAACAATGTGTGACAAAATTTCAGATTGTTCAGGTTGGCTAACTATATTTAATGATGTTTTTAAACCTTCTTTAGTATTTTCATTACATAAGTTCAGTCAACCCAAGTTCTCAGATTGGTTCAGACTAAATTTTGAAGCTTAAGTTCCCACTCTCTCCCCTGGGTGGACTGATCATAATACAGATAATATATATATCAACATTGTTATTGCACTTGATCGACAATAGTGTGAATTTACTCTCAGTTTCTCTCCCCTATGTTCCTGCTCCCATCAAAAATTACATGTCTATGCAAACACTATTCCCCTCACATCATCTAAACTCTTGGCTCCTCCCCCTTCTCTGCTTGGTGTTTTGTTTCACAATCACATATATTGGCTGCATTGAGTGAGAGCATGATTGGCCGAGAAGAAAGAGGAGCATCCCATGGAGATATTTTATGGCAAACTAGAATGGAAATTCTCTATTATGGCAACACCACCAATTTATACAAACACATGAAATATGATGAAAAACAAAAGTACGCAGCAAAAGAAACAAAGAAAGGAGGATGGAAATCCTTCAGGCAGACCCAGACCCCAGTCTCAGAGACCGAGGTCACTGTCAGAGTTCAGAGAGGTAAAGAATATTCAGGTTTCTTTATAGTGCTGAAAGTTATGCTTCAGTCATGACTCATGTCATGAGCCTTAGTTAATGTTCATTTTCAAAGTGTTAGCAGACTAGTTACCTATAGACTTATATTCAGATGATGTATTAAATAATAAATATTTAGCCCATTGATTCATATCTATTTCTTCACCAAAACCAAAAGTATACCAAAACTATCCAGTGTACAAATGGATACAAATGAGCAGTTGAGTAGTTTAACATGTGTTATGGAGCCAGTCTGAAGTGTCCATTAGAAGAAAATCTACTTTGGCATAATTTTTTTTACTGAAATTTGACGTCTTTGTACTGTATATCACATTTATGTACGACGCAGTTTCAGAGTGGCCGTGGGGAAAATTCATTAACACTAACAAACATCAGCAGTACAATCTGTTTTTAAATAAGGCTACATGTGACACCACAGTTTATGAATGACTACAGTTCGGTCGAACTTCACCACCTGAAGGGATTCCCTTTACCTTTCTAAAAGGAACATTAATTACTGCAACTGATGAGAGACAATGAAAAGTAGGTGATTATTAATGAATCTGACAGTGTCCACTCATTATAAAGCAAAATGTCCACTTAAGTCAAATAGGTATTTCACTTAAAATATCTCAACATTACATAGTATATGCCTCAAAAGTCATTTATAGCTGTATACTAAGAAGAGGTTGGGTGCTGCCTCACTGTTCAGCACCACATCTCTACCAAAACAAGCTGCCAGTCAGAATGTGTTGAAGCCAGAAACAATGTGGACTGGACAGATAATCACTGCTAGCACCTATGCACTGATGACATGTTACCTCAGGGTTGGGTTTATTCTTGATCTCTTTTGGCATATTTCCACACACCAAACCCCAGTTGATGGGGCTACTGATGAAAAGAATAGAAATTAAATTTATGGGATCTAAATCAGGTTGTAGAATTTAAGGTGATAGTTACTGCTGATAAACACACACGAACACACATGCTCTCACGCTTTCTAACACAAAGTTATCAGTTCTGATAGTGACACGTTAATGGATTAGCTTCATGTTATGGTGACAATGATAGGGTGGCGTGGGTGTGTGAGTGTGATAAGCAGATTCAATGGACGTATTGATTCTGTACTACTATGCAACATCCTTTTGAGCATGTGCGCCCATTGCTTTGTTTTAGAAAAGAGCACCATGGCTGTTTAAAGCTCTGCTCTTTAGACCTCTAGCTTCAGTGAACTATTTTATAGCAACAATGTATTAAATGAAGTTGTGTCACTGACATATTCTAAAATGACATCTTTGCAGCTATATTCAGCTGTCTGTCCCAGAGACAGTATAACATATAGAAAAAACATCCAGGTCTGAAAAGTAAAGTGTCATAAACCTGGAATTCTTTTAATGGCCATCAAATGGTTATAACTGTGGGTGTGGCTATTAAAGACGTCTGGTCCTATAAGTCTTTGGGCAGCAGCTCCCTGACTTAAGCTCTATAAACACTTCTATGTTCAGTCACTCATTTAAAGTCATATTGAATAAAGAATTAAGGCTATTTTATAAATCTTGGTCATAATATTTTAAATTAAGTATTATCAGCTATACGCTTAATGCCTAATGGCCTTGCCTAAGCAATAGTCTGCTAATACTTTTACTAGTATTAGCAGACTAATAAGCAGAAATGTGTGTCATGTGATGGTTTCAAACAGAGTCCAAAACTGTGGGTGGCATCATGGTGGATAAAAAAATCCATCTTTTATACATAATTTTGATTCCAACCAGAAATTTACTATTTGTTCATTTAAACACATTCCAGCTACGTCCTCTACAACTCAAACTCGTTAGGCTTTTGGTCACATCAAAGGTTAAAAGATGATAGTTTTTTGTTTTCTTCTATTCATCTGATCCCCTCTCCCAGGCTCCCCGTTGCCTCCTTTTTCTCTGAAACTTTGCTACCCCATACATTATACTTTGCATTTTTAAAGTTTCAGATCCTTTCTAATGTTCTAATATTGGTCCTGTTTAGATTTGTTTAATCCTTTATTCTTCCAAATACAATCTGAATAGTCCGATCCTTCACTTTATATTTTGGCAGTAATGACAGACTAAGGGCATCTTTTTTTTTCTTCAGATTTTTTCCTTTTTTCTACTTAAAATAAAATAAAATTAAATAAAATAAAATAAAATTAAATTAAATTAAATTAAATTAAATTAAATTAAATTAAATTAAATTAAATTTGCAGGTCCATCTGCATGATTCCTTTTTAGTAGCAATTATAACATTGTTTAAAAAGCCGTCACTTGACCGAGTTGTCTTAGCCAATTATAAGCCCGTCTGTTTCAAAGAGTAGTTGTAAAACACCTAACTAATCAGCTGCAAAGGAATGTTTTATGGTTTTCAGCCAGATTTTAGAGCTCATCACAGCACAGAAACAGCTTTAGTGAAGTTAGAACTGATCTTCTTATGGCCTCTGACAGTGGACTCCTCTCTGTGTTTGCCTTACTAGATCTCAGTGAAACGTTCGATACTGTTGAACACAATATTTTATTACAAAGATCAGAACATGCCATAGACATTAAAGGTACTGCACTGCAGTGGTTTGAATCAGATCTATCTACCAGACATTTTTTTCTTGGAAACGAGGAGTCTTCTTCAAACATTATGGAATTTGTCAGGGTTCTGTGCTGCGACCATTTCTATTTATATCATACATGCTTCCCTTAGGCAGTATTACCCAGCTTTATTTATCCATGAGGCCAGATGACATACACTAATTAGTTATTTTGCAGGAACATCTTAAAGGCATACAGGGCTGAATGACATCTAATTCGCTGCTTCTAAATTCAGATAAAGCTGAGGTTATTGTACGCTGTCCTACCAAATCGTAGAAATATGGTGTCTCAGCAGATACTTTGATATAATCACCTTGGCATTGGTAACATTACGAGGAATCTTTGTTTTAGCCGAATATGTCCTTCTATGCACATATTAAACAAATTGGCAGGACTGCCTTCTTCCATTTGTGCAATTTCTCTAAAATTAGAAACATCCTGTCTCAGTGTGATGCTGAAAAATTAGTTCATGCATTTATTACTTCTAGGCTGGACTACTGTAATTAATTGTTATTAGGATGTCCTAAAAACATCCTGACAAGCTTTCAGTTGATCCAAAATGCTGAAAGGGACCAGAAAGAAAGAGCATATTTTCAAACCCTCCCTTAGTTCTGATGGAGATTAAAAGAGAGTTTTCTGCACTGTTTAGAGTTTACTTGCTCCTGGCTGGTTATCTGATTGTTAGGTTTTTTTCTCTATAATGGTAGATAGAATAGTTGCCTCAAAGTGCTTTATATTGTAAAGCACCTTGCGACAACTGTTCTTATGATTTGACACTATATAAATAAAACTGAACTGAACTAAACTGCTGGGAATGAAGTGCTTTATTTCCCTTCTGAACAAAGCACTTCATTCCCAGCAGTTCGGCTGGTAGGAAAACTGTGGGTGCTTCTATACTTCCCCCATTTCAAAAATTATAGATTTTCACTGCTTCAGAATATTTATCTAGCCTTTCCTAGATCTATGCCTCGACACAGTCACAACATCGTCATTTCCCCAGGGGACAGGAAATTCTTTCGACCCATTGATTAGATTTTCCTTCTGACAGTTGATTGTTATTTTATATAAAAGCCCAATAGACTCAAGTGAAGTGTCTCAAAGGCTGAGATCTATCTAATAAACTAAAATACATTTTTTCCTTGTAAATGGGGAGTCTTCGTCAAACACTAAGGTTAATTATGGAGTTCCTCAGGGTTCTGTGCTGCAACTATTTCGATTTATATTATACTATTTATACATACTTCCCCTAGGCAGTATGTGAGTGGGAGAATTCAGCTTCTTCTTTAAAAAAAATCTTACAAATATTATTAAACATTAAAAATAATTCCTTTGCCAGTGTGAGTAGGTTAAAAAAAAGGATGGATTGAATCCTTATTAAGATGTGTTTGGAGCATAGCAAATATGAAAAGCTTTAAAGTTTAAAGACTCTATTCATATTTATTATATCTTTGCACCCCTTGAGTTAACTCAGCCACAGGTGAAAAATTACCTGTTTTTCTATAGTAGTCACAATAAACACAAACAAATACACAGTCTAAGACGATATGTTCTAGAACACATGCAAGCAAAAAGGGCGTACAGTCATTTCTGTATGTATTCACACCCACGTGCAAAATGATCGTACACACAGACAGAAGGTCGCCAGTTTAATTAGCTGTTAATTCCCAGAATGCAGCCCAGTCTGGAAGCAGAGAGATCAGGCTGCTTCTTTCCTCTCTCAGCAGTATATGTTTGCTCTGCTATCTGATTTCATGAAGTTAAGGCTGATGGTGACATGAAGCTGCAATTTGCCCACAATTTATTGAGTGAACTGGAGTGGAGAGTATACAGTATTTCACAGCTGGCTGAAACTACAGTCCTAACTAAAACGGCGCTGCTGAACTTGACTGGAGAAATGACTCTTCAGCTCAATATGAATTATGCCATTTTTTAATGTTTTAAGCAATTTCCTGAATTGGATCTAACCTTACCTAAAAAAAGGAAAAAGAAGTTTTATTACTTATTATTATTATTACTTGTAGCAGGTGAAATGATGCTAGTGTTGCAAAGTGGAGTTATACACAAGTACACATACTTGCATTTACAAATACGAATATATATGTAAATACACACACGTATGTGCTCAGATAAAACAAAAAAAGAAAATAGTGTTAGTTAGCTTTGAGACAATTGATATATCAATACAGAATACGGAAACTGAGTCAGCCACAGAGAGTATAAAAGACAGACATAGCTACCACAGTCATCTGTTGGTTTCTAAAGTTCTCTTTTCAAACCTCAAAATTAGCATCAGTTTTATCACTATATCCTGTGGGTGCGGGGTGGCGGCTATATAGCTAGCTATAATTCACCTATGCAACATGTACTTTGAGTTGGAGTTACTTTGTCATGTCCAAGACAGCTTTGCCATTATAGTGACATTTGCTTTATACTCAGTCATACAGCATGCTGGTCCCTCCGTTTTGTATACCATATATGGCATACAATACATACAACAGAACAACATAATAAAACAGGACAGTCATATTTCATCACTGTTTTGGCTTATGCTAGCTCGTGCTTGCACTCGGCTAATGCTTCACCTATACAGAAACATAGAATACCTCTTAACCTAACAGCGTTGGGTAATTATTACCAACGGTTTTATAAAAGAACATTTTTAAATGTAGAACTGCTATATTTGTATCAAGACTGAGCACCATACTGTGCCTGGTCAAACCATCCGCATGTGAAAATATCTAGATGGGCAAAAACCACTATGCACTATCTTTTCCAAAATTATGAAAAACAGTATTTTACTCAAATGTTTCCTGACATAAATGAGATTTAACAAAATAACTGTACACATGTAAACACATGCATGTTGTTGTGAATATTCAAAATGTCCTGTTATGGAAAAGCTATTTATCTGCAAGTTATGTAATTTACTTACTCATTTAGAATTAAAGGAAAAATGTGAAATTTTGACAGTGTCCTGATTCACTGACTTTTATAAAAACAGGTAGGTCATCTGGGCTACACTAGAACAGATTGGACTGCATTTAGAAAGACAGCACATTGTTTTTACCCACATAAAACATAAGCAAATTATCAAACATAAAGACATTCAGGAAACATGATACACACATACATACATACACACACTGACGTTTAATAATGGTGTCAACAGAAGCTGTGGTGATAGTGATGGATGGGGGTGGGACCTACAAAGGGCAATTGAATAACCTCTAAACCAATGACAAGAAAGCTAAATGACCTTTGGACCAATCACAGCACTTCCAGATCAAAGGTGATCTGAGGGTAAGCGCACAGACAATCTGTCCATCTGGGAATGAATAGATGGAGGAGAAATTGTAGGCACGAAGAAAGAAGGAAAAAAATCCTCTTTTTAAGTTAGTAATGTAGCAGTAAATAATGAGTACCAGTTGTGGTTATCTTTGTCATAATTTATACATTTGTTCCAAAGACCTCCAACATCTATACTGTGTTAGATAGAATGTATATAATATGTAACTATTTATATATAAATATAAAAAAAGACATTCGTGTATCAGAAAGATGCAACTTCACATGAGAGATAGTGGCCACATTGATGCAATCCAATGAAGACTAGCGACCATGTGACACTTCTTAAAGTGAAGAAGAGAGTAACAAGAGAATAAATAAAATGTAAATCATGAGCAGAGCGCACATACCATATTCGCAGGGTATCTATGAGTCATTAATCCAATTCAATTAAGTTTTATTTATTTTTGAATATCAATGGTTATTTGTAGAAAATGTAATTTAATGTATAGGTGGTTACAACAGTTGCCTGAAGGTGCTTTATATTGTAAGGAAAAGACCATACAACAGGCTCAGGGAGGGCAGCAATATGCTGTTTGTGGGGTGAGGACAAGTGTCGTCTGGAATGATCTCGAAAGATATTTTTGAAGATTGTATTTTAGCTGGCATTGCAACAGTTATGAATACATATCTGCATGATTTTTAGATTTCTATTTTCAAGTTTAACTTTATATGGATAAAAGAGGGGCAGAACTGGCATCTGTTGTTAACTACAAAATCCTAAGAATATAGTGACTTTCTTTAACCATCATTCAATGGGTTCTGTCAAACTCTATGTCACCCAATTTCCTTCGGGGTCAACCTTCAGGATCAATAAAGTTTTATTGAATTGAAAATGCCCTTGGTAAGTTTTTCAAACATATTATGCAAGGCATTTAACAAAACTGTGTGAGTTTGTGTGTGTGAGTGTTGAAGGGGTGCACTTCACCATTACAGCCATGTGTTAAACATTACAACCAATCAGAGGGTGTAACACACAAATGCACAAACGCTCATGTGGATCGAGTGGGTAAATCAAGGTATGTGGACTGCAACACAGTCAAATTGATGGATAGGAAATAACACAAACACACACAGTTCGTTTTATTTACAGCTACTGTCAGGTGACTGAGATTGATTATAAATGAACACTGGCTCATGATTAGCTTGAACACGATGGTGCATGTTTGTGTGTGTCTTTGTGTGGGTGTGTAAGCGACGTATACTTCTGTGTTTTGTAGGTTGATTGGCTTCACATTTATGAAGAGAATAATGAATTGCAGTGGTGTGTGTGTGTGTGTGTGTGTGTGTGTGTGTGTGTGTGTGTGTGTGTGTGTGTGTGTGTGTGTGCAAGTGTGCAAGTGTGTAAAACTGCATGAGATGAGATGCAGACCTCAGCCATTAACAAGTGGTTGTAATTAGCTGTATTACCCACATAAATTACACACACACACACACACACACACACACACACACACACACACACACACACACACACACACACACACACACACACACACACTATTATCATCATCATCATCATCATCATCATTATCATTGTGTGGGCATGCTCAGGTTTCTGTTTCTGTTTCTGTATAGTTTATAATATTCTTACATGTCAAATGTTTTCAAATGTTTTTAATTGTACTTTGTTTGGAAAAGTACTATGTAAATAAAGTTATTATTTTATCTTGATTGTACATCATCATCCTCTTCATCCTTTTGTTATGTCAAGATTACGTGTTAAATTCTGAACAGTCATACGAGTGGATACTGCACAGAGCCCTCATCCTCTCAGGCCTCTGGTAGAAGAGATGAGTTTGGAGAAGAAGACATACACACCACACCAACCCTCAGGATTGTGTATACTTGATTTCCCTCCTCCAACCACCAGTCAAGGTGGCTGGAGGAGGGCAAAAGACAAATTTGAAAAGTTAGACAACCCAATATTATTCTTGCTTGTGAACACAAACAGCTGTGGACATGACTGCATATCAGAGCCAGATTATTTTTCCTCATTCAGCTGGGATCAGTTTGCCCTCCTGAGTAGAAGTATTTATGATGTGGTGTATTTTCAATCAAGTGTACTTTTTATAATTACCCCCTGGAAAATTCATGTAAAATGTTTTCTTCCACGAGTTGTTTAAGAAAGCGTTTCCACCCCTGTCAGACAAAAATCAATACTTAACCTGAGCTTCCCCAGTTAACAGTGTGGCACAGTGAGATAAATGCCACATACTGATTTTGTTTTAACTGAATGACATGCCAAAAAAAGAGTTAACTTAAGTTCTGTGATCAAAGTCAGACATTCAACTATTGTTACAACAGCTTCCAGTTTATGGAACAGTTTCCAACCCTGTTTTTAAACTGTTGTTGTTGTTGTTGCTTGGAGTGCCTTGCATAGTGTGTCTCCTCTATTACCCACATCTGCTAAGTCCATACAGAGAAGGAGGGAACTCTGTTACATTTATTGAGCTCATCAGCAAAGTCGGGGAGTGTGAGATATAATAAAGCTGTGAACGAACTCGTTCTACAGCATCACTGACTGCAAGCTCTAACTTGTAAATGATGCAGTGAATGATGGTAAGGTTAGGGTTGATCTCTCAGTAAGCACTGTTCCTGTCTCTCCAACCCATTACAGCAGCTGCACCATCAGGATATCTTGGGAAATCCCCCAGGAAATCCCCTCCCCCATTCCCCACAACAAATCATACCCCAAAGTGTGCTGATACCTCTTCAACACAGTAGTTAGATAGTTCAGATAAAAAGTCATTGCAATGTTCTTCAAACACACACACACGCACGCACACACGCACGCACGCACGCACGCACGCACGCACGCACACACACACACACACACACACACACACACACACACACACACAACTTCACTGTGAGGTAGCACAGCTCCCACAAACACTCCAACACCAAGCTGCCATCACACGTCAGTCAAAGTCTGCCATGACCAATCAGAAAGGCCTGTCACTTCCCTTTTGTCCTGGATACCCTATGGTTATTGTTTAGACAAGCAGAACAGACAGCCATTCACACAACTGTGTGCGTGTGTGTATGTGTGAAAATATGAGTGTGAATGCCACTGTGACAATCATTGAGAAGCTCTGGCAACCACTGGATCAAAGCAGACTGAGGCACCATGTAGCAATGTCATGGTAACAACATCACAAGACTTTTTTACTACTTTTCCATAAAACACTCTTTTCAACACATACAGACACACTGAAATGCTTGTGTAAGGTTATATAGGATTTCAACTTATACTCACAATTATACTTTGCACAGTTCACAGTCTTGCAGTTACCACGTACCAGAACTTTCTTTAGCAGCACACCAAAAGCAAGGCCAAAATTTCAAACCAAACCTCTGTTCACGTCTATTCAATCATTTCTTTTGTCATCTGACATAAGATTTATTTATTTTTTTATAATTAACTCTGCATTTTCACACAGTGGAACAAACAGTCTTGCTACCTCTGGTTTAAATTCAGCAGTCATTTGAATCGGGCCAAATATTTTTAAGATAAAAGGGAGGTTTGGTTTCCAAGCGTTTCTTCAGCTTCCATGGCAACATGATATAATTAACCAACCCCTCCCAATGAATGACAAACTTGAGCTGATAGCTGTTTACTTTCTGGGTCCTGCTGAAGCCTTGACAGGTAGCTTTCACCATCGTTTCTCCAGACAGATCTCTTTTCTTTTTTCTTTTAGTGAGTTCTGGCGTCTGGCATTTCTCCACACAAGGAAATGTTCCAACCCCCCTCCTCCCGGTCACAATTTTTGTTTATCCTTCGTACTAGTAACTGCAACCTTTGACGTGTACAATTTGTGTATTTTCTATAGAATTTACTAATGGAGCAAAATAAATAAATAAATCAGCTATTTTGTGTATTCATGTCCAGGGCATAAGGCACAAGGCTAAGCCTTACAGGGCACAATTTTGGAAGCTCTGCTTACCTAATGGTGAGACGCAGAGCTGTGCTTTGGTGTGACTTTACTATTCTAATCCAAATTTCACACAATTAATATGCTATTAATATGCTTATTACACAGACTTCATACAATAGAGAGAAATGGCACCTTTCACCATCGTTTCTCCAGACAGGATCCTGAAATTAATTATTTTTTTTAAGCCAAGTATGACTTATAGCGGAGTGCCCAAGTAAGTGTCTGGAGTAATTTTAAGAGTGGTAAGACTCATTTTTGGAAGCCCAATACTTATAGAAAAGAACACTGAATAACGTACTGTTAATGTCTGGCCTGGGAAATGTCATTTATTTGTCTTTAGGTTTTTGCATCACCTAGTGGTTAAATAAGTGAATAGCAAAAATATAACAAAAAAAACTAGCATACTAATTCCTTGTAATATTTATAATTTAAACTGTGAAAATTAGATTTTAAAACAATGTAATATTTATGGTCAGCAAAAAAAACAAACAAACACCTGGACTCAACTATGGTTTTAGACCAAATAATAAATAAATAAATAAATATGAAAAAATTAAATTAGATGGCACTGTAGGCCTTTTACTTGTTTTTTTTGTGAAACTGAAAAACAAAAACAAACAAACACATATGTACACACATGCTTACACACATATATAACCAAAGATTCTTCGGTTTATTTAATTCAGATCATTTTTCTGCTTCCTGGCTCTTTCACCTCCAACCCTTCTTCTCATTCCCGCTCCCTCTATTTATCAGCAGCCTGTCTCTATATGTTTACATTCACACTGGGATAAATGGTTTTTCTGTTGCTAATTGCGGCTGTGTGTTTTTCTGTTGGCTGGTTTTGTGTTTCTCCAATCAGAGCTCTGAGATCCTGCATGGAACCTGCTTGTTTTTTCAAGCACAGGGGCATCATTTATATTGTGTGTGAATGTGTGTGAATGTGTTTGTCTGTGTGACCCAGTTTTTGCTATCTCATGGGCCTAAAACGTGCCCCCAGATTCAAAAGATACTTAGAATTTACAGCTCTGTATCCAATTACATTTCATTTTAGGAATATGCCACAGATACAGGTTTAAGGTAATGTTTAAACTGCAGAATCCTAATTTCATGACGAGGTTGGTAAAAAAAAAAAAAGTATATTAAAGTAATAACTGATGAGTACCAAGAAGTGGGCGTGTAGCTGTAAGAAGCCAATGACAAACAAGAGTGTTTCATTCGAGGGTGGGATGTTTTTTGTTGTTGTTTATATTCACTGATTCATCTTCATCTTTGGCCAGATGGTGGCATAACAGGCTGCTCTGTTTCTTCCAGCCAAGACTGGGTTAGATTTTGTTTAGTTTGTATTTAGTGAAAAAGATGGAATACAGCCGCCCAGCAGTATAAAGGTTCTCTTTTTGCCTCTCATTAAGGAATGATGGAAGTTCGATGATGAGGCTGTTTATGGTCCTGTTGTGGGGCCAGTTTTGGTGGGCACAGGTCTGGATCACTATACTCTGAGAAGATTATGTTTTTAACTGCTTCTGGTGCTGATCAAAACTCACCATGTCTATTACTATAAACACAGAACTTGATTTAATATGTTTAAATAGTCCTGACACATCTGATACAGACTATGAAAGCAGGTTAAACAACACAGTCCAAAGATCTCCAAAAAGATCTCTGTTGTACCTGCATGGACACCAGACCTTCTGTGATCGTTTAACCTCTACTCTTTAACTTTTCAGTCATGGGTCCCTCCAGGTATCTATTTATTTTTTAGATATGAAAAATGTATTGATCTTTTTGTTTAAATTCTCAGCCAGTTTGTTAAAATGTTTCACTGGTGCTTTTGGCAAGTTTTTAGTGGAAACACCTAGCAGTCTCCAGGCATTCAGCTGGGTTCTCTCTTAGTTGCTCTGGAGATCTCTGGAGGTTTCTGGAAACTGTGCCTGCCTGCTGTTGTTGGCAGTGACTCTTTGCCTGTCACTTTACTCATTATGGTGTCACAGGCTTGGCGTTTTGAAAGTGCTAATTAATTTTTACAGCCAGGGTCCCAGCTGGAAAGCACTGTAGAAAAGTAACGTAATTACATTTCCACATCACCTAAAGATGAGGGTTTGCAGACAGAACATTTGGCCATGCTCAGACAAACCCAATCGAAACCTGAGACGTCATCTACTCTGTTTCTTTAGGAACAGGGTTATGTCATGGCGAGACATTACGATGCCAAAGAAAAAAGAGACATAACTATTGGCCACAAGAGTTCCTAAAGTAATTTATCAGTCCCGGCAGCCTACTTGTAGTCTAAAATAATGTTGTCTAAAGTTACCTTGACTCACTGGACCTCCAGCCAAAAAATTAAGTCAGACAGAAAAAGAATTCATGGAAAGTTGAAAGGTTTCTATACATACATATATTTTGTCTATTTACTGTACAGAAAGATACAGATATAAGCTTCTTTTGACCTTACAGTCTCCCAAAGACTTACCATTCAGGTTTTCCTTGTATATCAAGTAGCACAGTTAGGGTTGGGGAGTTGATCAAATGGAACTGTCATTACTTTTGTAATCACACAATAAATTGTAACTTCAGCTATTAGCCAGCTTCACAGTGACCTAGTTAGAAGTTCTATTAGTGAAATTGTTGAGATCTCTCACCGTCCACTGTCACCCGCCTTTCACCAGTCAGGCAAAGATGGCTTGTAATTAAGATATTTTTGCATTTGCACGAACTAGTGGAAATGTATTCGCTTTTTCTTTTTCTTTTTCTTTTGGAAAAAGCGAATAACTTCCCAACGCTGCTCCTAAATAAGACTGGAAGTGCAGCAGAACTTTAACAATAAATGTAATGTAAACTTTTCCTCTAGAAGTCTATTTGCTGACTTTATTCTGTTTAGTTTGCTTTAATCAAGATGAAAATGATTAAATGAAGGAAATGGATGACTGGGAAGACACACACACACACACACACACACACACAAACACAAACACACACACACACACACACACACACACACAGAGAGAGAGAGAGAGAGAGAGAGAGAGAGAGTTTTGACCGCCCACCTCTCTCACCAATGTTAAAACTAGGTCTCTTTATCAATTTTCATCCCTCCCACTCTCTCTCTCTCTTTGTCGTGCTCTCTCTCTCCCCTTCATGCACACTATGTCTCTCTCCCCTTCTGTCAACAACCCTCACTGGTGATGTCAGAGCTTAATTAACCAATCACCAGGAAGCCAGTCCATCAATGTCACACACTTGGCCAATCATTTGCCACATTCAAATTCTCCACAAGCCAATCGCAGCGAGCCTGCCTCGGTTGGTTTGTTGTAAAACAAGGAAAAAGAGTCTAATCTGCTTACATGCAGTACACATATTAGGACAGCATGATGTGCTTTCATGAATAAAGGAAGGTACTCAAACAATATGGGGAGGTGGGAAAGTCTGGTCCATGTTTGACAAGTAGTCCCTGTCTCTCTCTCTCTGTGCATGTGTGTGTATAGATATACATACATATATTTTCCTCTACCACACACTTAGACACACACATCAGTGCCAAATCAAACAAAGTGACTAATTTTAAAAATTTTATGTCAGTAAAAGGCAGCTCCCCTTCTGTATGTAAACACCTGCTGTAATAAGAGCCAGACCATCCTGAGAGACAGGATGATGATGTTGATCATGTTTTTTTTCCCTGTCAAGTTAGAATAAATTCAGAACACATTCATTACATTACAGCCTTCTCACCCTTTAACAGTAGAGTATATTTTCCATCTCTTTGTATTGCTGAAGTGCACTGCATCTCATCTCAGTGTCAGCTGTCACAAAACTGGCTCTCTAGAGCAAATGTGAATGACTTTTATGTGTTTATGCATGCATAAGCACATAAAAGGTCATTCACATTTACTTTAATGTGGCCTTTTTCACACTGATCAACAGCTAAAGAACCTTTAATGTCACAGTGAAAACTACATACTGGATACACAGTGCTGTGCAAAAGCCTTGAGCCACCCCCTTATTTCTTTGCATTTTATTTCCAAGGAGCCAGACCTTCTTATCATTTTTAAAGTGATATTGAACAACAGTTCTCCAGCTTTCAGAAGGTTTTCTTTGGACATTGGGTACTTTTCCACTCATTTTCGGTCCAATCCTTGTGTTCAGCTTTTTCAGAGGAATGTTTTTTTTTTGCTTATATAGAATCATTCAGACATAAAACAAACGTAACGTAACCTAAAGGATGAAGTGATCTGGTGTCTACACATATTATACCAGACAACGCAGCAGATAACCAATTTTAAATTGTATTTTTTGCCACTTTGTTACTAGCAACCTGTCAAAAAACACTTAATTTGTTCTAATTTCTTCAATTGACTCTACAAAAGGTTTCAAAGTTAACACAGTTTGACAGGCATAAAATTGTGTTTTTGTATCAGCAAGGTGACTCCCAAAGAGCTATTAGCTAAAAACTATATCTCAGCATGATGTGTAGCGTGTCCTTAAAAAGTGGAGGGCAAAACAAGAAGTGGCACACCTATAAAAATATATACAGCAAATGAAAGGTATCTGAAAGACATGTCCTTAAGAAACAGGAAAAACTCCAGCAATAGCCTGACACAGGGCCTGAGAGATGCATTAGGGCCTTCCATCTACTATTCATTTATTGGTTACTGAAGCGTTGCTAGAAATCGCCTTAGTGGAAGTTAAAATGACAGTAAACAAGTAAAAGTTACGCAAATTACACAAGAACTGAAATGAAAATCAGTGGCAATGGATCTCATGGAGTGATGAATCCAAATTGGAAATTTTTTACTCAGAATCAGAATCAGAAACTTTATTGTCATTGTCATGAGAACAACGAAATTAAGAATGGTCCCCGATCATTGCATCATCCCTAGCAATATCAAAATATAAATAAAACAATAAAATTCAATAAATAAAATAGATAGAATACTTAAAATACTAATAAGATATAACAGTAAAACATTCACATACATTCCCACACACATGCTTCAGACCGTGCATAGATTAACACAAGAGTGGCGTGATGGACATTTTTTTGTAGTATTCAGATGTGTTATTGCAGTTGGATAACAGCTGTGTTTGAGTCTATTAGTCCTTGCTCTGATTGCCCTGTACCGTCTGCCTGAGGGCAACAGTTCGAACAGGGAGTGGCCAGGATGTGAGGTGTCTTTTATGATGTTTTGGGCCTTTTTAAAACAGTGGGCGTTGTGTAGAACTTCCAGTGTGGGGAGAGGGCAGCCAGTGATCTTTTGGGCGGTGTTAATGATCCCTTGGAGTGCTTTCCTCTGAGCCCCTGTGCAGCTAGTGTACCAGATGCATATGCAGTAAGTTAGAACACTCTCAATGGTGGCTCTGTAGAAGGACACCAGCAGTCTCTGTGTGATGTTATTCCTCCTGAGAATTCTCAGGAAGTACAGTCTCTGTTGGGCCTTTTTCAGCAGCTCGGAGGTGTTCACACTCCAGGAAAGGTTCTCCTCTATATTGACTCCCAGGAAGCGGAAGCTTGCCACCCTTTCTACACAGTCCCCATTTATGAATAGTGGTTGGATCTCTGCCTTTTTCCTTCTGAAGTCTATTATGAGTTCTTTGGTTTTTGAAGTGTTGAGGAGGAGGTTATTGGCCTTACACCATGACGTCAGCTGCTCCACCTCGTCTCTGTACGTAGACTCGTCTCCCTTGGAAATGAGCCCCACCACTGTGGTGTCATCTGCAAATTTCACAAAGATGTTGCTGTGGTGGCGAGGAGTGCAGTCGTGTGTGTAGAGAGAGTAGAGCAGTGGACTGAGCACACAGCCCTGGGGTGAGCCAGTGCTGAGACTCAGGGCTGAGGATGTGTGATGGCCAACTCTGACTCTCTGTCTACGGCCCGAGAGGAAGCTATTGATCCACATGCAGGTGCTGTATGGAAGCCCCAGGTCTTGTAGCTTGGCCACCAGTTTGTGTGGAAGGATGGTGTTAAAAGCTGAGCAGTAATCCACGAAGAGCATCCGCACATAGCTACCATGCTCTTCCAGGTGAGTTAATGCAGCATGGAGTGCTGTGGCTACAGCGTCTTCCGTGGATCGGTTTGCTCTGTAGGCAAACTGGTGTGGATCCAGGCTGCGGGGCAGCTTCTCAAAGCATTTCATTACCACTGGGGTGAGTGCCACCGGTCTGTAGTCATTCAGGCCGGTGATGTGGGGCTTCTTAGGCAAGGGGACTATTACTCAAATTATTATTCAAATTATCAGTGAATGGTGTTGGTGATCATGCCAAAATTGATGGAAATATCAATGTAGAAAAGTGCCATCAGATTTTGATCAATAATGCGATATCATCAGGAAAGCATCTGATTGGTGACAGCTTCATTTGTCAGTATGACAGTGATCCCTAACGGGTAGAAAAACACACAATAGAACATTATCATTATCTGCCTCCCCACAGCAGAGACCTCAATATTATTGAAGTAGTGTGTCCTAAGAGAAAATGGAAAAGAACCCTGGAAAACTATTCCAGAAAACTACTGACAGAAATTCTAAGAAAGCTTAAATAAAACTGTTTAGGCTGTGTTAAAGAATAAAGATGATCATACCAAATATTGACTTTCAAGGTTGTCAGAATTGTACAAACTCTGTTTTGCCTTACTCTTTTAAGTATATTAGCCCATGTTTCAATAAACCTGTTTCCTAGTTTCCTGACAAAATCCATCCATCCATCCATCCATCCATCCATCCATTCGCTTATCCTTTTCAGGGTCGCGGGGGGCGCTGGAGCCTATCCCAGCTGTCATAGGGCGAGAGGCAGGGTACACCCTGGACAGGTCGCCAGTCTGTCGCGGGGCCAACACACAGGGACAGACAACCATTCACACTCACATTCACACCTAGTGGCAATTTGGATTATCCAATTAACCTATCCCCACAAGTTGCATGTCTTTGGACGGTGGGAGGAAGCCGGAGTACCCGGAGAGAACCCACGCAAACACGGGGAGAACATGCAAACTCCACACAGAAAGACCCCGGCCTGATGGTGGAATTGAACTGAGGACCTTCTTGCTGTGCGGCAACAGTGCTAACCACCGTGCCACCGTGCTGCCTTCCTGACAAAATATCAAGAAATAAGGAGTGGCTCAAGACATTGATAGATGGTAAGTAAGAGATGGTAAGAGATGGACAAATCCCTCCACATTCTGAAACTGCAACTATGTTTAGATAAAAGTCTTCTTTGTCTTTTGACTGTTCCCTTTAGGGGTCACGACAGCATATCATTTGACTCCATCTCATCCTATCGCTAGAATCCTGTTCTGTGACACCATCTCTCTGTATGTCCTCCTTCGCTACATCCATGAATCTCCTCTGGGGTGCTCCTCATTTCCAACTGCTGGGCAGCGACATATTCACCATCCTTTGTCAAATATATTACCATATAAAGCACCTTAAGGCAACTGTTGCTTTGATTTGGTGCTATATAAAGAACAAAGAGAGCAAAGCACTCTGTTGTAGAGATACGGTACTATGAGGTCTTTAAGATGAGATGGGGCCTGATTATTCAAGACCTCATATGTGAGTGTGAAGAGCAGCTACATACATATATACATATTTGTTTAATATACACACTGACGGCCATATCCTGAACAAAAGTAATGCCATCCAGGGTAAGTATCTGGTTAGACAACTAGTTTCTAAGATTTTTAAGGTCAAGTAAAGTAATGTTAGTTTCATCTGAATTTTTGCTCTGTGCAGAGGACACACCAAACACCTTCTACATCTGTACTGTTCCAGTCCCCCCCCTACTCCCAGAGCATGCTTCGGCATCTGTATGTTGTGCAACATTCTTCTTTGTTGAACTCTCACTATTTAATTCTTGCCTCTGCCTTCACTTGCTTTCTCTGATTTCTAAAGTCTTATTACAGACTACCATCCAACGTTAGACAGCTATATTTTCCCCTGATGCAACTTTGAAGTCTTCTGTCTCTTTCAGATTGCACCTTCTGCAGAAGATGTAATCTAGCGGTCCCCAACCTTTTTTGCGCCACGGACCGGTTTATGCCCGGTGTTGTGCAAAATCTGTTAGCATCCATACTTCTGCATTTCTCTCCTTAACACCCTACCTACTCTTTCACAGTCTTCTCCATTGTCTTTTTTTTTTTTAATAAATAGACCAGTTTTTATATAGCTTTTCTGCTCTATCTGAACTTCACACAAATTGTACATTCACCAACCTGCATCTATCTAACATTCAACATTAATGGGGTTAGTATCTTGGTATGCAGACTGGAGGAGACTGGGATCAAACCACCAACCTTCCGGTTAGTAGGCGACCTGCTCTCCTACCTGAGCTACAGACACCCCACACAGACCGCTCTTATCATCAATCTGTTCCCCCATAGATCAATCAATCTATCTATGAAACTGTATATAGTAATGTATATAGTAATAGTGTTTTTACAGCTTAGTAAAAACTTAGCAAAAACCTTTTGTAGACCCCTTGTAAGTAATCACCCCTCCTGCAGCCACCTGTGTTAGGAATCACATGAGATAAAAGGAGCACACTTGTGTAAAGTCTAAGAGTTCCAGTCTCTGTGTATAGACACTATAGATACTCATATATTTGTATTGTAAATATGTGTATTTGTCTGTATTCTGAGTATATTTTTCAATCTGTAAAACACATCTGCGTAAATAGTTTGAAGACTTCACTATCTTTTTTTTTTGTGACTGCTGCCTTTAGGGGTCGCCAGATCCTATATGCAAAAGTGCTTTCGGTTCTGGAAAAACGCATCTTCATTTTGTGTTGTCAGCAGCTGAGGTGGCAAAAGCACAGACTTTCTTTACTTACCTAGATGTACAGATAGCTGCAGTACTTCAACAATAAAAAGCTGAAGTACTGCAGCAACGTTTTTATTTAAGTAAAAGGGAAAAAGTACAGGCTTTCAAATGTACTTAGATTAAGAAAGTAAAAGGTAGCTCCTTAATGGATAATTCTACTAACAGCTTTTGTGCAAAGGTAGCTGAACCTTGGGATATGTTAATATGATAATAAAATAATATTAGTACATGATAATACAAAAATTGTTCAAATTTAAAGTCTAATTCTAATGAATTTACTTAGCTTGAAGTGTGTTGTCTAGGACACATGCAGTGAAAAATATTTTATATATATATATATTTATCTTCCCCTGATTTGTAGAGGGTGACTTTACCTCCACACATAAACAGTAAAATAAGATCAGTCAGGCGTTGAAGTGGAATTCAGCAGGTTGGGAAACCCGAAGGTCAGTGTAGTGGTTCAGCATGGAGAAAAGAATCACAACTTACAATAATTTCTAATGTGAGCTTCAGTGGGTTTTCTTAGTGTACACGTTATGATCAACTGACCTGCTGCTCTTTGTGGATTTGCACAGCTAAACTTAACAAGATGTCTGCAGTTTCACTAGCTTTGATGGTTCATGTCCATCCTCTGCACTGAAAGTCTTTATACTATACAGTATGCGGTTGGTATAAAGCTGGAATTCAGTGATTGAGTCTGAATTCATCATTGTAAATGCAAATTTATTTCTGCATTTAATATAACCTAAATCTTACCATGAGCACCAAAGCCACTGTGCACAAGTCCAACACAGAACTTTACTGTGAATTCACCACAGTACTGCAAACTAACCTGTTTATCCTGAACAAAACTACCCAGTATTTTCAGGCAACATCTGAATAACACAAAGTTTGTATAGCTTTGCTTTGCAGAATACTTCACAACATGAAAATATATAATTCCTCGACACATATCATATACACATGCAATATGTGGTCAAAATTAAGACATTACAAGTAGGCTTTAAATTTGCAGTTCATCAAACACCCCTGAGCAGCCCTTACCTTTAAATCTAACCTCTCGTCTTCCTGTTTTTCTTATCTTTCTCCATCTCTGAGTGAAGTTAGCTCTCTCTCTTTTCTCTCGATGTGAAATACAACAGCTGGATCTTTAGCTGCAACACACTGTGAGACAAACTGCACACAAACAGTTTGTGTGTTTGCTGATGTTTGTTGAGCTGACATTGAATTTGAAATTACCTGACACTTAAAAATCGTCATTCTTTTCATGCTTCCTCCTATTCTTTTGCACTAGCTAGAGTTTTGAAGTACTCCTTCCGGTCACTTTAACTCCTGTGTATAAACGCTATAGATGATACTGCTGAACCTAAACTAATGAGTCTGTTTTGAAAATGCAAAGAGTAGAAAGTACAGATATTTGTTTAAAAATGTAGGGAGTAAAAGTAAAAAGTTGTCAGAAAAAGAAATACTCAAGTAAAATACCTGAAAATTCTACTAAAGTACAGTAATATTGTAGAGTATTTGTACTTCCCACTTCTGTCAAACAGGCAAACTTAAGCTGCTGCAGGAACTGTATGAGAATGGGAAATGGTGCGTGATGGTCCCTGGGTTGTTGACCTGCTGTTTTGAGTTTTGTCATTTCCTTTTTCTTTTTGAATTTGGTGAAGTGGTTATAGTCCTCGTTCTTATTAATTGTGCTTTGTGCTTTTGTTCCACTTATTGAGCTTATTATATTTCTTCTTTCAGTTTAAACCGTCTCGCCAAGTGTTCCCCGTCTATGCTTTAGTATCTGTCAGTGATGTCCCCTTGTTTAGTTCTTCATGAGTTATTTTGTTAGTCATCTGTGCTTGTGCTTTGTTTATACTTACTTCCTATGTCTCATTATTAGATTTAGTTCAGCTCTGTGTTTTTTACAGGTGTTTCCACTTTGGCCACATCCCAATTTATATTTACTCCCTCAGTTGTTCTTAGCTCATTGTCATGTCATCCTGTTCCCCTCTGCCTATTTCCAATCTCACCCGGCATTTGTCTCCACCCATTCCTGCCTACCTGCACTCTCTTCTTCACCGCTCTTGTGAAAAATCTTTTGCTTTGGATGTTTGACCTCAGGTATTTAAAATTAGCTACCTTCACTATCTTAAATCCTTGAAGCTTCAAAGTTAAGAGATACGTATCTGTTTCCAAAATATGAATTATGATTTCATACAACAACTGATTTCTGAAAATCTGTTTGAGACACAGACATGTGTAACATGGTTTGAACATTAGCAGAAATCTAAATTGTTAAAGAGTTTTTGAACAAAATGAACTATTAGCCAGGGTCATCTGCCTAATCATAATAAATTACCTAGCCTGAAGTGCAAGCGTCATGGGTCCATTTGATCTTGCACCTGCAGATGACTCAACGGATCCCCTTTTATTCTTCATGAGGTTAGAAGAGTATCAGCATGCCAAATAACCCATTAACCAAATGGTTAATGGGTTATTTGGCATGAAAAACTCACTTCTTGTCTAAATAGACAAGAAGTGAGTTTTCATGCCTCTAACTGTATTTTTATTCATATATGTACAGTGCGTGAAAAACAGTTTACTTCCGATGCTGGAAAACCCTTCAGTGTGGCTGAATTACAAACATTCTGAAAAGAAGAATGGACCAGAATTCCTCCACAGTGATCTGAAAGACCCACTGAAAGTTAAAGAAAGAAAGAAAAAGAAAATATTTAAAGTGGGATAATGTAACAAGGTGATATAGAAACTACAATCTGTGGAAAGAAGGATGGGGGCTCATTCAAATTCATTCGTGAAAGAGAATAAGTACCATATTGTGTTATAATATATACTATATTATCGTACATCTGTTGATATGTCCAATAATGTACATCTGTTTGACTGACACTATTTCAGTCAGACCTTTAATGCCCACTTTTGCCATATTTCAGAAACAAACCATAGAAGAGCAATGTCATGCTAAACGCATCAATTTTGACAATAAAGAGAGGACAATTAATTATTAATAAAACTGAGTCAGAAGCTGTCATTCTATCATTTTTTTTGTCTTTCTCTTGTTTTGTATATATTCCTCTTGACTGTATATATATTTTTCTGTTTCCTATTTATTCTTTATGTCTTTAGTATTCATATTTTTTACTCAAGCACAGTTGGCCTGGAGCACCCATAATTTCGTTGTACATGTACAATAACCATAAAGGGCTTTTCTGTTCTATTCCAAAATTCATCTCTATGACCCCATGTTCGTTTCTACACATGTGGTACAATGGATATTAATAATCATTCTTAACTAGTATTCAGACGTGTCAGATGTATTAGGTAACTTGGCGATTCTAGATGGGCTGTAGGTGTGAAAGTCAATGGCTCTCTGTCGCTCTATGTCAGCCAGACCAAGATCAATATGGTGAAAACATTTTTCGGTCGAATTCCTACTAATATTTCATCCATACTAATATTTTTTTTGATTGCATGCACTTTTATTCCACCTATTTTCAGGCTGCACCTTCACCAAGGATCAATTAAATAAGAGTAGCTGCTATCACGCTGAATCTTACTGATGCTGTTATAAAGGATTTACCTCTTTCTTCGACTAAATTAATAAATAATCAAAAAATAACAATACAATGCATGGAAATATATTTTTCATGACTTATTTAAATACATTGTTACTCTTTAAACCATTAAATATAATTAACTATGAAGTAATACATCAAATAGGTCTACGATCAAATATTACGATTAAACACTGGTGAAAATCAAGAAAAGACAACCTTCATTTCAAAAGTATTATTCAGTTTTATTTCAGGATATCAATAATAATTCAATTTCAGCCAAAATAATAAATAATCTGGTAATAACATAAAAACATTAATTTTCTCTTTGTACCTTAAATTTAAGGCTTTCGTCTGATTTCTTGTGCCCTCCAATGAGTTGCAGGCGTGTGCGGCAGCCAGCCAATAATATCGGAAAATAAACCCATAACGAACCATTGGCTCGGTGAGTTTAACCACGTGCCAACTGACGTCACCTGATTTCTGCAAATAATTTTCCAGACCACGCCCACACAAACAAAGTCCTTTAGAGTGCTTATTAATATTCATTATGTTAGACACTTTTGAACGCAAATAAATGCGGCATCCACGGGGATGAACTAATTGAAAGTAAAAATAAAAGTACAAGAATATATAATGGCTAAGCAGACCATCTGAAACCAGGACAAATATAGTTTTATTATCTCTCTTGCAGACAGAGAAAACAACATTCATATGTAAAAATAATAATTAGTTTCTCTTTGGCCATATTTCTCTCCACTAACAAAACATGTAATGTCTTTTAAAATCTTTAATTATCATCACAACAGTAGAATAGACAATATTCTTTGTAACTCTGGCCACAGGATCCTGTGCACTTTTTTATTTATTTATTTTTATCTTTTTTAAGCTCCCATTGGTTCTAAAATTCATTCACATGTGCAGACTTTCCTTAAATTAGATTTCCTGCATCTGTACCACAGTGCCTTCTTAGTGTCATAAAACATAACTGCATTTGCTTTTGGGCTTCAAAGAAGCATTATGGAAATCATGAGTGTAACGAGTCAATTGAAACTCAATACAACAAACTTTTAGTATTACCTTCTGTATTCTTGTAGTGTTGTAATAGAAATTAATTTGGCTTTGTAATATTGTTGACACAGTCAAACACACACACACACACACACACACACACACACACACACACACACACACACACACACACACTGTGAAAGGGGGGGGGGGGGGGGGGGGAGCATAACTCTTCAAAGAAACCCAGAAGCCACGATCAGTTCGGTGGGACTGAGAACAATGTTGTTCCACCAATCTCTTGCACTTCTTTTGATAATTCAGGTACTGGATAGCTGCCTGCATATTACTTATGATAATAAAATAAGAAGTGTCATTTGGCTTGCTAAATGGCACCTCCACATATGGGCTATGTTTACTCCCAAATGAATTAAATACTTGTCACACACAATAGAAAAAAAATGTAACATCCATCCCTTCAGTTTGGCCCTGTAAAATAGCTTTGGGACTGGAAACATTCTTTTTGGAAAATCAGATTTGTTTTCAGTCATTTCAGTATAGACCATTTGATCTGCTCCTTGGCTGACTGCAAAACCTGCAAAAGTAAAAAAAAATGAAAGAAAGTTATATAATAACAAAACATGAATGACAACTGCTTTATAAACAAACAGAAAATGCAACCTTTGTGTAGTATGCACATATATCATTTAATGTGTTTATTCTAACTTCTGATATGTATTTGGTTTAGGCATCAGAAATAGTTCGTTTTAGGAAAAGATTGGGTTTAGACTATAGTAACTTAGTTATAACACTGCTCGTTCTGTTGCTCTCATATATGTGTTACAGAAGTTTTTGAAACCTTAGCACAGTCCAGTATTACCCTTTACATTACAATATAATGTCAAAAAGTATCTTACCGTAGAATACAAGTCTGTTTAGTAAAGGTAGAGTGGTTCTAATGCTTTACATAACTGAGAACTCCTGCACAGTAAAGCATGGTGCTACAGTACGACTGTTTAAACACTAGAGGGCAGGCTGAGCTTATGCTCACAACCATGTGAAGTCATGCCACCATGTTAAAGCGCAACAAAATCGTAATACAAAACACATCTTTGTTCTACTGCCACTAAATAAATACAGTGGGTTAATGTTTTCAAAATCTACATGTTTCAACAGCTTGTTCTTGTATGTTCTTTACTGGTTTATCTTTTAACTGTTTTTCAGTCCTTAGAAGAGGTTAAATTACAGCAGTGAGAAATCGGCCAGCAGGTGGCGCACTAAGCTCAAATTTAAAGGCCCTTGATTCAGTATGGCATTTAAAGGCAGCCTAATGTGCAGCGCGTCTATTGTGTTGATCACGTAAAAACGTTAGATGCACGTTAGAGTCAAGATATACCGCAAGTTGTGTTTAGTCAGTAGCATTGCATTGGTCAAGATCTACAAGCTGTCAAATTTCTATCATCATGTACAGGCAGCATAATTAGAAACTAATGGAAATGAGATGAGAATGTCAACCAAGGTATGAACGTTCATAGCTTATAATCTTTTCAAAAACTCTTTTAATTTGAGTAAATGGGGAAAACACACGAGTGGACATGATCTCTGAGTTTAGTATTCAGCTCTCCTCCATCTGTCCATCAATCAAGATAAATAATAAATGTGCATGCCAAATATTCTCGGCCAAAAAACTAACCGCAAGTTGCTCTCCGATGCATCAATCGGCGCATGAATGAATGTCAGATATAAAGCACTTTAGCAGAAAAAGCATTAAAATGCTTGTATGAATGGGTGAATGAGGCAAGTTGCAGAAAAGCACTATATAAGAACCAGTCCATTTACCATGTGACTAAAACTTTGGAAATATGTGAGGTCAGGCATTGTCTGTTATAGCTCAAAACATAATTGTAATTGCTCAGTAAGCAATTGATACGTCAACTAGAGAATCTCCTCTTCTGCCACTAATGGTTATCCTCCTTTTCTTCATTGTGGTGTGTCAGTTATAGAGCATTAGCTTTTTTGGGGGTGACATTATTAAATGCCTTTATGTCCTTCCAGTGCCTCTAAAACAGCTCCGACCCACTGAAGGATTGACTTTACAATTAAAACTGCCTTGAAAAGACTGTTGTTGCAAATTGGTGCTATATAAATAAAACTGAACTGAATTGAACTGCATTTGTGTATGCATGTGATGCCTTCATGTTTGTGTGTATAGCTTTGGCAATGATATTCACAGAGTCTGTTTGCTTGTGTATTACCTGAGCCACGCTTTGTTCAGTTAATGGGTTCTCATCCGCCTGTAATCAAAATGACATGAAAAAAAGTCAAATACACACACACACACACACACACACACACACACACACACACACACACACACACACACACACACACACACACACGCACAGTGCATTAGATCTGTGGAACAAAGAATAGCACACTATAACCCAGTGACATTCAAACAGTGCTAGTTAACAGTTCAACCAGTCACAATTCATAGTGGAGCTTGTAGCCATGCTTGTGGTGTAGCTTCAAGGCAAGCACCATCTGGTATGCAATCATTCACTTTAATTATCTGACTGACACAGTTCCCAGAGAATAACTCTTTTCACTTGGATGACGTCTTCAGTGTTACTCTAGCGCCACCAGCAGGTCATAGTTATCAAGTATAGAAAAATAACATGTTAGTCCACATGCTCTCCCACCATGCATTTACCTTTTCTGTTTTGCCCATTCCTCCTTCCTCCCTTCACTGAGTCTTACTCCTTCTCATCCATTCATTCTTACTCTCTCACTCACTCACTCTTTCTCTCTCTCCACGTCACTATCTTTCACATTGGCCTTCTTCCTCTCTCACCCTCGGTCTGTCTGTCTGTCTACAGCAGCTGGCTCCTGTCTGTTTGTGCCTCTAGGTTACCGGTGATGTAATCAAAGAGGACGAAGCCATAGGCTGGCTCTGACATTAGCTGACACCAATCAGAAGAAGAGAGAGAGGGAGAAGGACAGGAAGAAAAGTAAAACAGGGAAGAGAAGGCAAGAAGCAAGTCAAAAAAGCTAAAGGGAGCTACAGCAAATCTTGATGTAGCTGTTCTAATCAGACCAAACACCTGCATTGATTTGTATTTCTACAATCTAACACACTTGTTTTCTGTTTGAATTTCCAATGGTTATACTGATACAATAGGTTTTGGGGAATAACTGACAGAAATCTTACCCTGTAGTTGACTTTCTGTAGGACCTGCTGTGGATCACTCTCCAGAATCACCCTGGCAACAGGAAAAACAACCAATAAGGGTAGAGTTCTGTATAAGCAGGACTGGGATTGCTTATGGGATCATGGCATTTTACATACTAAACATTTTTTTATTTTAATAATAGAAATACCTATCATCATTTTGCCTATAAATATCAGGCAAAATGATCAAAAGGAACTCATATTGACTATTCTAGTTGGATAAACTTTTCTTTCTCTCACCCCCCATCAATGATTTCATCCACAACAAGAAACACTCCTTCCATGTTTTCCAATAAACACCTCCGCTCCACATTTTTCCTGCAGGATAAATAAAAAAATTACACGCGTCATTAGACACGTTACTTAGGATCTCATATGATCATCATCATTTTAAGTTAAAGTTTTTATTCCTCTAACTTAAGTAACTTAAAGTATTCACATTTCTGGCTTTTTAAAAACCCATTATTGCTTTATTTTTATTTTTTGCCCTCACAATAGCTCAATCTCTCCTTAGTCTCAGTTACTCACACACTGCATTACTATTGCATTGGTTCCCATAGTAACCATACCCATCATTGTTTGACTAATGTTGCAATAAACAGTGAGGGACTCTGATATGAGCTTTAACAGGTTAAAATGAAAAAGGAGTACTATTTGTCATTTAGTTTAATTTATTTATTAAATATAATTATTTATATTTCACATTATTTATTATAACACTTTGATGCTACTGAGGCTACATGGAGGACAAAAGCTCTAATTCATTTGCATGAAGAAAAGTCTGAAAAAGAAGATTGTGAATTTCTCTATTTGGGCTCTGATTACCTCTGTATTGTTCTAAACATCATTACAAAATATCAATGAAACCACTCACTTATGCAGTTTTTGTTTTTTCTTGAAAACAAAAAACTTTTTTTTGAAGACGGTACCTGAGGATGTGACTGGTGGAATCAAACAGGCAGTTAAGTACTGACATCAGCATGAGCTACCAAGAAAAAGAAAAGTCAGTATATGAGATACAAAGATATAAATCAATGCAAATTGATGTTAAAGCAGAATCAATTAGATTTCATGGCCTAAATAAGCTAAATACTGCACATTCAACATATACCAGCTTAGCAAAGTATATAGGTCAGAGGTGTCGAACTCCAGGCCTCGAGGGCCGGTGTCCTGCAGGTTTTAGATCTCAATCTGGGTCAACACACCTGAATCAAATGATTAGTTCATTATCAGGCTTCTGGAGAACTTCAAGACATGTTGAGGAGGTCATTTAGCCATTTAACCTGCAGGATACCGGCCCTCGAGCCCTGGATTTCGACACCTGTGATATCGGTGAATATGCTGCTCATGAGAAGTGTTCTTTTATTAATCATTATAGGTTTAAAACTTTCCAACCAAGCTGTAACCCAAAATAATCTCCACACAACTGCAACATATAGAACAATCCCTGAAAATAGCTTAAAAAAATCCATAAATCCCACAGGCTGTACAAATGAAAGAGACTGTAGCTAACTGAACCTTTATGGTAAATGTTACTGCCCTGAAGCACCTCAATTTGAAGAGCAATTACTAGACTAATTAAGTAGATTTCATGGAGTATCTTATTTTTCCTTGAAAATAATCTTTAGCATTTTACAATAGAAATCATTATTATGTGAAGGTATCGCCAAGTTTTCAATTGTAGTGTATAAACACACAACTTTTTCCAAGTTTTTTCCGTCTTTACTTTTTTTTTTTGCATTGCACCAAAGAGTATTTATAGAAACACATAGATATTATATTTATGTATTTCTATAATACATAATACAATAAAATATATTGTATTTTGTCTACAATATATTGTAGACAAAATACAATATATTTTATAGTCTTATTTTATATTATATAGTAATATTAATATAATATAATATTAATATAATATAATATATAATATAATATATAATATAATATTAATATATATGTAATATTATAATATGTATAATATAATATAATATTTTATAGTCTTCTAGAAATTTGGACAATTGACTTCATTTGATTAACTTTAAGGAGTATTTTACTTCTAACACTGAATTATTAAAGTTCAAATAACCCCCAACAACGTTCTAACAGAGCAAAGAAAACCCCAGCACTGTCTTTGTTTCTTATATTCCTAAAATGTTCATTCTTACTTTGGCTCAGTGTCCAGTGGACATGCTGACCTATTCAAGGTTTTTTGCTTTTTGCTTTCTTTGCCTGTTTGTCTTAATGTCAGTGAAACATTAATCTGACTCTGAGAATGCTGCATAAGAAATGCAACCTTTCTGTGACACCAGAGCAGGCAACTGAATTTAGAAACAACAAGTAATTACCTTTAAACTGTCTTGTGTGCCTACAGCTGAGAATTCCATAAAAAAATATTGATATGAGCCTAACTCTTGTTAAGAGGTTACTACTGTAACTTATGTGATTTGTGTGAAAAATAATATTGGATGAATTTGTTGTTTAAGAGCTGAGAAGAAACAAGAAACCGTCAGGTGACATGGAACACATGCCATTCTGCCTTCAGAATACAAAGCAGAATAAAATTTAAAAAAATAAATAAAAAAATAAAAGCACGCTTATGTGAGTAAACATTTGAACAAAAATGACTGAGCTCCTTTTAAAACATATGCAGATAAACTTGACGTAACATATTCACAATGAATTTTAATTTTATTACTGCAGATGTACTTTATTGGCAGACAAAATTTAATTCACCTCATTTTCCTGAGCACTTCCCACAACGTAGAAGAAAAGATCTATACTGCTCTTGTACACGATGGTCATGCCTTCCAGAAAAGCTATTTCATCTAGATAGAGAATGAGACGTGACAGGGTTAGCATAAGCATGACTTTATTAATTTGCTTCTATATAGAAGTGTAAAATAAAGTTTATTCAGTGACACAACTGCCAAATATATAGTGACAGGCAAGCAAAGGGGTGAGAGGGAAAGAAGGCAGAGACGAGTGACAGAAAAGCAATTAGACAGAAACTTGATATAAAGAGAGGAAGGAGATGAGTCGGAGAAACAAATGATACAAATGAATGTTGGGAAGGAGTGGAACTGATAGATAAAACATAAAAGGGGAGAAGAAAGACAAAGCAGAAGTGGAGAAAATAAGGAATGAAGATTAGGACAAAAGGAGAGATAATGGCAACGTGTTAAAGAGGCCAGGGGTAGAGACTCAGGTATCAGTTGGGTGAAACTTGGAATCCTACAAAAAAGCTTATGGGTAGGTCAGGTTTTTCATCCAAATGAATGAAAACCCAAAAGTTTTACAAGGGTAATACCAACTACAGCGTTCTGCCACAAATAATGGTCTAGCATGGTTTGGCGGGTGGAAACCAGGTCAATGTAAAAAGTGATTTAGGTTACAAGTGACAAGAGAGTGTGTAACAGTCTGGACACTGGAGACGTCTGTGAACATTCAGCACAATACAAAGGGAGGGAGCGACGGGTGGGGGTGGGGGCGCATGCATCACACACCAGAACAGATCTACATAAAACAGAAGAGAGTGGAACTTACTGTCTGCTTTGTGTGTCTTGTTAAAAACATTCCTTTCAAAGGTTTTCTGCTCCTTCATGGAGGGGTAAAGTTCTGGGTCATAGTACTAAAACAGGAACTTTTATGAGTGACTCAGTTTACTTACATAGTGCGTTGCTAATAAATTCTAAACTTGATAGTTAAACTTTACCAGTTAGTATTTACTGTTACAAACAATGAAATCAACTCAATCAAATGCACCCCTAACCCACACAAACATATCAGCGGCATCCTTTGCACTCACTGTTAGTTACTTTAATCAAGTTGAAGCTGAGAAATCTTTTCTCAGGTTTATCTACTTCGGCCATAGCCACTTATTATTTCTGACTGTAGGTAGACAACTCAGCTGGTGATAATCAGGGCAGTCGTTATTTGTGAATCAGTCACTGAAAACTCAGATTTTGTTTTGTTTGGAAATTTCCAAGCTAGTTGGTAAGCTAACTGACTGGTTTCATATTTACTCTACAGACATCGCTTGTCCTATTTTCTGTCTTCGCTTTTCATTCCCCCCCCCCACACACACACACACAGCAGGTGACTGTCTCTCACTGATCGTGGTCCTGATTGAGGTGCTTTGAAGAAAGGACGTTCTTCTACCCTACTCTCACTAAGTGCTGCTCTTAGTCATCAGAGGTCTCTTTCTAATATTGTACAGCAATAATTATTTGGAACAGTTCGGAAATAAACATTGCAGATGTATAAGACAACAATAAGGCTGATCAAGGCACATCTTAACAAATATATTAATGTGTTCCTCAAAATACTGTTTACATTTTCTACAAGAAAAAAGTACAAAAAATTCAGATACAGGGCTTTGAAGTAAATTTAAATTACCCTCAGTAGTAAATGGTTATTGTTTATTGTGCAATGTAAATTTCATGTTTAAGTCATATAAAACTTATGTCCCATATTGTGACTTATTCATGAAAGTACTCCCTTTCATATTTTTGTCATACAAAACAAAGTTTATATTAAAGCGCTTCCATTTTTTCCCTTGTGTAAAGACCACATTGAACTCACCTTTGACAAAAGTCTGTTTCCATCATTGTCGAGAATAAAAACTGCTTTAACTGTGTAGAGGGACGGTTCCTGCAGCGATAAACAGAAAGAACATTGAAAATATTTTAGCTTCGCTGAGTCATCTTGGGGAAACATCTTGAACATAATAGCATAGCTTCAGTCACATCTGTTCCTCTCATACCTGGATAACACTTAAAAGAGCATTGCAGCAGCAGCCTCTTTTAAATACTCTCTCATCTACTTACACACACTGAAGCTGCCCAGTCCAACCAGTTTCTACAATTTATGCTGCAGTTTATTCAGTGTTTTAATCTTTGTTGTTTATCCTGGTTTGTTTTACAGTTTTCCAGTTCTGGGAATTATCACATATTTCTACTTAATACATTTTCCATTCTCCTGCATCCACATCTAGACAGCTATCTGTCCATCCCTGCGATGATTTTTCAGACCCGGGACAAAGTTCTGTTATGCACTGACTAGCACAGATTCACAGTCAGAGTGTATCACAGAACTTAGACCAGACACTTAGCTCATCCAAAGTCCAGTATTCCAGGCTCACATAACCAGAGTCCTAAAGCTGTAGATGGCTCAGTCTATCCTTCATTTGATCAAACGTGTTTCTTGTTATGTTGATGCTGACTGAACTTTAAGTGATGAGTAAACATACACGGACATACTCCAACATACTGTAGTTATAGCATATAGCATTTGTAGGTAAACACTACATAACCAATGACAAGTACTGCAAGTCTTTTACTTTAATTTGTCATGTAACGAGGTCATTCTTAATACTATTTTTTACTCCTTTCTTTTCCTTTCTCCATACACCCTGGAAGCAGGTGAAGATGCAGCAGAAATACCTACTCTTAACAACATTCTGATTAGCAAAGTGCACGTGAGGTGTATGCTGACAACTGACTGAAGGAAAGCTAGCAGCTAGCTCAAGTCACAAGGCAAGGCCACAAAAATAAAGACTATTATTTGCTACCAAGTGCAGAAGGAGTTCTCAATATTTTTCCAGGAAACCAGAAACTCTAAAGTATAAAAAGAATATCTTTGATCATGGAGTGTAGGTTATGTCAACCTATAGCCCAATACATATTATATAAAAAAATGTTACATCAAATAGTTTTCATTGGGTCTTCAGAACATGTTTTAGCCGGTAAAGATGCCACTGAATTATGAATTAGTTACTAGGAGACAAATGTACCACTGTCCAATTAAACAAATATGAGTTTCAGGCATGAGAACAGATCCTATATGCTTATGTCTCTGTTCTTAGCTAGTTTGCTAATGGCTACAAGCACGAGTACATTCAGCAGTCACCTAGTTAGTAAGTTTTATTAAGTGCTGAAGGGTCCAGGTGCAATATGTCAGCCATTATTAAGTATTGTGCAGTCTATGTTTAGATAAACAGCAAACTTAAACTCATTAACAGATATCAAGCTGAAGAATCATATTTTGGAAAGAGATTTGAATACTGAAACTTCTGGTGCAATCTGCCTCTGACCCTGTCTTTCATATCCACATTGCATAACATTATGATCACTGACTGGTGATATGAATAACACTGATTAACTCTTCATCATGGCCTCTGTTCCACCAGAGAGTCTGGCAAGGGCCAAATTGTGGTGGCTAGATGACTGTCAGAGCATCTCCAATACTGCAGCTCTTTCTTGGATGTTCCCAGTGTATAGTTTTCAATATGTATCAAAAGTAGGGATGGGTATCGAAAACCGGTTCTTGTTGAGAACCGGTTCCCACTGTTTCAATTCCTTGGAATTGTTTGCCATTTTTGCAAACGATTCCCTTATCGATTCCAGTCGCCCCGAATGACGTCACCACGTTGTGGAGCGTCATTTACCTGGCAGGAAACGGCGCCTAAGCGGCTTAAACGCTCAAAAGTTTGGTTATACTTTATGAGAACGGATGACAACAGGGCAACTTGCAATACTTGCAAAGTAGATATTTCATTTGAGGGAGGAAACACTGCGAATATGCAAAAGCATTTGCTCACAAAACACGCGATGACCTTAAATGAATGTCGTGATTTTAATTCCGCTCCGGACTCGTGAATCTCAACCCAGCAGCAGCGGTAACGTTTGCACGTCTTCTCCCGTTAATGCGGCAGGTAAATAATCAACTAACAGTGCATATTATGTTAGCGCGATCCGCCTTATTACAAAACCTGCTATTACTGTGCATTTAGTGACCATGATGAGACAGAGTCTGGCTGGCTCAGATGCTGGCAGTTCTCGCTGCAGTCTACCGGTAGCGTCTCCTTTCAGGCCAGGATAGACGAATGTGACTAAGTTTGAGCAGTGACTAAGTTTGTGGTAAAAGGCTTGCACCCATTTGCCACAGCAGATGCCCCGATTTTCGGTAAGTGAATGTATTTAATTGTAGGCAGGGACATTACTGGATATTCTTGTGTAATTGCTACAGAATAATTTATGTTATACTTTGTTATTCCTACAGAAGAATATTTATTTTATTATTTTACAGTTTTTTTTCCCCCGGGGACCCTGTGACACCCCATTGAAGAGCCATAGGCTGGATCTCTTAAGATCTCACTGTTGGGTTTGTAAGGCCATGCTACTCCTAAATTTCTATCTTGTTCAAAGGGAAGATATAAAACAAAGTTCTAAGCTAATTGACTTTAGTGTTCTCCTTTTTTAAAAAAGAATCAATAAGAGAATTGATAAAGAATCGAATCGTTAAACAGAATCGAAAATGGAATCGGAATCGTGAAAATCTTATCAATACCCATCCCTAATCAAAAGTGGTCCAAGGAAGGAACAGTGGTGAACCAACGTCATGGGTGGCCAAGGCTCATTGATGCACATGGGGAATGAAGGCTGGTCTGTGTGGTCGGATTCAAGAGACAAGCTGTTGTAGCTCAAACTGCTGAAAAATGTAATGCAGATTCCGATAGAAAGGTTTCAGAATACACAGTTGGAGCATCATGGCCGCAGAACACTCAGGATGCCATGCTGACCCCTATTCACCGTGGAATGTGGCAACAATTGGAATGTGAATATCAGAATTGGACCTTTGAGCGATGGATGAAGGTAGCTTGGTCTGCCAAATCTTTGAATTTTTTTCACATCAAGTGGATGGCATGTATGTCACTTACCTGAAGAACACCTGGAACCAAGATGCACTATGGGAAGAAGACAAGCTGGCAAAGGCAGTGTGATGCTTTGTTCAATGTTCTATTGGGTTCTGCCATTCATGTGGATGTTACTTTGACAAATACTGTCTCCCTAAGTATCCGGTCTTTAAGTGATGACGTATCAACCCTGCTTCTGGGTCCAAACTACTCTGCGTTTATTAAGGCTGTTGTGTTTTTAACATGTTTTAATGTTTTGTATCTTGTTCTATTTAATCTGAACAAGCCCCTAAAAAAAGGCAGTGATCACTGTCAGCCTCTGTTTTTATTACCACTATACATTTTAAAGCTCAGTTTTTAAAACCTTATGATGTAACTACAGCCCAGCCCATGCAACAGTAAATTAATGACTAACCTCGTATTGTGGATGGGTTATCTCAGTTCTCCTGACTGAAGTTTGGTCCATTTACAGCATCTTGCCATGCGATTGCATGGTAGGAACACAATTTGCAAAATAAAGGATATTTTTAGCTGATGCTGTAATAAAGGAAATGCTAAATGTGGCTCATTTTAAAGTCAA
The DNA here is from genome assembly GCF_057381845.1 of Rhamphochromis longiceps. NCBI lineage: Eukaryota > Metazoa > Chordata > Actinopteri > Cichliformes > Cichlidae > Rhamphochromis > Rhamphochromis longiceps. Next base: position 6,731,749 of record NC_140560.1, read on the forward strand.
ACATTGATTTTAATAAAAAAAAATGAACTGTACTTTATCAATGACCTCTTTGCTGTTTGGTACGGAGCCCCTCTGATGACATGGTCCAAAATATAAATAAATTGTGGCCACAAAATACTATTTCGAGGGCACGAAATAGGTATAACGCACGCACGAAATGCTAATTTGTGGGCACGAATTGAGTATAACGTGGCAACGAATTATGCGTTTGTGGCAACAAAATAGATAACGTGCGCACATCATATTGATACAATTCCTGGACAGCTGTGTAGAGACATAAGCATAAGAGTAGGCTAAACCTATACACCATGGACAGAGACAGTATGATTGAGTTTTATTTTAGGCTGGGAATGAGCTACAAATGCATTTTGAAAATCCTGGCATTGCAAGGAACCATTATTACGGAGAGACATTTAAACAGGATATTAAGATAAGATAACCTTTATTAGTCCCACACGTGGGAAATTTGTTTTGTCACAGCAGGAAGTGGACAGTGCAAAAGTTATATAGCAATTATTATTATTGAGAGCCCAGTTGCTTTACAGACGTAAGTACGACCTGGACGCCGGGATAGATTTTATTGCCAACCAACTGCAAGGGCCTGGGAAGGATCACGGTTATCGGTCAAGTGTTTTGTGCCCACAAATTAGCATTTCGTGCGCACGTTATACCCATTTTGTGCCCACGAAATAGTATTTTGTGGCCACAATTTATTTATTTTTTGGACCATGTCATCAGAGGGGCTCCGTAGTTTGGTGATCTATTATGTTTCTTTTTTGCTGAAGGGTTGTCGGATGTTCAATACTGATTATAAATTTTACCCCTGTGGCTGATACTTTTATTGTCCTCTTAATTTAATTGTTCTGGTACACTGTTATAATGTTAAACTTTTGAAAATATTTTGTGGCTCATCTACACCTTTTGGACTACAATGTCAGTCTCAAATCTCTGAGATCAGTTTTGAGCTGCAAAACTTGCGCTTTGTGTGGAAGCACAGTTAGCATGAACAAATAAACGGGGTTTAGTGATTTATCATTGTAATAGATTAGTCTCCTCTTGCTAACCACCTTGGCCAACATGTTGAGAAGATAACATGAGTTATTAATAACTCCTTTAGTACATTGACAAGCAAAGCTCTAATGATGATGGAGATGGAGAAGCAACAGCAGCTCTCACCATGTCTGGGCCAGTAAATTGGGCTAGCTAACCAAGTACAGACTTAGCTGGTTTAGCATCTATGTGAAATGAATTTGTTGGCTGAATATTTCACTTGACCTTTTTTTTAATTAATATTTTTAATCCCCTGTGTAGATATTGAGAGTTAACCATGTCCCCCAGTGTTTTAAATGTGCAACTTATAGTGGGGGTTTTTTTTCTGAAGGATCAGTTGTTTTAAATGACTCCACTTAATAACAGTGATCCAAAAGAAAAGAACCAGAAAAGGCCAGATTAAAAACAGATCATGTAAATGTAACTTTAATTTCACAGACATGCAATAGTAAATAGGGGGTGTAACCCTATTATTAAGATGCAAATGCATGAGAAAGGAGCAAGACACATACAAGAAAGAAGGGGCAGAGATGAAACCAGGGAGGCAGGAAAAAGAAAGAATGAGTCTGAGAAAGACGCATAATCAAAAATCTCAACGGAAGTGAAAGAGCAAGATGGTGAGAAGAAGTAAGAGAAAAGTAAAAGAATTACTCAGATAATTTACATTAGCTAGACGTAAATCAAATTATACAGCTGGCATTGTAAGAATCATACGCTGACGATGCAGTTCTGAGTATTATCAGAATAATGTACTTATATTACTTTATTTAGGATGTCAATTTAGAATTGTAGTTACAGTTACATTTATCCAAAAGTATTTGGATAAATATCCATCAGTGCATGGATGGGGATGCAGTAGGCCAACATCTATACCAGTAACATTTGGGCAGTAACCAGTGGCATCTGTAGTATTTTAAAGAGTTGCATTTTTACATGACCTACCTTATACATGAGATACATGTTTTTATATTTGACTTTTGCTATTACTTTTCCATTGCTCACTTTTAGTTGTAAATCAGCCAGTTAATTGTAGAAGATTCTTACTTTAAACATCAATATCAATATAAACCACGATCTCTGAACATTTAGCCAGTGGAAAATGGTTGTAACACAACTAAAAATAGTACACTGATATCAATAAACACATTATCCCTGCTTTCTGTCCTATATATGAATGTATTCCTCTTATAAACATGTAAGCAGCAATTTGGTGCTGTGGCTGTTCCAGCCAATTTAGAGCTGAAAGAAAGGAATGGAAAATGTGAATCTTTCACTTAGATTAAGTTACTTTGTTGTAGTACACATGGTGATTACTTGAGTAGCAAAGCCACAATGTAAAAATACTCAACACTCACAGACTACTTACACAGAAACTACTGACTAGAAAAGTGTAAATAGATAAGTATATTGAAAGTAACAGCCCTTATATTATATGATATTCATTCATTATCAAGTAGATTTCTCCTGTTATAGATATTCGAGTTGGGGCTGTTGGGACAATAAAGGATTTTGTATGTAAAAAATGCCAAAGTTCTACAGTAACATGCAGTAAAATGCAAAGTTTCTTTAAAATACTTTAGTAAAATTACATAAGAAAGCTACTTTTTGCCTTTGCTGCATATTGTTCAACAATATATAACAAAGCAAAACATTGTGTAGGAGTATCACTAGTTTTGTATGCAAAATGATGCAATTTACGGTCCTTTATAAGGAAAACGATGATAAGCAGGCTAAGATCATACTTTTAAGAGCCGAGAAAGAGTAAACCAAGAAGAAAGAATTAGGACAGATAGAGGTATTCTGGAGAAGCACGGATGAGAGAGAAAGAGAAACTTACACTCACACACGCAGAGAGAGAGAGAGGGCGAGAGGGAGTGAATAAATGGTGCGCAGGGCAAAAGAGGAGCGAGCGAGCGAGAGAGAGAACAGTGGACGTGGCACCTGCTCTGGTCTACACGTCAGTCCACATATGCTCAACACACGCAGGCATTTAAATACGCAGACCGGCTTTAACCATACCGCTTGTTCCATTAAACACTACAGTGTCCGCTTTACACGCGTGATCCGTGCAGGAACCGAAGCTTTGCTTGATTACCGTGTAGCGCCATCCTGTTGCGCTCCACGCTGGACTCTGTGTGGATAAGTGTGTAACAGCTGTGGGTCAGCCGCTCCACGGTAATGGAATTTACTTCACAACGTAAGAAGTTGTCGCGCTGTCAGCACCATCAGCAATAATATTTGTACATATGACATACACATAGAAAGAAAAAGTGTGACTTTAGCTTCGTGACAAACAGTTACCAGGCCTGCGTGTCCACAGTCAGCTCCAGTCCGAGTCCACTAGCATTAACTTAAAAATAAAAGCTGTTTCTGCTTTATGGACAATCTGCACCCAAGCCCCCCTCCCAGCCTCCCTCCCGCCTGTCTACCACCCCCCTTCTTGCCGAACACCTTAACTGCTATAGTGCAACAAATGTCCCGCACACTGCTAACCAAAATATATAAACCGCCGAGCACATTAATATCCCATCCACCTGGAAATGAAAGCACACTGGTTCCCGTTCTAGTTGGTGAAACGGCGGAGAGGCTCACCGGAGACGTGGAATCCATTGCTGCTGCTGCTGCCGTCGCTCCGCTTGCTCGGTGTGTTGACGTGGACAGCTCTGAGCTGTCACGCCGAGATCAGCGCTTTTATTTTTTTTCTTTCTCTTCTTTACGGAGCCGCCCGGGCGCGCTCACGCGCTCGCAGCAGCCAACCGGATAGAACCATAGGAGTGAAGCGCGATCCCGACGCTTCGCCCTCCTCCCACTTCTTGTCTGTCTGAGCCTTTCACGATAAAAGTCGAGATGCTCTTAAGGAGTCTACTCTGGATAAGAGCAGTTCATGTGCCACATGTAGCAGGCGGCAGTCAAACACACCACCCCGCACATGCTAGTTCGATCCACATCTACAGTAAAATCATTCCTTGATCCAGTTATTTACTGCAATACTTTTCCTAATCCTAGTGTGGTGATGTCACGAATATTCCACGGGGGGGGGGGGATTGGTGGAAAGTATTTTTAGATCTTAACAAGTTAGATGTGGAAACTGTTCTTTGTGCATTTCTGCTATGATGTAGAAATATAATGACAGCTGACTGGTGAATTTGGAAAAGCAAACATTGTATTTTTACAGTGTAAGAAAATCACAGTCAAGGCTTTACATGTTCCGCTCTCCCTGTAAAATGAGAAAGATCACAAATAAAAACACTGTAAACCTTTTATAGAGGTAATTGGTTATTCTTTTGTGTTCTATTAGAAAAACGTATTCATTACTAAAATCAAATTCTTTGTTTGAATGATTCAGCTGAAATGTGAAGTGCACTGATCATGTTAAGTGGGGGTAGGTGATTATATTAAATACTGTCAAATCTATACGGTAGTCAAACCTCTCTCATATAGTGCTATGTACCCAGATCTTACCTGCAGAGACATCTCAACCTTAGGATCCTGCAGTGCATATAGCCATAGTCACTTCATTTGCATCCCACCAGCCTATACTGTTCACAAGCTCATGCCTTTGTTGTCACCACTGTGTTGCTGTCTCTTGTTTGATCCCCCATACTTTTGCAGATTTGGTCAAATAACCCCATGTAGGTTCTACATTTCTTTTTTTGTCAATGACATAAAAATGCAACAAGTGTTTGTTATTGTGGATTATGTAAGGACTGATTTTTACAGAAATCTGGTACTTTGTAACCTGCTGTATTTCTCCATAAAAGTAGCTATTATGTCTAGTAGCTGTGCTAATGTTGCTATCAATACCTGTATTGCAGAGATTCGAGGATTCAACCTCTAAATGCTCAAAATATGCATGATTTTCATTCCTGACACTTATCTGCACATTAGAATAAAAATAAATACAGAGCGTGAAGAATGAATATCCACACAGATTGTCAGTTGACCTGATATTGGCTGCTTCTGTGCTTGCCCCAAATATCTATTTTATGTTCTGTAGAAGACAAATGTCCTGTACATGACATTTTATGCAACTTTAACTTCCCAAATCTATCCCAGCTGACGTTGTTCACTCTGGACTGGCTTCCAGTCTGCTGCAGGAAAGTTTTGTTGTTTTATTTATTTATTTGTTTAAGATTCAATTAATCTGTGCATTATTCTTCATAACCAAGCAAAATAAAAAATTACTAACTAAAAGAAATAATGGTATGGAGCACAAAGTATAGCATTTGAATCAAGAATATAGTGATACAGAAGTAGAGTAAGATACAGAAAAAATATATAGAAAAAGCACACTGAAACTGTACTTCAATAAAGTACTTTTTGGAAAAGTTACTACCACTAGTCCTATCCATGTTCTCATTCAACTGCATTGGGTAGTGGGGGTGGCAATGTCACTGTGGACAAGGTCTGGGTGCTGTCCAGTAAAGGAAATTTTCACTGGTAGAGAACATGGTGGGGAATGTGACTGTATCTAACTGAAGATGGTGAAGCAGCAACCCTGAGGTGATGAAGGCAGACCCATCATTTGAAGTAGTGGTCACACATTCTGTAGCCCTCCACTGCAACCCTAAGGAGATCCTGAGACAGCTGGAAGGAGCTAAGCAGGATGGACGGAGGACCATAAGAGGGTCGCAGAATACTCACAGCAGGATGTAATCTTAGACCTAAATCGGTCACTGGTGACCTGGTAGATGTGAAGAGGTTAAGCAAGCTGTACAATTAACGGCACCGCACAACACACTAAAATAAATAAATAGATATATAAAAAAAGTCCAAATTTGACACAAAAACAATCACATTTGATGAACATACAAAACAAAGGAAGAACAACCCAAAGAGCCATTTCAACAGTTATGTCTTAGTTTTTGCACATTGATACATGAATGTTTTAAATAAAAGGCGATTACTGGCACAGCACTTTGTCTGTTATGACTGGCTTTGAAGAATTACGAGCTTTTTTCGTGATGGCTTGCAGCACAATGCTTCCTTCAGAATGCCATGAAAAGAATAAAGATTATGCTCTCCTCCTCTGCATTTATCACGCTTTGTAAAGAGTGATAAATGCAAAGATATGAATTACTCCAACCATATCTCAAATTCATTTCTGGTCTAGAGTGATCAGTATGTATGAGCAAGGTATGTAAGTATACTGTTTCATATCCACCTCCCACAGAGGTCTCACTTTGTAAAATGTCATAGCTTGTGGTCAGTTTTTCAGCTGCCTCAGCCAGCAAATCTCACTATCAATGACAAAGGTCTGACAAAGGTCTCTCCTGGAAATTTAAAACAACAAAGAATAGAATATCTGTAAAATTGTTGTGGTTAATTTGTACTGGATCAAATTTGGTTTGATCCAGTGGGACTATTTATTTGGAAAGGTTTGAAAGAATTAGATGCTGGTTGAGAGATGAAACACTAGTATAAAATTAATTGTAACGGCATTAATGGAAGAGAGAAAATAGTGTTTTCAGATTAATGATGAGGCAGAACCATAAAGCGCTTTGAGGGCTCAGATATAGAAAAGCGCTGTATAAGAACCAGTCCATTTACCATTTACCATATTATTGTTGATATGTGGAACTATCTAAATCCTCTGTCCAAAAGGTATCATTCAAAGAAATCATAGGACGTATCCAGAGGTTTGTACCTTGAAGTCAAATAATTATCACTTGTTAGTATTTTTGAAGACAACACCTGGAGGGACAGAAACATTTTATTTTACGGTACATCTATTTCATAAGTTTAGTTTTACAAATTAAGATTGAAAACATGAATAGGTAACCCCAAAACCATTCCCTTCTTCTGAATACTCAAATTTATTTTTATAGTTTCAGTAACTATATAAAATTGAGAAAACAAAATAAAAATATTAAATAGATTAAATCACAAAGCAACTATGGGTGCCTTTCAAAAAAAAAACAAAAACTTTTTTTCCTGTGCCACGCGTGGACTCTGTGTAATATAATCGATTTTACTGAATACAGTCGAAACTAGGTGCTAATTGATAAAAATGGCAAACGTGGCAGTTTAACTAATGTAAAACATTTTAACATCCTAAAATATGCTCCACTTATTGACTGAGTACAAAACACAACGGGCTACAAGTGAGTGGTAATAAGAGGTATTAGTAAGGATACTTCAGTGTTCCCAAACTACTGCGTGGACGAGCGCGCATTCTCGCTATTAGGGATTGCGCGCTCGAGCCAGTTCGGCTCTGGAGCGTTCTTCCCCATTTCTTCGTCCCCCGTTGCACTCTGGGAAAGCTCGTGTATTTATCGCTTAGAAAAGATGGCAGGCGTGCAGCCGCCACCCCTCCGGAGTCTGGATGATTTCCTCCTGTGTTCGACCCGGTTCGCCACGCCAGATGTGCGTAACTTGGACCGCTGGAATAACCGCATCATTAACAACCTGCTTTACTACCAGAGCAATTATTTCCTGTGCGTGCTTGGCTTCCTGCTCATAGTGGGGTAGGTTTCGTTGTTCTGACGTGGTCAGCACCCCCATCTCACACTGACCATTCTCTCTCTCATTCTAGTAAGCAGCAAAGTTTATGAATTTGCAGGGTTGTGCTGAACTCCTTTTAGTGACTTGCATTTCAGCAACAGCCAAAACGAACAGGCTCCATGATCATGACATCGTCTCTTGGCCATACAGTTTCACACACGAGAGCGAGACACAGATTTGGAGTAATGAACATCTTAGTCAGATCTGCCAACCTCCATTTCTCGTGGGAATGGAAGAAGGCAGCTGATCTCAACGATCTGTTACAGCACGTTAAAGGAAATGCCACACAGTCCGAGAACTAACATATTTCCTTCCAGTTCTATCCTTAAACCCAAAATTTGAGGTTGTGCACCAAGAGTGTGTGTTGTTTTGTTTGTTTTTATAGAGTAGCAAATTGGGAACAAACAAGTTTTAGAGACCGGACAGTGAGCTCATAGGAAGGATGAAAAGCGTATTAGAAATAAACATCAAACCAAACAACCTCCACATTGGTTCAAGTTTAATTACTTTAATTGTGGACAGACCTCCTGCCTCCATAAACGTGCACTAGGAGAATCTTCTGGACCACACTGAACCAAAAGATTCAAATGCAAGTTGTAACTTTAAGGAGTGGAGCAGATGACTTGGAGGCATATCATCCAGTTTCAATTTGACTAATCAAGATCATCTTCTTATGTGACAAGTACATAAGGTGATGAAAGAAGTTTGTAGTAGTTTCTCTTCTGGCACAATATGGCTTGCTGGTATGCACCACAATTTAGATTATTTACACTGAATGTAAGAAAAGCACTGTTTGTGTTTTTGTTTTTTTTTCCTCAAGAAACTCAAATTACTTTCTTTAGGACATTGAATGCACACACTGTTCATCTGCTGTAGACAGTTTTTCAGACCCACGTTTTTGTTGAACTTTGAATTTAGTTTCCAACAGGACTGCTAACATATTCAATGAATTCATGTAGAGTTACTTTATATAGTACACTTAGTAATATCCAAAGTCTGTATATGACAATAACATAGAGAGTGAATCAGGACAACGTTCATTACAGTTAGTCCAAATAACAAAGGCAGACGACAGATCAGGGGTCTGTACCAGAAAGCAGGATCACTGACCAGTTTCTTGGTCTGAGTGAACGGGGTTTAAGCAGCTGATTTCTCAGTGACTGGCAGAACCAACAGAGAATCTCTCAGTAATACTTGTTTTTTCCTTATTAAGCATTAAGCTCCTAGGACCTGGCGTCCACATATGTGGACATCACATTTTGGGTTGTCTGGACCAAAATACTAAATTTTGCTCTACAAGGACCTGATATCCACTTACGAGGATATTATACTGCCACTGTTCTATCGAAATTTAAAACTAATTTCTTCATATGTGGATGTCATTTTTTTCAGAACCAAAAATCAGGTAAAAAAAAAAATCACGTAATTCTTTATTTTTACAGTCATCAGGTCCCAATCAGCCCAAATAGCAAAGAGAAATTGAAAATGCATGACATGAAAGAGTTCGGGTCTTTGGAGGTCAAGATGCTAGTCTCATTATGTATATCCATTACTTACAGTTATTCCTGTCTCCTCTCAGGTATTTCGAGCCCTTCCAGCTTTTCACTGGCATGACGGTGGTCACCTTGTTGTTCACTGGCTTTGTCTGGGCTGCAGAGAACCAAGCTCCTATTCGCCGTTTCCGTAGAAACCACCCAACAGTCTCTATGTTGGCCATTCTTGTGGCTAGCTACCTCTTCATATCAGTGCTGGGAGGAGTGGCCGTATTTCTGTTTGGGATAGCCTTCCCTATATTCAGTAAGACAGAAAAATACACACTAAATCGTATGCTGCAAATTTGACCAGATTATGAAAACAAAGTTTGGCTGTTTTGGGAACCTGTGAAGCAGGCATTCTTTTCACAAGTGCATGGGCTTGGTTTTGATAAATCAACATCTCTAAAGACTTTCCAAACCACTGCCATGTGATACATTGGTTTGCTTTATTAGCACTGGAGTCAACACTTGTGAGTTAGTCTGACCGATCAGTAAATTTGTCTTCATTGTTGTTTATCAAGTTGCTTTTTAAAAGACATTTCTGGAGTAGCCAGGCATTAAAGTCCTGATGCATGATGACCAGCTCTACCTACTGAGCCACAGCTAGGTGGTAGAGCAGATAGCATCATAGCCTGCATAACAGCCCCATCTTTACTTCTGTATATGGTGTTTGCCGATCAGTCTTGGTGTTGCAATGTAAAAAACGTTGATGTTTTGACTCTGTCTCTTGCTCATATTTAAATTGAGAGAAGTTATACATATACTGAGTTTTTGTACCTGTGCTTTGATACAAAATAGGATAAATGAGGAGTTGCAGGTGAGCATTCTGGATAAAAAAAAAAGAGAGATGAGACATTAAAAGGACACGTTGTAAATTAATGGTTATTCATTATTGGGTTGTACAATTCTCTCATTGCATTAAAGGGAAATAGTATGACGTGTAAAGGCTTCTTGCAGATGACAGCCTCACGTTTCTGTTGGATTCTCCTGAACCACTTATTGCTTTGTCCTTGGGTTTTCATAGCAATTATAACTCAGGCCATAGGTTTGTTTGTTAGGAAGTTAGTTTAAGTTCTAAAATCAAACTTATGAAATTATGCTGTGGGTAGAGCCATCATATTTTTGGGTTGTCGCTCTAGAAAAAGACTTAAAATTCTAGCCAGAACCACAAAGTTATCAACTTTTTTTGCACAAATTTGCAAAAAAGCAGCTTGTTTGGGGAAAACACAGATAAGGTTCAAACATAAATCGAAGCATGAAAAATTATAAATATTATTATAAAATAAAGGCCTTTATTATTAGGTAATGTGTTACAGATAAGAAAATAGCTGCCTGGTCATCCAAAGATAACATGATTGTTTTTTGGTGTCAATATGGACAGCTGCTGAATTTGAGCAGAAGCTAGAAGAAGGAAAGCAAATAGTTTGCAGAACTTGTTGAGGACTTATTGTGTGTCTGAATGCAGTGTGTGTGGGTCTTATTCAAACAAGAAGCAGAAAAGTTCTGTTGTACAGAAAGTCTTGTCTCTCTTCTTTCCAGTGGTTCTCATCCATGCATCAGTGAGGCTCCGCAGTCTGAAGAACAAGCTGGAAAACAAACTCGAAAGCATTGGTTTGAAGAGGACTCCAATGGGAATTCTTTTAGAGGCCTTGGGACAGGAGCAGGAGGCAGGATCCTAAACAGAATGAAGAAGATGATGGTGGACAATTGGGGGGAGAGATGAAGGTGAAGATGTAGGTGGGCGATAGCAGGGAGAGAAAACAGAGCATCACAACATTACCATAGCGAGAGAGGGGGAGTCAGCCAAAAAATGTCAAGTTGTGATTTGGTTTGTTAACTGATCAAAATCAGAAGTAACAGCATGACTGACAGGTGATAGTCTCAGAAGTCAACAGATATGAAGTCATTTCTGGTCTGTCTTTGCACTTTAAGCACATTGTTTTGCAAAGTCTGTCAATTCACTACATGTGAAGTGATGTAACCATGTATTTAGCTTTCTGTGGATGATATTTCCATAGAGCTTGATAAACTCTAAATATTTCTGGAAATTACTTAAAAAGAAAAACACATACACTCTCAAAGTGGCTTATTTATATCCGTCCAGTGTGTAATATCTAGAAAATTTATTTTTACATCAAAATATGTATTTTGAAAAGAAAAAAAAGAAAGAAACAAAACCATGATTTGTGGGTTTTATTCTGTTGTGAGATCTGATGCCACAATTTAATTTTGTCCTCTGCACTCTTCAAATCAACCGTCTGAACCAGAACAAAAACTGTGCTGCATCCTGTCTCACACTGAATACCAAGTAATCCTTTTTATTTCCATATCCTAAAGTATGACAAAGCTTATTCCTAAAAGCTGTCATATGAGATTATTAGCAGAATTCATGTTAAACCAGCCCAGCCTGTTTACTTTGAATAATGAATCTAACCGCCCAAGTATCAATCCAACCATGTTTTCCTCATACAATTACAAATCAATTGTATAATGTTAACTTCAAAAATGTCTTCAAATATATTTTTCCCTGATTTTTAGTACTCTACTGTTTTCAGTTATTTCTTTTCCCCGTTGACATAATAGTATTATTAGTACTAAAAACTAAAACATCTAGGTTGCACAGGCAAAAACCTCAACTTAAGGCTTCGCAGTGGAACTTGTGTATTCAATCAGCGACTTTAGAGTGGCTACTTCCATATTTTATGTCAATTCTTTGGTAGAGCTGAAGTGTAACGTCCAAATAAATCTGACTGTCCTGCCAATACGGGACATTAGAAGTCAAAATTACAAACTATCTATCAATCCATTTGTAACAAGGCAATAAATGTAGTGTAACCTATAAACATTATAGCATTTAAGCTAATATGGTTTTGTGGAAGCAGCAACAGAAATTGACTTTATAAGATGGATATTTTGTATTAATACAACAAGCAGAGCCAAAATCTTGAAACACCCTTGGTATTGTAGTAACCCAACCTGTATTAACCAAATTTTTTATAAGTCAGTTTCCTGTTTTTGGTGCTAAAAATGGGGTTGTGCTACAAGAAAATCTTGGTGTGATATGAAGAATGAGGTCAGGATAAATCTGATTGATTGTAGAAATCTTTGAGGACCAGTAAGTGCAGAATAGGTGTATGAAAGAAACAAATTAATATTTAAAAATAATTATTATATCTATTTTCTCAAGAAGAATAAGCTTTACTCACATAGCTCCCCATTACATTCCACATCTTCTTATCACTGGGATTGCCCAGTCTCTCAGTGCTGACAGCTGATTAAACCATTTCAGGAGGAGATCAGTAAAGTAAAATTTTCTTAGAATTTCTTAATAAAGTTTTGTTACCATAAATAAAATGCATTGCCTGCTTTAAGAGCATTTGTGGTAACAGTACACTTTTCTCCTAGCCACACTGATGTGTCTCAGCACAGACTGTCTGAAAATCTTCTTCACTATTTTTCTGGACTGTAGAGAAAATGTTGATAGACTTTAGTGATCTCGCTTGTGACTGAATATATTATTTTAATCCTATTTGTGACTTTTCTTCTGTTCATTTCAATGCAAGTTTGCAAATAATGCTTCAAAAAGGTTCCTCCAGTACTGTTCTCTTTAAACCAGTCATTATGAAGTAAACAATATAAGATTTTGTTTATGTGTGCACTTTTTAATGTTTAAAGAACTTGTTACCCTGTTGTATATGTGCCATTACAGATTTGAAAATCTCTGTTAGTACAGGTAAACACAGCAATCGTGATTCTTATAGATCCTGAACAAGTCATGCTTCTGCTAATCTTTTTTTTTAACCATCAGCCAAACCTCTTAATGGTTGGTCTGACCCTGCTTCACAACATAACTTTGGACACTTAAATCCGAGCTGCAAGAATGTAAATTGAAAGAAGTTTGTTGAATGACGATAAAAATGTAACAAATCCTGAAGTGTTGCCTTCAAATCAGCTTAATGTTTGAATTGTGTTTCTTGAACAATGTCCTGGAATGTTTATAGCATTTTTTTATAAATAAAAAAGAATGTCAAACTGCAGTTTGTGCTGATTTTCTAGTAAGCAATGCCAAAAATGGAATAAATTCAACTAAATTAATGTGCAAAAAAACATGATATAGAGATTTTCAAAGAACCTTTGGTTTGTCAGAATGATGTACCAAGTAAATATCTTACAGTAAAAGTATGACAGCGAACGCCAGACAGAGGTCACAGTCAACTAGTTGGCAGGTTAGAATACAGAAGAAATTATATCAATCTATCTTACTTCACCAAATGTTATAAAAAGAGGCAGATTTTAACCTAGGTCTGTCCTTACATTGTATCTGTGGCTTTAATGTGCTCGGCTGTGGTTATAGAGCTGACATGACACCCAGGGAAATCACTGTAGCAGTTGTGTGTTTTTGGCCTGTGAGCAGCATCTGAAGGTAGGGAGCCTCTACTATGAGGCACTTTGACATTGTATAGGTCAGGGGAAACTCCTTGTTTGCTGCAAGATGATGGAAAACAATGTGATTCACCTTAGAACAGACAGAGATTTATGATCTATATATTTTCTTACTTATGTAATTCTTATTTCTTTGTGCATTTCTGGTGACCCTTCTCGAGAGAGTGAGCACAACCTGAATGCTCAGTTTCAGGTCTGTTTCTTTGCGCTTGTTAACTTTACAGTGTTAATTCTAGACAAACACAGTGGAAATTTTTCGGTGTTAGGGATGTAGCCATATGATATGCTCTGCTGGTGATATTCAAAATATCATATTTAGAAATATGTTAGTAAAATTACTTATTAGTCCCTGTATTCTTATTTTGATTGCTGGGAGAAAGACACAAATCACGAGACCAGCAGCCTGTTCTTATATTTCACATTCACTAATAAATTATAGTAAACTGTTTGCGACAGACCGAAGTAACACGTCTTCAAAATCTGCCGTCAGCTTTGCGTGAACGGAGAGGAAACTTCACGGCCTGTATTATTGTTGTCGCAGGCATTACTTGGTGAGCAATATTTTGTTTATTTCTTTTAAAAGAAGTCCCCAGCTTAAGTAGGGAAATGCTAACACACACGCCAGTGGGTTTTTTTTTTCCTAGGGAGGGCTTATTACACGTCACCACGAGGGTGCTACTTTAAAAAGGTCCCACCCTCCAGGGCAGTTCTAGTGAACAGAAACATAAGCTGCGGTAGTGTAGGAGAGATCAACAAACACCCTGAGCACACACTAAACCTGACTGGTAAGACAGCATCTTTTATGCCCACACTTATTATCGATATATTAATTACTTTGATGTGCTTTTGTATATTATTTTGTGTCTGTATACTTCTGTGTGAGGGTGTGTTTGGGAGTCGCCAGTGGAGTCACAGCAGTATCCCGGTAATGCTGTATAATGTACGCTACTAACGTGCTTACACTGTTAGGCTCTCGTTGTGTTATGTTTCTTTTTGTAGGGTACAAATAAAATGCATGTGTATGTATAAACGGCTTCTCCGCGATAACACAGTTATCAGGATGTTCTGGATGATCGGGGATAAAAACACTGTGCAACCTGCTGCTCAGGCTCTCCGACTAGATTCCCGTCATATTTATAACCAAGCCTAATTTCAAGAGGCAATGTTACATAATACATGTAAAATGCAATCGTATTTTACAAAGTAAGATTTAACATTTGACATATACAAGAGCCAGCCGGACCAGTAAAGACACACATTAATCCAGTAGCAGAGAAACATTTTTCTGAATTATGATTACTTGATACTTGGTAATAGCCTAATACGCTTTAATTGATTCTTATGGTTATGATCATAAGATGAGAAGACTGATCAGATAACAACAACATTCCTCAATTCTAGCTTTTCATTCTTTTTCCGCTAATTGCTTTTTACATTACACAGAATTGTTTGATAAACTGAGAAGGGGCTAAAATGTTATGATTTAATATTGTTTTACCTGTTCATTTAAAATCCACTCACTTATGACCACAAATCAAAGTTAGCTACTGCTCTTCTGTGTGTAAGAGAGAGTACTGAATTCCTTTGCGTTCACACTTTTTTCACAGTTGTGGGCGCTAACAACTTTTCCGTAGGAAACCCTGAGTTTATTAATCATACTTCCCACAATGAGAAGTTTGCAGGGCTGTATTAGTTTGCCAGGTACCAAGTACAATGCCAGATGACTGTCTCAGTCAGGAGTTCTACACCACCTTCTCTAAACAGATCACCACAGAAGTAAAAGTAAACTCAATTCTTGGATGGAGTACATGGAGAGGGGTTTTCCAGGCAAACATTGGTAGTTACATCATGTGGCTGCAGTGAGTAACACAGGCGTTGTGTGCCAGGCAGGTGGTTACCAAAGACTTTCTAGAAGTAGGTCAAAGTTACTGAGAGCAGTGATACAGGCCAGCCCTGCCCTGTGCCTGCCTTATCTCCTCATACTAACTGTCAGAGCTCAACTGCTCTAAAGCAGGCTACACTGACAGTGGAAGATTACATTTGATAGCTGGAGTTAATATCAACATCATAATGGTGGGGGGTGTAGTACTAGCATCAATTATAGGCTAATCGAAGGGTAATTCTAGTGGTTAGAGCGTAGCAGTAAGAAAGTTCTAACTTTGTTACAGCTGTTAAAATGAATCAGACTTTGTGAAGTTGTAAATGGGACAGAAACTGTCTGGGCATCACAGTTTTGCAGGGCTTTGCACTCAAATTACAACACATTTTCATATGGAAGGGACTAAAATATATTTAATATATTTATTTGCAATGATTAAATAAGAAACAACATCTAAAATTTGCCAGATTGCCTTTTTCGGATTAGGCCCTGATCAATGGAGAATTGGTGTATTTTCCTATCTTCTTTACTTTCCCATTGAGCCACGATATAGAATAGAACCTAAAAGAGCTTCTTTTTGCTTCTTGCAGGAGAACCACGCAAAAGAAGAGACACCACAGCGGTGGTGACCAACATCAAGCTTTATAGTCTGCTTTTCTAAAACTACTGTCATCTGCCAAAACAATGCTGCACCTCAAGAAATACTTTACAGAAGGCCTTATCCAGATGGCCATCCTGCTGAGTCTCTGTGGCGTGAGGGTGGACGTGGAACTGGAGCCCTACCTGCCTTCCTCTTTGCATGACATGATCCTGGGTCCAACCTCAGCCCTCACCCAAACACAGTTCCACAACCTCCGCAATCACCTGGAGGAAGGCTTGCACCCCAAAAATGTAGAACTAGATGGGTTCTCCACAGCACAAAGGCTGCTGGGCTGGGTGCGCTCTTTGGACAGACTACACGTAAAAAAAGTTTTTCGTTTTAATCGTTATCTCTTTAGTCATCAATACTTTGCATTCCAATTATAAGTTCATGCAATTTTAAGGATTAAAGGAGCAGTTTAAAAGTATGCTTAGATATGATTATAGATAGAACTGTCATGTGAGTTTGTTCAGTAACAAGTTACAGCGGGCAGCAGATTTCGCTGACTTAGCACAAAAACCTGAAACATTTACCTCTTAAAATCCACCAGGTCACCACAGGAGTAGGCTTAAGTGTATTTTTACCCACACGTTAAACAAACATAGTTTCAGAAACTACAAGATCAGATCAAATCAGAGTGTTTTACACATATCTGATCTTCTATTGTAAGATTTCTGTTTGGGCATGCTATATAAAGAATTCTACATAAAGTAGTAGCGGTGCACCTAACTCTAATCCTATACAGCTTATTGTAGGACAGCAAAATGAATGCTTTTGGTAAGACTCCTGTGATCTTGTGAGAAAAGTTCATATAATTGTGAACCTTTCTCCACAGGTTCCACATGCAGAACTAGAGACATGGCTGGTCCAGCGGGAGCCAGAACCCCTCCCCATAAGATCTCCAGACCAGGCATCCTTGCTGGAAAGAACTCCTGCTGAAATAGAGAGAGAGTTGACTGCTCTGCCTGCGGAGCCACAAGCTGAACTTGAGGATGAAGAGGAGAAAGAGGATACAGAGGTACAGCAGTTTTATATGGAGTGATTTGCAACATTCAAATATAGGTTTTTCTTCTGTTTATTTTCATCTTCATGTGCCATGCTCCTCTAAAACCATTTTGACTTATGTCTGAACTAGGTTAAGTGCAAGTGTGTGCAAAGGTTTATTACATGTTCTCTGATAAAATCATCAATAAACAGTCCCATAAGAGAACACACAGCCTTTATACAGGGATGTCTATGCTGTAATAGTTAACACTAGGCCAAAGAGAATTAAGTTACAAGGGTTGACCTTTATCCTTGAGATAACAATGTGTTATCTAGAGGATAAAATCCTGTTCACATGCAGCTTTTACAGCTGTTTGTGAAATTGTTTCTTGACAATTGGCTCTGTCTGTTTAAAGCCTTTTCTAATTGGTATATTGGCACTCATAGGGCTGGGAGTAGGGAGAAATAGATGTGAACTGAGTGGAGATGATGAGTCAATAATTTTTTCTTGTGAAGAAAGAGAGCAGACCAAGAGAACATCTGTGTATAACACCTGCCAAGCTGCTGTGTTAAACGGCCCTGAAAGTTCCATTTTTGGTTCATGAAAGTGAAAGGATACCATATGCCCGATAACCACTGTCTTACACCTCAATATGCACTGAGGCGGAGGAAGAACGGAGTGAGCGTGCTTATATGTCCAATCCATTCAATAGTTTGATTTAAAACCACAAATGTCAAACCACAGGGGACCACCAAATCATTAGGTTGCACTGAAAATAAAAATGCTGCTTCTTGTCAAATATCAACAGATTTTTACAAGTCTGTAGGTCCACCCATATTATCACTGAAGTATCAGTGTAGATATGTTGGAATGAATAGAAACCGCTGGCCATTATTTACATATATACTATATGAACGAGTGATGTCGACTAAAGAGCTGTTTTTGTTTGTTGACTGTCACCCAAACTGAGCTTGATGTCATGAGAGAGAATGAGTCAGAGATTGATGAGTCACTAGGAAACCTCACCTCACCGCACATGACCTCACTAGGAAGCTGAAGTAATAAAATCAGTACAGTTGCAACACATGAAAGAATAAAAGCAAGAGCCTGCTGTTAGCTGTAGCTTTTCTTCTTTTCTTGTAGTACACTGTTTGAGTCTTTGGGGTCACGCACACTGCTCACTACTCTTTTAATGCCCACCGACTGGTTCAACTAATGGTACTAGATACTGAATAACTGCAAGTTGTACAGTTTGAGTTTTATTTATATTTTAATCTTAATTTATTCAGATATTTTCCTAGTGAATTTCCCCCTTGAGAATTTGTTGAAGCTTGAAGTTAGGGCCTGGCCTCATTGACAGGTGTGTAGACCCAGGCAGCTGCTGATTGGACTTCTCCAGTGTCTCTGTTGTTTTGGTACCTTTTGCTAATGGCAAACAATATAACTTGTTGTGTGATATAGACTCAGTTACTGAGGACTAAATGGAGGGATCTGAGTCTGTGCTTTGCACCCCTACAATTTATGGATGAAGCTTGCTAACTAAGCTTACTAGCGTTAACGGATAATTTAGTAGTTCAAATATAGTCACATCTTAAAAAAGAAAAAACAAACAAGCGGCTCTATAGGTCTGTGTGGTGCTCCACAGTGTGACTTGTTGAATCCATGTTGATAGTTTACTTCCAGTTCATATCTACAAATCCACTGGGGAAACAAGGCAGGTGAACTAAGGATGAATATCCCACATTGAAACAGAGCCATAAATAATAGTAGTAGTGTCAAAATGTTAACTTTAATTTTAGGTAAGCGAATGTGCTGATGAACAGTTCACTCCATGTTACTGCTTGCTGCTAGTTCCATTTAATAATGGCAACAGCTCTCACATGCCTGGTCAAGCTTTGACCAGAATTAAACACTCACATAACCTGTCTTAGTATCTGAGTACTGTAACAGTAAAAGGGCAACCACATCTCTCTCAGCTTACAGTGTTAAGGGTTTCTTGAAAAATACATAGAAAGATCACCATGAGTGTATGATTAAATAATCATCACTATAGACGGGGTTACACACACTAAATTATGACTAAACAAAACACTGTGACCGATGCCAACAAACAGAATGTACAGTATAAAAATAACCCACATGCTGGCCAGCATGTCCAGTCAGGACAAACACACACACACACACACACACACACACACACACACACACACACACACACACACACACACACACACACACACACACACACACACACACAGCTATCCCCTCGTCATCAAAATGAAAACAAATATAATGTCAGCTATCAGAATCAACTAGCCAGCGTACACACAAACACAGTCACACTCATACAGAATGAAAGCCTTATTAGTGTCCTTCAGCCTTGTGACTGTCTGGCTTGTTTTGAAACCTGATCACTAACTTATTGCTTACTGACACACATCGGCATTACTCCGTTTTGCAATCCCTCCTGTTTACAGCAGCAGTTCAGACATTCACAAGCAATGAGCCGTCATGCTTGTAAACAAACGCACATTATTGCATGAGGTTTTAACTTGCACTTGTGGTAGGAAGTAAACAGGAGTAGCGAGCAGTGATGAAACTGATCATATAAATAAGTAAATAAATCAGTTACATTGCTATAGTCACAACTAAAACAATTTAGCAGTTATGATGAATGGAATGATATGGGCGCAAAATGAGACACTAAGCTGAACTCCTGTCATGCAGCAGCAATCTAGCTTTGATTTATATTCTGTATGTTGAAAGCCACATATTTGTCTCAGCTGACCAGCTGCTGGGGGTCTTGTGTTTGTCTCGAAAGTCCCCAACCAGGTCAGGAAGGTCGAAGATATTTTGAGCCAGTCTGTCTGTTTGTTGCCTGGTAAAACAGAAAATGCATCTGACAGATTTCAGTATGGAAATTACCCAGTATAACTGGCACACGTGTGAAACCTTTGGTGAGCAGTAGTTGCTGGATTTGTAATTGTAATTAAATAATGTATCTTTTATTAAATGTTACTGTTTGACTTTTGTGGTAAATTCTTACAAAATGTTTACCATCTTTGGAAATGAATATAAGTGGGCAACCAGGGAGATAGATATTCATTTAATGCAGGGGTGCGGAACTTCAGGCTTCAAGGGCCGATGTCCTGCAAGTTTGAGATGTATCCTTGATCCAGCACTGCGGATTTAAATGGCTAAATTACCTCCTCAACATGTCTTGAAGTTCTCCAGAGGACTGGTGATGAACTAATCATTTGATTCAGGTGTGTTGACCCCGGGTGACATCTAAAACCTGCAAGACTTCTGGCCCTTGAGGCCTGGAGTTCCCCACCCCTGGTTTAATGTACATTGTTTGCTAAACTGCTGGTTTGACTGTGAAAATAAATCTTGTTTTATATATATATCCCCTCAGCCTTTCCTCTCCTCTTTACCATCTGAACGATATTCCAATGTCACGGCTGTATGTCAGTGAATCAATGTCTTGTTTGCTCTTGGCATACAGATTGATGTCATCCATGTAGAGGAGGCTGCTGACAATTGCTCCATTCTGTAGTCAGTATCCATAGCCAGTCTTTATCTCACTGAGGGGGTTGAGGCCTATGCAGAGCATCTCCTTGGTAGATCTCACATGATAGTGACTTGAAGTTGGTTCGCCACATGAGTTCCTGATGAAACAACTGAAGGTCCTGATGTACAGTTCTAGGCTTTCCTGGATCCAGGTGTGGGGCATCTTGTAACCAATCCAGAAAGTGCACAATCTCTTGCTAACCATGATTAATAAACTACAGACACCACTATCCAGACCACCCCTGAAGGTCAGCTAAAATAAGCACCCATGTGGTTATTTTTTATTAGTCCTTTATTTATCCAGGTAAAATCTCATTGAGATTAAAAATCTCATTTCCAAGAGAGACCTGGCATCATGGTAACAAATGTCAAAATACATGTACTACATATGTATATAACATTAAAACAAATACAATATCCTGTACGAACATGTGAAAAATATACAATAACAGATCAAATTAAGAGCGATATTAAAAACAATCACATTGAGTAAAAGAGTTATTCTCTCGTTCTTCAAGATGGACTTAAACTCCCCCAAGGTAACCAGTTCTGATAATTTCAGTTCCTTCTGCAGATTATTCCAGGAAGCAGGGGCAGCATATTTAAAAGCCTTTTCCCCAATTCTGCTCTGATTTTTGGGACAATCAATTGTATGATATTGTGAAAATGAAGGCTGTATTGGTTGTGGTTTTTACGCATATAAACACATAAATAAGCAGGAATCAGCCCAAGAAGAGATTTATAGATAAAGATGTATCTGATTTCTTAGTCATCCAGCAAAGATTAACGATAGGTTAAACTCACTTTTTTTTTTTTTTTTTTTTAGACTTCCCTCCAGGAGTGTTTCAGGTTATTGGAGGAGACCTTCCCCTCCACAGAGGAACAATGGGTAGGTTGCCACCATAGTCTGTTCTCTTCTCATTTGTTTTTAATCCTTTCCTTACGTTTAACAGTGCTCAGAATTTCTTTTGGTTGCTTTGACCTCAGCTAAATGATGTTGTTGGTGGAATGGGGGACCTGGAGAGGCAGCCCTCAGACAGAGACTCTCTACTGTTCCCCACTGATAATCCCTCCATGGATTTTGAGCTCCATTGGCAGGATTTGCTAAATATCATGGAACCTGAGGTGACTAGGAGAAAAAAAATGAAAATATATTTACTAAATAGAGTGAGATAAAATTATGGGATAAAATTAAAAAATCAAGATACAGTAAATTTAGATACAATTCTCATTTCTGCCCTCCAGAACACAGACATGGACATGGCATCATCAGACCACAATCTAAGTTCAGGACCATCTGGAACCTTTCGAGGAAATGTGTCTGGAACAATGTCTAACTGCTGTGACAATCCTGTTACAGAAGCTGATCAGGAGACTCATTTGCAACATGGTAATTAATTTCATAATAAACCATAGCTGTTTATGTTATGTCTATGTTTCCACAGCTTTTAAAAATATCTTGGGACCTTTTTCAGTAGATGCTTAGAAAAAATAATTAGGACACTGAGCCCAACTTAACAAAATTTTGTCTGGGTTTTTAAAAATAATACAAAACACTGATCACTTTCATAGTCAAGATTACAGATAGGAATTTGTAAGTTCTAATAACTTTGGAAAACCCTTAAGAAAACTCTAGAGAAACTATATAAGATCCGGACATTTTCTAAATATATGGCATAATTTGCTTTTCTTGTTTACAGACAATTCTGTGAATGTTTGTTCCAAACCCACAACCTGTTGTAAATAATATATGTATATTTTTGCCACCATGCCCACACCATCTTTCCAGGTTTATTAGAGCCTCAATCTGAGTCTGTGCCAGTCCTGCTTCCATTAACCCCTACTGCAGAATTGGATGACCACAACTCAGCATTAAACACACGGGACACTATGAATAACATTAATGGACATCCCTTGAATAGTCCTCCAGACCAAACAGATCTGCTTGCAGAAGAACCTATAGAAGACTTCAGCATGGAACTAATGGAAGAAGATAACATTATCAGTTTTTTATCACAAGTTGATGTGGGTAGGATGGAACCAGAACATCGTCCTGGCATTGATGTTAACTTTCAATCTTCCAATTCCACCCTACCTTTAGATGGAAATGTTATGACCCAAGACCTTGTGGGGTCTCCTTCCAGTCACCTACTGGGGTATGAAGACAATGAAGATGATCTTCCTGTTCCACTTAGTGATCTTTTAGAGGATGCTGCCATTTTGGATGAAATTAGATTGTTGGACCAGGCTCTGGAGGAAGGATTCAGTCCTGAGATGGCAGCCAGATTGGAAGATGAAAGCTGCTTCAACCATGAACTAGCAGAACAGGAAATTGGCAGTGATGATGACCACTTAGGCTCTAAGATTGCAGTCATAGAAACTCATGGTCGACCATCAACACATCATCATGGCAATTCCACAGGTAGGCAATACCATAACTATTTTATTTACAAAATCTGTAACACTTACAGTTCAGTACAGTTCTTTGAAGAGCATGATAAATAAAAAAAAGTGCAGATAATGAAACTGTGAAACTTACTTTGATCTTACTTTTATCTTAATCTTCCTAGATTGTGAGGGTGAGCTAGATTCAGACTCCGGTCTATCCTTGGACTTCAGCCACAGCCTTGCTTCTCCATGTACTTCTGAGGCCTCCTCTTGTTCCTCTTCGTCAACGTCCTCTTCATTTTATGTCTCAGCTACGGGAAGTTCCTTCTCCAAAGATGATGATGAAGATTCTGAGGAAGACTTAGCTGGTTCAGATGTGGAAGCAGTAATGATGATAAAGCAGGAAGAGCTTGAAGAGGAAGACATGGGGGCAGTAGGAGGAGAGAATCATGAAAATAAGCTTGTTCCTGTCGACTATTCTGATCATAGTCTGTTTCATGGGTTTTCCTGGCTGGAGCATATTGGCCATGATCACACGTATAACATGCCCTCGTCCTCCGCCTGTTCTATCCCCCTCGGCAAGATGCCTACCAAACACGCTAAATCGACTCGACAACACGATAGTGTCAAACCTTACCCACAGTCCTTTTCTAGATCCATCTCAGAGAACAAAATTTGGAGTCAGGATGAGTGCCGTGCACGAACCCTGAAGATCCCTTTCTCCAATGAGCTAATTGTTAATCTGCCAGTGGAGGAGTTTAATAGCCTACTGTCCAATTACCAGCTCAGTGAGGAGCAACTTACCCTTATCAAGGACATACGACGTCGTGGTAAGAACAAGATAGCTGCCCAGAACTGCAGGAAGAGGAAACAAGATGTGCTGTTGGGCCTGGAGGACGATGTGTCCTCTTTAAGGCGGCACCGTTCACGTCTACTAAGAGAAAAACGGGAAACCCTAAGGAATCTGCAGGAAATTAGACGCCATATGGAAAGGCTATACAAGGAAGTATTTTCCAGGTTGACAAGGGAGGAAGGGAGTCCCATGGATGCTACAGAGTACATGCTTCATTTTAAACCTAATGGAAGAAACAGTAAAAAACAGAGTCAAAGGGACAAGAAGAAGTGAAGAGATATCAAAAATGTAAAGAGGTTCTTTAAAAGGAAGTGTGACCACAAAAATGAAGGTGGTAGGTTGGTGAGGAAGGAACCCAGGGTCATTTTTAAACAAATAGTCCTGAGTGTCCAAAACCTCAAAGAACCAAGCATGTTTCCCTAAGGGTCCTTACTTGTTGGCATGATTGATGGATTGGGAAAATGGAAGTTGAGCAGTAAATGGAAAAAGACTTGATTCTGGCTTGTGTTAAGCTTCAGGGCAATTTGAGTTTTTATTTAAGTGGGTAGCGAACCCGGGACCAGCATTCTAGAATGCTAGTTTAATGCCTAAGAATTTCTTATGCTTAAAAATATTGTGTTCAACAGCCAGTGTATAGAAAACGGATAGAAGGCCTGATCCTTGCTATCAGCTAATAGACCCCAAAAGTCGTTGACACTACACTGACTATGAGCCAGCGTACACGAGTTGTTTATAGTGATACAGGAAACCTGCACAGGGAAGACTTGGATTTGTGGGGCTCAAACCTGGGTATATTCAGTTCCTAGACTGCACTGTACCCACACAGTACCCTCAGGACAACATAGTTAATTTCCCAAAACTTGAAGACATAGGGTAGAATATTCAGATGTATATTTTCAGATCTAGGCACATTGGAAGCTTTGTGGTATTGCATATACCTTTTTTTTTTGGCTAAATAAGCTATATCAGTAGGTTGTAGCATTTCATAGGACATATCCAACAAAAAAAAGATTAAATATTAGCAACATCATGTGTCATGATTTAGAATTATATGTGAGAACAAATTCTGGTAGCAGCACTGTATATTGTTGATGTTTCAGGACTGTTGGTTCAGAATGTGTGTCAATTCGGATGGACTGCTATGTAAACAACCAGGAAAATGAACAGAGATTTGCTCAGTTGTTAACGCAACCAGATGGACATGCTGGCTGATACTATTGTCTAAAACACTGGGAAATACAACTATCATGGCAGGCGTTCAGTGCTTCACACAATGTAAAGAATCATTGTCTGTGATCCCTGTAAGTCAAAGAAATGCAGTAAGACAACTACATAATCAGAATCCTGTTTTTGAAATTGATTTTAAAAAAAGGGTGAAATTTCCAACCTGCATACAAGCCTTGTTTGTATTCTATTAATTCCCAATGTGCTTGCTGGTATTCAAGGACATGGGAACTTAACTTTTTGTAATATAAAAAACATGAAAAAATAAAAATAAAAGTTTTACTTTGCGCCTAGCAGTGTTGTGTTTCTGGCCATTGATGCTGAAATATTGAATTTGGAATATATAACCTGTATACGTTTCATTCTGTATTTTTTCCCCTGCTGTTACAGTTATATATGTCAGGCAACTATTAAGGAAAAAAAATTGCTGAGAGGATGCAATCTTGCATTACAGCTAGTGCGCCCCAAAATCAAACACTTAAAATGGAAGGATAATGCAATAATGGTGAGGATGGCTGACATTATGCTAGCAATATTAATAAACACCATTTCATTGAAAGCTCTTAGTGGAAACTATCTTTTAAATTCTGCAGAACAATGCAATGTCATGTTATCACTACTGAATTTTATCCAAGCAGACTAAAGAATCCGTGCACTCTCAGAGGTGGCATCATCTGCTGTTATAACTTGTCCTTCTACATTTTTCTAGTTTTGAGTTTAAGGTTCTCTGAGTGAGAGACTATCTCTCCACTCCGTGCATATGGAATATGTAATAGAGTGGAGAGATAGTCTTGATATGATAGAGAAAATGCTCCACACAGAAAGGCTCCAGATCACCACACCGTTCAAACCAAAGTTTCTTGCTGATAAACAGTTGTTTATCAATTTATTTATGAGCACATTTGAACAACAACACAAGTTGACTAAAGTGCTGTACAAACTAAAAAAAAAACAAAAAACAAAAAACTATAAATGAATATAGAAAAATAGAAAACAAGACTCAAAAGCCAAACAGCTCAGTCACAATTAAAAGCTAGGGAGTAAACATGTTTTAAAAATGTTGAGTGTTAGAGCAGTCATAATTTGAAAAGGCAGACAGCTGGCTACTGCTAAATTTACACAAATTGCGCCAAATGAATATATAGGAAGTGGACTGATTTATTGGTTATGCTGAAAATATAGCCTTTGCCAGATGTATCCTTTTTGGTTCTAGTACCGGTATATTAATAGTATATTCACAATGATATGTAACAATAAGGATAGAGTTTGTAAGAAATGTGTATTGACCCTAAACAATTAGTAGCACAAAGGTATAGAACAGGTTTTATTCCAAATTCAAACTTAGAAACACAGTGTAAAATCTAAATACTACATGATATCCTGATGTTTTCCATCAGTAAGCAGTGGCAATCCTTAGTGAAACTTGTGGATCTAACATTGCTGGACTCAGACACTGTGAATGGGCAAATGTAAACTGTTTATCAGAGAAACAGTGTGACTTTTAGAACACTTGAACTTCAAGCTAATCGGTGTACATGTACTGTTACTGTTTTCTGATTTAAATAAAAAAAAAATATCTTTAAGCATAGTGGAATTAATGGTGACGAAGGGCTTTCAATTTCACTTTGGTGGCCTCAGAATCTCATCTCTGCTTTTCGCAGATGATGTGGTTCTGCTGGCTTCATCGGGTGATGGCCTCCAGCTCTCACTGGAACGGTTCGCAGCGGGAATGAGGATCAGCACCTCCAAATCTGAGGCCATGGTTCTCAGCCGGAAAAGGGTGGAGTGCCCACTCCGGGTCGGGGATGAGTTCCTGCCCCAAGTGGGGAGTATCTCGGGGTCTTGTTTGCAAGTGATGGGAGAAGGGAGCTGGAGAGCGACAGACGGATTGGTGCTGGAGTTGCAGTGATGCCGACGCTGCACGGGTCCGTTGTGGTGAAGAGAGAGCTGAGTGTAAAAGCGAAGCTCTCAATTTACTGGTCGATCTACATCCCTACCCTTACCTATGGCCAAGAGCTGTGGGTAGTGACCGAAAGAACGAGATCGCGGATACAAGCAGCGGAAATGAGCTTCCTCCGAAGGGTGGCTGGCCTCTCCCTTAGAGATAGGGTGAGAAGTTCAGCCATCCGGGAGGGGCTCAGAGTAGAGTCGCTGCTCCTCCACATCGAAAGGAGCCAGCTGAGGTGGTTCAGGCATTTCACAAGGATGCCTCCTGGGTGAGGTGTTCCGGGCACGTCCCACCGGGAGGAGGCCCTGGGGCAGACCCAGGACACGCTGGAGAGATTATATCTCTCGACTGGCCTGGGAACGCCTGGATAAGCTAGAGGAGGTAGCTGGGGAGGATGTGGTCTGGGCTTCTCTGCTTAGGCTGCTGCCCCCACGACCGGCCCCGGATGAAGCGGAAGAAGATGGATGGATGGAATTAATTTTTAAAGAATCTTTTTTCCCAAAAGTGAAATATTGTTCCTTTCGTCACAATGCATTAAGTACATGTCTGGAATAATTTTAATCTGTCTGCTCTTTGTTCCATGCATGTGACCTCTAAGACATTATAAACAGATGATAAAATTCTGATGATCTAATGTCATTCATCTCAATTATTTCAACAACAAGCGTGAAAAAGAAGCTTTACAAGACAGTTGTGAAACTTGCTATAAGGTATCGTTTGGTGCCGGTCAAAATAAAAAGACAGGAAGCAGAGCTGGAGAGTGGATGCTAGGGTTTTCATTGTTAGATACCCGGATGGACAGGATTAGAATTGAGTATGTCAGAGGGTTGAGTGGCTTGGACACATGTAGAAAAGGAATAGTGAATATATTCAACAAATTATGTTGAATATGAAGCTGCCAGACAGAGGAAAACCACACAGAAGATTTAATATGTGTTGAAGGACATGCAGATGCTACATCGACATAGGATGCTACGGCTAGGGTGAGATGGAGGTAGAAGATCTATTGTGGCAACCCCTGAGTATTCGGCCATTAGAAGTAGTTCAACAAATGTGGTTGGTTAAACTCTGTATTTAGGCGTTGAAGGCTAGGTGCAGATAAGCTGTTGCTTTGGCCTACACCCTGCCTGAAAGGCTTTTTTTTTTTTTTTTTTTAAACCTTTTTGTTTTGTTATGGCAGACAGACACATCCCTATCTTAGATTATACAGAATCTAGAATCTTAATCTGCACTTAACAACTCAGGATATTTATTTCAGCATCTCCACTACTTTTCTTATTCTGCATCTGCTAATACTGAGAAAAGTGGCTACTAGAAAAGAACACATTTTAAGTGTCTTGGTTGGTAACTGTATGGAGATTCTGCTTTTGCAGTTTTTCTGGTCAGAGTAATACATCTTTGTGTGCACCTTTAAAAAGTAATTGAGAGTCCAAAGCCCAAAATAATTAGAAAACAAAAACCTTTTATTTTTTTCAAAACAGCTAAAAGTAGATCAGCCATGATGCCAACATAGCAAAGGAAAATGAACATGCAACAAGACAACACAAGCTAATCCACTAAAAACAAACAAAAACACAACAACAAAAGTTTGACACAAGATGAGAAAACCTAAGTAGCAGACCTGGGTGCAAATAGTTCAGTTCCTTCCAGTCAGTGGTGAAGTAGTCAGGATGCAGGACGTGTCAGGACTTCACAGTAAAAACTTAAACCAGACTAGTTTAGCCTCTTGTGTTTGATTTAAAAGGCAAGAAACTGTTGCAACCTTTACCCAGTCTGTGTATGCATGAAGTACTCTTGTACGGCTTCCATATGTGACAGTCAGGGCTAAGGCTAATAAAAGGAGCGAAAAACAAAACAGGCACAGCAAAACGCCACCTGAAGTATGAACCGTTTTGAACCAGCTTACCCAGATATGCCAGCTACTGTTCTAACTTTAATACAGTATACATACATGTACACAACCGGGCTACATTCAACACAGAACACTTGACAAGTATTTTTAAACTGATTCTGCTCAGCATGCTAAAGTTTTAAAGATACATCCTAATTTATTCACCAAAATAAGTGTCAAGCAAAGAATGTGAAAGAATACTGTATGTTAAGTGTTGCCCGGGCAGTGCAAGCTCAAATAATACAGCCTACAAAACACAGGTAAATGTGTGTGAAGATATAAAAACAAATTAGTGGAAATAAAGATCATCTGACAAACTTTCAGCCATCTGCCACAGCAGTGAAACCCACTTGTTTGTTATCAAGTCAGAAGACACCGCCACCTACCAGCCAAAGTGGCAGCAAACTTAACAAGCTGCCTTTATAGTTCAGCAGTTCATATGGCCGTTTTCCTGTTCTTTCCAAGACTACAGAAGCAGCTGACCTTCAGTGGACTTAGTTCACTTAAATGTTTTGCCCAATCAGA
This sequence comes from Rhamphochromis longiceps, assembly GCF_057381845.1. Classification (NCBI taxonomy): domain Eukaryota; kingdom Metazoa; phylum Chordata; class Actinopteri; order Cichliformes; family Cichlidae; genus Rhamphochromis; species Rhamphochromis longiceps. Next base: position 6,761,184 of record NC_140560.1, read on the forward strand.
ACAGCTTCTTAGGAGAGCTCAAGATGTGAGTTTTTTCAACTTAGGCCCCTTCCAGACATGCACTTTTTTCCTGAAAAAAAAAAAAAAAATCCTATCTATTACCAGACTGAGACTAACAGGGCACAGGTCTGAAGATCACATGAATAGATGGGACCAAAATGTCCCCCCATGTCTCAGTCTCTTTCGCCTTTTACAAATTCAGAAGAAAGATCCGACTCACCAAGTGTGCGCAGCAGAGGTTACATGTTCCAACCCTGGCAGCACTTCAAGTCTATGCACATTGTCAAAAAACATGAAGTCTTAGCATACAAGACACAAGGCTCTTGGAAACTGTATGTATCAGTGACCCATGTTTTAGTAACAATGTAACAACTTTGACAGAATGTATCTGAAAGGGGCTTTAGTATCACTAAAATAGTTTTGAGTACAGACAGAGTGGAGAGAGTAACTTTCAGGAAACACTGCATACAATGTTCACAAGCAGCTCGTTTAAAATAATAACCACACCAGACAGTACTAGGTAACCAAACAACCAAGTATAACATGGTAATACTGGCTGCAGTTTGGGACTCAAAACCAGCGACTAACAGCAGGTAACATACTCCACTCTTCACATTTAACACAACCTTTACCACTTGAAATGTCTGTAAACTAGCGGCTAACAAGAGCCTGTTTATCCCAACACATAGCTTATAACATGAAGCTACTGTCATAGTAGTTGAGTGTCAAAATGTCCAACTATACTGCATTTTTTTTGGTGAAAATACATTGACTGGTATTAAATCCACATCTCAGAATAGTGGAAATTCCCTGGTCCACTTGTACTGTGACATCCGTAGCTGCCACGCTGGCTGGTAGGATGATTAAGGCCCCTCATGTAGTCTAACCTATCACTATGAACAGTCAATGATGCATGAGATTAAAATGACCACATCAACAATAATGAGAAAATGGGTGGCACAAAGAACAGACACTGAAAGGACATTGTTTGTCCATTCTTTCACTCCTCACTTCATCCCCATTCAAAAGAATTTCCCACCTTTGTATCCTGACAAAGCAGGAAGTAAACTTTGTCCTGTCTGTCACAATTTGTGATCTTCTTTTACAACCTCCCCCCCTCTTCTTTTTCCCCTCCTCCCCCCTCTTCAAACAGATATCTGAAATAAGGAACAGTGACTGGAGGAGAAAAACTTACAAATCACAGCCAAATTTTGAGCTTGCTTCAAGGCAAAGAGGTAAGCTGACAGCTGGCTGCCACTTTTCACTAAGTGTAGGAGAAAATTTCATAATTTCCACTGTTTTCAGTTGAATATTGGTAAACATAGTGGGGGGGTTAAGGGAGGAAGTTAAGTATCAGCATACTTGTTTAAAAAAAAAAAAAAAAAAAAAAGATGGTAAAAATAAATAATTAAAAATTTTTCAGCCAAGATACAGGTGGGACCATCTTTTGAGAATTCCTTGCAGGGCAGGAAAACAATTCTTATTCCCCCTCTGTCAGCCACATTGGCAGATATTTTTCATTGCTTTTGCTGCCAAAGTTGCTGGTAGAGCTGACCAACCTGGATGACACCTCACCAGGGCACAGTTGATTTCCTGCCCTGCACCTCCCTTTTTTCTTTGCACCCCCCAAAAAATCTAGTCTTTTTTGTCTTCCTCTTTCTTCTCCTCTTCTTCTGTGGGGTAGGAGTGCCATGTGAGGCGTTCCTCATAGAAAGAGATGACCACTTGTGGACATTTGACGTTTGCTTCCTTAGCTGGGACAAGGTCAGCCTCATCTGAGTTTTTCCTGTTGAGTTTTATTGAAGAGAGAAATCTCATTAATGTCAAGAACCAAACTTCTTATTTTGAAGCCATAGCCAATGGACTCACTGGCCTTTTTAATAGGCCCACCTGTTCAGCTATATTCTGACAGCTGGTGCGTACATGCATGCTGTGCTGAAAATACATTGTATATTATTCTGTAGATGTGGTTACACTACAGACACTTCTTAAATATTGACAAAAATGCCAGATCTTTTCTTGTAAATGTCCATATCCATGCAAAACAAAATGATTTTATTTGGCTGTAAAATCTCAGGAACAACCCAGTCACACCAGACACAGATAACCTAGATGGGATATTGTCACTTAAAATCCTTCTCTTAATCTAAAATCATTCAACAGCCCTGAATGATCAGGACCCAATATATCTTAGACCTCACAACACTTCCCTCTCAGTCTGCAGGCTTATTTGTACTTCCTGGAATTTCCAAACAAATACCGTAAATGTCGGGCTATAAGCCGCTACTTTTTGCACAAGCTTTGAACCCTGCGGCTTTTAGTCAGGTGCGGCTTTTCTATGGATTGTCCATGATTTTTGTCATATCGTAAGACGATTTGTTTTGTGTGTTCCGCTGTTGTACGGCACTACGTTGCCTGGCGGAAGGATCGGGGTTCAAGAGTGGTATGTTAGTCACATGTCCGTCCGCCAGGCAACGTAGTGCCGTACGAAGTAGCGCGAAAAACAAACTTCAAAGTAGCGCTACGCATTCAGCGGGAGGCGTGGATGATGAGCGGCGATAAACTTGCAAGTTATGCCCAAAAAGCAAGTTATGCCCAACTCCACCGGTGGATTCTGACAGCGTGGAAAAGTGTGAAAACATCCACGATCACCAACGGATTTTGAAGGGCTGGACTGCTGCATGATGGAGAGGAGGACACCGCCACGGCCCTTCTGAGGGTGTTCGACTCTGACACTGACAATGAGGATTTCTTTGGTTTTGAAAGTGACAACGAAGGAGAGAAGAAGAGTGGATGACGAAGCCATCCTGAGCCTGTTTGTATCCGACACTGGAGAAGAGGACTTTGGTGGTTTTAGTGCGCAGGAAGAAGAGAAAGATGGTGGTGAATGACTGACTTTTCTTCTTGTTAAAGCTGTGTCACTGCACCTGAGCCTAAAAGGTAGTCCGAATCTATTTTTCTGGTGTGCTGTAGGCTACTGTTATGTACTACATGTGCAAATATGTACCCATAACTTGTTTTTCAAAATATTAATAAAAGTGATGTCTCCAAACAGCCATCTCTTTCCTGACAATTCCCTTTGTGCATATTCTCTTACATATGATAAGTCAACATTGAAACACCTGCGGCTTTTGGTCAGGTGCGGCTAATGTATGTACAAAACAGGATTTTCCCCTGATTTTAGCTTGTGCGGCTAATATTTAGGTGCGCTTTGTAGTCCGGGAAATACGGTAATCACTTTTCTAATCATTAACAAAAATGTAAAATGAATAACCTTGAGTAACAAAAAACCCATAAAAGAGCTTTACCAAAAGCTCTTTGAGTTAAATTGATTAAAACTCACAGTTTCCCTAATAAAGTGCTCAGTTACACAGTACAATAAACTCTGGAATCCAGAGTGAGAGGAAAAAATAACTTGCATCTATGAATTTATAAGACCTTTCGCTGAATTTGGATAACTTCTAACTTCCAAATGACAGAGCGGAGAAATAACGGATTCATTATGATACGTTTGTGACAATGAAAACTTACCACTTCATAAGGAACATCAGCTCTCCACTCGAGTCTGTCGCTCCAATAATCCTCTCAGGCTGCAGTCCTCTGCCAAAACCTCTGGCCTTCTCACCCTAGACACAGGAAGGCATTTGACAAAAGGTAAGGAAAACAAGCAGGCAGGGGACATCACTCCATAGACATTAAAGCAACCGTTTCTCAGGATTACCAATGATGTTTGGGGCATGTTTACTTATCCAAAAGTCTCAGAAAACAAAAAATTCCCAATAAACATTGATTATATCTCATTATAAACTCCATTACTAACCATTTCAATCAATATTTGGTGTAATGGTGTATACCCCTCACAGATCACGGTTCAATTAGGATAATTCACTCGTTTTTCATAAAAAACATTTTAAAACTTAATGTATGTTGGAAAGATCAACATATATCAATAGTTTTACATGAAATTGATTATTTTAAAGTTATTTTACAATTTCTATTTTTCTCTTTTTTATGCAGTGATGCAGAAAAAGTAACATGTGACATGTCTTCTGGGTTAAATTGACCCGCTGACTTAAAATCAAAACTAATGACTCAAAAGGATTTGTAGTGAAAGTAAACTTTATTTAAGCACTGTTTTAGATCCAGAAAGGATCAAAATACGAGATTAGCAATATGAAGACAGTGTGTGTGTCTGAGTCGCCACAGTACACTAGTGACAGACCATCAATGTTGTGACAGCAACACTATGCAATGTTTAGAACTAGAAATACACAAAAATTAATAGGTGGAACTGAAACAGGTGCATGTGTCTACACAGCACATGAGGGACATGTCATCACTGAATGTTTTGTGCAAATGAATTTTGCACTTTTTACAGAGGTCATGCTTGTCTTGACATCATCAGATGGCTTGCAGAACTGGCATCTCTGCTTCTTCCCACCAGCAGCAATCTAGAAAGAAGAGGATGATGATTACTATGTTTTTTGCTGATCTCAAGACACACACAACATACTCTCACAGAGACACACACTTACCTCAAGCACTGGTGTAATGGGTGAAGCCCTCTCCCTCACTGTAGCTGCAGCAGGTGGGGTCCTTGGCATGTGCTGCCTCCATTGTATATGCGGTACCACAAGTGCCTTCCCCAGCTCCTCAAGAAAGATGCGCCTCTTGTACAGCTTTGACATGTACCACTCAGGAAAGATCTCCGTCCAAAGGACAAATGCGTCATAGGCGGACAATCAATCATGTTGTAAAAGATGACCAGTGGCCAGCGTGCAGTCATTCGCTTGGTCCTGTAGGACACTGTGACTTTGTCCAAGTTGTCCACCCCCCCTTAGGTGGCACTGTAGTCTTTCTCTTTAGAAGCTCCTGACCCAAGTTGTAGCTTGTGAAAAAACTGTCACATGTTATGCTGTGCTCCCTGAGACCTTGTGCCCCGATTCTTCTCTGGGACTCCTCCACCCAGCTTTTCAGCATGCATGTTCAATGCATAGCTAGTGTTTGCATCACATGCTGCCCAGATTTTTATGCCATATTTGGCTGGTTTGGTAGGCATATATTGCCTGAATGGGCAGCGAGCTCGAAATGCCACTAGTCTTTCATCCACTGTGACATTAGGGCCTAATGGGCCTTCGGGGTGCACATACGTAAATGAACCATTTTTATTTTATTTGTTGATTACCCTCATTAAGCCAAGTACAAGAAGTTCCATACTCAAAAAACCCTTTTAACTATTTTTTTAAAGATTTTAAAAATGGGTCAGTTTGACCCAGACATAACAGGAGGGTTAAAGCAACTGTGGGGAGATTTACAACACAAACAACTTTTGCGGGGGGAGCTTGACTGCTCAGATTCTTTACTGAGGTTCTCACCTCCTCCTTCTTTCTTTTGCTTCCTCGCTCTTCTCCATCTCCCGAGGTTTCACTGGCTGCTTTCCGTTTGCTCTCCTTCTTTTTCTCTTCCTTCTCTTTGTGTTTCTGCATGTACTCAGCAATAAGGTCGGGGCAGTCCAAGTTTTCTTCTGGCTCCCATGTATTGTCCTCACTAGATAACATGAGTGCAGATGGAAAGATGTGATTTGCAGATATTCTAGCTCAAATTAAATCAATCTTTAATCTAAAATTCCTAATTGTATTCCCTAGTTCTTTTACATTTTTCAGTCCATTGCCTTGTTCAATGAGCACGTCACCATGACAAATATAAAAGCTACAAAAAAAAGCTGAAATTTGGTTAAGCTAAAAAAACAAAACCTCAGACATTTAATTTTAAAAAGTTAAAGTTTTGTAAAGTTCACTTTTCAATTGAACACAGTTAAACACAACTAGTCACTACATTTGATAAAGATGTGTCAGAATAAAGAATCTAACTAAAATATGAAAGATACATTTGCACTCACTCTGAGAAGCCCTTCCATTTGAGCAGAAACTCCACTTTGCCCTTCACCACTCGGCGGTCCAAAACCTTTTCCACCACATACTCCTCTTCTTCCTCCTCCTCAGCTACTCCTGCTACAGGGGCTGCTGTTGCTCCTGCAGCTGGTGGTGGAGCTGCTGCAGGCTGCTCCTCCTCCTCTGCCTTCTTGGGCTTCTTTCCTGCTTGGGTCGCCAGCTTGACGTCTGATAAGATAACCTCTGAAGGTCCCAGGAGGAAAAGTGCACAGGTTATAATGAACTGGTTAGAAAGTTAAAAGTATCATTGCAATTAAAAGACATCAAAATATTACTTTGTGGTCTGCATTATCTCCTTGATCAAAAACTATGAAATGTTGACAGCGCATATCTGATCAGCAGCAATTGGTCAGCCTGTAGATGACAAAAGTGGGTCTATGTGTTTAGCAGAGACTGAACATCTAGAATTTGCGTGAGAGGGCCGTCTCCAGGTAAAACAAATGTTCATGCAGATGATTCTCAGTTAAAATGCATGATGCTTCTACACTACCAAATTATTTTTCCCCACAACTCGTTCTACAGGTCAATAGATTACACTTATATGTTGCATACTGTCTTGATGCATGCTCAATCATCCAGGCAAGGAAATCCCAAGAAGTTGATTCTGCAGGTTTCTCCAACCTTAAACAAGTTGCACATTAACAATCATAAAAATTAAACATATGACCCATTGCTGGTCAGTGGTGCTAGTTTCATTCATTATTCAAATGTACTGTTTAAAAGGTTGGGGTTACCTGCATCTAAATGTCTTATCTAAAATACATTTAGATCATTCTCATTTAAACCTTACTGACGGTAAAGGAAAAAAAAAAAAAAAGTCAAGGTCTCTTTCAGCCAGTTTGCGTCACAGGTGAACTCAAATGGTGAAAACAGTCTTTGTTAAGAATGTGATCCCCTCTCTTTTCTTCTCATCCCAGCCCCCTCAAGAAACAAATTCCTCCAAGCACCCAGGTCATTAAAACATGACCAGCTACAGGACTTTTCGGAACTGGTCCATTTCCAAACTGCAGACAATCACTCAGTCTGTTTTTTTTCTACATTGACAGCATTCTTAGACAGTACCATAAGCTGGAACACTACTAACTGCATCTGCAGGTTTCCATCCAGCTTTTCAAATGTTACTTAGCCCTGTTTGTGCATTGACATGTTTCTGTTTAAAGTATAGCTTCCCTAACCCTAGTTCATGATCATTTAAGGATTGTTCTGCTCTTAATGCATGCATTGGAGCAAAAACAAACAAACAAAAACTCCCAAAACAAAATAAAACTAAAAACTGGGTTCTCAGAACTTTGCCAGTATTCTTGCTTCCACAATGTGCACACAGAAAGTGGGGGATCGTAAGAATTATGCAAATTATGAAAACGGTATAAAGTTTGGAGAGTGTTAGTTGGCCAATTTTGTGGAATCAACATAGGCAAATAGGAAAATACTAAATAGGATAATACAGTAAATACTAGCCAGGAAGAGAGGACGGTGCTGATGGCTTAATGGCTTGACCAAATCACTGTTTAATGGCATGCAGGGGTTCCAGCTGAAGCAACAAATGGTTGTTCGCCTATACTGCAGGCTAAACTTTCCCTGCGATTTCGAGCATCAAAGATGAATGCACCGAGGCGGTAAAACGCCGATGACCACACTGCCTACATACGTGTCAACTAATACGTTTTTCCTATTCACTCTTTAAAAGACTAATGATATGAGATGAGCCTCAGTCGGCAGCAAATTTCTAGCGCGAAATCCTAAATGATACGCCGTTTAAATTTCTCGAGTCTGGTGGTTTGGTAGCGAAGAAAAGCGCCCGCCTCCATGTTGCCTGTATCACCATGAATGCAGTTTGCAGCATGCCACCACCTGCAAACGCAAACTGCGACAACCTGTACACACAAATTCAATGATGAATTTGTAATCACACATACAACAATACCAGTGTTTCCAATCTATTTTCAAGTGCCAAAGACAACGAGTGTGGCTCGCAGTTTGTCCCTTATGCATGCACATGACGTGAGCTCCTTGCGCAGCACTAGCTTAATAATGGACGAATGCTAATATAATTTCCAGACTAGTTGGGTTTACTTGAACTGGACTCGCCAGAAATGTAAAGTTCACAACATGAGCACGGAGACTAGCCAGACGATCTGCCTCCTGCAAGCGAAGGGCAGGAGGCAGATCGCGGGCACGTTTTGCCTCAAAATGCTAACGAACACGAGCCTTACCTTTGAAAAGAAAGCTTCGCGGCGGTTGTATGGCTTAATGGCAGGCCCGAGGGAGATTTAGCCGTATCCAACAGACGAGTAAAGAAACTGGATGCACGGCAGTGGCAACACAAGAATATGAGCTGGCTTTGCAGCGTGCTCGAGAACGATATTTGCAACGTGCTTTCTTACTGAGTCACACAATAGCCTCTGCCTCGATGCTAACAATCCGCACGACCACCTTCTGCCCGCCAACAGCACCACCGGATGTTACGTCAGTAGGTAACGTTACAAGCAAGGCATGGGAGTTGAAATAAGAGCTTGGCCTTCTTTTAAACCGTTTGTTCAGAACAGTACCACAGTGGATTAAGTAACATTTTGATGCAGCCTAAACTATCGATAACCAACCCAAGCAACCCAAAGGAGATAAAAATGAATGTAATGTGGTGACGCTAAAACCTGCATTTCCTCTCATATCCGCTTCAGACAGGCTTCGAAAATGAGCCAATGCCCTTGGACTTTGCAGAGCATACAAAAATGTTTTTGCTTCTATGGATAGCTTCCCCGTTTATAACACGTGTCGTTGGATGTTGACTAACTTTCCTTTGCAGAGTAATCGGTGACACAGTAAAGTTATTTATTACAGAGATGTGAAGAATCTATCTATCTATCTATCTATCTATCTATCTATCTATCTATCTATCTATCTATCTATCTATCTATCTATCTATCTATCTATCTATCTATCTATCTATCTATCTATCTATCTATCTATCTATCTATCTATCTTCTTCACATCTCTGTATATATATTAGTGATGGTAAATTTTTACTGACTTTGAATGAGTCACTCACCAAAGTGAATCGTTTTTTTGAGTCATTTGAGTCACTGAGTCAGTTGACCAGAGAGTGCAAAAAATTTACATTTTCCCTCAAACTTAATTTATTTCTCTTTTCATGTAAATCCTACTGCTAAGATGAGTGATTGAAAAAGAAAAAACAACTATTTTTATAGAGCATAAAAGAGCAAAAAAATATTTCTAAAGGGAACATTTATTTTATTTATCTTTATTTAATTTTATTAGTATTTTCCTTAAATGTGTCAAATATATATTTTCTCATCTAAATGTCCACTGAGCTGTGTGCCAGGGGGGCGGTAATGCTCCTTAACATTGGTTGCCAACCAAGAAGAAGAAGAAGCTGTGAGGGGGGGGGGGAGTGAGTGAGTGATTTGCTTATGCTACGATCAGTGTTGGGAAGGTTACTTTTGAAATGTATTCCACTACAGATTACAGAATACATGCCCCAAAATGTATTTTGTAAATTATTCTGTTACGTTACTCAATGAGAGTAACATATTCTGAATACTTTTCATTACTTAATATGTTATCATGCTTTTTACAAGTACATGGATGTACTATTGCTGTGTGATTTATTACTATTATTGAAGGTTACTCGCCATACAAATATCAACAAGATTTTTAAATCTTAATATAAAATGAGTAACAATAGGATGGACATTAGGTAAAGATTGAACTTTTTGCAGTCATCTCATATAGAAAACTATTGCGCGCGTATATAAAACAGGTCCGCGGCTCCAAAACGTAGTAAAGGGACCTCTGGCTAATACGTCGGGTTCGTGTTGGGCTCGTAGCCAAAAAATAGCTTTACTTTGTTGTCTTGGTCAACTTTGCTAACGAGAGACAGAGAGAGGCATTGAAAGGCTGCTCCAACTGAACTTATTGTTTCGGAGGAAAACACGAACACAGTGTACAGTCGAGTCTCAATAGCTTACTTACAAATGGGCTCGTCAGGCACTCTTTTTGGCTGCACTGGTTATTATTATATCTACATGATTCCATCTCCCGTTTCTGGTTGGTGACAACTCGTACTGTTTGGCTCTCCTTTTTCTCCCTCCCTCACTCTCACAGACACATAAACGGGTATGGCAGTCCATTCTCCCCACAAACTACACTGCCCATGAGGCTACATTCCTTAGGGCCAACACTCTGCCTATTGCCTTCCCATTAAAATAATTTTTTTAATAATAATTAAAAAAAATATTTCTTCACATCATTTATGCAGGCCACAAGTAGGGGTGACTTGGGCCGCAAGATTGAGACCCAGGCATTAGAGCCTGTTATTGCATGTTTTGTTTGGGTTTCCACTGGCGTGGAATTACCAAAAATAAAGAGGGCATAGCCTAACATATGAAGCAGGAAAAGACCGCCATGTAATCCTTTTTTAATTCGACAAGTAAATGTATTCTGAATATCACCTTTTTAAACGATAACTGTAACAGAATACAGTTACTCATATTTTGTATTTTAAATACGTAACGCCGGTACATGTATTCCGTTACTCCCCAACACTGGCTACGATTCAGCACAGGAAGGGAGCGGGTGAGTAACTCAAATGTGCTGTTAGCATGTTTGCAGAGCGATGCTACTGTGAACCGAGGAGCTATTATATTGATGTGAGCTTTCTACTCAGGGTTTTTCTTCCAGTTCAGAGCAGCTAGATATATTTCTACTAATGAAATTAGTTTGCTAACAGCAACAGGGATGAGTCAGTGAGTCAGTTGGGCTTGTGAATCATGATTCACGAGTCAGTAAAGTGATTTTCAAATTGAATGATTCGTTCATGATTCGCACATCACTAATTTATATATATGTGTGTGTGTGTGTGTGTGTGTGTTTTTTCTTTCTCAATAATCGAGTAGTTGAATTGATTTGATAATTTCATCATTGCTTTTGGGCCTTTTGACACCTGCGAGTCTACTAGAATTTATCCTTAGAGTTGAGCAGGTTTGTGAGCAGGTTTGTGAGAGATGCAGCTATGGTAAAAAAAAAAAAAAAAATCCTGCAGAACTGCCTAGAGGAAAACACTCAGCATACTCACTCCTATAAATCAAGCTACAGTGGAGTTCTCTTAAGAAAAAAAAACCCTTAGGATTCATGGATCATTCCCATACTACAAATGCTGGACAATGCATTTCAGCGAAATGCCTCACCTGTATTCACACAAACTGCAACACAGCTCAATGACAAACTCATAGAAGAGTCACAGATACACTGTGCAGTCTGGAACCATTCAGCTTGACGGGACTTGAAACACTGCTGGACCCATAGCTGGACTGGCCATCGGCCCACCGGGCATTTGTTGATTTTTCATTTTTATGGGCTGATGGTCTTTTTCTTTCGTTTTTTTCCGTAACGGTATAAACACTGAAAGGTGGTGGATTGGCCAGATGAAGGGAGATGTGTAAAAATAACTCAGTTGTTTGGTAGTGGCTATGGCGGAGCTTCCACAGATTCAGTAACATTAGCAAGTGGTGGAAGCCTGCAGATGCAACACACTGGCAGGTGGATGACGGAATGGCAGGAGGAGCAGAGACCCGAGGCGGTGAACTGAACTTCAGGTAAGAAGTTATGACCTGCAGTCTATCTGGGTCAGATATAAACCAAGTTTAGGTGTAGTTTATTTTCGTTATGCTGACTTTTTACAGTCAGTTACAATAACTCGTACTGCGTACTAGCTAGCATGACGGAGTTTATATACTGCTGGGCGGGTGCTATGATATTATTGATGTTGAACTTGTTTTTATCTTATTTTATTTATAAGGTTAGTTATTAGAGTTGCCAACCGTCCCGTAAAAAACGGAATCGTCTCGTATTCAGAGAAAATATTGTGCATTTCGTATTGAGGTGAAAAGGAACACAGTTTGTCCCAGACTTCAGCTACAATGAAAAAGACACAAAGCTGGAGTTATTCTGTGTCTTTGTTGCACAGCTGCCTCTTCTCCTCTCATTCTCACCCCCCCCCCCCCCCTCTCCTGTTTCTTCTTCAATCATGAAACTGATCAATGATCAGCTGATCAGTGTTTCTCTCTCTTGTTTGTTTATCGCCCAGAAACCAGTGGATGTCGCGCTAAACAGCAGCAGCATGTTTAAGCTTGATCAGCTGTTGTTAGAATTTATTTAATATTAATTTCTAGTATCAGCTGATGTTTGCTGGAGCCACAGCTGTAAAAGCTGCTGGTCATGATATCGGTTTGGTTATCTGGTGAGAAGGAAACATGAAGATGAAACCAGGAGATGTCCTTACTGAATCATCAGAGCTGAACAGGTGATGGAGAAGTTATGAACTGTTTCTGAGAAATAACACCAGGATCCTTTTCTAAGTAGCTGACAGCTGGTAACTGTGCAGGGGCGGGTCTAGCAAAGTTTTGCCAGGGGCCCAGGTAGGGCATTAACACAGAAAGGGGGGCACAAATAAAATACTTTTCTTTCTTATTCTCATTTGAAATGTCTCACTTTTAATAAATAATTATCTGAATCTTACAACAAACGATTTCATCTGATCGAAAATATATAGAAATCCATTATTGTACATAGTAATTTTTTTTAGGGTCCCATCATAATTTCTTCAGAAGTAAGTACTGTATATGATGCCAGTATTTTCCCACATTTTCTAGATACTGTACCAGTACTGTGTGTACAATGCCATCAAAAAGTCAATTAAGTTTTATTCTTTCTCAGCTGTCTTTCTATCTCCTTTCACTTTTTAAAGGTTGCCATGTTAGAAAAAATATTTTGCCCTGCCATATTGATGTGGCAAATGAATGGTTTATCAAAATATATCTCAATCTGTCATCAGTAATCAGTAATTATCATGTCTCACCTCTAGTCTTCTCTGTCTTAATTTCAGGTTTTCACCATGTGTTGTAGATAGTTCAGGAGGTTAACTCGACCAAGCAGTCTACTTTCGGGTACTGTTTAGAATACCAGAATAGGGAGGATGGTGTAGGTTTAAGTTTATTAGATTGATACATATGTACCAACAAGACAGTGTACATCACTGTGATAACAGCGTTTGTTTTCATTCAAAGGCTTTATGGTTTTTCCTATAATACCTGGTGGGCAGGTCTCTAGTCAAAATGCCCGGGCCAATTTTTTGTCCCAGTCCAGCCCTGGCTGGACCCCAGATACAAGAGTCTTTTCTTTCTAAGTTCATCTAAAGTCAATGAAGCAATAAAATGTGTTAGCCCTGAGCTGACCCCATCAATTGCTATTGGGAGAAGATTGGAAAAAGCACAACCTGGACCTTCATCACAACATTTACCATTAGCACCCATTTCAGACATCTTCTTTCTTAGTTAATCTATGGCAGCAGGTATATATGGAAGTTTTGGAAAACAGAATGAATTCTAATACAACTGCGATAATTGAATCCAGTGATATCCGTCACAGGGCAGGATACCTTAGAATACTGACAGAATCAAAAACACACTTACTACACTTCTACAAATTGGCTTTAATTTTTTTTAAGAGTTGAAATTGCCTCAGTGACAATACGCTACAAAAAAATTCTCATTATTAATAAAATGTGTAAACCGTACTTTCTCCCCTCACACACAAGTACACAAGCACTCCCACCGTCACAAGCACCCATTTCCTGAACAAAACTTTGACTTTGATCTCAATTTTTCACTTATACTTGCTTGCAAAACATATTTTTGTAAATTTTGCATTGGACACTGTATTTTTTAATCCTATTATTTTTTTGTTATAATCAAATTATCTGAAATAAATATTTTTCTCTTTTATTCAGTTAGCACTTCATCATCAGCTGATTATGTAAACAGGATCATTCATCACTCATTTGGTGTGCAGATGCCAGAATGAATGAACGAAGTTCTGACCCTCTCCACACTCTTTATCTGGGTTGCTACAATGATTCTTAAATCTAGCTACGAGAAACACATCAAAACAATGTCACTACAATGTCAAAATATTAAGGGAAACTGTGTCACACACTCCGTGAGGTGTCCTCTAACCCATCACTAGATATCATTAGTGATGGGATGTACTGTGCCGAAGCTTTGGAGCATGTATCAAGAAATCCAGGAAGTTTTTATAAAGCACATATCGTGGCCTGTTTCTTTCAGGGTGAGTGATGTCACTGATCATGTCTGAGGCCTCGCTGTTATAGAAGGTGGTTCAAGTGTTACTGTTATAAGACACCCAAGAGGCCACTATAAACAGCTGAAATGACAGCAAAGATTATGACCGGGGGGGGGGGGGTCTGAAGCCTCATGAAATTACACTTTTTCTGAACCAATTACACAGGAAACTTCACGACTTCCTGTGGTGTCATCTGGTCATCACTAGGTATTATTGATGCATGGTGCATAAATGCAAGATGTTAAATAAGGAAACAGACACTTTCTAAATACATACTTATGCTGAATGGTATTATTTTTGCTTACAGTAATATGGAGAAATTTTCACCTATGACACTGTGAGAAATCCTGGAGTCCTTTTTGACCACCTTATGTCCTTCAATGTGCACATTCAACACGTTGGCATATTAAACAAATATGTAGGACTGCCTTATAAATCAAGAATTGAATTCAAAATCCTTGTTCTTACATGCAAGATTTTGAATAATCAGGCCCTGTCCTAACTTAAAGATCTAATGCGCACCATATGACCCCAACAGAGCACTTTTCTTTCAGATTACAGACTTATTTTTAGTTTCTTGGGTGTTTAAAAGTATAAAGGGAGGCAGAGCTTTCAGCTTTCAGGAAGCTCTTCTGCAGTTTGGATTTGGGAGACAGACACCCTCTCTACTTTGAATATTAGGCTTAAGACTTTTCCTTTTGTTACAGCTTAGGGCTGTATCAGGTGACCCTGGTGTCTTTTTTTCTGTCTCCCTCCTCTCACCCCCAACCGGTCGAGGCAAATGGCCGCCTCTCCCTGTGCCTGGCTCTGCTGGAGGTTTCCTCCTGTTAAAAGGGAGTTTTCCCTTCCCACTGTCACCAAATGCTTGCTCATGGGGGGTTGTCTGATTGTTGGGGTTTTCCTCTGTTTTATTGTAGTGTGTCCCACCATTAATTCAGTTCAGTTTTATTTATTATGTCCTTTATCCTGTTCTATGTTGTAATGAAGGTGTTTCCTTGCTTGCTGAGAGTAATTGAATTCTTTGTTTTAGGTAACAATGGATGCTTTTCTGGGCACATTTACCCTTAGTTAGCACTCCTCACTTTAGGAAAACATTTGCCATACCATTAAGAACCATACCTATACGTGATAAGTCATACATATTTATTAATTATTTGTTGACTACTTTGATTATTTATCATTCTTTTGTACAGCTACTCAGTGTATAATAGACAGATGCCATAAGACAAAGACATAATGTTAACCCTGGTCAAAACCAGTTTCTTTCAGGATGCTGACTCTGGAGATTATCTAAAACAAACAATCCCTGGCCATGCTCTTGGCAGAGATGAAATGCAAAAGCAGTGCTTCTGGATATCATGTTACATAATGGTAAAATGGTCCAATGAGGTTTAAATAGAACCTCCATTAATGGTAAAGGATGCAAAGGTAAGCCTAGTTACATCAGTGATGCATATCTCCTTGGATACCTGGCTAATAGAATTGGGTTAGAATTCGATGCAGAGTTTAAATACATCCCATGTGACCAGCCTTGTGGTTATAATGAGCTGCCTGTAAATAGATTTCTGGCAGCTTAGTAAAGAGTTTTGGGTGAAGAGTTTGGTCATTCAGGTGTGAGGCCCTGGGGCAGACCTAGGACAGGCTGGAGGGACTACATTCCTTTGTGGCTTGGGTATGCCCCACGATCCAGACCCGGAAAAGCAGCAGAAGATGGATGGATGATGGATAAAGCTATTTTCACAAAAAAAGAAAAAAAAAGTGATCTAATGCAAAATGGTACCAACAGCACAAACAAAAGATTTAGAGGACATAAGTAGTAATGGCAGTAACAGTAACTTGTGTATGGAGATTGACTCGCTTACAGAAACTGCAGTTTCTGGTATTTCTTTGCAGGCATCATTTTTCAACTCCAGAAGTTCCCACTTGGCTTGCACTAAGTAAACACAACGTAATAACGTTCCCTTCTGTATTCCTGTTATTATTTGAAAAGGAGAGTTTCTCTGACTGTTTCCTTTCTCTTTATATAGCTACATGTTTCTCCTGCAGAGTGCACCAGATATTGGAGACTTCAAAGAACCCAGGAGCTTTTCCATTCTACAGGTACAAGTAGTTCTTCTTTAGTCTTCTATCCCTGGTTCTCAGGATGAAGGTAAATGTATGCATTTTTCACAAGATACCCCGAGGAACCTGGTTGAATGCCTTCTCCAAGTCAACATTGCACATTCCCAGCTCAGGCTCCTTCCCCACCAGTGAGGTTAAATTCTGTGTACTACAAGCTTGTTTTGCAAACTGGATCAGGACCTGCACCTCTGAGTGCCACCCAATCCACTAAGCACTTAACCCCTTACGGCCACTTCTGTGGGTGGTGGACTCACAGGAAGACGTTCCCATGTCGTGTTTTTGGCCCACCAGATGCTCGCCCTAGAGACTCTATCAGGAGGTTAGTGTAAATCGACTGCAGTCTTGCCCTTCACCTGGGATCAATCTGCCATGGAACAACATAGCTCCTGGGATCACTGGGAGACACAAACTCCTCCACTGCAATAAGATGGCAATTCATAGAAAGCTATGTGTTAAAATGTTGTCTACAGGAGAACTGAAAGCTTGGAGCAGACAGTACAAATAAGTTATAGTATAAATAAAAGGACTGTGAGCACTGAAATGTGCGTGTTACGCTGGGCAAAAATGAACACTAACGTGCGTTACAATTTCTCTTGAATTAACTTGCCTTCCAGCTCTCATGTCCTATGAAGCATTTTTGTCGTTCTTAGCCCATAATCCAGTCTGAAAGAGCAGGACCGGAGTTAAAAGAGCTTGCTGATTTTAGGGTGAGGCTGCTCTCTTGGCTCTTGTACCAGTAACTCAGACCATGGTGAATCCTGGATGGGTTGCCAGTCTGTCACAGGGTTAACACAGAGAAACAGAATGACTGGCAAGCTATCAAGGACGCACCCTCCCTCCCTATGGCAGCCGGAATAGGCTCCACCCACCCTTCACCCACCTCGAACCTGAATTGAATAAGTGGAAGAGAGCGGAAGGACAAATAATATAAAGAGCCTGTTCATCTTTATATCACAGTTCTTCTGTTGAGTATAAGAAAAATGGAAACAGCCATATAATGACTGTAGTTCCATCAGAAAACGACAACTGGTGGCTGCAAAAAGTATTTATAAAAGTCCTGACGTTTAAAATTTGGCTAAACTTATACAATTACCACATCTAGTGGCAAAACAATGAAGGTGCAGCTTTTAGTATTTGTTTTGAAGAAGAAGAACAACTACTACTATTATTAAAATGAACATTTTAACAAACATTTAAAGCCTTTTAGAGGAAACATCTTGTCACAGGATAAACATCTAGAAACATATTAAAATCTAAAATTAAAAATAGCAATACAAAACAGTGATGGGGTAAGCATGAAAACAAACAAAAAAGTAAAAAAGAAACCCCCCCAAAACAAATCCCCACAGTCATATAAAAAGAAAACCAAAAGGAGGAGGTCTTCCTTAAAATATCATTGACTGTTGGACTAGGAAACAAATTAGTCTCAGACAGGCTAAGAAGAGTAAAAATTGAAAAAATGTAAAGAAAAAAAATGTAGCAATAGGAAGAATATAAATATATATGAAGTTTGGACAGACATAATTTCATTACACATTTCATTTCATTTCTCCCCATGTCCTTTAAAAAATATGTATTTAATTTTAATTATACTGAAAGATAATGTTCGTCATGTTTTATGACTGCAGTGCCAGTACTAACAACCAGATGTCGGCATTGTGAGGCTTCGCGTAAATGATCTCCAGCGTGAAAGCGAAACTTTTTGTTAGATATCACAAGCCGCAGTGATCCTTATTAACATTACAAATATACAACAGCTGTTTACTCTTTGTGTGTTTGAATGTAGAAGTGAAAAACTGTAGTGACACATAAGTGAATGCGTGGGAAGCTCTGCTCTGAGGTAATAAAGTCAAGGAGAATGCTGAACACTAAATAACTGCAGGAACTGTTGAACACCACAGACTGCTGGTGTGTAAGAGCACTAGAGCATCAGCAGGGGATTTCAACACCATAAAAGAACCCAAATGAAGTAATATAATACCTCTCTAAATGGTGTGGAAATACATAAATATAATGTCATTTGGTGAACACAATATGATATAATTTTAAATATGCAACCTGGCTACAGGAGAAAGATTTATTTCTATTCTGAATGTATTTATTTATTTATTTATTTTAATCTTCCGTCTGAAACATCGATCTTTCACTATTTTCTGTATTTTCTGTTACCAACTCATTCTATGCCAGAAAACCTACATCTCTAAATAAATTGCCTAAATTATTTGTTTTTCTGTTATTAATTTACCATTATGTTATGCAATTACTGCACACACCTTTTCATTAGAATATATTTAAAAACAAGTATTTTAATTTTATAATTCATGATATTCATTTGAATATGAATGTTATTTTAATTATTAAAATAATGCTATTTTTAATATTTCAGGGTTACTTGTAATGAATATAAATATATATAAATAATATAAAAATATACAAATAAGATGCACACACACACACACACACACACACACACACACACACACACACACACACACACACACACACACACACACGCACCTTTTACATGTGCTTGTACACATTATAATATAACAATATTCAAGAGCAACTGACGCAAGTATGTCTTCAGTTCTTTTAAATTCATTTTTTTGCTGTACAAATATACAAAAATTAGAAGACGGACACATTTATTATTATTATTATTATTATTGACAATGTTATGAAAGCAAAAACAGTAATTATAATTGTAATTATGTTTAAAAAATAAAATTGTATTCAACATTCTTGTGCACCACTCCAAACCTAATAAAAGGGACTAGTTTCCGTTAAATATTATTTTCAAGCAGCAGAGGGCGCAGTGCTGCAGTCCAGGATTTCAGGTCAAGGGACTGTAGGCAGATTTGTCTGATAAAATAAGATTAGATTTTCTGTTTCTGTCAATTAAAAAACAAAACAAAAAAGACCTTTCACCTACCTTCTTGGTGTGAGAAGTAGTCAACTAATGAGTTACCTGTCTGTGTTCTGCCTCCTGCATGCTCTTGCTTCACATGAGAAAGAGCAAACTTGGGACAGTATCCTAGTCTGAATATCCTGACAGAGGTGGGAGTTGAAGAATGAAAACAGCTTAATGGACTTGCTTTTCTACTGTACATGAGCACTCAAAGCTCTTTATACAACTAGATAAGAATAGATACTGTGTATACTCCCCACATAGAGCCTATTTAATAGGATAAAAAAAGTAATACCAAGAATTAATAATTTAATAACAGTAAAATTAGACATAGGATTGACCTTCACCGGCCTACATCATAAACCCAAGTTTCATGGAAACCAAAACTTCACTGCTGCTTTTCTTCAAATCTACCGCTTGGAATTCTTACACACACACACACACACACACACACACACACACACACACACACACACACACACACACACACACACACACGCACACACACACACACACGCACGCGCGCGCACACACACGCACGCACACACTCAGCTGAACATATGCACCATCTAAAGAAATGATCAATATTAATGGTGAGTTATACATCTAAACATCAGCTGCACCATCAGTTCACCGCAACACTTAACATGCTGTGCGAGCATGAGATAGAGAGAGTTGATACTGACTGGTGCAGTGGTGATATGAAGCAAATCTCAATAATCAACACTGTGAAATTCCTGAACCCCGACCCTGCAGCTGACTGCACATAATTTTTAGATGTAAGGTGGCAGCTGAAGGAACCATTTGTTTATCTATCATTCCTAAGAGACTACAGCATTGAATTGGCTATCATGCAGGTCAACCTGTTATAACCCCTTAGCCACACTCAACCTTTAGAACATAATAAAGGTAAGGCACCACTTTACGAGCACACCGACACTACTTTTCCCATTAGGAAAAGTTTTTGTTTTATCCTGCATACTGGTCTATGTAAAAAGGCTAAGCAAAAGTGACAATATAAAAGTCAATTCTTAAGGGTGAAAAATAATTCAGATACAAGCAGCCTTTGCTAGTTTAGTTTTTTTAGATAAGCAAACTAAAAGCAGCAATGGCAAAAACCCAAATGAGGAGCACACCAGTGAATACTAGTACTAGTACTGGTGACATGTGGACAAAACACAAAGACCATCTTATAAACAAGAGTAAAAAGATATAAACACAATCAGTGACAAGCACAAGGGTGGAAAACAATTTGGAAAGACAAGGAAAGTAATACTTAAAAAAACCCCAGGAAAAATACTTAAACATTCAAACCTAGCGTTAGTTTCTATGGACAAGAATCCAGGTGGAGGCTGAAATGGGAGTTATCTTTCAACGAGCTTTATTATTGCAGTCGATACATAAATTCTGAAATACATTAATACTTACATCTTTAAAATAAGCAAATATTTAACCAAGACTCAATCTTAAAATATAGCTTCAGTTTTGTACTAAACTGATTTCCTGTCCTTGCACATAATTTTGCGCCTCTGACTTTTTAATCAAAGAATCTGATATTTTGTAATGCTCATAAGTGGAAAAGCTTGATCCATGTATATATAAACGTAACAGTTTTGCTTTTAGGCTTTCTCTGGGGCCTGTGTTTCTAGACCAGTCTTTATTTTTACATTTGTACTTGCAAAATCCAGTAAAAATATTGAATGCAGCTCTTTTGGAATGGCGTAAGCTCTGCAAGAGAAGATTCAGTACATATGCATTTATCAAGCTTTGACAAGTGCAGAGATCAAAGAGGAGAGGAAACACAGGAAATACATGTGAAGATGAAAACACAGCAAGTGATGGGAGGATGAGAGATTTTCATCAGTGGCAAGCAGGCAGCTCAGTTTTCCTTCCAACCTTAAAATGACCTGAGAGTGGATGGATGGAGATACAGGAAAAAAACAGATAAGTAGAGAGTAGCTAATGGAATTGTAGAGAGAGAGAAAATGAACATACTCACACACACCGATTCCAATCTAGTGAAGACATTCATTGCTTTCAGAATGGCAGAGAAAAGAAGAAACCAAGTGTGTGTCTGTCTTTCAAATTACCATGACAAAACGCTTGCCACCATGTGTTTAGCTTTAGGAGAAGGTATTTTTGTTTGAGTGTGACTTACTCAAATTCTTGCAGAAAGGGTAGTGAGGTCATTGAAAGGTTTTGGAAAGCAAAAGCTTTTTTTTTGCATGGTGCATGGTAGTTCTAGACATTAAATAAAAAAGAAGTCAAACCAACCAAAGTCACATATATACGACAACAAACCTTCCGAGGTCTAAGTCATCAAAGGTGACGACCCTAACCTTAACACATTAAAACATTGATTATTACAGATATAATTATAATTACTTATTGTCAGCAGATTCCCATCCCATCTCCAGACAGCTGACAAGAACCCAGGTAAACAACAACAGCTGGTTATATGCTAATATTAATAAGATTAAGATGTTAGGCTCAAGCAGTGACTTATACAGAAAGGCAAACAAAGACAATCCCAAGTTTTCTTGCTGATGTACTAAAGGAGTTATTAACAAACTTTTCCCACTCCATCTTCTCTACATAGAAGACTTATACTTCCCCATATTTACAGTTGCTTCCACAAACTGTGGACATTGATGCAGGTGATTTGAATCTGAGCACAGTGCTATAAATAATCTCTGACTGCAATAGGATCTGCCTGTCTGTTATGTTTTCTCCCTCTAAATGTTGAAATATTTTAAAAATAATGAGCCTGGTTAGAATATGTAAGTAAGAAGGAAGTAGTAATATTTGTTAAAATGTAGATTGTAAAAGTAAAAAATTGTGAAAAAATATTTTGTAAATAAGGGTAAATATGTTAAGGCTTTAAATAATAATAATAGCAGATCCTCTACCCTCAGGAGGACAGTGAGGCTGCAACTCTAACTCTGAAAACAGAAGCTGTGAGATGGACCTTTAAAAAGGTAAATCCTCACAAAGCTCCAGGACCAGACGGCATCCCAGGCCGGCTACTCAGAGTGTGTGCAGACGAGCTGGCAGAGGTGTTCACCAACATCTTCAACCTCTCCCTGAGGCAGTCAGTGGTCCCCACGTCCCTCAAAGCATCCACCATCATTCCCGTTCCCAAAAAATCAGTGGTCTCCTGTCTGAATGACTACCGTCCTGTTGCACTGACATCCGTCATCATGAAGTGCCTGGAGCGGCTGGTCAAAGGTCGTATCTGCTCCTCCCTCCCTGACACACTGGACCCTCTTCAGTTTGCCTATCGGACAAACAGAGCCACAGAGGATGCCATCGCCCTGGCAACGCACACCACCCTCACTCACCTGGAGAAAGGGAATACATATGCAAGGATGCTCTTCATCGACTACAGCTCGGCATTTAACACCATCATCCCCTCAAAACTTGCCACGAAGCTTGTCAACCTTGGGCTGGGAACACCGATCTGCAGATGGATTCTAAACTTCCTCACAAACAGGCCCCAAGTGGTGAGAGTTGGTAAGCACACCTGGTCCTGTGTTTAGGATCATCACTCATCCTAAACACAGGTACGCCACAGGGTTGTGTGCTTAGCCCCCTCCTATATTCCCTGTTCACACACGACTGTGTTGCTAAACAAGAGTCCAACATCATCATCAAGTTTGCGGATGACACAACCATCATAGGCCTCATCACAGACAACGATGAGACGGCCTATAGAGAGGAGGTGATGGCGCTGTACGAGTGGTGCCTGGAAAATAACCTGACTCTCAACATCAGCAAAACTAGAGAGATGATAGTGGACTACCGGAAACGACCAGTCAGAGAACACCAGCCCATCCACATCAACGGTGTCAAGGTCGAAAGGGTCAGCAGCTTCAAATTCCTTGGAGTCAACATCACTGAGGACTTCTCCTGGACCCTTCACACAGACACTGCTATCAGGAAAGCTCGCCAGCGGCTTTACTTCCTGAGGAGGCTGAGGAAGTTTAGCATGAATGCCAACATCACCTCAAATTTTTACAGATGTGCAATTGAGAGCTTGCTGACGAGCTGCATCACAGTTTGGTACGGACGCTGCTCTGCCAGCAGCCGTAAATCACTACAGAGGGTGGTGAAGGCAGCAGAGCACATCACTGGCACGAGGCTTCCTGCCATTCAGGACATTTATCTCCAGCGATGCCTCCGTAAAGCACACAGCATCATCAAGGACCACAGCCACCCAGCACATCAGCTCTTCTCCTTGTTACCATCTGGCAGACGTTACAGTAGCCTGTCTGCTTGGACTACAAGACTTAAAAACAGTTTTTACCACCAAGCCATAGAACACCTCAACCACAACACTTAAACACACACAACACAGCACTCAGAAGCTACCCTGCAGCTTCACAAGTACTCTGTTTAATCTGCACTGGTCACTCCACTTTATTGTCATTGATATTTATATTTAAAAAAGTGCAATACTGTAATTTTCTGCTGCTCATTCCTGTGCAATATCCCATCTGCCCTCCCGTCATATTTCTTTTCAAGATTTTCTTATTTAATCACTAGTGTACATATATTTATATTTATAGATACATATATATTTAGTCATCTTTTCTCTTTTACCATGTCTCTCTAATATTTGGCTCCTTACTATTTTTCTATTTTCTTTAATATTTTCTTTTCTTTTATTATATTTTCTCCTACTGTATCATGCTGCTGAGTGACTGCTGCTCGTCAAACACATTTCATTGCAATGTTGACCCTGTGCTAACTTGCATATGACAAATAAAACTGAAAACTGCAAACTGAAAACTAACAGTTATTCAACAGCAGACAAATTAGTGTTTTCGCTCTGCCCCAATCACACTGTCTTCCTTTCTTTATTGTCAGATCATCTGTAATATTCAGTGATTTCAGTCTGTTCAGTTCTCCCTGTTTTGTTCAGCTTTGTGAGTGTGTGTTTTGGAGACTTTTGGACTTTTTCAAGGACTCCGTATTCCACCAGAATAAAGTCTGATCTTTTGTTTATCCAGGTTGCTACAAAAGTCTGCATTGGGTCCCACCACAGGGTCTGTGTCACTCCTGTTGGCCTCTGACCAAGCCTCTTGTGTTGTCCTGCCACCTTTGCTGATGCCAAACACTATAGACAAGCTATTAATTAATATTAATTACAATGAATGCCACAACCGCTTTCAGTCAAACACAGTGCATTACTGTGAACTTCCCCATATTTACAGTTGCTTCCACAAACTGTGGACATTGATGCAGGTGATTTGAATCTGAGCACAGTGCTATGAATAATCTCTGACTGCAATAGGATTTGCCTGTCTGTTATGTTTTCTCCCTCTAAATGTTGAAATATTTTCGAAGTAATGAGCCTGCTTAGAATATGTAAGTAAGAAGGAAGTAGTAATATTTGTTAAAATGTAGATCGTAAAAGTAAAAAATTGTGAAAAAATATTTTGTAAATAAGGGTAAATATGTTAAGGCTTTAAATAACAGTTATTCAACAGCAGACAAATTAGTTTTGTCTATCTAAAGCAGTCCTGGGAACATCTTCACTGGAAGTCCTTAGTTTAGCTTGTTTCTTGTGGTTGTAATTTTCAATTTTGGTGACTGATGTCAGCCTACCAACTACATACGTCCCTCCACACTACATCCTAACTGTCATCATATCCTGCCAACCTACTAATCTCTGCACAGGGAGAGCAGTTAGTTAGTTCTTCACCACTTTACCTTCCTTTACTGAGATGAACCAGACAGAAGAAATACTGTTGACTTCAGTAATGTTGGAATGGAAAACTCTGATTAAAGCTCCTCTAATCAAAATGGGATGATGCCAGCAAAAAAAAAAAAAAAAAAACTTTGAAAAATTGGAGTCCTTAAAAGTTTGCAAGTGTTTGCTCTAAGCATCTGTTTTTTCAAAGTCATTTTTTATTAGCCTCAAGTCCCTCAAGTTTTGACAGTTAGGGAATGTAACCATACACATCATACTCATACCACTGTCAATAATGGTGGTTTAGGGGTAATAATTTGGGCTTGTCTTGTAAACAGGACCTGAGCCCTTTGCAGTCACTGAGCTGACTATAAATTCCTCAGTATAGTAAAATATTTTAGAGTCAATGTGAGGTCATGTAACTGCTAAAACCAGACCAAAAATTGGGTCATGCAACAGGACAATAATGTCAAGTGCACCAGCAAACAACAGAATGGCTGAAAATGTAAAAGCTCAAGATGCTCAATATTTTTTAAATGCCTTGGCAGGCTCCAAACGACACATATGCATAAATAATTCTCACAAACCTCAGTTAACTGAAGAAACTGTAAAGTAGTTAAGGCATAGTGAATTGAATGAAGTGATATCTTGATAGAAGATGCATATGGGCAAAATGGTTGAACGACAGTTAATTAGAAATGTTAAATCTGCTAGTTTCTCAAACCAGAAAAAACTAAGCATGCCTGTTTAGCATGTGGCTAAATTACAAATCATAATTTTATGTCTTCGCTAGTGACCTGGTTAAGAGGTTAATCTCAAAAGAACCTATTTGGTCTGTGGATTGTAAGTGGAGCCACTCTACTGTCTCCTTCTCTTTCTATTATTTAC
This sequence comes from Rhamphochromis longiceps, assembly GCF_057381845.1. Taxonomy (NCBI): domain Eukaryota; kingdom Metazoa; phylum Chordata; class Actinopteri; order Cichliformes; family Cichlidae; genus Rhamphochromis; species Rhamphochromis longiceps. Next base: position 6,786,904 of record NC_140560.1, read on the forward strand.
ACCTTTCCCTTCACAGTCACTCATTGAGCCGGAGCAACCAGAAGGTGCTCATTTGGTATATCTGCACACTCACAAGCACACATACACACTCCTTAATGCATGGCAGCATGCTGTGTCGCATGTCCCCAGGGTGTATGTGTGTGATGGAGAATAGGAAGAAAGTCATTGCCCTACTGATGAACCCACTATGGTTCTCTTCTCTTCCATCACCTTCCCATGTGTGACATATGCAGTGCAATGATAGCAAGCCTGAAACCGTTCCTGTCCATCTTCATTTCCAAAGCAACAGAACAAACTAAAGGAATTTACAGAATTAATGAATTAAACACCTTGTAGGAAGTGCACATGCACACTCACACACCCCCACCCCCACGCACCCACACACACCCCCACACCTTGGGGTCATCACTGATGACCTCATAGGTTTAAACCTGGCTAGCAATTAAACACACTACTTATGAGAAGCTAAATGCATGCAAACACAGAGTTACTGAAATACCAACTATAGTTGGTATTTCAGTAACTCTGTGTTTAACAACAGTAACATACTGTTGCTAGTATGTTCAGTGTATAGTTATTAATTATGTAGTTATAGTTATTATTATTATATAGTTATTATATAGTTATTATATGGTTATTATATAGTTGTTAGTATGTTCAGTCTGGAAAGTGGTTTCTATAGAAACCACTTTTCAGACTTAAACCAACTATTGGATGAGGCTCTATAGAAGTGACACACAGAACCTACAAGCACTTTTGATTTTCTCATTAGCTACATTGGGTAAGATGTTCACTCACCCAAATAACCTACCATGTATGTTAGGACCACAGGAGGAAGCCAGAATCCCATTGGGAAATCCATGCATCTATCTAGGATCTTTCAGTATGTAACCACTGCCAATATGCCACTCAGGGCAATCACACCAGGAAGTTATTTTCAGTTTCATTCATAGTGCTAAATCACAACAACAGTCACATCAAGGCGCTTGATATTGTAAAGTAAAGACCCGACAATAATACAGAGAAACCCGAACAATCAGATGACCCCTTATGAACAAGCACTTTGGCAACAGTGGAAAGGATAAACTCTCTTTTAACAGGAAGAAACCTCCAGCAGAACCAGGCTCAGGGAGGGGCGGCCATCTGCTGCGACCGAGACAGGACAAGAGACAAGCTGTAGTAGAGAGCTAGAGATGAATAATAACAATTGTGGATAGAATACCTTGTATCACAAATATCCACTGTAACCATCAATAATTTGAACAAGAATACAGTTGTGAAATGTGTATTTATTAATTTTTATATACACTTCTGGATGAGAATGAACTTGTTCTCAGTGGAAAAAACAAGCATACTATAAGAGCACAAAAAATTAGGAAGCAGACAAATTCAATTGTGGTGATATAGTTGACCAGACTAATCAGCAGATGAACTTTGTATGGCTTTTATGACTCAATCTGACCTAGATTTGAACCGTTGTTGACCTGCGTTACACTACACAATAGAAACCAGTTAGCATATTTCTGTGAACAAACAAGTTCAACTTGCAGGGGTTACTCCACTTTAATACCCCCTTTACTTTAGTGACATTTAATTATTCCTTGTATTATGATAAACAGGAAAATTTCCCAGTCCTTTGAGTGTGGAATTGTGGTACTTTGCTGTTTATAGTACAGATCTTTAATCATGAAGGTCAGAAATTTTACCCACTATGAAGTTTGGAATTAATTATATGAGGAAAAATTGGGGCAACTGCACATTTGTTTGTGTGTACCCAAATACTCACAGACAACCTTTGTTCAAAATGGTGAGACATAAACCTACATTTAAATTACATTCTGTACCAATAAATGACTCTATAACATATTTTGAAAACAAAAATAATACAAAACCAATCTATAATGCTTCAAATTATTAACATAGAAAATGAACTATTTAAGATCAGTGAAAGAAGAAAAAACAGAGATGGAAACAAACAAAGATGAGAGCAAAATGCTGGCAATATTTTTTGACAGTTTAACTACTCATAGGAAGCATACAACAATGTAAATTTTATTTAACAAGACTATCACCAACTAAAAATATCTACCAAAAGTAAAGTGGATTCATCTGACAAAATGTGATATAAACAAGATTGTTTAGCACAGTGCTTTTAGCTGAATCTCATTAGAGAAATGGGTATTTGATTAAATATGAAAATGTAAATGCATGTTTTTAACACTCGGGACTACAAACTTTCCACAGTTTTAACCATAACATATATGTTATCACTATGGTATCAGTTTTCATCATGTCAGTTCATACTCCAAATGTCATTACATATCAATAAAATTTTTAAAGCAGTGCTTTTTCTCTCTTTAAAAAAAGCAACAACAAAAAAACAAAACAAAAAAGCAAACAGACAGAAACACACAACCATCTCACATGATAGAAAGAAAAAGGACAATTTTTGTTTTTACATGCACACTTCACTTATATGTCTATGTACATAAAAATGCAACCTTTTGAACTCAGTTTGACCCCATTTAGAAGCCATTCAGACCCTCCCAATGTTCAAAGCTTGAAATTTATGAGGCTATAATTGCAGCAAAACCATTTGTCCGTGCGTGTGTGCGTGTGTGTCTCAATCATGTATTTGTCACGGTACTGTGTCTGTGACCCAGTATGTATAATTCTGTTTAAGTTATATTCTTGGATTTGTTGGATATCTTTATTGTTGTCTGTTCGTGTTATATTTATAGTTCTTTAGTTTTCTGTCACTGTGCCTTCCCCGTGTTCCACGTTTAGTTACTCTTGTCTCTGTATTTCGTATTCCCTCTCTTTATAGTCAGTCATGTCTCCATGTCACAGTGCCAAGTCTGCATCTTTGTGAATGTCTCATGTTTCTTCTTTTATTTTGATAGTCCCTCCCCTAGTGTTCAGTGTGTTTAGTTTTACTTCCTCCCTGTCTCATTGTGTTTGAGTAATTCCAGCTGTCCCTTGTTATCCTTGGTGTATTTAATCCTCTGTCTTTCTTTGCCTGTCGTTGGATCATCTGCGTATCTCCACTTGTGGTTCCGTGGTCCAGGTTTCCATCTTCTAGGTTTCATGTTTCAGGTATTCAGGTCTTTAGTTTCTTTGTACTTGTTTTTTAGTTGCTTCCCAGTTTAGGTTTGGTTAGTTTAATCTTTATTGCTTTCTGCTTTTGTTTATATTTTTCTCTGCTGCAAATAAAGCCACGCTTTCAGTTAATTCCTTCTTCAGTGCATTGATCTGTAAATGTATGCCACCATGTGTGTGGAGAGTTGTCTGTAAGTCAAGGGTTCATTAACTATGAGCTCACACTCACAGGTTCATACTGTCCTTTAAGCTCAGTACATGCCACCAGTAATTATGCTTGAAGTACTCAGGCCTATAAGAACTATAGCTATAAGTACCTTATATTAAAGCTTTGTAATAAACAAACAAACAAACCCCCCCCCCCCGCCGAAAATAAAAATCCAAACAAAATGTTATGTGAAACTGGGAATAGTTCATGATTCACCTAGCAGCACCCACTACCAGAAAGGAGCTAGCTGAAGTAGTTAGCTACAAAAAACAAACAAACAAACAAAACCAAACAAAAAAACCCCTCACTATATAGGAGCTACTGGAGAATTTGATATCTAACTAATCCCGGATATTAAAGGTAATTTGGATTAGCATTGAGCCTGCACATCTCTGGATCCCCATATAGTGTCCTTCATAAACTGTATCCTACCATGCAAAATGAAAAATGTATGCTCACATAAGTGAAAGAAAGATGTACCCTTTCGCCATCTTACAATGCTGTGATTGCAGCCATTCCCAAAATTTCTGTGAATGGTACTCATGACCATTGATCAGTGGTCTCTGATCAGTGGTTGTTGATCAGTGGTCATGAGAATTTGCATAATTATGATGAAGGAACTGACCTCCCAGCCCATTGTTCCTTCAGTGGGCTGGTTTCAGTCATTATAAAAATGTATTGTTTATAAGGTTGGTGAAACCTGCAGTCAGCTGAGACTAAAGAAGTCACTTGGATGAGTGATGAAATGTTTCTTCCACTGAAAACGTTCAGGTGAATAGAATTAACTTTTGAAGAAGTTAAAGAAATGTTTAGGGGAAAATTATGAAAACTTTATTTCCACAGAGCCATTATGACATTATATGACTCTATATAATCAAAGGTAATGCCACAAACATCATACCATCATTGTATATATTCAGATGGAAATTTAAAACGTATTTCAGAGTGGATTCAAAGCATTGTACTGTTTTTTTTTTTTTTTTTTTTTTTTTTTTTAGCAAAAATCACACATGCAAAAAGACTTTTCAGCCATTATTATCTATGCATGCTTACACATTTATTTACACAGTCACAAATCTGATCAGAAACTTTGGCTACACATTTGCAGATTCCTCTACAAATTCACAAATCTCTGTATAGATTCACAAATCTATTGACCAATTTTCACAACAACCCTCCACTCAGGCTGAAATACACATATGCAGATTGAGATATACACACAGAATCCCAATAATAGCCTCCTTAAAATTCAGCTTTATTTCTGCTATTACTGAGTAACCAAACATTTGCTTTTATTTACATTTTTGTTTTTCAACAGTGAACCAAAAGATAAAATTTGATTTAGTTTACTTTCAATTATACACACACACACACACACACACACACACACACACACACACACACACACACACACACACACACACACACACACACACACACACACACACACACACACACACACACACACCAGTTTCCATAGTTATAGAGACCAATACAATAATTGGGCCTAAGATATTCTATATAACAGAAGGGATACAGAAAGTGTCTTTATATAAATTCACTTTCATTAAGTAGAATTGTGATATTTCAGCAGTGTTTTATTTTGGCTGCTTTAAAACTCTTGCAGCAGAAACTGAAAACTTGCAGTCTGCAGATGCACACATAAATGTGGAAAAAAGGACACAAAAAAAATCTATTTTTGCAGCTATTTAAGATTAAAAGTATGGTTTGTAAGGTTAGGCATCAGAAGAGTACATCTGATATTTATTTATTTTTTCTTCTGTGATGCTTAAAATTATATTTTTATCAGCAGTCGGGTAAAAACTAAAACAGGCTTAAAATGAGTGAATGGCTTACTTGCAAAGTGGCCAAAAACAGAGCTCCAAATGACGGCTAATGTTCCTGACAAAATTACTAATTGATATTCACTGGAAGCTAGTGACTAGCTGTGATAGACTTCGGAAATGCAAACTTTATTTACACAAAAAAAATGAGATCAATGAGATGGGACTTTTTGGCCGACATCATCTTCATCTTTAAATGTTTCTCCTATTTATACAGTGACAGTCAGAAGAAGTTTTACTGTATTTGGTAGATACAGTAGTAGTGCTCTTTAACAGTATTTTATCTTATTAAAGTGTTAGGCTTAATGTGATGGAAATAAATTGCCAGTGCCTAAAGTAGTTGTAACAAGAGCAGCAGCTGATCAACAGTACCTGCCCACTGCCCACTCTCTGAACCTGTTTTGTGTAGGAAAGCTGACCCCAGGCTGAACTAGTTGGTAGGGGGTAGGAGCAAAGGTCAGGGTTGAATGCCAGGTCCCTCTATGCCTCTGCAGAGGCATAGAGTTGAAGGCCAGGTCACTGTTGAGTATTCATTATATGTGTGGGCAGAGCCTCCTGCTGGACAAAAATGACTGCAACATTCTTTACTTCTGTTAGTCTGTAATCATATCTGGTTATAATGTTTATTATTATCTTTATTGAGCAAAATATTGCTTAGAATTTGATTCAAAAGAACAAGTGATTTTAGTATATTCTAAATCTCCAAATATATGCTTACAAATATTTTTACTGTTACTACCTGACGACTATATCATTAAATATATTGTTAAAAAAAATTATCTTTGCAATCAGGATGGGATTTGTTGGGAGGAACAAGGAAAAAAGAAAAGACCCCCATGGCTGCATAGTAAAATTATTGGTAATGCTGTTTACCAGGTGGTAATTTGTTTTACCACCTGGTTGTATTTGTAATTACAACAAACAATTTTTGGAAATAAGAAAGAAATACAATTAAAAATATATATCAATCAATAGAATTATACAGATAAATAAATAAATACATTAAAAACACTAGAATTGTGGCTTATTCCAGGATTTACTGTTCTTTCATTGGTTATATGTAGAAACTCAATATGGGTAATTTTTGTTTTAGAGCAACTGATTTTAATATCAACATCAGCAGGCTGACTGTAGAACTGGTATGTGCTTGTTGATTAACACCAAGTGTATTTAATACAAATATACTTTGAGCTTTTAAGACCTCCATATCAGCAGTGGAATATTTGTTTTCTTGAAAAACCTGAATAAATTGCACAATTAAATTTAAAAAAGAAGAAATGTTCCAAATTTTCTAGCAAAAATTTATGGTTCAGGCTTCACAGGGTTAAGGAAAATTGTAATGGGATGTAAAAAAATACAATACCACTGGGTGTTAGATAGGTCTGGGTTTGATCTGTTAAATAAAGGTAATTTAAAAATGTAAAACTTTTTTCGTTATGTACATTTACTTATTTATTTTTCAAGTTAAAGTTTTGCAATTATAGACGCTGCCCATAAAAATCCCAAATTTTACTTTAGTTAATCTGGACTAGTTTCAGACTGGAAGTCATTTTGTTGAGCAGCAGTCATTTCTTTAGTTATTTACAGCATGTCTTTGCTGTTTTGAGTTTCTGCTTTGAAGTTAAGACCATCCATCCATCCTGTTTTTGACTCCTCTGTGTAACTTATCCAGCGTGTTCTTGGTCTGGGGTGTCCATCCATTGGGCCATGTCTGGAACACCTCACGTCCAGGTCCCAGTTCTACAAATCTTTTAACATTTTATTTTGGTACAATCATTAGAGTTAATGAGCTCAGCCATCATCCATCCATTTGTCCGGCTGGTTTTATATGAATTAACACTTGTTAGACTTTTTTGTTTAAGGTTTCATATTGTGATAATAGTATATTTTAATATTGTGTGTGTGCATACATTTAATCCAGTCTTGGTATTTGACCATTTACTGACCTTGCTGATGTTTGACTGCTGAGAAACTCTTGTCTCTGTTACCTTGGTAACATAGTGACCCCAGACTGACCCTTGGACTGGTCACTGTAGCTGCTGTTACTTTTCTCAGGGCCAGAAGAGAGAGAGAGAGTGTGTGTGCGCGTGTGTGTCAGATGTCCACCGGTAACTACCATTTTGCTGGTCAATGTGTGTATGTGAGGGAACAGATAAGGAAACAAGTACCACTGATGCAGTAAAAGCTTGAATACACGGAGATTAAATCAGTGCCTTCAAATACAGATTATTTGTCATTTCCACCTATTTGTTGTTGCCAAGATGTCTGCTCTGTTAAGCGGAGTAGAAGTATCCATAGGCTCACTCTATAGGATCAAGAGACTTAAATTCAATCTCTAAAGCAACAGCACAACCACAGCAGGAGCCATTTAACTTTTTCAGTATATGAATGTTAAGGAAACAGGCAGCTTGCTTCAAGATAAAAAGACTGATCCTATTTCGTTGTCTTTGTGGAAGCATGTCTTGATATAAAAAGTGGAACTGTAGGATGTGGAAGTGTGGGAAGTGTGGGAGCAAAATGAACAGAGAAGGTCAAACAGAGATAGTGAGACAAACGGGAAGTCAGCAGGTCAGAGGTCAGAGAAGAGCCTCTTTATGTGTATATATGTTAAGGAGGAGTGTGGCCTGGCACCTTTGCCCTCTGGACTTCTCTCTCTAATAGAGAGAGTGACTAAATACACATTGAGTCAATATGGACTTGGTCAGTGACTCTATATGTCTTTCCCACTGTTGCTGATGAATTTTGAATAAAAAAAACTAAACTAAATGATTAGTCAGTTATTCTGTCACCAGATGGGATCAGGAAATAACACAAACACGTTCAAGTATCTTCAGTTTAACTTCATTTGTTTTCTCAATAGCTGATGCATGTAAGTGTCTGTGCATTGCACCCATGCATTATATGGGCACAGTTTTATTTAAGTGTGCTAGCACTACTGGAAAGCTTAACAACATTATTTAGTCTAAATATGGTCACTTCTGACTCAGAGGAACCAAGTGGCAGTTTTCAAAACACTAATGCTGAGACTTCTGATTCCAGAAACCAGCAGGGGCTGGCTGGTAAAATGGACTGGTACCTACATTGTGCATTTTTATTCAATTTTAACATCGAACCCTTTAAAGCCTAAAACAATTGCCTGAAAATTAAATTTTTTTGAAAATGAAATGTTTTTTGAATCTTCTGACAATCTAAAATATGTATATATATTTGAATTGTGTCATATTCGCTACATTTAGCATATTTCTGTGCAATTTTACAATGTATTGTGCAATTTATTTAGTTTTTATAGGGGGAAAGTCACAATGCTGATGTAAAAGTCTAAAAACAACCCCACAAAAATTTTGTGTATGAAATATGACACACCAGGCGTTAAGGGGGTTCCCATTTACACTCTCAAATTCACAGAGTGCTTTTAGCTATACCTAAGCACTTTTATCCAACATTTCCAGACATTCACATGCTGATGGATACATTGTGGCAGCTTTGAGCAGACCAACAATTCTTTGACACATCGACAAGAGGAACCAAGGACCTTCCGATTTACAGATGACCCGCTTTACCACCTGAGCCACAACTGCCCCAGCTGGTGCTAAACCTCCCAGCAGGCAGGCAGGTTTGGCTCATAACCTGCCAGATTTTGGACAGGTTGGCAGAATCTGGCCTCCTTCCAAGGACATCCACCATAGTAGGTTAATTGGTGATTCTAAATTTTTCAAAGTGGTGAATGTGAGTGTGAATGATGGTGTCTCTAAGTTGGCCTTGTAATAGACCATTAAACTGTTCTGGCTACCAACTTTCTGTGACAGCTGGGACTGACTCCAGCTAGCTCCTCATAGTACCATATCACCACAATAGAGCACTTCGCTTTTAGACTGCAGGCTTATATTTGTGGGTCAGAGGGTATTTAAAAGTAGAACAGGAGGTAGAGGTTTAGCTTTCAGACCCCTCTTTTGTGGAACCAGCTCTCAGGTTGGATTCAGACACTCTCTGTACTTTTAAGATGAGGTTTAAAACTTTTAGTTATGCTTGAATGGGCCGAGACTGCTGGGAGCTTTCCATTAGGAACTGAGCATTTCTTGTTTGTTCACTTATGTTGTTTATGGATTTATTATTAGAGAGAGCAGACAGCTGTGCAAAGATCAGTTGTGATAAAGAAATGTTGTGAGCTAGCCTGAAAAGGCAACATGGAAATATACGCACTGTAGAACATTTAACAGCTGTGTCCACATGTTACTTGGCGAATTAACACTGACGTGTGTTACAGATGTATTTTCTTTTTTGTGAGTGGTAGTAAAATATCATAATATCAATATCATGTAGTATTCTGGGGTTTTGGCTAGTTTTGCATTAGCTATTAGTTATTGCTATTAGTGCAGGTGCTTGCAAAGAGCTGAAGTTCTGTTAGCAGCACAATGCCTCATAAGAACCATTTGTGGTGGTTCAAAAAAGTACAATGAATAAGATGAATTCTTGCACCTCTGACAGAAAGGAAACAAGCTAATATCTGGTTGGTTGTCTCACTGGTTGACTTAATCCATGACACACTATAAAGAGGTTGTTGTTGCAACTACATGACAATAAGTTATGATAAAAAGCACATTTAATGTATTCATTATTAGATATTTAAGATTATTACTGCATATACTGAAAACAAAAAATATATTTTGTGGCTAACAAGTTTTTGGATTTCCAGCAAATCTTGTTGCGCTATTCTTTTTTGAACAAGAATTAGATGCGTTGTTTTTAAATTACATTTCAGGATTTCACAACATAACTAACAGAAGGTTTCTAACCATTAAGGTTTTCATTATGTTCTTCTGATAATATGGCGTTACCTACATATTACCTGTACTTTATTTATATAGTGCCAAATGACAACAGTTGCTTCAAGATTGTTTTTAAAATAAATACCGACTGCAAATCCAAATCAAATTTAACTGTAATAGCTATGAGGGACCACAGGCACCCCTTTTTCTTTTCTTTTCTTTTTTTTTTTTTGTTTTAAACTCGGCAACAAAAAGCCAACAAGTTTGGCAAATTAAGTGTGTTGTTATGGAAACAAGATGATAGACTTTGTTTTGCTGTCACATTTCCCTCCCTCAAAATGAGAAAAATTCACATGTGAGCTCAGTGTAATGGTGTAATTTTATTCTTGTCTTTTCCATCTGTGTTCACCACTTTACAAAGACAATTTTTTAAAGGGAATATGTAATTTACTGACAGCAGTGGTGATGAGAGGAAGAAGAGAGTAATGATGGAGAAGAGAAAAATAGAGAAGGGGAGAGGGAAAAAGAAGAAAGGGTGAAGGAGGTGTAAGCACAGCAGATGGATGATGCTACTGGACAGTATTTCATGTCCGACTGTGCTGACTGCTGCTGCGCTCACAGCAGGGTGTGTGCATGTGTACTTGCTTATCTTGTGCTTCAAATGGGAAATGGTACATGTGCATGTGGGAGAGCGAGCACACGCGTTATCCTTAGGTTACAAAATCTGAACGTAGTGTGTGTGTCCGCTGTGAGAGTAATTCAGCCCAATTAATTGGTTTGAGATTGAAAATGAGATGAGAACACAGCTGAGCTCATCCCCCCTGCTTTTACTCCATCCCTGTCTGCTCAACCCCCTTTTCCTCTCTCCCCTGTGTGTTTCTTTTTTTAAATCATTCTGGCATTCATTTCACTCATTTAAACCCTTTAGATTTAAATACATTTATCATGGTATGTATTTTGTGTAACACACAGCACTGGTAACCAACTTTTATAAACACACACACACACACACACACACACACACAGTTACTGACATTACAGATATTTTGCAAAAGAAAAACAATGAGGACAAAAAAAAAAAAAAAAAAAATAAATAAAAGGCCTTGCATGCAGAGAGAAATGTGACAAGTAGAAATGATAAGAGTAATATCTCGGTGAGACTTGAGGGTTTAACAACGACCTTTTCAGAAAAATGAGTTAGGCCAGTTTAACCCTGATGTATTGGCTTAGTGTGTGTGAGTGCGTTGTGTGTGGCGCTCAGTCTCCCTGTCTCTCTGCAGGGTGACACACAGAATGCCGATTGGTCCTCGGTCTGTTGAGCAACTCAATTATGCCTCTTAATATCACTAACACCATGAGACCTCAAACAGCGAGCCTATTAACACTACACATAGTAATGTTTCCATTAGTTCAGAGGACATCATATAGACTTACTTTCACTTCCTGTAGACTTAGATTAACCAGAATGCTGCTACTGGCAATGCTGCTCCTTTTTAGTGTAAAGAAGTGTAATTAATAATATTAGTTTAATAACATTACCCATTTTGTAGTATTATCACTTTTTGCACAATATAAGTGGCCATGTAATTGCTTGAACTTTTAAAATGTAAACACTTAAACCTTTTTAGTGTTTGCACAAAAAGTACAACAATATAGTGCATAGTTTCAGTGTAATTCAATGTAACCAGCTCCAGGAGTCCATCCCTCACCCTGAGGAGAGTCCCCAATTTCACATCCACATTAAACAGACTCATGTACAAATGAAGACCATTAAATCATGTTAAAACATTACATTCAAGCTCAAGTACTAAATTCTGTTCTGTGGAAGGAAATAAGGTACAGTTGGAGTCTAGCTTTAGCTTAATCATCAGAATATGAATGTTGCTTTTGCTGCATAAATGCTTGTCTGTGTGGTTCTGGTCAAAGGGTCACACAGAAGGAATGGGTAGAAGATGTTGGGGCAGTGGAGGAGGAATTTTTGTGGAGGAGGATCGATGGGTGGATCACATGGAGAGAAGGTTGAAAGGGAGGAAAAGTGGAAGGAGGTGAAGGAATATAGGAACAAGATGAGGAATAAATCAGACCCTGTGTGAGTGTGTCCGTTTCTGCCCGTCTCGCGCTCTGTGTGTGTGTGCATGAATGTTTAGGAACTTGGGAACACATTTAACAAGATATGACAAAAACACAAAGCCTAAATTTACTTATGTACTCAAATGAATAGAAAAGTCACATGTGTAGCTCTTTTCTTAAACAAGTTCTCTTTTCTAAAATGTATACTGTGGCTACCTTAGAGCTCTGTCTCATAAATATCTGTTTTTGTTTAGATTTTGTGGATCGTCTCAAAATTACCAGTGAACAGTTAACTATTCTATAATATTTGTGAAGCAGCTGTGGAGACTGAATAGTTCATTATCTGCAGTATTTAATACCATCAAAAGACTATGAGAATGTGGAGAAATTGCTGTGTATGTAGTTAAAAAAAAAAAAAAAAAAAAAAAAAAAAAAAATTCACTGCATAGGTCAGAAATGCTTCCAGAAATCATGCCTGTGAGTGCAAGTCATTGTGCCATCAGCACTGAATGAGTTGTAACCAGGCACAAAGAAGCAGCTGTATGTGAAGGTGAAACAAGCTCATAAAAAGGACTGAGGAAAGGTGGAAACCTGTTCTGTGGTCAGACAAATCTAAATTGGATGCTTAACTGGCAAAACAAACAAACCAAAAAACAACAACAACCAAAACACATTATCAGGCCCATCTTATCTTACAGGCCTCATAGTACCATATCACCCAAATATAGCACTTCGCTCTCACACTGCAGGCTTACTTGTGGTTGTTAGAGTATTTCAAAGTGGAACGAGAGGCAGACCTTTCAGTTTTTAGGCTTCTCTTCTGTGGAACCAGCTTCCAGTTTGGATTTGGGAGACAGAAACCCTCTCTACTTTTAAGATAAGGGTTAAAAGTTTCCCCTTTGATAAAGCATATGAATCCTTGTTTACTTGTTCTACAATAAGTCTAGGCTGCTGTGGGAGAATTTTTAGCTGATTTTATTGTCTCTTTCCATTAATATGAAACTACCATAATATTAGAGGTTGTTTATTTCTTTGTAAGTGCGAAAACTTACAAATTCAGCAAAGGATCAAATAATTAATCTTGATAACCCCAGGCCACACATTCCTTGGCTAGTTAATGTCCATTTGACAACCAGCTGTCAACCATCTGAGTGCTTGCTGAAGGTGTCATGAGCTGTGTGCAGGCAGGAATGGTGGACCCCATGTGCAGAAGCAAAAACGTGAACTCAAACATACCTAAACTGAGAATACCAAAATAAACTTACACATGCAGCCAGACAGAACACACAGCATAGGCTGAGGGAAATCACAACACTGACAAAGGAAAACACAGGCCTTAAATAAACAGAGGGAGCAATCAGGGAATGGGAGACAGGAAGGAAACACAGCTGGGACAAATCAGGGCTAACGAGAGAAAGGAAGCAAAACCAGATACATTAACATGAGACACGGACTTTCAAAGTAAAACAGGAAACATAACACAGAGACGCGGACTTCACAAGGAGATACAGCTGACAGGGGAGACAGAGCAACTATGGAACACAGAGACATAAACCAATAGACCGAGAACTCTAACAAAGAAACCAAAAGACTAGAAATGATAAATAATATAAAAAAACAAAGTTCAATAATAATGTAAAACCGAAAACTCTAACAGAAGGTTGTTGGCAGACACTATGAAATTCACTGCTAAAGCTGTATTCAATGGAAAGGAAAATGGAAGACACAGAAATACACAATTTTGAGTGGACCTTAGTTGTTGTATCCAGAACCCAGAAGGAAATAAATTAAACACGAAGACAAACACACAAAAGAAAATAAAACAAAATCTCTCACTTTCCAGTTTAGGTTTGAAATTCTGATTTGTTTAAACTACAAGTTAACCTATATTAGTTCCTTAAGGGGTTAACCTGGATTTATTATAGCTGCTGTTCTCTATCTCTGATCAACATGAGTCGACTAAAATAAATGACCCAATATAAAATACACTTACTGTCATCTTAGCTATTAGTGTGTTCAACAGCTTATTTAGTAAAGAACACAAGGGAATAGCATGCTATCTAACAGCAACAAAAAACAATTTGACTCACCAAATCCTCATTTTAGTCGAGCAAAACATATTTTATCTGCAAAGGCTGAAAATTGGACACTATCACCCTCAAAGATTTCAAATAAAAATGCATCTAGTCCCAACTTAGTATGTTGATTAATTTTTTTCCCTCCCTTAAGTTTTTTTTTGCTATTTATGCTCGTAGAATATCCTGCTCACTCTCGTCCACTGTTGTTTTTTTAGCCAGCGAATGTCACTGTGGTTCCAATGGTTGGCTACCACTAATAAGTTTCACAAAGGAACAATAAAACAAAAACAAAAGTACAAAATAACAACAACTATGAAACTATAACTACTAAAACTTACTTAAAACATACTTGAAGGACAGCTTGCATTTTCTTTATCAAGATATTTTGAAGAAGTGATTAGAGACACTAAATCTTAATTAAGGTATTAAATAATGTAAATAAGTGGGAAGGAAAAACTCCCTTTTAACAGGAAGAAACCTCTCAAGGAGCAAAACCAGGATCAAGGAGGGCCAGCCATCTACCACAATTGGTTGTGGGTGAGGGAAGCAAGACTGGACAAAGATGTGCTGGAAGAGAGCCTGATTATGTATAAATGTATACGTGTATGTTTATGTATATGTATTATTATTATTAAATAATGATTAAATAAAAAACAAATGAATAAATGCAGAGTGGTACATATATACATAGTGAGTGAGTAATGGGTGGATTTTGTGCTATGAAATCAGTTATTTAAGTGATCGTATGTGACAAAATGTATTTTAAATTTGATTCTGGATTTAACAGGAATCCAATGAAGAGAAGTCAGTAGACATATGCTCTCTCTTTCTAGTCTCTGTCAGTGTTCTTGCTGCAGCAAAAGCAAAGAAAATATGTATCTGGAGACAGATAGATATGTATACTTACTTGCCCCCATACTGTGCCAAGTCACTGGTGTGTACGATTTTGCATGATTCTCACAGTGTGAAAAATGTCCCTTGTGTCTGAATCGGAGAATTATCACGAAGGAAATGACCTTTCTGACACTTCACCTTTGACCTCTGCTGTGAACCCTGAGAGGGGGGACTATGCCGGATAAGCCTGTTCCCAGAAAGACAGTTACAGCACAGCAGGAGGCAAAAATACTCTCTCTCTCTCTCTCTCTCTCTCTCTCTCTCTCTCTCTCTCTCACACACACACACAAGGAAAATACCATTAAATAGCTTTGTGAGCATAAATACAGATACATAGTCCATATGAAAACACATAGTATTTTTTTTTACAGTATCAACAATCCTGGGAACTGCTGCAGGAACAAAAATGAAAAATTGACTTATTTCCCTTTGCTGCCTTACTGTGTGTTTGTTGTTAAAATAGCCTAGCCTCAGAGCAATACGGTCTATAACAGTAATGATTAGGGCTGCTTCAAATATTAAAGCTGGAGAAAGTAGCCATAAGAAGGAGAAGATGTCTGGATTGCTTGGATAGTGACACAACCAAGTAAGGTCAACCAATCAAGATGCAATTGAGGTACCGATGCTCAGCTTTAATTCAAGGAGTTTAACAAAAGTATTCCTTTAATGTTTTCAGAAATTATGACCATTTTTATACATATCCTATTTTCAGAGGATGAAAATAATTGCACGATTGATGCCCCTGATCTCCCCTGATTTCCATGCAACAACGATTGAGTTTTTTTTAGCAAGGTGAGTAACTAAATAAATTTTATTTATATAGCGCATTAAAAATGAATTAATAATAATAATAAAAAAATCACAATTCACAGCAGTTCATACTAAACATATTTACACTATTCACACACAACAAGCCACAGTTCCAGGGATCAGCTACCTCAAAAAGCCTGACAAAATGGTATGAGTATTTAGATTTAAAGACAATCACCACTCTTTAGTCAGTTGAGAGATCATTCCAGAGTGACAACAAAAGCATGACACTCTTTCAGGTACGATCAAGAGTGATTGGGAAGCAGACCTTAATGATAGTGTGTGGATGCAGCGTGTCTATATGCAGGTGCAAGGCCATTTGTGGTTTAAATACAAATAGCTTCACTTTATACTGGATACTGTAATGCATAGGGAGCCAGTGCACAGCTGTAGTAACACAAACTGTCTTTTCTGTTTTGTCCCATTCAGTAATCAGGTTGCAGCAATTTAGACTAACTGTAAATGAGCAAGACAAGATTTAATAACTTCAGTCTACAGTGCATTATAGTAGTGCAGTCTAGATGTACCAAAAACAAGCACAACACCTTCTGGATCTGATAGATTTAAACAAATGTTTTAGTTTGGAGATTGTTCTCAGTTGGGATAACCTGCTCTTGACTACAACATGGGTTTGTTTGTCATATTTCAAATTTTAGTCAAAGATTATCCTTAAGTTTTCACCAGGGATAAGATAAGATAAGATAAGATACCTTTATTAGTCCCACAAGGGGAAATTTCATGTTAAGGCTGCCGACCTATTGCACGCAATGGCGGCGCCATCTTACCCTCGACCATACATACATTACACAAAAACATCAAATGGGGAAGACAGGTCAGAGAGGTATAACAATGGAAAATGCACCACATGATGAAAGATAAGGAGAAAAAAAAACCTCCCCCCAGACTGAGCTCCAATAGGGGGATCAGTTTGAGAACAGAAAAAAAAAAACACCTCTGCACATAGCACATGAAAAAAAAAAATCTTAATACACCAGAGAAACACACGACAAGCAACAGGGATGGGTAAAGGGTGAGAGACAGTACATCCGGGCCTGCAGCCTATGCGCTGGTTTCCTTGATCCACCGTCAGCATCGGAAGGGAATAAGCGTCAAAGGCGTTTGGAGGGGGAGGGGGGGATGAGTGTACATCAGCATGTGCATATATATATGTCTGTATGTGTATGTGTGTGCATGTCCAGAGTTCAGCTGAGACAGAGTCCTTCGCCCTGTCAGGCTAAGTAAACAGTCTTACAGCCAACCCAGGTGACCTTGCATAGAATGGGAAGAACAGTCTAAACACAGTCGTTATCAGGGTGTTTTAGTTAAGCTCCAGCCTTGAGCCCGCAGCTGGCGCCGAAGGGATAGCCGCATTATAATGGTGGTTTTTTCTTTAGTGCGAACCACTGATGAGAATTTCAAAGCTGTTCTTAACAGTCCGACACTGGTCTCTCAATCTCCCGTTGGAGAGCCGCGAACCATGATGTTATCAAACTTGCGCTCTGTGGTCTTGTCATTCTTGTACCCAAAGAGCAGATTCTGAGAACTCACGACCGCAGTGAGCTGCTCCAAGATGTGATCCAACTTGCGCTCAGAGGTGTTATTCTGAGTGAACTTCTCCAAGATGTAATCCAATTTGCGCTCAGAGGTCTTATTCTGAGTATTCACGGCAGCCGTGAGCTTCTCCAAGATCTTATCCATGCTGCACTCAATAAGCCCATTCTGAGAACTCATGCCTCGTCCCATCATTTCAATCCCAGCGGGCAGCCTTGTGGGGGTTTGAACAGCCAGTTCCGCTTTCTTAATTCTTTGATAAGCCAGGGCCAAGCCAGCTCCGATCAGCAAGAACCCTGTTATATTGGTTCTGAATAGGTAGATAGGTTCCGAATAGGTAGATATCTTCAGCGTCTTCGATCAACAGCCCTGCCAGGCACACAATTCTCCATTTCTGCCACCCGTCCATCGTGTATCCGGCAGGGAAAGTACCACCTGGACACTCAGGCTCACCTGAGCCCAGACTTCTCGTTGAGAAAAGGGTGTCAATAGCATTCAGGGACCAGTTGTTCTCTTGGACCTCGGACGAGGTGTTTAACTGCCTCAGTGACCTTGCCCCCAGAGATTGGCGGGTCAACCCCTTCGTCCCCAGACTCTGCTTCCGCCACGGAAGACGTGCCAGTGGGATTGAGGAGGTCCTCGAAGTATTCCTTCCACTGCCCGACAATTTTCTCAGTCGAAGTCAGCAGCACTCTACCTGCACTGTGTATAGTGCAGGTAGAGTGCTGCTCTACCGCTTTCCCCTCTGAGTCGCCTGACGGTTTGCCAGAATCTCTTTGAGGCAGTCCGAAAGTCTTTTTCCATGGCCTCTCCAACTCCTCCCACACCCAAGTTTTTGCTTCAGCCACCGCCCGCGGCGCATTGTGCTTGGACTGTCGGCATCTATCAGCTGCCTCCGGAGTCCCACAGGCTAACCAAGCCGGGTGGGACTCCTTCTTCAGCTTGGTGGCTCCCCTCACCTCAGGTGTCCACAATTTGGTTCGGGGGTTACCACCATGACAGGCACCAACTACCTTGAGGCGCGGCTCCGTGCAGCGGCTTCGGCAATGGAGGTGCTGAACATGGTCCAATGTCCCCAGTCCCCAGAATGCTATTGAAGCTCTGCCGGAGCTGTGCGTTGAAGAACTCGCGGACCGGGGCCTCTGCTAGACATTTCCAGCACGCCCTCACTGTACATTTGGGTGTCCAGCGTCCTCCCTCGCCACCTGATCCAACTCAACACCAGGTGGTGATCAGTTGACAGCTCAACCCCTCTCTTTACCCGAGTGTCCAAAACATATGGCCTCAGGTCTGGTGATACAATTACAACATCGATCATCGACCTGTGGCCTAGAGTGTCCTGGTGCCACATGCAAGTGGCATTATGGACACTCTTGTGTTTGAACATGGTGTTCGTTATAGCCAAACTGTGGTTTGCACAGAAGTCCAATAACAAAACACCGCTCGGGTTCAGATCCAGGAGGCCGTTCCTCCCAATCACGCCCTTCCAGGTCTCACTGTCGTTGCCCATATGAGCATTGAAGTCTCCCAGTAGGACAACAGAGTCCCCAGGAGGAGCACCCTCCAGTGCCCCACTCAGGGACTCAAAGAAGGCTGGGTACTCTGAACTGCCACTCGGCACATAAGCACAGATGACAGTCAGGACCTGTTCCCTGACCCGAAGGCGAAGGGAACAAACCCTCTCGTCCACTTGGAGAAACCCCAACATACCAGCAGCAAGCCGAGGGGATACCAAGATACCCACCCCAGCCCGACGTCTCTCACCAGGGGCAATTCCAGACTGAGACAGAGTCCAGCCCCTCTCCAGGAGACTGGTTCCAGAGCACAGGCCATGCGTTGAGGTGAGCCACGACTATATCTAGCCGGTATCTCTCAACCTCATGCACTAGCTCAGGCTCCTTCCCCACCAGAGAGGTGACATTCCATGCCCCAATTTTCAGTTTTGGTAGTCAGGGATTGGTACGCCAGGGCCTCCGCTCCTGGCCACTGCCCAACTCACATTGCACCCAACCCCTACAGTGCCTCCTGTGGGTGGTGGGCCTGCAGGAAGATGGGCCCATGTCCCTTTTTTGTCTGTGCCCCGCTGGGCCCCATGAATTAAGGCCCAACCACCAGATGCTCGCCCTCGGGCACCCTCCCCGGACCTGGCTCCAGGGTGGGGCCCTGATAACCCTATCCCGGGCAGGGTGAACTGTTTCCTCTATGGTCTTTTCATAGGGGTCTTCTGAGATAGGGTGAGAAGTTCGGCCATTTGGGAGGGGTTCAGAGTGGAGTTCGATGCTTCTCCACATCGAAAGGAGCCAGTTGAGGTGGTTCGGGCATCTGACAAGGATGCCCCCTGGGCGCCTCCTGGGTGAGGTTTTCTGGGCATGTTCCACCGGGAGGAGGCCCCAGGGCAGACCCAGGACACGCTGGAGAGATTATGTCTCTCGGCTGGCTTGGGAACGCCTTGGTGTTCCCCCGGATAAGCTGGAGGAGGTGGCTGGGGAGAGGGAGGTCTGGGCTTCTCTGCTTCGGCTGCTGCCCCCGCAACCCGGACCCGGATAAGCGGAAGAAAATGGATGGATGGATGGATGGATGGATGGATGGATTATTCTAAGTGTTGAAGTAATATTTGGTAGTTGTTCACTTGCACTCTCAACATGAGGTTCAGAGATGTTGATACAAATGAAAAAGACAATCATTACGCTGAAAACTCAAATAAAGACAAAGAGAAAAAGACCTAGAAGACAACTAAAGTGGATGAAGTACACTCTTGAGGATGTAGGTGCGCCATTGTCTAAGTCTATAATCAAGAGACACGTAATTGAATGCAAATACTGAAGATTTACAACCAGGTACAAGCCATTGGCATGCTCAAGAACAGGAAAGTCAGATTAGATTTTACCACAAAAAAACATTCAATTCTGGTAAAGAAAACAATCTGTGGACAAATTAAACCAACTGAATTTAGTGGTGAGAAACAGCTTGTGATCATCATTTGTTGATGATATTGGCTCCACCATAAACACAGTGCAGGCCATGTTACTACCAATGGAATTGGGTCACTAGTTTTTATTGATAAAGTGACTGCTGCTAGCAAGACCAGAGTGAATTCTAAAATTTACAGGGATATACTCCCTGCTCAATTTTAGAAAGAAAATTTATCGGTCTTAATTTATTGCCAAATCAGTCACTTGATCTCAACACAGTAGAACGTGCTTTTCAGTTATCAAAACTGAAGGCCAAGAATTTTGGGCCTCCAAAAATGAAAAAGTCACATCTTTTATCTTGTAGTGCAATATTGCCATTCTTGTTTTTGTCCCATTATTTTGTTCTTGTACAATGCAGAAAAACTGAGGGAATAAAAGACACAGGGAAAAGAACAAAATCCCATAAAGAAACCAAACCCACTTATAACATTAGAATAATTCCCATATTTCTGGACTTTCTCTTATTGGAGTCAGGAATTCAGCATGGGAGAGGGAAGTGGATATGGGAAAGAGATTTGATCAACCAACTCAGATATTTTTAAAAGTCTAGTTTCACATGTTATTTCAAATAAAATTAAGAAAAAAGTCCAATATAGCAATTATGACAAATATTTTGGATGTAAAATTACTTTAAATTTAGGAAACAGTTTAAATGTTAAAATGTCTTTTAAGTAGAAAACACATGTTACTGTGCTGGAAATGATGAACTTCCATAACCACAGTCCTCCTCTCTCTCCTTTCTCATTCTTCCTTTCCCCATCTTCTCTTCATTCCTAATCTGTGGAACATGTTTAAGCTTTCCTGCTTCTTTTCCTTCTTCTCCTGTTCCTCAGTTCCCTTCTGTCCTACTACTCTTTCTTCAAAGTTACTTTGGTGTATGGATGAATGTGTGAATGCCTTTATTCATATCCTAATGAAGATTCACGATGCTGTCAGTGAGGAGGTATGAGAGAGAAAGAGAGAGAGAGAGAGAGAGAGAGAGAGAGAGAGAGAGAGAGAGAGAGAGAGGAGACTGAGGACTGTGTCTTGCTTGGATGCAGGCATTATAAACGCAAGATACTGTGTTTACTGTTAAATGGATTTTACTTATATAGAGCTTTAGTTTTAGTGAATGAAATTCTAGTTTATCAGTTTTCTACTTAGTACTAATTAGCAGATAAATGTCTGTGTCTGTGTGTTGCACCTGTAGCGTTTGTAAATGCAGCTTTGAACCAAGCTAATGGTACTTAGCTACTCCTAATCATGTTCTGCACATGCTGCACAACTAAGATGTCCTACAAAGATGATGTTGTATAACATTTTTTATAAACTTCTGCTAGTTGGGCCAGATTGTTTGGGTAGAATTAGAGGAGAAAGACATAGAAAACTTACTTACTCACCTGTAAGTCCTGCTCGCATACATGCTTTTAAAAAAATACCATTCCAACAAAAACACCAACAACAAAAATAATTAATCTTAGAAATGCATTTTTAAACAGAAAATAATGTGAGTAATTCTTCTTTTTCCTCTTCTTTTTTTGCATGTACTATTCAGAATTGCCATTGTTTTAAATGCATGCATATGTGCACATATTTAAGTGGGCCATCTGTGCTGTTTTGACCGATCATGGTGGGTCGTCTGGTCCAACAACAACTGGAACGATTTCTTGTCCCTTGAAACATAGATAACCTGGATAACTTAGCACTTCACAAATTATATAGAAAAAATATCTTACTGTAGTCTGTGAAATATATCTAGTAGAAGAGAACAACATTACAGATTTACAGTATATCCTTTATTGGAGAATACTATGTGATAGTGATATACTTATACACATATATGTCATGCCACAGCGAATCTCATGTACAGTGTGGTCCTTAGTAAATCTGTGTTTGATATCTCTGCTGCTCAGCTACTGTGAAATTTGTACAGACATGGCTGGATTGCCACAATATTTGGTACAGATATCCACAGATGCCTGTTTAATAACAAACAAACAAATGAAAACAAAACAACTGCACTCTGGCCAAACTGTTTGAAAGGACAGTGCAGAA
Organism: Rhamphochromis longiceps; assembly: GCF_057381845.1. NCBI lineage: Eukaryota > Metazoa > Chordata > Actinopteri > Cichliformes > Cichlidae > Rhamphochromis > Rhamphochromis longiceps. The sequence continues at coordinate 6,809,230 of NC_140560.1, forward strand.
GCCAGGTGGTTTTAGATGTGGGGAAACCAATAGTTTTCACACTCCTAGAATGGATATAATATTCTAATTATATGGATCATTCACATTTTTTCCAAATACCTGAAAACCATGCAACAGGATTCTTCTTCGTGAACTGACTGATTAAAAAATAAAATCAGTTGGTTCTTTCACATTTAAAATTACTGACAGTCATTTTGGAGATATACTCTAAAAATCTGTGCTGTGCTAACCTGACGCAGCCTTCCAGCATTTATTGTTTAGAAATTGTTTTTATTCTGCAGAAAGAAAGAACCAATCAGAGCCAGAAATGAAGATACAAAAACATGGAACAATATAAAGTCATACAGGAAAGTAGGAAGGAAGGAGGAACAGAAAGAGGAATAGAAGATGGGAAGGAGAAAAGACTGAGAAGAGGATAACAGACTGTTTGAAAGAAACAATTTGATTCAATTTTCCACTCAATAAAATACAACCATCAGCTCTACACACACACACACACACACACACACACACACACACACACACACACACACACACACACACACACACACACACACACACACACACACACACACACACAGTGTCTGTCTCCAGAGTGGTGTTTTAATTGAAGCAGGTTATGGCCGTATCTCGATGAAATTGGAAAAATTAATCAGCTGGAAAATGGTGTGTTTTCTTCCCTTGGGCTTTCCAGCCATCACTCTCGCCCCCTCTCTCTCCAACAGTCTGATATGAGATAGCTGGCAAATTAATTTGCATGACACAACTTTGTTTGTATAAGGATTTACTTGGTGTGTTTATTTGGATAAAGATTATGTCTTATGTCTATTTATGTGTTTTTTCATGTATATTAGACCTATGTGTTTGCTTATACATGCATCCTGACATGAAACTTGATCCCAAAAGTAACCCTGTCATGGACATTCACACATCACTTTAGTTCTTCAAGTGCAAAGTCATTACAGTAATGATGAGTGACAAATTCATTAATTAACTTGTTAGAGTTTGATGTGGCAATGGTGAAGTAGTGTGGAATGATGCAAAGAGAACTTTATTTAGTTGTACTGGTCTCTACTACAAAGGCAGTCAAGGCTGAAGCCAGAATTTTAGAAATGTACACTGTACAAAGTGACAGGAAATTTTAAAGTAATATTCCAACATCAGGCATCAGTCATGAATCACTATCCATAACATTTGTAGTGTACACCAAACGATGTCTTTTTCTGGGTTATGATAAAAACCAAGTGAATCTTGGGTCATTACAGAAATGCCCCCCCCCAACGCGCGCACACACACACACACACACACACACACACACACACACACACACACACACACACACACACACACACACACACACACACACACGACTTGACATTCCTCTCTGACTTAGTTTTCTCTTCTCTGATTAGTGAAACCAACACTTTTGGGTGCATAATACACCCAGCAGTAGATGGTATGTGATTGGTGATCTGTGCTTACCTGTACTGGAATTTCATCTCCTTTCTGTGTGCATACTGACCTTGAGAGTTAGAGTCAGGTCAGCAGAATGTATAAGTGGACAGTAACAGACAGATGGACAGAATATGATGTAATCCCGTTTCCTTCAGTGTGAGGGAGGAGACAGACTGTCACCCCCCAGGCTGGAAGTGGATGACTGATTGTCCAATCACTTAAAGTGTTGCTGTCCATGCAACATTACTTCAGCCAATTGAGCATCACTTTATATTAATATGGCTATCAGTCTGCCTGTTTACAAACAAAAAACCCAAAACAGTCAGAGGAATCTAGTCTGACCACAAAGACAATAAGTGGTATAAAACATTACAAAGCACAAAGTAACAGCAGAAGTCATAATAGTAATGTACTAAAACTGTGATATCATGAAAAGGTTTAGTTCTCTGTTTGAATGCATTAATCAGATTGTTTTACCTGTAAAACAACTATACCGCATGCACTTTTAACAATGTACGATCAAAATGTAAAATAAAAATATATCAACTATGTATTTAATATAGAGTGATCATTATAGTAACATAAACTTAAACCAAACCCATATCTACCTGCCTCTCCTTGGTTAATCTGTGTTTTGGTGTCTGTGCTACATAATGTCTTACCAACAATGGAATAAGACAGGGTTGAAAATCAAGCAGGGTGGGGGCAAACCTTTGTGTAAGTGTGTGTTTGTGTATGCGTATATAGGTGTGCTACTTTGCTTCAGTGCCTCCTCTTTGGCAATGTAATGCTAATGACTAACCCCAAAGCTAACACACAAACGCAAATGAATTTCTTGGTTGGCTATCTAAGAGGTGACGGTGCACCTCTGGGCAACAGCACTGCTCTAGTGAACATTCACACACGCACAAACATGTCCAGAAGTGTGTTTGTGCATAGTTATTACATTCTGTTGCCAAACATTTTTATTCATTGTGCACAACACTGCAAATTCATTGAGGTATGCACACAGGTCGACAAACGCACACACCCGAGCAAACAAGCAGTAAATCAGTAAATATTGTCAGAGAGCAGGAGACAAGGAGATAAGTAGAGTGAAGGTGGGAGAAAAGGAGACAGGAGGAATGAGCAATCAGATTGAAAACACATCTATATTTCCTGGAAGAAAAAAAATCTTTCTCTTTCTCTCTGTCATGGGCTCGCTATATTTCCTTCAACAGTGTGCGTGTGTGTATCTGTTTTCATGTGTGTTTTCAGAATAGGTGAGACAAAGTCAACAACTGTTTTGTTAAGATGCCACAAAAGGTTGTCTGTGTTTGTATGTGTCAAGAAGTGTGTTAACTGAGGAGTGACCTCTTTTCTGGGAACTGTGCAATGCAATGTGTGTGCAGGAAATGGAAGAGACTCTTTCAGGTACCTTAGGTCATTGAGTGATTGAGTATTGCTTTTTTTCTTTGCTCTTTTTTAAACTGCTCTGTTCAAATCTGCTTTATTGACAGACTGATTTAATCTCAAAGGGATTAGGGAAAATGGAGGTTTTGAGCACAGTAGCAAAGAAAGATATAGAAAGACAGACATTTAACAATATCATTTACGTAGTGTCTCAACAGACCACAAAACTTATTATTAACTTCATATATTTGTAGAATATAGAGCACAAAAATGATATTCCCTATAGATCACATTATGTAGATTCTTTGCATGGGATGGGATTCATTGAGTGACTGTATGACAAACATCAACAACAACAAAAACCCAAAACAAAACAATGTGTATGAATATTATGTTACAAATGCTATGGCATAGAAAAGAACACTTATCTGTGTGTGTGCAGATCTAAATAAGACTTATGATTTAAATAAGAAGCCAAGCCAAGGGTGCCAACTTTATTTATAAAGTACTCTAAAAACGGCAACCACTGACCAGTGGAATATAGGAATAAAAATAAATGAGCCTGAGCCTCTTCTGTTTTAGTGGCACATAAACGTGAGTATTATCTGCATAACAATGAAAAGCAAGTTTGTGATTTCTAAGAATGGAACTGAGGGGCAGCATATACAACAAAAATAGCAGAGGCCCAAGTATTGAGCTCTGCAGAACTCCACAATAAAAACTGGAGCTGAGAAAGATCTGAAATCATTGACACCAACATAAATAGTTCTCTAAGCCAAGTAGGATCTGAACCATTTCATGTGTAGCCATGTACAGAAAATATTATGGTCCTCTGTGTGAAAAGACACCAGTTAAGTCTAAGAAAAAAAGGATCAAATAGGCCTCTGAATCTGTAGCCTGGAGGATGCCATTAAAAACCTTTAAAGCTTGGAAATGTAAACTCTCCACAGAAAGGCCCTGGCCAGATGGCCCCAGGAACTTCATGGTGTGAGGCAACAGTCTTGACTACTGCTTTGCTTGTAATATCCATTTTATATTAATACCTTGAAAAATGCTTCTTCGAACTTTCCACGAAGCTGCTGTTACACTACGCTACAGGCAGTCCGTTTTGCTGCTTGTGAACATTACAGAAACATTTAAATGTGAAGCTGAACTTTTCTGGGTGGCCTGATGCTTGGTTTAGTTTTCTGTTGGCTAAAGTATTTTTCTAGTCATTTGAGTGTGTGTTTTTTAGGGGGTAAAGGAAATAAGAGAGGCCCACCCTGCCACCCTATGAGCATCATGACAGTTTTATAGTGACAGGGTGTGGAACTCAGACAAGATGGGGGTACAGGAGACAGAACATAAGCCAAAGAAAACACACAAAAATGCAATTAAAGGAGAGAATAAAAGAGAAAAGTGTGACAAGGCCACTTTGGAGGGAGATTCAATAGAGATGCTATCTGTTCCAGACTGCGCCTCTGAGCTGACATTAACATGGGCAGGGAAAGGATGGGTAGAAAAGCAGAGAATTGACAAATGAGTAAGAAATACAGAAAGGGTAATAGGAAAGTAAGGCACACATACAAATAAAAAATCAGTGGTCAAAAATTGTAAGTTTAAAGGAGATTAAAACATGGAAGCAAAAGAAAAAACTAAAAGAATGCCAAAAAAATAATACAGATGATAGCAAAAGGTTAAAACTGAGGTTAAGTCTGAGGAGGACTGCATGAACAAACAAAACTACACGGAAGGGAAACAAAGTGAGAGAGAGAGAGCAACGAGTGACTGAGGTCCCACTGAGTAGTGGATGAAGTGGAGAGATAACAGTGACAAAGGTACCAGCAGAGACTATTTATTACCAGAAAGAAGGAGAGGCAGAAAAAAACAAGGACAAATGTAAAAAAAAGAAAAGTTGTCATCCAAAACATCGGCTGGTTCTGTTTTGTCCAATCAGAAATTAATAAAAGAATTAAAATGTATGTTAAACAGTAGCAATGGTAGAGGAATATTAAGTATATCCAGGTAGCGCTGAAAGATGAGTGTGCAATAATTAACAATTGTTAGAAAAAAATACAGTTACTTCATAAGTGATTCATCATTCCACCTGTCATAAATGCCTTTCTAAATAGATAAAATTGCCATTTTATCAGTTTGCGAGTAAACTCAATATAGAATATATATGGTGCTCAAGGAAAGTTAGATTTTGTAATCCTGTAAATGTGACTAGAACAGTGGATCTCAAATGCTATGCCTTGAGTCAGTGCCATGTGTTTTGGGAGACTGTGTGACAGCAGAAATTACAATATATAATCCAATATAAAGTTATGAAAGATTGTTTATTTACTGTATCTTTGTTTTTACATACTTATTTTACATAAACATACTAATTTTACATACTTGTACTCATTTATGCTTTTGTTTGGGTTTGTGGCTCAGTTACTGGCTGCTACAGTATCTTTGGGCAACATACTGAACCCCAAGTTGCTCTCTGATCCATTTATTGGAATATCAGCATTAGAAAGAAAGCTCTTTAGAAAAATAGTATTGAGGTCTTGATAGTGGCTAGGATTCTCCATGACCTTAGTCTGACTCTTCTTTAGCCACTCCTATAATGCCTTGTCTGTATGTTTTTGATTATAGTCATGATGAAACACCCATAGAGAACCCATCTTCAGAGCTCTGGCTCAGTGAAGAGGGTTCTCACACAAGATTTTAACATACATGGCCCTGTCAATTGACCTCTCAATGCAGTCAGGTCATCCTGTACCTTTAGCAGAAAAACAACACATAGAATAATGTTTCTTCCTCCGTGCTTGACTGCAGGGATGGTATTCTTTGAGTTAGATAGATTAGATTACTCTATTACTAAAATAATAGATTGCTGCAGCCCAGCTTAGATCCAATTCTCTGTACTCGCAGGCGAAAAAGGCATGAACAACTTATCTCGTTTGCACAAAATCTTTACATCTGGTTCCTCTTTTTATCTTTCTTGATTTCACATCTTTTGAGATGACATTTGGCCTCACCTATTTTGACACCCAGTCACCCAGGTTCTCATCATTTCTCTCTCTCCCTTATTTCAACATGATTTAAAACTAAATTCAAACTTCTTTTCTATTTTGTATTTTAATAGGATTTATCACAAACTCCATCACATATGAATATTCAGTTAAATATCAGTATATTTTCCTTCATGTTTCATTCAGTTTGTGCTATTTTACTTCTACAGGATTTATCATTAGCTCAATCACATAAATGTGACTATTTATGATTCCATCATGATCTCTTTTTAACTCAATTACATAGCAATACTTTTTTCTCAGTTTTTTCTCCTCATAACTGTGTATTTGTTAAAGCTTAAGCTTATTTTTAAAATCATCAGAGATTCAGATTTCGATTAGTGGCTCCTTAGAGTCTGTGGCCACCGTGGCTGGGTTAAAGACACCAGTCCCTAAACACCAGTTTCTTTTATTTTTGAAAATTCAAGTTTGTGGAAAGAATTTTGCAAAAAAACAAAACAAAAACAAAAAACCCTTGACAAAGTTTTGGCTTCTGGTTTGGCTTCTTCTCCTCATTCTCCTCAGCGTGTTTCATGTGTTATTGTCTGAATGGCGACATCTATTGCTCAGGAGAATACTGCAGCAGCTAAAGCTGAGGTTTAAATGACTGGTATATTGACAGCTTAACACAGAGACAAACAACCATTCACACTCACTTTTATACCTATGGAGAATTTAGAATCACCAATTAACCTGTTAGCCCACTAACGGCATATCTTTTAAATGTGGGAGGAAGAAAGAGTACCTGAAGAGAACCTGCACCACAAAGACACTAATCTGCCAAGGTCTAAGCTGAATCATGTCTACACATCTGTCAATTATAAATACTTTTTAAGGTATAGATGAAGTACTTAATTAAAAACTAGTCACTGCCAGAATTAAACATGAATTATAAGACCTGTTAACACACTCACAAAAATAATCTCTTATTCTGTATATGCATAAATATGTATCTAAAGACATGTTAATCATTTACTTAGACTTTGTAAATGATGCAATTAATCATCAGCAGCTTCTAAATTTCTTAACTTTGGTTTTGTGCTTGATGCCATAAGTTAGTTGGAAAAAGTCAATCAAATAAAAAAATGCTTGAGATATGAAATATTATTTAATACCTTATGCATGCTTTTTAGTATGAAGTAGTCTGAACTGTTTAAAGTATAAAGTGTATGATATGTCTTTGATATCATACACTAATCCAATTGTGTGCTCTATGATTTCTCCATAAACCTCAAAATTGCAGAAAACAAAAATGCTTGTCTTCTTTTTCGGTGACCCAAAGGTAGCAGGTCAGGTGAGGACCAAGACCAGGAACATGCTAACCATTTTTCAACAATCAGAGGGTTATGTACCAAAAAGTTAATTCCTCAGTGCAAAACTGTTAATACAGTTCTGCACTGCGACCGGTTCTGGTCTGTTCTTCTGTTCAGCAGAAACAGTTGGAACTGTGGTGTGTTTGCTGTTGTGTGCCAGCCCAGAATTCACCAAAAAGTGCATTTTTTTCATGTACACAACACATCTAACACAATATTCAAACCTCTCTCCTCATACAAACATGAATTTATGTGAATCAGAAACTCTGAAATTCAAGAAAACACACTATCAGCAATCTATGGCAAAAATGACTGTTTGGACAGATGAAACAAGAAGAGCTATGGTTTTGTAAACCTCAAACTCAGAGACAATTAAACACACACACACACACACACACACACGCACGCACGCACGCACGCACGCACGCACGCACGCACGCACGCACGCACGCACACACACACACACACACACTTTTACAGCCAGCCATCAGGGTGTATTGTCCAAACAGCAGGTTGTGTTTTGGACGGCTTGCTCACTAGCTGGAGGGAGACAAATGATCATACACATTCATGCATCCACAGAAACAGCACTTCATCTCTGCCTGCGGGATGGGAGATACAACTGACATCTGCTAAGTCTGCATGTGTGTGTGTGTGTGTGTGTGTGTGTGTGTGTGTGTGTGTGTATGTGTGTAAACGTCTTTATGTAATTTGATTTTCTTCCTACCACAAACATGTCTGTCTCTGTGTACCTCTCTTTCAAATACACATCAGTTCAGACTACAGACTGCACCTGAACCACTCACATATAAAAAGGTCATATAATGAATTTTATTAGAAGAAGATCACAAGTCTTTGCTTTCATCTTCATATGACTTAATGAGTCTTTTAAGTACTTCCAGGCCAAATCTGAGTATAAAATACAATAGTACAAGATACTATATAACTTAATTCAAATTTTGATGATGTCACCTTTTAAATCTCTAAATCTCTAAACTCTCTACCCCAAAATGGTAGTGAGATTTGAGGTCCTGTTCCTTGGATTACGTTCTTCTGGACAGAGATCTCTGATATTGTCCTGGGATCTGCTGGAGCCACTTATTCCTGTGCTGCCATGATTAGCACTTTTGTGCTGTATTTCAGTCCAGCTTTGTCCAACCACTGGCAGGATTTCTCAGTGTCAGCCACTTCTCTTTTCTGGTGGCAGACGCCATGCAGTGGCCTGTCCTTCGATAATGGTTCCTTTTCTTGCTACTCTTCTTTCTTAGGTTTGTGCTGCCTGAGGTATTCACTGAGCAAATGACCAGTTGTAGCTATCTACCTGATGGCAATCTTATTCGTGGATATTTATTGTTTATTCCTGGATAGTGGTTCTGACACTCATTAGTCTTTGGCCTTCTTCCTTCTGCTTAATGTACATTCTCAGGGTGCTTGACTGGTGAAACCCCCCATGCATGGTAAGGAGCTTTTATTTCTTGATGTCTATGGCTTCTATCTTCTCCTTTTGCCAGCTTATTATCCAAGCAAGGTACCTGATCACCAGCAGGGTGAAGATACTGATTTCCCGGATCTTGTTTTTCCCATATTTGCTGATAGTGGGTAGCCTCTTCATTTGCCTGTGGAATTCCCAGGTACTTTTAGCTGTCCTCAGTGTCTGCAATGTTTCCTTAAGGCATGACATGAAGACAATGGTGGGTAGAACCAAAAATCTCAAATTTGGACTCATCAGACCAAAGCACAGATTTCCACTGGTCTAATGTCCATTCCTTGTGTTTCTCAGCCTAAACAAATCTCTTCTGCTTGTTGCTTTTCCTTAGTCGTGGTTTCTTAGCAGCTATTCAACCATAAAGGCCTGATTCACACAGTGTCCTCTGATCAGTTGATGTAGAGATGTAACTGCTGCTGGAACTCTGTGTGCCATTTATCTGGGCTCTAATCTGTTAACTTGAGATTTCTGAGGCTGGTGACTCGGATGAATTTATCCTCAGCAACAGAGTTGACTCCTGGTCTTACTTTCCTGGGGCGGTCCTCATGTGAGCCATTTTCATCGTAGCGCTTCATGGTTTTTGGGGACACAATCAAAGTTAGCGATGTTCCGGACTGACTGACCTTCAGTCGTAGTGATGGACTGTTGTTTCTCTTTAGCTAATGGTTTTTGCCATAATATGAATTCTAACAGTTGTCAAATAGGTCTGTTAGCTGTGCACTAACCTGACTTCTGCACAACACAACTGATGGTCTCAACCCCATTAAGAAGGCAAGAAGTTCCACAAATGAACCCTGACAGGCACACCTGTAAAGTGAAACCAGTGAGCTTTGATCAGTGGTTGTTGATCAATGGTCATGAGAATTTGCATATTAATGATCAAGGAACTGACCTCCCAGCCCATTGTTCCTTCAGTGGTGCTAGTTTCAGTCATTATGCAAATGTACTGTTTATAAGATTGGGGAAACCTGCAGTCAGCTGAGACTGAAGAAGTCACTTGGATGAGTGACGAAACGTTTCTCCCACTGAAAACGCAGAACATAATCAAACTTTGGGGATTTACTTACCTGGATGATTGAGCATACATCAAAACGTTTATTTTAATATAATAATAATAATAATAATAATAATAATAATAATAACACTTTGATTTTGATGGAGCAGTGTTTCATTTGATGTTAAAATCCATGTACTTACAAAATGGTAAAAATGGCCTGTATTTGTATAGCGCTTTACTTAGTCCCTAAGGACCCCAAAGCGCTTTACACTGCATTCAGTCATCCACCAATTCACACACACATTCACACACTGGTGATGGCAAGCTACATTGTAGCCACAGCCACCCTGGGGCGCACTGACAGAAGCGAGGCTGCCGGACACTGGCGCCACCAGGCCCTCTGACCACCACCAGTAGGCAACGGGTGAAGTGTCTTGCCCAAGGACACAGTGACCGAGACTGTCCGAGCCGGGGCTCGAACCAGCAACCTTCTGATTACAAGACAAACTGCCAACTCTTGAGACACAATCGCCAAAAATGCATCATGTCATTTTTTTTGTGGTTGGCAGGCTCATTATTTGTCACATTATGCTGCCAATAACATAATCATGGTCTATTGTGTATAATATGTAGGTTTATGAGATTTGTTCATCATTTTTTTCTGTTTTTATTTAGTATTTACAGAGCATCCCAGCAGATTAAATCATGTTAAGCAGCATTTTAAGTTACATTAAGTCTTTTAGTCTCTTAAAGTGAAAAAAAAAACCTAGTCTTTCCTTATAGACGTGTAACCTCTGACCTTTGCTGTCTTCCAGAAAAGGACAATCATAGACACTCTGGCTTCAAAGGACATGCAGCTGTGGCTGCTGCTATTTCTTTACAATTGTAAACACAAAGTTATATTTCATGTTTCAATATTATTAAAGAAACAACAGATAACATTTATAGCTTCAAATTAACTTGATCAAGGCTACTGTGTTTTCGCAATACACAGAAAAGTTTGTACAGAAAAGAAGTCTTGAAGTCTTAAAAAAGTGTTTAAAAAAGTTTTAATGAGTTTAATGAGTTTACTAATGAGATAAATACACTTAACCAATTCTCCTGTGTGCTGTGGAATTTTAAAAATTAGATATTACACAATATGTACATGAGGAATGGGAATGTCATGTCCAGACTTGGCTCTGTCCTGCTCTTTCTCTCTCAGTGTAAAGTAAAACAATACAGAAGACGTTATGTTTAAGGACAACAGATGGAAATTAGCCTTTGGCTATAATCTGGCATGTTTACATTCATGTCATTTTTTTTTTTACATTTATGTTCATTAACATGCACTGTCCTAAATAAATAAATAAAAAAAAAGACTCTGAAGTTCTGGTCCAGAAGATGTTGACCTATATCAAAACACATTGCAGTGACAAGAAAATTATCTTTCATAAATCTGCGTTACCGATTTTATTGTGTCTAATAACTTGTGTGCTAAATTTAGTAAATTCTATTTCATTTTTTTTTGCCTCTGTTGCTTTATTTCTATTTAATTGGCTATGTGCAATCGTATGTTTTTCGTATGTTTTCCCAATGCCACTACTGCATATTGTGATCACAGTGTCTATGCAGTAAAGCTTTTATACAAAAACAACACACACACACACACACACACACACACACACACACACACACACACACACACACACACACACACACATGATTGCCATTTGAACTTGTTGGGGAGACACAGACACACTAAGCATTGATGGGTCTAAGCTGATGTAAGATCAAAATGACAAGTTGAGAATTACTGCTGCTGTGTGATGGCAACATTTTGTTTTTAACAAAGTCAAAATTGAACTGACATTGGCACTGGTCCACTGCAGAGCAGAGCAGCTGCCTTAACTCTACTCCCACATACATCAATTATCTTGTTAATATTATTACATCTTCACTGCGTATGACTACGTGGTTACTGTGGCTCCTTTGAAAAAGAAAGCCTTAAATCAGATGTACTTGACTCACTGGTAAAATTCTCAAACACGCACTCTAAAGCAGGTAACTCGTAAGCTGGAGAGGAAATGGTGTCTCACTAATTTAGAAGATCTTCACTTAGCCTGGAAAAACAGTTTGTTGCTTGAACCCCCCCCCGCCCCCAAAACATAGAACATCTTAATATTCACCACTGACTGTAGAAAATAAAAACAACTCTAAGTTGCTGAACAGCACTCCAAGCTGACAAAAAAAAACAAGCCTTCCCTTAACCTTAACCAATAATGACTTCATGAATTTCTTCACCAATAAAAGAGATGAGATGAATTATGTTGTGGTTATGAATCAATTAATTATAGGATGCTTTATTTGAAGAGTCAGGTTTCAGAACTCACTACACTAGTACAGCTTTAGTGAAGGTTACAAATGATCTTCTTATGGCCTCTGACAGTGGACTCATCTCTGTGCTTGTCCTCCTAGACCTCAGTGCAGCATTTTATACTGTTGACCATAATATTTTATTACAGCAATTAGAGCATGCAATAAGTCTTAAAGGTACTGCTGTGCAGCAGCTTGAATCATATTTGTCCAATAGACTCCAACTTTTTTATGTAAATAGAGAGTTTAAGGAGACTAATGGAGCACTAAGGTTAATTATGGAGTTCCACAGGGTTGCGTGCTAGGACCAATTCTGTTTACATTATACATGCTTTCCTTTGGTAGTATCATTAGAAGGCCTGAGCACATTTTCACTGCTATACGGATGATACCCAACTTTATATATCCATGAAGCCAGATAACACACTTTAGTTGCAGGAATCTCTTAAAGTGAAAAGACCTGGATGACCACTAATTTTCTGCTTCTAAATTCAAATAAAACTTCAAAATCTTGCAGTCTTAAAATTCTTAGAATTATGGTGTCTAACCAGATGCTTACTCTGAATGGCATACCTTGGCTGCTAGTAACACTGTGAGGAATTTTGGAGTTGTTTTTGAAAAGGATATATCCTTCAATGTGCAAAAAAAATGTTGTATTGCTTTCTTCCATTTTTTTCTATAATTAGAAACCTCCTGTCTCAGAGTGATGCTGAAGAACTAGTTCATGTATTTATTACTTATTATTATAGAGTTAAATAGAGTATACTTTATTACTCTATTTTAAATTCAGGGAATTTAAAATAGAAAGTAGCTCGTCCACAGAAGGACTGGTAGCTCCCCTTACGATAAGGGTTCAGATCGCGCGAACAGGTGTGAAATGTGTGTGTTTAGTTAGTTTGTTTGTTTGCTTGAATTAATCAATTTTAAATCATGCTTTTTATATGTTTTTGTTTCTAATGTCTCTGTAAAGCACTTTGAATCACCTTGTTGTTGAATTGTGCTATACAAATAAATTTGCCTTGCCTTGCCTTGCCTTGCCTTACTTCTAGGCTGGACTTTTGTAATTCATTACTATCAGGATTTCCTCAAAACTCCTTGAAAAATGCTACAGTAAGAGTGCTAACAGGGACTAATAAGAAAGAGCATATTTCTCCCATACTGGCTTCTAAGTCAAGTTTGGAATTGGAAGACAGACACGTTCTCTACTTTTAAGATTAGACCTCAAACTTTCCTTTTCAATAAAGCATATAGTTAGGACTGGATCTGGTGACCCTGAATCCTCCCTTAGTTATGCAGCAATAAGCCATTTTTAGGTCTTCATATTAAAAACACAAGCCCCAGTGTGATAAAGCCTCCCTAAACATAAATTATTACATGGTAACTTGACAGCCAAGGGATGTTTAAAAATTGGCAAATCTATTTGATAAACCATGACATAATTTTTTGTTTTTATTGATTCAAAAGCCCCAAAACAAAAACAAGGCATAGCAAAATATAACCTTCTAAAGGCAACAACTGTAATTCCTATTAATATCTCTTATTACTTTCTCTTAGTCTCCTTCTCTTACTGTGTCATCACTTTAACTTCCGTCCCTCTCTCATGTCCTGCCCATAAATCAGACAGGGAATGAAGCACCTCTTAGCCAGTTGGGCTAAACCATGATTAATGTCACCATTAATTAAGCAGGATTTTATTTTATTTCCAAAAGGCCCATCTCTCTGTACAGTAAGCCTCATGACAATTACAACTTGTCCACTAATGGATGGCTTTCCTCCTCTTTTCTGATGGGATAGATATGGAAATGTGAAAAAAGGAAACACTATGTGGTGAGAAAATGAAAGCTTTAAGCCTTTGCAGAGATGTTCTACAGAGGAAATGTTTGACAAAGAGTTTAACCTGTATTAAGGCTGAGTGACTTACACTGACTGAGTGTCTGGAACTTGTCTGAGAATCCCTGTTCTTTAAATAACTGACTGTCTTTGTTATTGACTATCTGACTATCTTTAGTTTTGAGACAAGTTATAAATATGACATTAATTGAGCTTCAGTACAAAATATAAATATATTTATTATATCAGTTCATTATATGAGAAATGTGTCAAATCTATCGGGGCCTATATATAGGTTTTGGGTTCTATATGTGATCAAAAGGTCTCAAAACGTTTTTACATGTACCAAATTTGCGTCCATCTTGTGGGTTCTTACCAAAGACTCAAGGTATCTACTGATTGCAGTATTTTAATGTGTGAGGTTTGTAACATCTCAAACCACTGAACTACAGCCTCAACTTACGAGTTATTTTGTTGCTTGTTATGTTTGTCATTTGACCAAATCAGGAGCTGAAAAGTTATGTAAAACATACAAGAAACCACAGTAGAAGTATGACAACACACAAAAAAATCTTACAAATATACACATGTCAAACACATGTTTTGTATGGAGCTAAAGTCAAAGTAATGCTTGTAACCTCCACCAGTTAAAATACAGAAAGGAAGAAATATAGTGCAGACAAGAACAACATCAATAATAATATGGTGTGCATATTAAATTCACAAGAATCTCTTATTCATACTGCTTGCCACCGCTGTCAGTGCAATATTACGTCCAGGTCTTATTACTAATATGCTGTACTGAAGAGAAGAACCTCTGACTGTAGGCTTTCAAAATGGTGTTAGTAGATGTAGGTGAATAAATACAAGAATGAAAAATAAGGCAAGGTTCAAAATCTTTAAAAAAAAGAGACAAGATAAAGCTGAGTTCCAGCAGCACCGTGGAGATTCCAGTGTGGAAAACCACCTTAGCATGCGCTTTCAATGCAGTTTCTCTTTGACTGTGTCATTGTATTTGTCACGGTCTGCGGGGCAAGCCGTGTGGATTTGTAGTAAGGACCCAAAAGGCGGCAGCTCTGGTGCAGGTGAGTGTTTATTTACAGCAGTGGGTACAAACAGCAACGGGGTGTGAACATGAAACCGAAACTGGGTAAACTAACAACACAAACCAGGAATGACGGTGCAGGGAGGTCCAGGGAAATACATACAGGGAGACCGAGGGGAAACAACACAGACGAACCAGCAACTACTATGACAGAAGACACAACTTAAATACACTCAGAGAACACAGGGGGATTACATACAGGTGGGAACACAGCTGGGAGTAATTAACATGACGAGACTAGGGAGGCAAACTGAAAACACTCACATAAGACACCGACCTTCACAATAAAACAGGAACTTACACATGAAAGGACACAAACTAAGAAACGCGGACTAGATACAGGAACACACGGGCAGAACAGAGTAAACACTAACCAGAGGAAGAACAGAACCAAAATCGCGAAGAGAAAATACAAAACGCTGGGTCAAAAGGACCCAGGATCATGACAGTACCCCCCCCTCAAAGGCTGGCCCCAGACAGCCCAACAAGAAACAAAACAGCCAGAAAAAACAGAAAACAACCCGACCAGGGCGGGCGGCGGGGGCCCAGGAAGGAGGGCACGAAGCAAAACAAAACCGGAGCACCAGAAGGCCAAAAGACAAAAACAAAAAACGAGCCCAAAACCAAAAGAAACGAAGCACACCAGAACACAGGAAAAAACAGAGTCCAAAACAGAAGAGTTCAGGGGGCCGACAGCACAGGAGTCCAAAACAGTTCAGGGGGCCGGCCAGGGGGCCGACAGCACAGGAGTCCAAACAGTTCAGGGGGCCGACCGTGCGGACGGCAACGGCGGCGACGTGGACACAGTTCGGGGGGCCGGCCGTGCGGAAGGCAACGGCGGCCACTCAGGCGATGGCGGTCCGGGGGGCCGGCCGTGCGGAAGGCAACGGCGGCCACTCAGGCGATGGCGGTCCGGGGGGCCGGCCGTGCGGAAGGCAACGGCGGCCACTCAGGCGATGGCGGTCCGGGGGCCGGCCGTGCGGAAGGCAACGGCGGCCACTCAGGCGATGGTGATCCGGACCAGGCGAGGTTGCAGAGGCTGGACCAGGCGAGGATGAAGACTCGGATGAGGCTGGACCAGGCGAGGATGAAGACTCGGATGAGGCTGGACCAGGCGAGGATGAAGACTCGGATGAGGCTGGACCAGGCGAGGATGAAGACTCGGATGAGGCTGGACCAGGCGAGGATGAAGACTCGGATGAGGCTGGACCAGGCGAGGATGAAGACTCGGATGAGGCTGGACCAGGCGAGGATGAAGACTCGGATGAGGCTGGACCAGGCGAGGATGAAGACTCGGATGAAGCTGGACCAGGCGAGGATGAAGGCTCTGAGGCTGGACCAGACGAGGCTGAAGGCTCTGAGGCTGGACCAGACGAGGCTGAAGGCTCTGAGGCTGGACCAGACGAGGCTGATGATGATGCTGCAGCCGGCGAGGATGATGATGCTGCTGCAGCCGGTGAGGATGATGATGATGCTGCAGCTGGCGAGGATGATGATGAAGCTGCAGCAGGTGGCTGGACGGGCTCCTCGGGCCCTCCAGCTGAGACAGGTGGCTGAACGGGCTCCTCGGGCCCCCCAGCGGAGACTGGAGACAACGGCCGGAGCGGTCCCTCGGACTCTCCAGCGGAAACAGGAAACAAAGGCCGGAGCGGTCCCTCGGACCCTCCAGCGGAAACAGGAAACAAAGGCCGGAGCGGTCCCTCGGACCCTCCAGCAGAGACACGGGACGAAGGCCGGAGCGGTCCCTCGGACCCTCCAGCGGAGACACGAGACGAAGGCTGGACGGGCCCCTTGGACCCTCCAGCAGAAGCCATCACAAAGCCAACAGGCATGGAGTCCTCTGGCAGACATGAAGGCAATGGGTGCTGTGCTGAGCACTGGCCCTGCTCAGACAGCACTGACACGGAGTTGTTCTCTGAGGGCTGCTTAATCTTCAGGGGTCCAGAATCAGCTGGGGACTGAGACCTAGCCTCTGGGGAAGCCCTGGAGTGCAGAACGGTGCCTGAAGCAGCTAAAGCGCGAGAAACTCCCTGACTGGACCTTAAATTTTCTCCCTGCATGGAGTGAATGAGTGGAACCGGTACTGCTGGAGCCAGAGCTACGGGTAGCGGGGGCACTGGAGCTACTGGGGCCTGCGCTACAGGCGGCACTGGAGCTACTGGGGCCTGCGCTACAGGCGGCACTGGAGCTACTGGGGCCTGCGCTACAGGCGGCACTGGAGCTACTGGGGCCTGCGCTACAGGCGGCACTGGAGACTGAACTGAAGGCGGCACAGGAGACTGAACTGAAGGAGGCACAGGAGACTGAGCTGAAGGAGGCACAGGAGACTGAGCTGAAGGAGGCACAGGAGACTGAGCTGAAGGAGGCACAGGAGACTGAGCTGAAGGAGGCACAGGAGACTGAGCTGAAGGAGGCACAGGAGACTGAGCTGAAGGAGGCACAGGAGACTGAGCTGAAGGAGGCACAGGAGACTGAGCTGAAGGAGGCACAGGAGACTGAGCTGAAGGAGGCACAGGAGACTGAGCTGAAGGAGGCACAGGAGACTGAGCTGAGAGGAGCACTGGCTGCGGGGGAGCTAACTGAGCTGAGAATGGCTGCGGGGGAGCTAACCGGGCTGCCGGTAGCTGCACAGGCGATAAGCAGCTCGCGTTGACATCCGCCACACAAAACGCAGCCCCTGAATGAACAGTCATGCAGTCTGAAAATGAAAAAGAGTCCTCACTCACCACAGCCGGCGATTTAGAAGCCCGAACGTCCGGCTGTGGGGTGGCGCGCTTGCGGCGCGATCGGCGTTTCCTCCCCGCAGACGGCTCCGACGGGCCGGGCAAGATCACATCCGGCGAGTCGGGCAGCGAGGCAGGAGTGGCTGAGAGAAGGTGAGGTGTGTGCCGGAGAAAAGCCTGTATGGTCGGAGGAAGTGAATTCAGTAGCCATGGCAGGCCGGAAAAGAGACGTTGTAGCCGACCTTCCACGGCGCGGCGAAGCTCGTACGGAGGATTCTCCAGCCACAGCCCGAGGAGCATCTCCACATTGTAGCCGATGTCATCCTGGAGCTCCTCGGACGGATTGACTGCCGCTGGGTCCATGGTGGCTGGTTCGTTCTGTCACGGTCTGCGGGGCAAGCCGTGTGGATTTGTAGTAAGGACCCAAAAGGCGGCAGCTCTGGTGCAGGTGAGTGTTTATTTACAGCAGTGGGTACAAACAGCAACGGGGTGTGAACATGAAACCGAAACCTAAACTGGGTAAACTAACAACACAAACCAGGAATGACGGTGCAGGGAGGTCCGGGGAAATACATACAGGGAGACCGAGGGGAAACAACACAGACGAACCAGCAACTACTATGACAGAAGACACAACTTAAATACACTCAGAGAACACAGGGGGATTACATACAGGTGGGAACACAGCTGGGAGTAATTAACATGACGAGACTAGGGAGGCAAACTGAAAACACTCACATAAGACACCGACCTTCACAATAAAACAGGAACTTACACATGAAAGGACACAAACTAAGAAACGCGGACTAGATACAGGAACACACGGGCAGAACAGAGTAAACACTAACCAGAGGAAGAACAGAACCAAAATCGCGAAGAGAAAACACAAAACGCTGGGTCAAAAGGACCCAGGATCATGACAGTATTACTTATTATATTTATACATTTTTTGTGACATTATATTTCTGTATGTCACATATAGTTTTTTCCAACATGAGTTCTTCATAAGAAGTATTTCTTTTTAGGACAGGACTTTTTTCTTTTTTTCATGATTTACACTGATTCATACTAATACATTATAGAATAAACATATAATATAAAATATATATAATCTAAAATGAAAAAGTACCATTTATATATTAAAACAAATCATAGGGGCCTAAATTCATAATCTCAAGGGACTCAATATTGTAATTACAGAAATATTACATATATTAATAGTGTTGTAATTATATTCCTAAAAGTTTAATGTTTAAATATCCAAATAAATGAAGCTAAAATAACAGTAGGTACCTTGCTATTTCAATTGGTAATTATTATAAAGCATTTTTGTAATTTTGCATTATTTCATGCTTGAAATGCATAATAATTTTACAGAAATGTGATAAAAAGTGGAACTGTATTGCAATTAAGTGCGTTAAGGAAATAAAAATGTTAAAAACAATTAAAAGTACCATTAGCAATTGCCATTACTCTAAATAATATGAAATAATATATTTATGTAGGTAATTTGACTTTTTTTTTCTTATGCTTTACTTTTTCCTCCTCTACTCTTTCAGAAATAATAATAATTTGCCACTCCACTACACATATTACCTTTAATGAACCTGTGAAAAAACCCCTTATATCACTGAATATTACCATGTAACAAATTTTTTTCTCATTTTATAATAAATATAGATCGCTACATATTAGCACAAAATGTAAAGCTATATATATGATAATATGTGTGTAGATCATAATGTGTAATACCACTATCAAATGTAAACAAATGTGCACAATAGAAATGCATGTTACACACAGAAAACTGAGTTGGATAACTTATAATAGCAACAGTAAAATTTTTCCCTAAAATTGTTATATCAATAACATTAACCAGATAAAAAGTTAATGTAACATAAATCTGGATAAAATATTTCTCATCAAGACAAAAAAGACAAAATGATCAGTGTGTCTAGTAAATTCATTAAATATCATACAGATTCACTATTATTATGATTCTTGATATTATTATTATTATTAGTGCAGTATAAAAGTATTAGAAGTGGTAGTAATATAGTAAAGAAAACTATTAGGGACAAAAACAAAAAAAGACAAACATCCTGTGATGTAAAGGGTAGAAGGCCAACACTCATACAGCCTCCTGTATGGCCACTTGGAGGCACTCTGACATCACCCATGTACACTATGGCCATCATGGTTGCTTTCACTCACACACGATCCTACCCCTTTTACCTGCAATATCTATCTATCTATCTATCTATCTATCTATCTATCTATCTATCTATCTATCTATCTATCTATCTATCTATCTATCTATCTATCTATCTATCTATCTATTATACTCGTTTATCCAAAGAGACAAAACAAATTCAGGAGTGCTAGATATGTTACAGAACAGGTCAGGAGAAGCATTATGTCATCCTACCATCCCATGTTGTTGTCCACTGCTAATTCTATGGTGACAATAGCGGTGATTAAATCAGCAGTGCAGCAATGAGTTCTTGGGATTATTGTAGATCAGCTGAAGCACTCTAAGAGCTTTTCGGTCACACTTACAGTACAACAATCTCCAAAATTTGACTCCATTTCCTACATTTGACTCCATACAGGAGAAAAAATATGTTTTTCTATGGGCAATTTGTTGCCTTGTGCAGCAAACAGTGCAGTAAATACATCAAAACTAATGTGTGCTTTCAGAACAAATTCATTTTCAAATTCTAGTTGTAAATATAGCTACCAGTAGTGAAATACTGTCTTCTGCATCTGCAGTAATATTCAGTAATTTTTATAAAATTATTTGTATCTCATATCATTTACAAGTATATTGTAGAGCATTTGTAATGTGGCTATAATGGAAATTTCTGTCAACAAAACACAAGCACCCCCCCCCCCCCCCAAAAAAAAAAAAACAACAACAAAAAAACAAAAACAAAAAGCGGGCACATAGGTGCACATTAGGTCCTTATAGGTTTTTATCTATTTCAGATATTATGGCATCATCATATCGCCTAGCAACCCCCTACCAATTGGGTAAAATTGGTAGGGGTTTTTTGAACCTATAATACATTAGAAATGCTTAGCATCATTTTAATTTTAGGAGAATAGGATCTAATTTAGGTTGCAAATATAGGATCAGAAAAGAAACAACTATAATTGGCATTCAGTATAGGCAAATGAACAACAAACACCTGATCTGGTACAATAGCATATGGAGAACACAAGCAACTTTCAAAGCAGTCGTATTTACCAAATTAACTACTATCAATCCCTTAAAACTGCCATTAGTGATTCTTTCTCAGTCTTTTTTGCTATGCCTCACTTCGGAAGCCATAAGAAATTCATGTCCCACACCCCACAGTCATAACCAAATTTATCAAAGCTGAACTTCTGTTTAAGAAAGATCAGCACAGAAGGATCAGTAAACTATTGTTAAGTTTCCATGAAACCTCATTTTCAATTAGCTTAATTTAATTTTATATTTTTCCCGTGGTCATCAAACCTTACCGACTTTGGGTCTACACCCACCAGCTTGAATCTCATTTGTTACACGTGAGCTGTATTCTTGTTATACCTTCATGTAATGAAACTCAGTCTCTGTCATTACAGAGTGTCTGTCAGTCTAATTTACCATCATGAAGAGTGAAATTAATATGTCCGGCCAAAACAACAGCTTCCATTGTCCTTTGTTTCATTTCTCCAGTTCTAAATTTTGAAGGGATAAACACCTTTCTTCCAAAAGATATTCCCTTTCTTCCTAAAATGTTGTATTTCACTAACTACCATGAGACGGTATTTTTCCATTATGACAGAACAGATTTCGTCACACTTTTGTACACACACATTTATATGACCACTAGATGTCGCTTAACTTTAAAAATCTAGCTGTATAGGCCATTTTTTGTAGCATGACAGGCTTGTTGCAAACCTGGTGACGATTGCACATTATATGTTTGCTGAAGACAAGCACAATAACCACCTGGAATGGCACTTAAGGTGGATTAACTTGAAACCTGACCTAATCATCCTGCATATTCATCTACACGTTGACATGTGTGAGGTTGATCACTATTTTCAGCTCCTAAGAGAGGAAACTGAGGTTTACCCAAGTAAGAGACATTCTCTACAACTGGGGTCTTCAACTGTAGAAGACCCCAGTTGTAAACAAAAACAATTAGCATTTTGTTACTTGTGCAGGAAAATAACAGAAAAAAATATCTCCTTTCATAGTATTTTTAAATTTTAAACTTTAATTTGTTATTCAAACATAGTTTGAATAATCTGAGCCATGTGGTATAAAAAGAATGTGTATATTTTTTATCTTTATAAATGATGTATGCATTTTGTTTTAAGTCCCAGCTACAGCCAAAGTTCCAGTAACACAGCTTTAAATTTCAGCATAAAAGCGAATCTATTCAGTTCTTGGCATTTCTTTTCAAGGTTGATGAGAGTTGACAGACATTTGAGCAATTTTGAATAAATGTATACTTGTCACTTTTTACCCAGGGACAATTACACCAGCCAACCACCATTATATTGCTTGCACTGATGAATAGCAGTGGAGAAAAGGAAAGTACTGCTAATTTTGGAGCATCCATGTCTGCATATACCACGATATAAATATAAGAAATAATGTCTGCGGGAATTTTTAGAATGTCTTATTCAACAGCAGTCAGTTAAAATCAGGTAATTGCTTCAGATTATTTCTGTGGATATTCAATATCACACACACAGGCGTACACTAAAGGTCCATACCTGTACCAGCTACAGTCGACACAAATCTGTCTCTTAGGGCTAATTATTGGATCTCAAGATAGTGCGCCCTTGAAAAGATTAAAAAGCTTAATATCTTACTAATGAGTGAATGGTTCATATCCAGACTGTTTCGTCTAGAGTTTAAGCAACAAAACTCAGTACACTATGTTCAGAAGAATACAAAAAGAAGTGAGATAAAATATGAACTTTAATACTATAAAACTAAGGTGCAAATTCGTCATGAGGGGCTTACGTTTCTGTAAGGTACAAACTACAAAGGTACACGTGCTTTGTACATGGATATAGCATTCCACCTCTAAAAGTAAAAACTATTTTTTTTTCACTATTTTTTTTCACTGCCTTCATACAGTATATGTCACTTATCTCTAGTTACCTAATCAAAATTAAGAATGGGTGGTAAGTAAAGATAGATACCTACAACCGTAAGCAGGGCAGAGGAGAAACTGATCTCACTCTGACTGACAAGCCAGTTATTTAACAACAGAGGAAATGTTCATGTAAACTAGAAAGAAAGTGCTTGAGAGAAGCATGCTCTTGAAAAAGTCATGGAAAAATATCAGTATTTCCAAGGAAGGTAAAAGGTCATAATAGTTTCTGTTTGTATTTGGGTGTACATTTGTGTGTGTGTGTATGTGTGTGTGTGGTGTGTGTGTGTGTGTGTGTGTGTGTGTGTGTGTGTGTGTGTGTGTGTGTGTGTGTAGATTTATCTCTTCTGTAGCTGCCTTTGAGATCGGGAGCATCTCCAAAACAATTTACAGCTGACACATTTATAGTCCTCCATCGTAAAATCACCAGATTCATCCCTCCACTCTCTCTCTATCATATACAGTGCTGTACGCTCCATTAAAAACTAAGCCTCAATATTTTAGGGTGTTTCAAGCGGGTGTATTTCTGGATGTCCCTGGCAGCCTGCATCTTAGGGACCTTTAAGGGATCCCAAAATATTTGAAGAGATGTAAAATTGTATGTGTTTATAATGTGAATATGGCTGAGCATTAGCACACACACACATGCACACACACACACACATGCACATGCACAGGCACACAAATGCATTCTTTTACAATAACAAGCTATTATAGAATGTGATTAAATAAATAACAGCTAGAAGGAATTCACTGATATGGGCTCATAACAGTAAATTCCTGATACTTTTTTTGTAGTTCATTTTAAAAGCTCACTGGTCCTTTCCTTTTTTAAATCCTGGATTAAAGCAGTTTATTGTCTTGCAATTGACACTTGATTCTTGTAGATATTTTTGTAAATATTTGAGGTGCTCCAGTGTTAGATCCTGTCTTCATTTGCAGGACTGAGGACTTTGACTTATATTTTTAATTTAGAAATCATATGCTGTAGAAACTGTAATAGTTTTAAGCATTTTGTTGTAATATTTATGTCAGAATTTTACCTGTTTCAAGATGAAAAAAGCTAAGATATTTTAGAACAAGTTTAAAGAGAGAAGAGGAAAGATTTATATTGACCGTTTCAATTTATTATAACAACTAAATAACAAACACACAAACAAACAAAATAATCTGTTTGCATAGTGTTAGTGGGATGTGGCCACTGTTGTCAAAAGGTTTGCTGACTGGCAGTTTTGGACACCTGTCTGATGGGTCTCTCTCTTATTTGGATTTCATGACCGTGTTTATGCATTTGGAACATAATATTTCGTACCTTTGGTAGCTTTACATTGTGACAATGTTTGTGCTAACCAGTGATGGGAATAACGGCGTTACTAATGGCGTTACTTTTTTCAGTAACGAGTAATCTAACTAATTACTATTTCTATCGTTACAACGCCGTTACCGTTACTAACAATAAAATGCAGTGCGGTCGCGTTACTATTTTTCAGCAAACAGGCGTTTTTTTTTCCTGAATAGTTTCGTCACGTTTATTGTCTAAGGATAGCGCTAGCAAGCACTCTCTGCTTATGACCAAGAAATGAAAAAACAAAACAAAAAACACCCCTTTCGTGTTGGTGGAAAAATGATACACCTCCTGCTGTCAGACCTGCAGGTATCAGGCTTGTGATGTTCTCCTTTATACCGGACAGAAATTACTTTTTGAGTGTTCAATGCAGAACACCGGATTGTTATGTAAATAGTTTGAAATGTTGTTTTTTTTTTTAAAGGCAAGGCAAGGCAAGGCAAGTTTATTTGTATAGCACAATTCAACAACAAGGTGATTCAAAGTGCTTTACAGAGACATTAGAAACAAAAACAAATAAAAAGCCCGATTTAAAACAAGCAAACAAACAAACTAACTAATTAACAAACAAACAAACAAACAAAACAGTATATAAAATCAAAACAGATAAAATCAGAACAATAGATAAAATCAGTAGTTAAATGTAAGTTTTGAAATTTAAGCTTAAAAGTGTGGATTTGGTGCTTTATTCAAATGCAGCTGAGAACAGGTGAGTCTTCAACCTGGATCTAAATAAACTGAGCGTTTCAGCTGATCTGAGGCTTTCTGGGAGTTTGTTCCAGATATAAGGAGCATAAAAGCTGAATGCAGCTTCTCCGTGTCTGGTTCTGACTCTGGGAACTGATAAAAGACCGGATCCAGATGACCTGAGGGATCTGGTAAAAGGGTAAAAGGTAAATGGCTCCAAATAACTCTGTTGTTTGCAAAACTTGTGCATATGATTTTAAAATTGACAATTTATATTTGCATTTAAAGTTATGAAATATGATTCAATAAACATGTTTGTGGTTGTTACAGTAAAAAATATAACTTTTTCTACTCTGATTTTATGTTTTTTGTCTGATTTTAAATCAATTGTGTTAATACAGTATGTCAAAATGAAAACATAACTGTAAATTCAGACTGGTGAGGTTGTGCAGGAAAGGATGATACAAGGCAAATTAAATAGTTTTTAAAGGTGAAACGTAGAGGTAAAATCAAAAGTAGTTAAAAATGGCCAATTATACTCTGGACCCCAGAGGGTTAATCATTTTATTTAATGCAAAGTAATTACTTTTAGAATCTGGTAACTCAGTTACTAACTCAGTTACTTTTTTGAAGAAGTAACCAGGAACTATAATTAATTACTTTTTCAAAGTAACTTGCCCAATACTGGCGTTAACAAATGATGAGTAAAATTATAGCATTTGATTTGTCTGCTACTTATTAGCACATAGGTAGGTCTGTACATTACACATGTACAGTTATACAAGACGCTTACTAAACAGGATGTCTTGGGTTGGCAAATACTTAGTACCCATTATGTTATGTAAACTTAGCACAAAAAATTAAGGCATTTTTTGTGTTGATTATTTCTTTGTTGTCAGTAAATGTCATGCAGTTTAAAAGCCTATTTATTACCTCTTAAATGGTCACAGATTTTGGGGTTGAGCAGCAGAGTGGAGTATGAGAGTTGTGCCCACATACATAATGAAAAACCTAACTCTGCATGTTGGCACTTCAGTGAAAAATGAAAATCTTCTCTGCCAATGGTAAACTCTTTTTCAGCTAATTCTTGTATCCTCGCTGCTCACAATCAGGTGCCTGACTGGTGCCTGATTAGCAGCACCTGTGAGCATGAAGCCTGTTACAGTGGTCAGTTGGTGTCTGTTCTAAGCATGCCACATTTGACTGATCTGAGCCTGTTTCATATGGCATTATTTTTGTGTCTCTATTCTGAGCACAAATAAAAAAATTGCAAGTGCAAATGTTGCATTTTGAGGAGAAAATTATTTTGAGTGAAGAAAAGTTTCACAGGACAACTTCAAGCAGGTGTTTTGTAAAACCATGTTGCAGCATTATGCCCAGGTATCACCTCTAAACTGAAGGCCAAGTTCCATATAAATGGTAAATGGCCTGCATTTTTATAGCGCTTTTCTAGTCCCTAAGGACCCCAAAGCGCTTTACACTACATTCAGTCATTCACCCATTCACACACACATTCACACACTGGCAATGGCAAGCTACATTGTAGCCACAGCTGCCCTGGGGCGCACTGACAGAGGCGAGGCTGCCGGACACTGGCGCCACCGGGCCCTCTGACCACCACCAGTAGGCAAACATGGGGTTAGTATCTTGCCCAAGGATATTTGGCATGCAGCCAGGAGGCAGCCTGGGATCGAACCACCGACCTTCTGATTAGTGGCTGACCTGCTCTGCCACCTGAGCTACAGCCACCCCAAATATAAAGGGGCTGCAAAGTGGGCATCCCAAGAAGACAACACCAGAAAAAACTATCATTTACAGATTTGAAGTCAAGGTTTGCAAGACAACATGGCTGATGGCTCTCTACCCAGGCAATCCGAAACAGACTTCACACAGCCAATGGTTGCCATCGTTGGAGGCA
The DNA here is from genome assembly GCF_057381845.1 of Rhamphochromis longiceps. Classification (NCBI taxonomy): domain Eukaryota; kingdom Metazoa; phylum Chordata; class Actinopteri; order Cichliformes; family Cichlidae; genus Rhamphochromis; species Rhamphochromis longiceps. The sequence continues at coordinate 6,836,018 of NC_140560.1, forward strand.
ATCTCAATGGAGAAATATCGATATGATTCTGCAACCAGTGGCAATCCTATATCTGCATATTCTGGGACCGAACTGTATCTTCCAAGACGACAACGCTCACCCCCACAGAGTAGTGTTTATCAGAGACTACCTTCAGAATTTGTCAGTGGAGAGGATGAAATGGGCTGACTGTAGTTCTGACCTCAACCCCATTGAAAACTTGTGGCATCAGCTTATTAGTGCCATACCCCGTGACGAACACAATCACATTAGCTGATTTGTGACATATGCTGGTTGCTTGCGATGAGAGAGCCAGAGATGAATAATAAATAATGATTAATTGCGGAGTTGCATATAAACACAGTGAGTGAAAAAGAGACAATCGTGCATCTTAGGAAGTACCATCAGCCTAGACCTAGTGCAGAGTAACTAAGGGAGGATTCAGGGAAACCTGATCCAGCCCCAACTATATGTTTTATCAACAAAGAAGGTTTTGAGAATAATCTTAAAAGTAGAGATAGTGTCTGTCTTCCAAATCCAAACTGGGAGCTGGTTCCACAGAAGAGGGCCCTTGAAGCTGTAACCAAATGTAAGCCTGCAATCTCAGAGTGAAGTGCTCTAATCAGACCATTCTAATTCCCAACACGTAACATACCAAAGATTTGTCACGTCCTGAGGTGTCTCATAGTAAAGCAAAAGGTAGCCTTCCATGTCCCTATGATACTCGCTGGATTGTGGATATAATCCAATAGAATGACACTCCTGGCGGTAACACACATTCCAGCTGTGTATTCCAGTCCTAACCCTAACCTTAATGCTAACCATAACCATAACCTTAACCTTAACCACAGCCGTATTTAGATAGTGTTTTCCAAAGCAATGATGATGAGATGAGAAAATAAAATAAATGTAGATGACTAGATTCATTCCAAATGGTTTTCATGTTTTTGAAAGCTTAACATACTGACGATTTGTCACATAGGGTGGGTATGTTACGTTTTGGGATGAGAACATGTTGGCTCTAATTGGGCGATACAGTACTATAAGTACTATAAGTATACTCTTTCCGGTCTCCGTTCCACCTCCACTGGCTACCCCCAGGGCTGTGTGCTCTCCCCCCTGCTCTTCATCCTCTACACTGATGACTGCAGATCCACACAGCCCAACTGTCACCTGGTTAAATATGCTGATGACACAGTTCTCCTGTCACTGCTGTCAGGCCCCTCACAACATCCAAAGTAAGCGTCTGGTTAGACTCCACATTTCCATGATTTTTAGTGCCGAGAACAAAAACCTCAGTTTTATATGAACCTTAGAAGCAGAAAAGCACAAAAGAAAACCCAAATGGGTTTGTGTCATTTGGCTTCATGTATAGATAAAGTTGGAAATCAGCTGACAATGTATGCTAAACCTTCTAATGATAAGATAAGATAAGATAAGATAAAACTTTATTAATCCCTCAGGTGGGTTCCTCTGGGAAATTCGGTTTCCAAAAGCACAGCACCGACAGAAGTTACAGTTACAGAATATTATACACACACACACACACACACACACACACACACACACACACACACACACACACACACACACACACACACACACATAAATGCAGAGACATATATAAATAAAATATACGAAGGGGATAAATAGAATAAATAGGAATAAAAATAAAAATACAAGTGAATTGCACATTTCAAGTATGGAGTCTATTGCACCGTTGACTATTAACAAAAGTATTGCACAAAAGGTATTGCACAGTGAAGTGAAGAGGCACTACAGCTTAGTTGTTCCCCCCTCCTTTGTCCACCTGTTTCCCCTCCCTCTCCTCCAGAGAGGAGTTAAACAGTTTGATGGCGTGTGGGACAAAGGAGTTTTTAAGTCTGTTGGTTCTTGTCTTGGGGAGAAGCAACCTGTCACTGAACAGACTCTTCTGGTTGTTAATGGCCGTGTGCAGAGGATGCCCAGCATTGTTCATAATGTCCAGCAGATTTTTTAGTGTCCTTTTCTCTGCCACTGTCACCAGAGTGTCCAGCTTCATGCCGACCACAGAGCTAGCCTTCCTGATCAGTTTCTCCAGCCTGGATGAGTCCTTCTTTGCTATGCTGCTCCCCCAGCACACCACAGCATAGAAAAGTACTCCAGCAACCACTGACTGGTAAAACATCCTCAGGAGCTTCCTGCAGATGTTAAAAGACCTCAGCCTCCTGAGGAAGTACAGTCGGCTCAGGGCTTTTTTATACAGGTGCTCTGTGTTGCATGACCAGTCCAGTTTATTGTCCACCCACAGCTCGAGGGTCTAAGGGATACTGATACTGTCTAAGGGAAGCATGTATAACAGAACTGGTCCTAGTACAGAACCCTGTGGAACTCCATAAATAACCTCAGTGCATTAAGAGGACTCTCTATTTATATGAGCAAACTGGAGTCTATTGGAAGATATGATTCAAACCACTGCCATGTAGGACCTTTAATACCTGCAGAATGCTCTAATTGCTGTAATAAAATATTATGGTCAACAGTATAAAACACTGCACTGAGGTCTAGGAAGACAAGTGCAGAGATGAGTCCCATGTCAGAGGCCATAAGAAGATAATTTGTATCCTTCACTAAAACTGCTTCTGTACTGTGATGAGCTCTGATACCTGACTGAAACTCTTCAAATAAACCATTTCTCTGCAGATGATTACCTTTGGATAAAAGGGCGATGATACAGATATGGAAAGAAGCCATTCAAAGTTATAAGGGAAAAGAGGACAAGTAAAAATCTCAGGAGGTGAGGAGTTATATACTGTACATAGGAGGAGTGTGTCTGATAATGTCTGACCTCTGACCCTCTTAATCTACCCGGCTACACACTCTCACAGATGCACACACAGTAGACAGAGTGTGTGAGAAGAATGGAGACACTGGCGTCCTGCAGTCTAAGTCGGTTTCCCTCTCTTTTACTCCTTCTATCACTCCATCAGTGTGCAGCTTAAGTTCACAATGAGGTCACCTGCACAACGTCTTTAATTGCAGTGAAATGTGCAGTTCTATTGTACTATTTTGTGTTCTTTGAAGTTTTACCTCATTATAAAGTATGCTACCTATATTACAGTTATTTTGCAAGGTCAACCTCTGTTAATGTGAACAAGATCAATTATTCATTTTCAAACTAATCAGTCATAATAATCAATTTTAAAAATGTTTTAGGATGTTTTTATGTAATTAAAGCTTAACAATTTGAGACAAAGAGGTTTATAACACTGTTTTAAATTGATGTGATGACCCTGGAATAACTTGGGAATAGGAGACATTAAAAAACACGACATTTAACAATCCAATAATTAATGAAGTTGAGTTGAATAATTAATGCAGGTAAAACAGCTGAATAAGTAATGGTGAAGTATAAGTGCAATCTTAAAACTAGCAGATACATATAAACATGTATAGATGTTTTTAACTTAAGGGAAACAGCCAAACCGTTTTCATGTCAACCACATAGATTGTCACTGATTGGTTTGTAGATGTTTGGTAATCTTTTTTAAACAAACCTAACCATATTTAGACAATTGGGTGGCCCTGTTATGAGTAAACACTGGCTAGCTAACTTTGTTAGCTTTGTTAAATTTAAACATTTGTTAGATTTGTAACTCTATCCATCCATTTTCTTCTACTCATCTGGTCGCAAGTGCAGCAGGCTAACCAGAGAAGCACAGACCTACCTCTCTCCAACAAGTCTTGTGTTTGTTATGGGGCCTCCTCCTCCATGACACTTTAAATGGTTAATGAACTGGTTCCTATATAACAGTTTTCAACACTACATGAGCACTCAAAGCCTTTAAAAAACATGGCTCATTCACCTGTTCATACTAGCACTTTTTAAATATTTTTCTAAGGCTGCATCCACACTACAGTGGGGCATAAAAGTATTTAGTCAGCCACCGATTGTGCAAGTTCCCCCACTTAAAATGATGACAGAGGTCAGTAATTTGCACCAGAGGTACACTTCAACTGTGAGAGACAGAATGTGAAAAAAAAATCCATGAATTCACATGGTAGGATTTGTAAAGAATTTATTCGTAAATCAGGGTGGAAAATAAGTATTTGGTCACCTCAAACAAGGAAAATCTCTGGCTCTCACAGACCTGTAACGTCTTCCGTAAGAAGCTTTTCTGTCCCCCACTCGTTACCTGTATGAATGGCACCTGTCATCTGTACAAAAGACACCTGTCCACAGCCTCAAACAGTCAGACTCCAAACTCCGCCATGGCCAAGACCAAAGAGCTTTCGAAGGACACCAGGAAAAGTATTGTAGACCTGCACCAGACTGGGAAGAGTGAATCTACAATAGGCAAGCAGCTTGGTGTGAAAAAATCAACTGTGGGAGCAATCATCAGAAAATGGAAGACATACAAGACCACTGATAATCTCCCTCGATCTGGGGCTCCACGCAAGATCTCATCCCGTGGGGTCAAAATGATCATGAGAACGGTGAGCAAAGATCCCAGAACCACACGGGGGGACCTGGTGAATGACCTGCAGAGAGCTGGGACCAAAGTAACAAAGGTCACCATCAGTAACACACTACAACGGCAGGGAATCAAATCCCGCAGTGCCAGATGTGTTCCGCTGCTGAAGCCAGTGCATGTCCAGGCCCGTCTGAAATTTGCCAGAGAGCACATGGATGATACAGCAGAGGATTGGGAGAATGTCATATGGTCAGATGAAACCAAAGTAGAACTTTTTGGTATAAACTCAACTCGTCGTGTTTGGAGGAAGACGAATACTGAGTTGCATTCCAAGAACACCATACCTACTGTGAAGCATGGGGGTGGAAACATCATGCTATGGGGCTGTTTTTCTGCCAAAGGGACAGGACGACTGATCTGTGTTAAGGACAGAATGAATGGGGCCATGTATCGTGAGATTTTGAGCCAAAACCTCCTTCCATCAGTGAGAACTTTGAAGATGAAACGAGGCTGGGTCTTCCAACATGACAATGATCCAAAACACACCGCCCGGGCAACAAAGGAGTGGCTCCGTAAGAAGCATTTGAAAGTCCTGGAGTGGCCTAGCCAGTCTCCAGACCTCAACCCCATAGAAAATCTGTGGTGGGAGTTGAAAGTCCGTGTTGCTCGGCGACAGCCCCAAAACATCACTGCTCTCGAGAAGATCTGCATGGAGGAATGGGCCAAAATACCAGCTACTGTGTGTGCAAACCTGGTAAAGACCTATAGTAAACGTTTGACCTCTGTTATTGCCAACAAAGGTTATGTTACAAAGTATTGAGTTGTATTTTTGTTATTAACCAAATACTTATTTTCCACCCTAATTTACGAATAAATTCTTTACAAATCCTACCATGTGAATTCATGGATTTTTTTTTCACATTCTGTCTCTCACAGTTGAAGTGTACCTCTGGTGCAAATTACTGACCTCTGTCATCATTTTAGGTGGGGGAACTTGCACAATCGGTGGCTGACTAAATACTTTTTTGCCCCACTGTAATTTTCGTTTGAAAACGCATCGTTTTCTCTCCGTTTTGGCCTCCCGTCCACACTGAGACGGCGTTTTCCTCAAGGAAAAACGCAGCGTTTTGAAGACGCTCTCGAAAACGCATACATTTCAAAACGGAGCTGTCCCGTCGCAGTGTGGACACTCAAAAACTATGACGCGTATTGGTCATATGATGCAGTCATGTGACCACTTAAACCAAGAATTCGGTGCTTGGTCTTGCCATTTCGCTGCCACGTTTCAAAGATTCATAATGTAAATAAACGACAGAGGGAAATGACACAGGTCGAGTCGTTTTGCGTTTCACGCATATGCGGAACTGCAACGTCAGTGTTTTTGGCCGTTTTAGTGTGGACGCGCAACTCTTTCAAAACGCTTGTGTGGATGCGGAGCATTTTTAGACGAAAACGCCGTTTTCAAATCTATCCGGGCTAGTGTAGACGTAGCCGAAGATTCACACTCATTCAAACTGGAATGAATGTGTCAGAGCAACTAAGTGAGGATATTTGCCCAAGGATATTTGGCATGCAGCCTGGGATCAAACCACTAACCTTCTAATTATCAGATGACCTACTCTACCTCCTGAGCTACAGTCATCCATGCCCACCTGGAACCCAAGAGGCACCCAGGATTCATCTTTGTCAGATGCCTTTCACTCTGAGCTCCTTTGAAATGACTGAACTCTTCATCCTCATCTCTAAAGTAGAGGCCAACAACCTTTCAGTGAAAACTCAATTTGGTTGTATCTGCAATCTCAGTAACTACCCAGAGCTCTTCACAACAACAGACTGGTGCAGTGTCCACATCACTGCAGTCCTGGTACTAATCCATCAGTCATTCTGTTCCCCGCTTCCATCTCTCATGAACAAGACCCCGAGATACTTAAATTCCTCCACTTGGAGCAGCAACTTCTCCTAAGCTAATTCTAAGCTTCATATTGGCAAGAAATTGCCATGGTTGTACAGGGAATGAACGTTCATAGTAATGGGTAAGGCACCTTATATTTCCCAAGCAATCCTGCACCACTTTGCTAAGTGAGATGGTAATTTTAGTTATTTCAGTTAGACAAAAATGGGTTTTTATTTTAGTTAAACAAAAAATGGGTTTAAAATAAATATAATTACCAGAGAAACTGAAGAGCAGATGTCTTAGTGCAGAGATGTCAAATTTATTTTACATTGTTTTTCTATCTGATAAAGAAATGCAGCTATATTAAAAAAAAAAAGATATCTGTCAGCACAACTCTTTTGGCGTAAATTCTAACAAATAAATGTGCTTAATAACGTGAAAGATTCTGGTAGCTCAATGCCAGGCTCTTCTGTAATTATAAAGTAGAAGACTTTAAATAATTCAAAGAAAATAATAGTTTTTTTTTTAAATTGTGGACCCATTGTAAAAACAAACATTTCTATAGTAAATAGAGGAAACTTTTCTGTCATTCAATTTTTTATCTATTACTTAATTACTTTGGTGTGGTAATGGCCATTGTGACTGCCTTTATCATTAGGAAAAGCTGTAAAATGGGAAGTGACGGACAAGGTAAGTGACTCATGTTGTAACTGATGTCAGACCCCGGAGATTTTGGCGGAAAATTAAAGCGAATGGTAGTTTAGAATTGAACAAATTCCTTTAAGCTTCAGTATTACCAAATACACTTATCAATTGTCTTATAACTAACAATATTTGTTTAAATCATCTCCAACACCCTGGAGAACAACGGGGAGAGTTTAGAGCAGGGGTAGGCAACCTTTCTGATGGCGAGTGCCAATTAAAATTTCCTCAGAGGTCAGTGTGCCATATGATTGCATTAGCAATAAATTTTATAACGCTCTATATTAACAGTTACACACTATATAGAACCACTTTCTAGAATTATATTTGTTCGCAGATGTTGGCAGCTATCAGCGAATAGTTATCAGCTATTTTGAAACAAAAAAATACACTTTTTATCCATAACAAGAACTCCATAACGGCAAATGGACTGTACAACAGAAAATGAGGACACTCATGTGAGAGAAAATCTGCTCACACAGATATGTAGAGTCAAATACTGTCAATAAGGCCTCTGCAATGTTCTGAAGACAGTTAAACTTGTCAGGTAGTGATGTCCAGCAGGTGAAAATGCAAGCTCCATGAAAACGCACAGCTGTGGATTCCAGCTGCTTCGATGTTGCATTAACTGGCATTAACTCAGCCAGTTAATGCCAGACAAATCTAGCTGCTCATTAAAGATTTCTGGTTTGATCAGAAAATAAAACATTGTTCCATACACCTGAAAGTCCAAAAATGCATTGTGTCTCGAGTCTACGGATGTATCCATGTATCTCCGTGGTGCTGATGCTGTGCTGAGCGGACTGAAGCTTTTGAAGTGTCGGAATGTGGAAAGCTAACAACGTCCCTCTCACCAGTAGGCTAAGTTATTTTTAGCCAATTACAAGTTGAATCTGGTAGTTGGGGTTGTTAGTTAAGATACCATCATTAAGAAGAGGCACAACTAATGTGTCTATGCGAGCTGATTTGCGATGCGCACCGCTGGCGTGGCCATTTATTTTTTGATGCACCTTCTCAGATTAATTCACTGTGTGTTGTGCCCAGGGCTGGACTGGGACAAAAAAACAGCCTGGGCATAAGACTGGCCGACCAGGTATTAAAGCCATAAAGCCTTTGAATGAAAACAAACGCTGTTGTGACAGTGATGTACAGTCTTGTTGGTATATGTATGATTTCTATACATTTTACATCACATAAAAACTTTGGTTGCAAGCTTCAGATAATTATTTAATAATAACAAGACATTTTAAATGCAAATAAGAAAGTATTTCTTTGTGCCCCCCTTTCCCTGTTAATGCCCCACCTGGCCCCCCTGGCAAAACTTTGCTAGATCCACCAGAAAATGATATTGGTGATATTAGTCTCTCAGAAACAGTTCATAACTTCCCTTCAACTCATTCATGTCACCTAAAGGGTAAACCTGTTTCACCATCACCTGTTCAGCTCTGATGATTCAGTAAGGACATCTCCTGGTTTCATCTTCATGTTTCCTTCTCACCACATATCCAAACCGACATCATGACCAGCAGCTTTTACAGCTGTGGCTCCAGCAAACCTCAGCTGATACTAGAAATTAATATTAAATAAATTCTAACAACAGCTGATCAAACTTAAACATGCTGCTGTTGTTTAGTGCGGTTTCCTCTTTCTCGCGCAAAAAAGTGGGCGATAAACAAACAAGAGAGAAAAGCCGATCAGCTGATCATTGATCAGTTTTACGATTAAAGTAGCAACAGGAGAGGGAGGGGAGAGAATGAGAGAAGAAGAGGCAGCTGTGCCGCAAAGAAAAAGAATAACTCCACCTTTGTGTCTTTTTCATTCTAGCTGAAGTCCGGGACAAACTGTGTCCCCTCTCAGCTCAACACAAAACGTGTAATAATTTCTCTGAATGCGGGAGGATTCCGTCTTTTTACAGGACGGTTGGCAACTCTACTAACTAACCTTATGAATTAAATAAAGTTCAACATCAGTAACATCAAAGCACCCACCCAGCTGTATAGAAACTCCCTCATGCTAGCTAGTAGCAGTACGAGTTATTGTAACTGACTGTAAAAAGTCAGCACAACGAAAATAAACTCCACCTAAACTTGGTTTATATCTGACCCAGAAAGACTGCAGGTTATAACTTCTTACCTGAAGTTCAGTTCACCTGATGCTCAGACCGGCGGCCGCCTCGGGTCTCTCTTCGTCCTGCCTCCGATCTCCCTCATCAACGTGCTGGCCTCCACCAATTGTTAATTTTACTGAATCTGTGGAAGCTCCGCGATGCCACCACCAAACAACTGAGTTATTTTTACACACCGGCCAGCATCTGGCCAATCCAACACCTTTCATTGTTTATACCATTACAAAAAAAATAAAAATCATCGGGCCACCGAGCAAATGCCTGGTATGCCCGATGGCCAGTCCAGCTATATGGCCGTGCCATCAGTTAACCCTTCGCGTGCCAACTGTGGCACGCGTTCCTAGGGCTGCCGACCCCTGGTTTAGAGGCTCTCCAAGATTGCATTGATCAGTGCTTCCAGGATCTCGTAATGAAAAAGGCTCAGAGTGCATCTTCCCCGGCCAAATCTGAGACGCCGTCGTCGAAAAGATGTCACCAGGCAGATTCCCCCGGCACAACATCGGCAGCCGGCAAAGATATTGCCAACATACTGGAGTCAATCGACAAACGATTGTCCAGTTTCGATGCAAGGCTGTCCTTGGTGGAGATTCTTCACCGGGAATTTAAATCCTTCCGAGAATCCCTGGAGTTCACCCAGCAGCAGGTGGAAACGCTCGCTGCTGAAAATGCCACGCTAAGGGAGTCAGTGAAATGTCTCACAGACAATGTTACCCAGCTAAATAGAGAAAATAAAAAAAATAAAAGACAGTTATTGATCTACAAGCTCGTGGCATGCGTGATAATCTTGTATTTTCTGGTATTCCAGAAGCCGCTGGAGAAGACGCGGAGACGGTGAAAAGCTTCATCAAAACCCACCTGAAGCTGCTGGAGGACACGGTGAAGAACATCGCCGTTGATACAGTGCATCGCATCAGCCCCATGCGGGCTGCGACCGGGAGACCACGTCCTATTGTGGCCAAATTCGGCCACTTCAAACAAAAGGAACAGGTGAAAAGTCGCGGCAGGGAATTAAAAGGAACGGACTTCAACGTAAACGACCAGTTCCCCAAAGAGATCCTGGAACGATGCAGGGTCCTCTTCCCGGTCCTCTGTGGACCGGCTGTACGTGGATGGACAGCTTCACCACGACCCCGACATCACTCCATGGCTGTATTAACTTCAGACCAGATAAGAATCCGCTACACCCTTTCACTATCCACTCACACTAACTTGCATTCACATCTGTTTAACTTACCAGTATCAAATCGCATCTTAAGTGTGATTTCATAGCAGAATTAACACCGTCACTCTCCGTCAGTGATTTAATTGGAATGTTTCTGTTTTTTTTTCTTCTCGCCCCCCTCTTGTTTTTATGCTGCTCACCCTGTAAGGGTTCCTGGGTCGGTGACCCAGTGTTTTCAGTTCACATTCACTGTTTACCTACTGCCTGTTCCACTTCCTGTTTTATTGTGTTAGCCTTGGTCTGTGTGTATTATGTTCAGTCCTCTTCCCATTATCATTAGTTCATTATGTTCAGCTGTGTACTCACCGGTCTCTCATTATCATCATTATCACCAGTCTGTGTATTTAAGCCCTCTGTTCTACCCATTCAGTGTCGGGTCATTGATGATGTTGTTTCTGTCGTGTGTTCAGTCCAGTCAGTCAGTCAGTTAGCCAGCCAGTCTACCAGTCTACCAGTCCGCTAAGTCCAGCCAGCCAGCCATCCATCCTATCATCTGTTGTCTACATATTCAATAAACCTCGTTCTGCACCACGAGTCCTGCATGTGGGTCATCCCTTCCTCGCCTCCGCACACGAGCCCTGACACACCCTTGTCCTTGGTTTCTTTCTTTTTTACTTTCTTTCACTGCTTCGATCACCTGCTTCCAGACTCATCCACAAACAACATCCTTTATTTCGACATTATATGCACAGCACGATCATGCACAATCATGCACTCAACGGCAGCACTTTACATCAGTCAGACAACGCACACAGACGTACAGGATACACACACTTAAGCCAAGCATACTCATATTAGTAAATATGCACACACATAGTCAAACTCAGGGAGCATCTCGCCACACATTTTTTTTCTCTCTCTCCTTCTCTTTATTTACGAACAAGTGATGTATTCTCTCCACCTGTCTAAGCGACACACACAGCATACATCCCTAGTTATACACAGACATCTATGGGCGCACTAAGGTTTGTTACATGGAATATAAATGGAGCTGGCTCCAGAAAAAAGAGGTTAAAAATATTTAACCAACTCAAAAAACTACAGGCAGATGTTGTCCTTTTACAAGAGACCCACAGACCTCTTAGAGGTTTGAATGAACTTAAAACACCTGAGTTTCCTAATGTGTTCTCAGCCTGTTAGAATTCTAGACAAAGGGGAGTAGCAATTTTAATACGTAAAAATATTAATTCCACAGTACTCGATACAGTTATAGATCCAGAGGGCAGATTCTTAATCATTAAACTATCTATACTTGATAAAAAGCTATGTATTGTAAGTGTATATGGTCCAAATGTTGGTGATCCCTCATTCTTTCACGGTTTTTTCAGTGCACTCTCTGAACACTTAGATGGCACACTTGTTCTTGGAGGCGACCTCAACCTTGGACTAAATGAAGACATGGATAGGCTCAATACAGCAGGAACTCAGCGTAATTGGCAGTCCACAAATATAATCAAACAGTATATGAGCGACTTTGGTCTTTGCGATGCATGGCGCTCCCTTCACCCCAACAGTCAGGAATATACTTTTTTCTCACATGTTCATCACTCCTACTCTCGTCTGGATTATTTTTTGGTCAGCAGCTCACTGCTGAGCGACATTTCAGACACTGAGATTCACCCTATAGATGTCAGCGATCATGCTCCTGTATCTCTAACACTAATGCACAAGAATAATACTATGCCAAGTAAAAACTGGAGATTTAATACATCACTGCCTAAAGATGAAGTCTATATTTAGACTATAATGATGCTCCCGGAACATCAGCTTCTGTTCTACGGGAAGCAGGGAGAGCTGTGATGAGAGGTAAAATAATTTCTTTCTCATCACATAAAAAGAAAGAAGAAAACAAAAATATTCAGGAATTAGAAAAAAACATCAAATCCCTAGAAGAAGCCTATGTGTCCCACCAAGATCAGGAAACATTGAACAAAATACGCAAAACAAAACTAGATAATTGATAAAAAAAAAAACAGAATTCTTAGTATAAAGACTACGCTTACGAAATTATGAACATGGTAATAAATCCGGTCAATTTCTAGCAAACCAGCTAAAAATAAATAAAGAAAAAAACAACTATATGTGCTGTTCAAGATTCATCTGGGAACACAATATATGACCCAAAACAAATAAACAACATTTTCAGGGATTTCTATAAAACGTTGTATTCACCACAAATAAACCCATCTAAAAACGAAATTGATCAGTTTTTGGACAACATTACTCTTCCAAAATTATCAGACACTCAAGCAATGGCACTGGATTCCCCACTGACACCAGGTGAGTTCCAGGAAGCCCTGATAAGCATGCCCAATAATAAGGCTCCAGGTCCAGACGGCTTTCCTGCAGAATTCTACAAAGAATTCTGGACGATTCTAGCACCAGTTTTTTACAGAACGTTGTTGAAAATCAAATAAAAGGGCAGACTTCCATCAAATATGAATTCTGCAAACATTAATCTCCTGCTAAAACCAGGCAAAGACCCTGTATATCCCTCAAGCTATCATCCAATATCCCTTATAAATGTAGACCTTAAAATATCTGCAAAGCTCTTTCAAAGAGATTAGAGAAAATAACCCTCCTCTTAATTCATCCTGACCAAACTGGTTTCATAAAAGGTAGGCACTCATCAACAAATACACGTAGATTACTTAATTTGATAGACTACTCATACAGTACAAACCTTGAAAACTACAATATTTTCTTTAGACGCAGAAAAAGCATTTGACAGAGTTAAGTGGAAATTTCTGTCTCCAACTTTACACAAATTTGGTTTTGGAACCTCTTTCATTAACTGGTTAAAAATATTATATAATTCCCCAACAGCTTGTGTCAAAACAAATGACCAAACATCCTCCAGCTTCTCTCTCCTGAGGTGCACCAGGCAGGGATGCCCACTCTCCCCTTCACTGTTTGCAATTTTTATTGAACCACTAGCAGCAGCAATTAGACAGAATTCAGTAGCTAAGGGCATAAAATGCAAGAATGTGGAACATAAAATCAGCCTCTATGCGGATGATGTGCTACTTTTTCTCCAAAACTCACAAACCAATATCTCTGGGGTGATTGAATTGATAAACTCTTTTGCCAGAATATCAGATTACTCAATTAACTGGTCAAAATCTACAGTCCTCCCGATTAATTGCTCCTTCCATAATTTCCAAAGCATCAACATCAGCTCTTCTCTGACAGCATGGTGGGAGTTTCTAAAATTGACGGAGTCTTCATTAATCCCATGCAAACGTACACCTATCTGGAACAACCCTGACATATTACAAAACAATAATATGATAAACTTTCCAGATTGGAGTGGTAAAGGAATCATATACTTAGAACATATATTAGAAGGAACAGAATATATTCCATTTGACAGACTAGTTACACAATAAAGGATCAACAAGAAAAGATTTTTAGAATATCAACAAATTAAATCCATAGTAAAAAAGAAATTTAAACCGGGTCAAGTTGAACTACAAACACCACCAAGTGTGGTTCAATTTCTTACTCTTAAAACCCCAAAATTACTTTCCAAAATATACAGAATGCTTTCTAAAACAGATGAATCAATATCACTTCCTATTGCAAAATGGGAAGCGGATTTATCAGTTAACTTAGACCAAAACTTCTGGTCTCAGATATGCTTAAAAACCTTTCATTTAATTAGAAATCCCAGTCTTCAATTAATTCAATACAAAATACTACATAGAGTGCACTATACAGGTCATCGGATGTTCAAGATGAGCTTTACATCTACCAACAACTGCTCACACTGCCAAACCAATTCACCGGACAAATATATCCACGCTCTTTGGTTCTGGCGTTTGGCGTGAGATATGTGAAGACTTATCGAAGTGTCTAAAATGTAACATTCCAACTTCCCCTTTAGTGTGTTTGTTGGGCAGCTTAGATAATGTCACTACCACCACCATCACCAGGCGGGGCTGCCGAACTGGGCCCTGGTCCAGATGGGCCTGGGCCCCCTTTCCCTGGCAGGTTGCAGAGTATGGGGGTGCCTACTGGGGTCAGCGGGGGAGCTGGCCCCAGGGAGGGGTCACTTGCCCTTCCCTTCCTTCCCTCCCCATCTCCAGCTGCCTCCCTCTTCCCGCTCCACCACAATCACCCACACATGCAGGGCCTTCGGGTAAAATTGTGTCACCAGGGTGCAGGGGAGGCATCCCCCCCTCTGTCCCCTTCTGGCTTCTTGTGCCTCAATTTTATCCCACAACTTAGACATTCACATTACTCACACTCTCATAACACATAACCTTGGGGGTGGGCACGCTACACGGAATTCAAAAGACCATCAGGGTGTACACCTCACCCCTGGCGTCGTTGCCCACCTCTCAATTTTAAATACACGTAGACATTGACAGCTATTAGGAGGGGCTATGCGCTTACCTGCTGCTCTCTGGCAGGTAGCTCCATGCCCTCCTGCACCTTAGAACACACATGCATCAACACTACATATGAGTGGGCGGAGGGAGGTTTGGAGTCTTCACACACCCCCATTCTCTGTTGGGGGGGGGGGGGGGGGGGGGCTGGGAGGAGGAGTTGGCCGTCCGATTGGGGTCTGGAATGTGTGGCCTCCCTGCTGCTGCCAAGTCGGGCCAGCCTGCTTCTCTCCACCCCAGGGAAAAGGGTAACACTACGTGGGTCTGGGTGCAGTTTCCCCCTCCAGGGGCAAGGGTACCTAGACCTGGGGTATAGAGTAAACTTAGGGAGTGTGATTGTGTGTACAGTGTCTCTTTATGTCTGTCTCGGCGTTGGGTGAGTGTTGAGTAATTGCATATTTTTATTATTAATCCTTTATTTATCCAGGTAAAAAATCTCATTGAGATTAAAAATCTCATTTCCAACAGAGACCTGGCATCATGGCAACAAAAGTCACATACCACATAGGTATATAACATTTAAAACAAATACAATATCCCATACAAACGTGTAAAATATACAATAACAGATCAAATTAAGAGTACATTAAAAACAATCACACTGAATAAAAGAGCTGTTCTCTTGTTCCTTTAAGACAGACCTAAACTCTCCCAAGGTAACCAATTCTAATAATTTCAGTTCCTTCTGCAGATTATTCCAGGAAGCAGGGGCAGCGTATTTAAAAGTGCTTTTCCCCAATTCTGTTCTGATTTTTGGGACAATCAATTGTATGATTTTGTTCGAACGAAGGTTGTATTGGTTGTGGTTTTTACACATATAAACACATAAATAAGATGGAACCAGCCCAAGGAGAGATTTATAGATAAAGATCAACCAATGGGAGAGTCTGCGAATATGCAAAGATGGACATTTAGCAGCAGCATACAAAGAACAATGATGTACATGATTTCCATAGCCAGTAATAAAACGTAAAGCACAATGGTACACAGTATCCAACCTCTTTAGGTAGTGGGCAGGTGCATTCATAAAAAGCAGGTCACCATAATCCAATAAAGGTAAAAAGGTTGCACGAATCAAATGTTTTCTCACTTGGAGGGAGAAACAGGATTGGTTTCTAAAAAGTAACCTAGTTTTAGTTTTAACTTCGACACAAGCCTTTGAATGTGAGTCTTAAATGACAAATTCTGATCTATATAATGATCCCTAGATACTTGTAAGATGTGACCGTTTCAATTTCAGATCCTTGAATTGTTTTAATCTTAGGAGACGTAACAACTCTTTGCCATTTGAGAATAACATGAACTTGGATTTCTCTGGATTTAACACCAACTTAAGTTGAGTTAAATGGGACTGAACGACATCAAAGGCAGACTGCAGAAATTGCAGGGTTTGTGCTACTGAAGGGGATGAACAATAAATAATTGTATCATCTGCATAAAGATGAAATGCTGCATTTGACAAATTATCACAAAGGTTGTTTGTGCAGAACGCAATGCATAATCTAGGAAGAATACTACAAATAAATTAAGTTATAAATAATACAAAATAAATAATTCATGCTTTCATATGAAAGCATGAGGGTGGGAATGGATGTCTGTATCTGTGTGTGCCTGTTTGTCTGTGTCTATATGCCAGGTTGGGTATCAGACGTCACCTCTCTAGGGACATCTCAGGCCTACCTCAGGTATGGAGGCCTATCTCCCCCACCACTTCCCCTGCCAGTGGCAGACGCCCTCAGACATCGGTGCGTTGGTGGTTCTTTGTGTCCGGGGATGGGCGTCCAGGCACACACTGGCTCACTCCTTGGTGGCTGCTTGTCAGGGCCTGGAGCATGGGGCTCTCTCGGGCCACTTCGGGGGTGGGATGCCCTCAGCCTCTTGGCCTGGGGCTCGGTCACTCTGGCACAGCTGGCTGCCGGCGGAGCTCACAGGCACGTCACTGCAACCCCCCCGGCTTCTGCTCCGCGGCTGCTGAGTGACCCCTCATCTGGGACTCTCCTCAGCTCTTTCTGGGATGGTGGCACGGCTGCCCCTCTGTTGGTCTTCCTTGGTCTCTTGTGTTCTGAGGGCCTCTGGATGTCTGGAGTTTTGATCTCCTCCATACCTGCTTCATGCCCTGGAGGATGGGGCTGTGGCTCCCCACACCCTCTAGCAGATCATTACATGAAGGAACCTTTTAATACAAGCGCTCATGCTCACACACACAAACTACACCCTTTTTGGCTGCTACCTCAAAGCACACTGTGCGCTGTCGATCTTACGTGCTGCACAATAATGTTTAATATTTAGTATTTACTGTTATATTCCCATAGATCATCGTGATGTTGTTTATTATGTTGCTCTTTTTTTTTCTTCTGCTTAGGGGTTAGGGTTAGGGTTAGGGGTTAGGGTCCCTGACGTTGGCTGCCAGGGATTCCCATGATGCATTGAGTTTTTCCTTTCCAGTCACCTTTCTCACTCACTGTGTGTTAATAGACCTCTCGCATTGAATCATATCTGTTATTAACCTCTGTCTCTCTTCCACAGCATGTCTTCTATCCTGTCTTCCTTCTCTCACCCCAACCGGTCGCAGCAGATGGCCCCGCCCCTCCCTGAGCCTGGTTCGGCCGGAGGTTTCTTCCTGTTAAAAGGGAGTTTTTTCTTCCCACTGTCGCCAAAGTGCTTGCTCATAAGGGGTCATATGATTGTTAGGTTTTTCTCTATCTATGAAACGCCTTGAGGTGACTTTTGTTGTGATTTGGCGCTAGATAAATAAAATTGAATTGAATTGAAAATTGAATTGCTTGTTTTCTCTTTTTTCTTTCTTAACAGGTGATCCAGGTGATTGATATATGTATTTTTTGTCTGCTTATTTTGTTGGGTTTTTTTTTGCCCTTTATCCCCCGTCCCTCTTCCCCGCTGTTTTTCTTTCCCTCTTTCTTTCTCCCCTTTCTTTTCCCCAGTCAAGTCTGTCCTGTATTTAGCAAGTGAAAATAAAATAAAATAAACAATAAAAGGTGAATCAAATAGACCATTACGGCAAGGCTGGGATGGTCTATTTGGTAAAGTAAATCCGTAGGGCATCTTTCTTTGCCTTTAGACAACAATTCTGATGGCAAAAGAGCCAAACGGATTTACTTTACCAAATTGACCATCCCAGCCTTGCCATAATGGTCCATTTGATTCACCTTTTATTGTTTATTTTATTTTCACTTACTGAATATGGGACAGACTTGACTGGGGGAAAGAAGGGGAGAAAGAAAGAGGGAAAGAGAAACAGCTGAGAAGAGGGACGGGGGAGAAGGGCAAAAACCAAAAACCAACAGAATGAGCAGAAAAAGAAAAAAAAAGAAGAAAAAAAGAAAAAAAAAGCATACATCAATCACCTGGGTCACCTGCTGAGAAAGAAAAAAGAAAACAAGCAGAAGAGAACAAGAGTAATAGAATAAACAACATCACAATGATATATGGGAATATGACAGTAAATACTAAATATTAAACATTATTGTGCAGCACATAAGATCAACAGAACACAGTGTGCTTTGAGGTAGGAGCCAAAAAGGGTGTAGTTTGTGGGTGTGATCACCCGTGTGTACACCTGTGAGCATGGACGCGTTTGTTTTTTGTTTTTTAAAAGGTTCCTTCATGTAATGATCTGCTAGAGGGTGTGGGGGGGCCACAGCCCCGTCCTCCAGGGCATGAAGCAGGTATGGAGGAGATCAAAACTCCAGACATCCAGAGGCCCCCAGAACACAAGAGACCAAGGAAGACCAACAGAGGGGCAGCCGCGCCACTGTCCCAGAAAGAGCTGAGTAGAGTCCCAGATGAGGGCTCACCCAGCAGCCGCGGAGCAGAAACCAGGGGGAGTTGCAGTGACGCGCCCGTGAGCTCCGCCGGCAGCCAGCCGTGCCTGAGTGACCGAGCCCCAGGCCGAGAGGCCGGGGGCACCCCACCTCCGAAGTGGCCCGAGCAAGCCCCAGGCTCCAGGCCCCGATAAGCGGCCGCCAAGGAGTGAGCCGGTGTGTACCTGGACGCCCATCCCCGGACACAAAGAACCTCCAACGCACGATGTCTGAGGGAGTCCGCCACTGGCAGGGGAAGTGGTGGTAGGGGGAGATAGGCCTCCATACCTTGGAGGGCCTAAGATGTCCCCAGAGAGGTGGCGCCTGACACCCAACCTGACATATAGACACAGAAATACAGGCACACACATATACAAACATCCATTCCCACCCTCATGCTCTCATATACACTTACTCCACACTCAACCAACGTGGAGACAGACATAAAGAGACGCTGTACACACAATCACACTCCCCAAGCGTACTCTAAGCCCCGGGTCTAGGTACCCTTGCCCCTGGAGGGGGGGAACTGCCCCCAGACCCAGGTGGTGTTACCCTTTTCCCTGCGGTGGGGGAGGCAGACCGCCCCGACTCCGCAGCAGCAGGGAGGCCCCACACTCCAGACCGCAGTCGGACGGCCAACTCCTCCTCCTAGCCCCCCCGCTCCAGCAGGTCGCAAAGAATGGGGGTGAGAGAAGACTCCAAACCTCCCTCCACCCGCTCATTGTAGTGTTGATGCATGTGTGTTCTAAGGTGCATTTAAAACCCAGGAGGGCATGGAGCTACCTGCCAGAGAGCAGCAGGCAAGCGCATGGTCCCTCCTGCTGGCCCTCAATGTCTACGTGTATTTAACATTGAGAGGTGGGCAACGACGCCAGGGGTGGGGTGTACACCCTGATGGTACTTTGGATCCCGTGTATCGTGCCCACCCCCAAGATCCTATATGTATGTGTAATGAGAGTGTGAGTAATGTGAATGTCTAAGTTGTGGGATAAAATTGAGGCAGAGGCAGCCAGAAGGGGACGGGGAGGGGGGGGGGGGGGTGGCCTCCTCTGCACCCTGGTGACATACCCCTACTCCAAATTTCCTGCATGTGTGGGTGGTTGTGGTGGAGCGGGAAGAGGGAGGCAGCTGGAGATGGGGAGGGAAGGAAGGGAGGGGCAAGTGACCCCTCCCTGGGGCCAGCTCCCCCGCTGACCCCAGTAGGCACCCCCATACTCCGCGACCCACCAGGGAAAGGGGGCCCAGGCCCATCCAGACCGGGGCCCAGCGCAGCAGCGCCTCCCGGCCCCACAGAGCCCAGGACAGTCCACCCAACCCCACCACAGAGAAAACTGCACCCACCCCACCATCCACTCTTCTTCCAGACTACATAAGACAATAAACACCCAGGCTGAGATCTTCCTCCACCTCTCCTGTATCTCCCCCTCCTGTAGAGAGAGCCCCTGAGGAGAGGAAAGCTCCTGCAAGATGTGACAATCTTCCCCACCAGTTGAAGAGCCCCCCAGGTGGCTCGATGCACCGGCGGCACCCTGCTCCAGGGCTGGGCCCCCATGCACCCACCCGCCCACA
The DNA here is from genome assembly GCF_057381845.1 of Rhamphochromis longiceps. Classification (NCBI taxonomy): domain Eukaryota; kingdom Metazoa; phylum Chordata; class Actinopteri; order Cichliformes; family Cichlidae; genus Rhamphochromis; species Rhamphochromis longiceps. The sequence continues at coordinate 6,856,178 of NC_140560.1, forward strand.
ACCCCGGCAACACACCAACCAGGACCCAAGCCCCCGAGGCCCGGTTTTTCTTGAATACCTCAGCCCAGAGACGGAGCGCCACCAGAACCTCACGCCCATCCCGGACCCACCCAGGGGCAGCCAGGCTACCAGGTCAGTAACCCACGTCCATCAGCACAGACCCTCCCCTAGTCCCGCTGCACGCAGCCGCGAGGAAACCGTCACCTGAGAGCCAACAGAGCCCCTAACCGGACATGACCGCTACCCCGGGTTGAGCCCCCCAAGGAAAATGCCTCCGGGGAACCCCCCGACGCCCTAAGCCTGTCCCTACCCCCACACCAATCACAACAGTGAAGGCGGGACCAAACTATGACCCCCCACCCCCACTAGGTGATGGAGCTGATCAAAGGAGCCCAGAGCAATTGATCTGATGTGGTGGCAGAGGCTGTATCAAGACTAATGTAATCTAATAGATAATTTCTATATTGGTTAGAATTAAGATTATTTTTATTTTTCCAGTTCATGAGGACTGTTTTTTTGGCTATGCATAGGGCAGTGAAAACCATATGGGCGATATTCTTTTCTGAAGTGACATTATCTAAGCTGCCCAACAAACACACTAAGGGGGAAGTTGGAATGTTACATTTCAGACACTTCGATAAGTCTTCACATATCTCGCGCCAAAACTTCTGAACTGGTGGACAGAACCAAAGAGCGTGGATATAATTGTCCGGTGAATTGGTTTGCAGTGTGAGCAGTTGTTGGTAGACGTAAAGCCCATCTTGAACATCCGATGACCTGTATAGTGCACTCTATGTAATATTTTGTATTGAATTAATTGAAGACTGGGATTTCTAATTAAATGAAAGGTTTTTAAGCAAATCTGAGACCAGAAGTTTAGGTCTAAGTTAACTGATAAATCCGCTTCCCATTTTGCAATAGGAAGTGATATTGATTCATCTGTTTTAGAAAGCATTCTGTATATTTTGGATAGTAATTTGGGGGTTTTAAGAGTAAGAAATTGAACCACACTTGGTGGTGTTTGTAGTTCAACTTGACCCGGTTTAAATTTCTTTTTTACTATGGATTTAATTTGTTGATATTCTAAAAATCTTTTCTTGTTGATCCCATATTGTGTAACTAGTCTGTCAAATGAAATAAATTCTGTTCCTTCTAGTATATGTTCTAAATATTTGATTCCTTTACCACTCCAATCTGAAAAGTTTATCATATTATTGTTTTGTAATATGTCAGGGTTGTTCCAGATAGGTTTACGTTTGCATGGGATTAATGAAGACGCTGTCAATTTTAGAAACTCCCACCATGCTGTCAGAGAAGCGCTGATGTTGATGCTTTTAAAGCATTCATGTCGTTGGATGTTTGAGCTGATAAATGGTAGGTCTGAGATCTCTAGATTATTGCAAAGTGCTTGTTCTACATCTAGCCAAGGTTCATCTAAGAGGGTATGTTTTAGCCATCCTGAGATAAACTGAAGCCTGTTGGCTAAGAAGTAGTGCTGAAAGTTAGGCAGTTCTAGTCCTCCTTTATCCTTGGTCTTTTGTAGTGTTTTTAAGCTTATACGTGGGGGTTTATTTTTCCAAAGGAATTTGGACATACATGAATCTAGTGATCTGAACCAATCTTGTGGCGGTTTAGTTGGGATCATTGAGAATAAATAATTTATTTTTGGTAAGACCATCATTTTTATAGCGGCAACCCTTCCCATGAGTGATATGGGTAGACATTTCCATCTAGCCAGATCATCTTCTACCTTCTTTAAAAGTGGGATATGGTTTAATTTAGTTAGATCTGCAAGCTTGGGAGAAACATTAATACCTAAATATTTTATATTTCCCGATTGCAGTGGTGTAGAAGAGGAATTATGGAGGGAGCAATTAATCGGTAGAACTGTAGATTTTGACCAGTTAATTGAGTAATCTGATATTCTTGCAAAAGAGTTTATCAATTCAATCACCCCAGAGATATTGGTTTGTGAATTTTGGAGAAAGAGTAACACATCATCCGCATAAAGGCTGATTTTATGTTCCACGTTCTTGCATTTTATGCCCTTAATTACTGAATTCTGTCTAATTGCTGCTGCTAGTGGTTCAATAAAAATTGCAAACAGTGAAGGGGAGAGTGGGCATCCCTGCCTGGTGCCCCTCAAGAGACAGAAGCTGGAGGATGTCTGGTCATTTGTTCTAACACAAGCTGTTGGGGAATTATATAATATTTTTAACCAGTTTATGAAAGAGGATCCAAAACCAAATTTGTGTAAAGTTGCAAATAGAAATTTCCAGTTAACTCTGTCGAATGCTTTTTCTGCGTCTAAAGAGAATATTGTAGTTTCTAGGTTTTTACTGTATGAGTAGTCTATCAAATTAAGTAATCTACGTGTATTTGTTGATGAGTGCCTACCTTTTATGAAACCAGTTTGGTCAGGATGAATTAAGAGGGGGGTTATTTTCTCCAGTCTCTTTGAGAGAGCTTTGCAGATTATTTTAAGGTCTACGTTTATAAGGGATATTGGACGATAGCTTGAGGGATATACAGGGTCTTTGCCTGGTTTTAGCAGGAGATTAATGTTTGCAGAATTCATATTTGATGGAAGTCTGCCCTTTTCTTTAATTTCCAACAACGTTCTGTAGAAAACTGGTGCTAGAATCGACCAGAATTCTTTGTAGAATTCTGCAGGAAAGCCGTCTGGACCTGGAGCCTTATTATTGGGCATACTTATCAGAGCTTCCTGGAGTTCACCTGGTGTCAGTGGTGAATCCAGTGCCATTGCTTGAGTGTCCAATAATTTTGGAAGAGTTATGTTGTCCAAAAACTGATCAATTTCTTTTTTAGATGGGTTTATTTGTGGTGAATACAACGTTTTATAGAAATCCCTGAAAATGTTGTTTATTTGTATCGGATCATATATTGTGTTCCCAGATGAATCTTGAACAGCACATATAGTTGTTTTTTCTTTATTTATTTTTAGCTGGTTTGCTAGAAATTGACCGGATTTATTACCATGTTCATAATTTTGTAGGCGTAGTCTTTGTACTAAGAATTTTGTTTTTTTATCAATTATCTCATTTAATTCTAGTTTTGTTTTGCGTATTTTGTTCAATGTTTCCTGATCTTGGTGGGACGCGTAGGCTTCTTCTAGTGATTTGATGTTTTTTTCTAATTCCTGAATATTTTTGTTTTCTTTTTTCTTTTTATGTGATGAGAAAGAAATTATTTTACCTCTCATCACAGCTTTCCCTGCTTCCCATAGAACAGAAGCTGATGTTTCGGGAGTGTCATTATAGTCCAAATATGAAGTCCACTCTTTTTTAAAATATTTAATAAAGTCTTCATCTTTAAGTAGTGATATATTAAATCTCCAGTTTTTTCTTGGCGTAGTATTATTCTTGTGCATTAGTGTTAAAGATACAGGACCATGATCGCTGACAGCTATAGGATGAATCTCAGTGTCTGAAATGTCGTTCAGCAGTGAGCTGCTGACCAAAAAATAATCCAGACGAGAGTAGGAGTGATGGACATGTGAGAAAAAAGTATATTCCTTACTTGTTTTTGTGTTTTTATTTTTTTCTTTACATTGATTGGCACCTTACACGAAATACAAATACAAATTCAATATATGTTAACTTTTTGGAATGAAATAAAGTTAAATTCTCATTTATAAAAATCCTAAAAAAATATTTTTTGCTGTTTAACCATTATTTATTATAATTTTTATAATATTAAGTATACCCAAATATAACTTAAAAAAGTTTTGAAAATAAATGTTCAAACAAATAGCAACTAAAATCTGTGCCTGTCATGACATCTCCTGGGGTTAAGGTCGGAAGAACAGAAGTAGAGGAAGAGACAGAGACAGAGAAAAAAACAAACAACAAACAAACCAAACCAAAACCAAAAAGCTTTGAACATTTTAATAAAAAGATCAAGCAAATCATATAAGCTGATTTTTACTTCCTTGAACTTTTTGATCAACCCTCAAATTAGGTACCCTTAACTTAGAGCACTACATCAGTTCTGCAATAAATAATCACAAATAAATAAGCTGTTTTTCTTCAGCCTTCTAATATGACTGTATGATGCTACACTAATGAACACTAATAAAAAGCTCATTACATTGTCCCTATGGTTAGGGTGGAGTCACTGACGATCTAAGTAATCACTGATGATGACTCTAATCTAACCCTTCCACTCTAATTCTAACCTTCTAACCCTACCTAACCTAGGGTTGAACATTGCTTTTAGAAAGAGTGTTATCTTTTTCTGTACCTTTTTTATGTCCCCTGATTGCCCAGGGTTAGGATTAAGAATAAAGGCACAGCATACTTCAGCCACACAGTTGGACAAGCAGTGCTAATACTATTACAATCTAAAATTTTAATATCATCTATGAGATGGAAAAACTGGCCCAGACAATAGGTACACTAAAACTGAACGTATAGTACGTGTATACATGCCCACACATATACACAAAGAATACACTTTGTAAAGAGACAAAGTGAGGGTACTTAGTGTTTGGGTTCAATACTGACCCAATACACTGCTACCAGCCTGGCGTCACTCCATAAGTGTGTGTGTGTTTGAGTGTGTGTGTGTCCACATAAATGTCTGGCGTCACTCAGGCAAGCCACTTGTCCAAAACACAATGTGTTTGTGTGATTTATTTAGATGGAGCCATGGAGGTACAGACAGAGTTGTTGCATTTATATTCAAACTGCAAAATCAATGCAAAGTGGATTTGAATGAAAGGACTACACACTGCTTTCATCCAACATATGTGTGTGTGTGTGTGTGTGTGTGAGCACACAACGACAGACTACTGTTGGCCATTATAGCTCCAACGTCTCAGTGGCGACCCTTAACGATGATGTTGTTGTTACCGTGGCTACAAATAAACTCATGCTACTCCATTTGCATTTGGAGAGAGAGAGAGAGAGAGAGAAATTGTGTGTGTGTGTGTGCATAAGAAACAGATGACTCAGTAACAGGGTTATAAGCTGAAAAAGGGATAGAAAATACAGTGACTTGTTTGTTTTTGTGGATTATGTTGTCTTTCTGTCTTCTTTTGCTGAAGTCTAATCGTAATTCTTATCCTTGTTTCTGAAAAAAAAAAGTGATATAAATAGTTTGTGATGTTTATCAATTAATATGTAGTTTTTTCGCCTTATTTTTATTTGTTTGTTTGTTGGTTCCCTGAATGCCATGACTCACTTGGGTGACCTGTTGACCTGATACTACTTTAGTAGTTATGGACTACATGGTAGAAACATGTGGTTACACTTCTGGAGATCTCCAGATCAGCAGATTAAGTCAACCAGAGGATGACTGGCAGGTTAACACATTAGCTGGGAACAGTCCTATTGCATTTGGGAAACTGACTGGGGCAACTCTGGGTTCCATCTGAATAGGTATGAGTTTGAACCATTCTTTAAAAAAGACCTTGGACACATCAGTGGAACACTGAAACGTTTCCCAGAAACTTTCGGCACCTCACAGAATCCAGACAACAGGTGCACCGATGCTGTTATTTGTATGTAGATGTAGAAGATGCTGTCTCAAGGCATGCAACATCTACGTGGCTCATTACAGACAGAATTTACACCTGTTCCTTGGGGAAACCGAGGAAATGTGGAGAACTGACGAAAAGAGTAAAAAAAGGAGAATCATCCTTGCCAAAAAAGGAAACTAAATGCTGAAAAAAAGTTGCAATACACAGGACAAGGCTTAAATCAGCAGAGGACACAAGCTTAAATGCCCACAATTATTTATTCTTGCAAGTTTGTTTCTTGTAAGTTAGAGAGAATACAAATTAGTTTAGTCCAACTCCAAGCCTCATTGAGAATATATGGTCTGCATTTACTTTTGTGTCACAGAGTCTGATAGAGAGATAGAAAAGAAAACAGTAGAGCTTTTGTTCTTATTGTGTTCCTCCTTAGATATTTCCAGGTCAGTTTATTTATTCAGGAAGCTTCACAATCAAAAAACCTTTTCACTGTTAGTCTGTTTCCATGGCTTATGTGTCTACAGAGTTCCTGCCTGAGGGAACACAGAACAGAAGCAGATTACTGATGATTTTACTCAGGAAGACAGGCACTGATTAGAAAAGTGACTGGATTAGTAGGGAGCAGGCAGGTATTGTCTCACATAAAACTCAAAAATTCATACACATAAACACACACCGCAACAGTGGCTGCAGTGAAAGTGTACACTTAGTTGATCACACTTGGCGTAATGCGCTTTTAAAAGGCAGTAACAGCCACAATAATTACATCCATCTCGATCTTTCTCCATCTTGTTAAAAATCTCCTCTCTCTGCTTTCTTTCACACTCAAACAGGGCACTTTGAATTTCTGCTGAGGCCATAAAAGGTTAGTGAGCACTTGCAGCTTCTGCCACATTTAAAAAGCAGTAATGTTAGCAGTAATTAGCTTCCAGCCTCCTGTCTGTCTCTACGGAACGACATGTCTTGGTAATTGTCTCCTTCACCTTTTTCGCTTAATGTGTTGATTTACTGTGGAAGTTATAAAAAAAGGACATAAGTAGTTTTTAGTTCTGGACCTTGTCTTTGTCTAGATTGTTTCTAGTTAATATTTTATTCTTACGGCATATTTTAGTAAACATGGGACCTTAAATAACTTGATAACAATCTGAATTTCTTTTAGTATGATTAAAGTTTCCCTTTAGTAGTGCTTAAAAACTAGAGAGGACATGAAGCTTTAGCCTAAATCCTGTACCTTTGAACTTCATATTTAACACTGTTTTCCAACAAACATCAAAATCAGTATGGGGCAATTACTTTTTCAGTTAACTTGCTGAGTTGACTGATACTATTCAGATACAAATGAGTGTTCTAGAGAGAGTTGCTTTATTCAGAACCTAAAATAGGCATTCTGACACTTTTATGACTGTGATGGTCATATGCTTTTTGCTAGGATGAAAATATTGAAAGGCTGGCTTATTAAAGCATTTAATCTGATGATTATTTAGCTAAAATACTCGTGTCATTACCTCACTTGCATTGTTGTTGCATTTCTCACACTCAGCCCAACCTGGATCCTTATTCTCTTAACATCCAGCAAGATTTCGGGACAGTTAATTTTGGGTTTTGACTTGCTCAGATGGAAGAGTTTTTAGGGGGAAATTGCAAAATGTTCCCTTAATTTCATTTACTAGGTTTTTTTTTTGAACAACTCTTGCAATACTCTTTAATGACAAAGTTGTATTTTTACTCAGTTGTATATAGAATTTGTATTCTATTTTTATCTTATTGTATATTTTATTCTAGTTCATTCTACTGTATATAGTATTTTATTTTATTCTTATTGTATTCAAATTTTTGCTATATAACTTTTGCACTGTCCACTTCCTGTTGTGACAAAACAAATTTCCTACGTGTGGGACTAATAAAGGTTATCTTATCTTATCTATGGCAAGTGCCCTTGACCCCTACAACGTGGCCTTAAGTCTACATGTTTCACTAAAGAGAAGAGCCATTGCAAATCTACACAGACTTCTTAAATGTGATTGACTTTGTCTGTCTTCTTTCAGGTTGACAGTGTCCTCATCTGGACACCGTGAAGGCTCACTGAATGGTTTGATAAATCATAAATATCAAGCAGATAAACACTTGTCTTGCTTCAGGGACAACTAAACATGGCAAAGAAACAGCTAGCAACTGCAGCACATTCAGAAACTATACAAACCTCTTCAAATACCAACCTTTCTGCTAATTCTCTTCATCTTCTTCAGTTGAATTGGGACTTTAATTTTTCTCCAGATGTGTCTTTTTTAAAATTCAAGTTACTCTGTAGCTCCATTCAGTTTTATTGCATCTGACCAGTTTTCTTGTCACTGCATCTGAAAAAAAAACAAACAAACAAAAAGCACCCAAATTAACACAAATGGTTAACGGACTGGTTCCTCTATAGCGCTTTTTTACTCTACTTGAGTACTCAAAGCACTTTATACAACTGGCCTCAGTCACCCCGTCACACAAGCACTTTTTTCTGTGTTTAAGTGCTTTCTATCTAACATTCATGCACATTTATATTCCAAGGGATTCATTGGAGAGCAGTTTGGGGTTAGTATCTTGGCATGCACATGGGAGCAGACAGGGATCCAACCACCAGCCTTCTGATTAGTAGTTGACCTGCTCAAGTTCTTAAGCTACAGCTCCCCTCGGTACTCATGTGGTGCTTTTCTACTCTGACTGAGCACCCAAAGTGCTCAACACTTATTTTTTAATGCTTCTTCATTTTCTTTGTTAAGCACATTGAGTGTTCATGTAATGACATGTGCTATATAAGTAAAACTTTTATTACCATGATGTTGTCTCAACAGTGTTTTACCACTGGGATGGTAAACAGTGCTTCCAGACCACAGACTGTAAATAAAAGATTTTGAAGGCTCACCATTAGTGTTTTGGCCACAGGTTTTTCAGTAATAGTACAGTTATCAGGGAAAATCATGCTATTTCAGGATGGGGCTGCAAAATCACAGAAAGTCAAGTCAGCTATTCTCAGATTTAAATAAAGATATTTTGAAAAATATTTCAAGATACTGAACTGGTCTTCCAACAGCTCTAATTAGTCTGTTCCATTCAGCTTTACATTGTATGCACTTACACTCTTGAACTTGCAGCCTTCTATTTACACATTTTACTTCATTACTGTAGAGCAGCGGTCCCCAATCCCCGGGCCTCGGACCGGTACCAGTCCGTGAGTCGTTTGGTACCGGGCCGCAAGAGTTGAGGCTCAGGTGTGAAATGTATGGTTTTCAGGGTTTTTATCGGTTTCCAGCGTTATTTTGTTATCGTTTTTATTTCTGAGTGAGTATGTTTATGCAGTTTGTCTGTGTGCAGTGGAAGTGTGAATTTGGAAGCTTCTTGTTTTGCAAGTTTTTTTTTTATTTTTACACAAAGTGTTCACATTAGTTTTGTCCTCCTTGCCTATAATTTGGGTTATTTAGTAGGATATTGATCTGTGTTGGTGTGTTTCAGGTTATTTTACAGAGTAACCAGAAAGTAATGTGATGAGTAGTGTAACAAATTACTTATGTTGCTTAATTACTGTACTTGAGTAATATATGCATTACTTTTTAAGAAAACTAACAAGTAATGTGTGACACATTACTTTCACAACCCCAACATTGCTTAAAGCTAGTTTAAAACACAAGTCAGCCGCTACAGAAATCACTTGTTTGGTGATCCTAAGGGTTAAAATTAGGTGTCTGACTGCTTTGATCAAAAGCTGTAGTTAACTCCAGCCACTGAAGTGATCTTTTTTTTTCAAGGATTTGTCATGGAATTACCTGTTGTGTTACCGACCAGCTAATAAATGTGTGCTTTACTTTCAATAAGAGAAAATCTATTATTGTTTTTTATTGTGTTACCACCAGTTAGGAGACATTATCTGTCTGTGACTACCCATGTGACATGGTAACTGAGATTGCAAACATTTAAATAAAATGAACTCTCCACCCTCTTATCCATATGTGGCCATTTCTGACTTCAAAAAAATAGCATAGGTATTGGAATTGACCAGGATTAAGCAATTACAAATCTCACTGGGTTCTCATTGGCTTAGCTCTGAGTGTCACCATCTCTAAGCAGCATATCAAAGACATTACATTTGTGCAGGTTAACTCTGTGTTGTAAGTCAAATGTTTGGCATGTTGGAGGTATATTTCCTGCTTTGTTGTGAGGGGATCATTACTCACAAAAAGTAACTATTACACATATTACACAGAACACTTTTCTCGTTACATTACTTTCATGTTACTCTGTAAAATGACCTAGAACTCATTGTCTAATTAACTTAGGGCCATACCAATCGGAGCATGCCCGATCTCGACTGATCTTGGAAGCTAAGCAGACAAGTAAAGCCCTTTGAGTGGTAAGGTAGAGTAGAAAAAACGCTATAAACCAGTCCCTTTACCACTTAATAATGTAAACCTATAGCCTACAGTCCTACTCACTAACACAAATCCCTATCCTAATCAGAACACAAATATTATCTCTCTTTTAGTATTTCACAAACACTCTCTTAGTAGAATACAAAGCCGACAGCACCAAGATACTTTAAAGCGATCGCCACAGTGATTCTGTTTCTGAAAGATGAACATGGCTGAGGTCAGCATTCACCCAGCTTTAAACTTAGCGTTAGCATGCTGTCTGTGCAGATGCTTGCAAGGAACTGAAGTTGTGTTATCAGCATAATCAGGTGTTTCTTTCATATATGCAATTTCCACTTTACCATGGCACTCTTGTCTTTTTGTGCAATTAAAATTTTTTTGTACATAGCAGGGGTCCAAGTTTTGACAAAGCTTTAACACGAGAAGTCTAGAAACTAATGGGGGATACTTTTATACACAGTCTGTGTTTAAAAGGGTCATTTTTCCTGGTTAACAGGGTAACAGGTCCTGCTCTATTGAATGTCTTAGGATTGTTGGAAGAAGTAGGAGGACCTCAAGAAAATCCATCTAACAACAACATCTAATAACATGCAATACATACACAAAACATTCAAAGAATTAATTTAACCTAATGTTTCTATGTTTATACATTTACTTCCAGGAAATCTAAATTCCAATAAGCCTGTCTTAAAGCTCATCAAAAGTTAATACAATATAATGAACTGTATAAAACTGCCCCATCAACTGTTTTGCCCTCTTCTTCTTCTCTCTCACTGCCTTCTGACTATCTGAACATTTTTGCTTCTTTACCTTGTGACCTCTGACCTTGGCTTTGCAGCCTGCTACCTCACTCTGATGCACTGGATTGGATCAATGGACCCTCCCTGGAATCTCAATCAGCTCATTTCAACCTGGCTCCAGATCTGCAGCTGCACTGCACCACCACTTATAATCTGAAGATAATCGATCTGAATGGGGCAGCTAAGTGCGCCTCCTCCATAAGTCCAATTTTTGTGTGTCAGCACTATCAGTGAAGGTCTGAACAAGGTTGCTTCTCTGCACTGAAAGCCAATAAACATTACAAATATTGGGTTTAGTCACACGTGGCCTTAGAGTAAAGGCCAACTAGCTGGCTACATTACATTGTTAAGAAGACATCCAGTGACTAGAGACTTCAGTTTCATGTCCAAAGGTGAAAAAGTTAGTGTTCTATCATATTTTGAGTTAAATTGTTATTGACCAAAATGTGTTCAAATTGTAGACAGTTGTACTTTTTTATTTGTCCAGATTTCCAGATGTGAAATAATTTAAAAATTGAGCCAACACATTAAGAAAAAATCCTGGTGGTGGCCAGTGGTATCCCTCAGCCTCCTAGTAGATGCACCTGTAGTATCAATTATGTCCCATTGTTCCTAAGTATTTGCATTCTGATTTTCAGAAAACCTGACCTCTGACCAACCTAACCTTGAGGTCAAGGTCGTTGAGTATTTTTAGTAGATTCAGCTATGGTATCAATTTAAAATTTTTTAGATGACATCCTTGTGGAATGATCACATTCAAAAGGTTTTTCAGAAAACTTGACCTCTGACCCCTGATCTTGAAGCTGAGGTCATTGTGACTTGAACTTCTCTCAGATTTTTCATAGAGTTTTCACAGATACATCTATGGTATCAATTTGAAACTTGTTCTCACAAACTTAGGTGTCCATGCTGCCTGCCTGCCCGCCAAGCATGGTGACAAAAATACCACACCAACCTTTTGCGGCTGAAGGCTACTAACTAGGGAGGAAAAACCCAACATAAGCTGCAGTTCAGCTGTCGAACAACAGGTGGCCCTGCTGTTAGCTCACTCACTCTCTGAAGAAGAGTGAACTTGAAGAGACAAGCACAGACATTGTGCCTCCTGTGTTCACAACTGCATGCTATGCCCAAACTTTTAATTTACCACTCAGGCAAAACATTCAAGTATGAGACGGAAGACAGAGCGACAAAGACAAACAGAGAGGGAGGCAGAAAACTTTAATTAGAGGGTAGAATAATAAAGAGGAGGAGTTTCCACCTTAACGAGTTCTCATCCTGTGATGAATGTGTGAGAGGGTCTCTGAAATATTGATGAGTGCGTAATGAAGCAGAGCAGCAGACAAGACTCCATCTAAATGATGAGGAAAGAAGGGCACAGAGATAGACAGAGAGTGAAACTCTACTGTTTGTGTATGGGTGATCCTTAACCTTCGCTTGGTTTGGAAATATAGTGTGCAAAGGTGAAAACCTGACCAATGAAATTCATCCATCCATGTACACATTTTCTTGAGGAGGATAACAGTGGCAGAAAGACGAGAAAGGTAAACCATATTCTAAGATGAAGCTCAGTTGTTCCTGATAATCTCTTTATGTTCAGGGTCTCCTACTAGCTGGCCATGCTTGGACATGATCACATGGCTTTGCTTTCAGCATCCACTGTATTAAAAGCAAAGGGCCAACCATTTCAGTTACTTGTAAATGTATTTAACTAATAAATGAAAGCCTTTCAGGTTCACCTTCTTCACCACAGTGCCCATGTTACTAGTGATTATCAAAAAGCAGCCATGCCACCTTCTGAGCTATGGTTAACTGACTAAAGTCAGGTGAAAACCACTAATGCTTTACATATCTGTGGTTTGGTTAGCTTACACATTCACACAGTACTTTGGAATGAAGGACTGTACTCTGTGGAGGACTTATTTCTTCATTTAGTTATCATCCTCTTGTCATCTCTTGTAATTGCCCATGTTGGCCCATCACCTCCTGTCTGATTTCAGAGTGTTTGGCTAATGGTAGTGCCTCTGTGACATTGTGTTACCTGTGTCCTGAATCATAGTTGTTTCTTGTATTTCCTGCAAGTGTGAATAAATCACTGAACTGTGGATCTATGGTTTAGCTCTGCCCTATAGAGCTGTTAAAGGTTCCATGGAAACCTGTTAACAATGTAGGTCTACAGCCACAAGGAATTAATTTAGAAATATTATAGACTAAATAATGTTGTTGCATAATATTTATATATTTATTTTTTACAAATGTAGCATAATATATGTATACCAGCAACTAAAAACTGACAATAGAGGGACTATTATCAAAATCTTTTTGTCATACCTGCATATTACAAATATCTCTGAAAACTCCTGTGACTATCCAGTATATGGAAAAAATACTTCTGTGTGTTTATAAACATGCAGAAAGGACCTTCATAAATAAAATAAAACAAAGTGTAAAACAAGCGTAAAACGCCTAGAAGAGAAAAGCCCTTTTTAAAAGATGAGAAGGATGAAGGGCAACTAAAAGGATTGAGGAAATGGGGTCTGCTGTAGATGGAGGAGGGAAGGGAAAAAGAAGAGAAGGAAGGAAGAGAGACAGAAGGAGAAGGTCAGAGGTCACTCTCATTTTTTATCCATTACTCTTCAGGGTCACATTCTGGGTCGGTGCTCCATGGGCATATGTGTATGCGTACATGAGTGTGTGTTTTTGTGAAACAAACACAACCAGATCATCAGATTAGATACATTCGAGCAAATATGTCTCTTCTAAACTTCCTGCAGCTAAAAATAGCCTTCAGACAGTGTGTTGTATGTTCCAAAAAACTGGCAGAGGAAGAAGAGCAATGAAATGAAATAGATTTGACAAAGCTAAAGTGAGCTTATAGAAAAAAGAGGAAAGAGTGAAGGAAAAGAGGAGAAAAAGACAGAAGAAAAGGGAGGGGGATGAGGAAGAATAGACAGTGAGAGGAGGTGTTTGTATTTGACTGCAAGCTGACCCCTTCCATGTCACCCTCTCACCTCTCCTTCACCTCCCTCCCTCCATCCTTCATCCTGGACAGAGGAGGCCCCACATGCACACACACTGACTTGTCCTGGCAGTGACCTCTGCTCTGCTCAGCAGGAATGTGGAAGGAGAGGATGAGTGAACGGCTGCACACACACACACACACACACACACACACACACACACACACACACACACACACACACACACACACACACACACACACACTCTGTGAAAATACATTTAGAGCGGCTTGGATATTCCTATCATTCAAGTGTTTGTCCGAGACTATAGATGAGGAATATTCATTCACTAGGAGAACACACACACACACACATGCACACGCACACGCACACACACACACACACACACACACACACACACACACACACACACACACACACACACACACACTTACACAGGATGATATATTGAGAGTAATCCACAGTGAGACCTGTGTATACACACTCACACAATCAAAGACTTTGAGACACACACACACACACGTCGGGGTGTTTATGGGGTGCAGATGTTGGACAGGAAATGTGCTGCGTTTTGGGACACATGATACTCTAGGTTGGATTGGTAGAGTTCAGTAGAGTCTTATTTAATATGGCTGTAGTAGAAATCAGTAGAAGTCTATGTGTGCTTTGTATACACAAACACACGGAGCTGTACAGAGATTACAGTCATGAGGGAGTTGGGGTCAGAGGTCGACCTGAGGTCAATGCTGATCTGCAGTCATCCACAGAGCAAAGGTCAGACAGAGGTTACATGCTGGTGGAGAGCAGAGAAGCTGGGATTTGTACAAGTCAATGTATGGTTGGTTGAAATAGCTGAGCTTGGTATTCACTGTCAAATGTCAAAAAATCCCACACAAACATATATTAATCTATTGCCATAGAACTGACGTATCGATGTGGTGCAACATACCAAAATATACATTTGATTGTAAAATGTATGTCATTACAATCTTCTCAGTAATGGCATATAACTTGTAGGCTTTCTTGGTAAGAACGAGGCATGCAAGTTCTGTACTTGTCTGATTAATAAAGAGTCACAGTCAGCAACTGGTAAATTTAATTAGCACAAAGAGCAGAAAAATGTAAAGCTACCAGCAGGTCCTTTTTGAGAAACTGATAGGTACATTTACAATCACCAACTCAGTTTAACTGTGGCCTGTCCTTTTTACGACGGTTGCAAAGTGAAAATTATTATTATTATTTTTAAATTGGTTTATGTTGTTTGAATCATACAATTTACAAATCACACCTTCAGTTTTAAGTTTTATTTTAGTTATGTGTAATAAGCTTTTGCACTACAGCTTACCTCAAAACAGATATTCAACAGAGATTCAGTATTTTCTAATATAAGATTTATTTAAAAAACAACAACTGATTTTTTATTATAATAGTATCAATATTTTATATGTATTTGAATAATAACAATAATAATCATAATAATATGTTATAAAATATAATAATATTATATTAAGACTGCAAGGTGCCAGTTGATCGATTTTTATAAAGAAGCTTCCCAGGTTAAAATCAAAATGAAACAGTTTTTTTATGTTTATATTTTGTATTAAATGTATTCATCTTTCTCTTGCATAATTTTTTCCTCTTAAATACTTCTTGCCATTTCAGATGTCCCTTTTTCATTCTCCTCTTTTACTGCCCTCTTCTGAAGACAATTCATCACCTTGTTTTCACATTCCTCCTCTCTTTTTTTATTTCCAGCTCATCTCTCTTGATTCTTCTGTTTCATTTTCTTCCTGTTTTTTTTATCACACCATATACTTTGCTGATTCGAGTCCGCTATGACCGATTTTTTCTCCTCTTTTTCCTTATCTACTACATCTTCATATATACATTCTTTGTATTTACTGCCTGTACGTTCAGGAAGTGGGGGGACCGCACTCCACAGACTCATGCTACAAACAAAAAGAAGAAACAAAAGTAAAGATATGCATTTTTTATAAATGAATACAAAATATTGTACAATCCATATTTCAAGGGGTGAGATTAAAAATTACAAGTACAGTTTTGTTGAAAGGGGTAAATGGAAAAAAATATCTACTAATTACATACAAGCATTAATGATAAAAAAGTTGCAGGATATTTTGCTGTTCCATATATTATTTTACATACATGTACTTTGTGTATATGTATAAAATGGTGCTATAGTATATAATATATGTAGTTTGTTGTTCAAGCACATCTTCAGGCATTATTATTATCTTTATTATGGTTTATTATAAGTCAAATGACCTAATTTATAAATGAAATATAGAAATTAAAACTAGAGACTGATATTACCATGTACATCAGAGATTTAGTAACACACACATATGTTATAACTATTTTGAATTGATAGATGATTGAATTTTATTGAAAATCAAATATGCATGAACGTATGCCAGTAGACCTTGTTATACAGATACTATATACATTATACATCAAGGAGAGAATTTTATTGCCTCTGGCCTGCAGATATATACCTCCCCATTATTAGAGCTTCTACTGTACACACTCACAACACCGTTAGCACAAGATTATCCGTTCAAATTAACACCACTGAACAGAAAATACACCAGCTTTACACCAGACAAAAAAATTTCATATAGATTCACTCATTATTATTTCTGTTTATAGTATCAGACATGTTGTGTGTGAAAAGACAAAAAACATGTGATTGAATGTGTGTGTGTGTTAATTCACAGTCTTAAACCATTTTAAATAAATCAGAGTTTTATGAAAAGCAACATATATTTATGTGAATTAATACATGAACAAGTGTGCATTTCTGCATGTGTGCGTGCATGTGTGTTACCATGGTTACTTCAGCACCATATATTTTCCTATCAAAGCAGCAGGGAGCCTCAGACTGCCATACATCTATCTCTGTAGCCACTCAGTGTGTGTGTGTGTGTGTGTGTGTGTGTGTGTGTGTGTGTGTGTGTGTGTGTGTGTGTGTCTGACCTCGTGATGAACCAGCCTCTGAATGCATCATTGCTCTGCAGCAAACACAAGCACATGACGCACACAACCAGACACACATACACAGATGTGTATGTGCTATAAATACATAGTATGTGTGACAACACACACACACACACACACACACACACACACACACACACACACACACACACACACACACACACACACACACACACACACACACACACACAGTGAAGGTGATGTGTATTTAATAGGATCCAGCTCCTTTCAATATGCTGCCTGCTGCACAGATTGAAGAAACAAAGGACGTGTTTTCCACAAAGAAAGAAGGAGAGAGAAAGAGATAATTGAAGGAATTTAAGGGTAAAGTTAAAAAAGGTCAAGCTCAGATGAAAATGAATACAGAGAGAAAGAGCGGACAACGATATGATAAAGAATGTGTGTCAGTACCAGTCGTTTATTGCCCAAGAGGAGAGTTGAACTTTTCAACTCTTGATTTTTTTTTCTTCTTTTTAACCCTTTCTCTTTCTCTGTGGTTGGCCTTTTCCTAGAAAGTTTATAGAGCTACATATGACAAAACAACATGACCTCATTATCTGTAACCCTGAGCACCGTTTTCTAAAACCTGGCCATGGATATGACTTCAAGTTATGGTGGTAGCCTAGAAAAACACTGTTCTTCCAAAGCTTTTGACAGTTACTACTGAAATGCTTGGTCCTGCAAAGATTTACAGCAGCAAATTGTTTTTCTGGCTCCTTTGATGCTGACTTTTTGGCAGGAGTAGCAAGAAAAAAGGGAAAGCAGAGTAGCCCAAAAACTAATAATGAAAAAGTACAGGGTGGGCCATTTATATGGATACACCGTAATAACATGGGAATGGTTGGTGATATTAAAGTCCTGTTTGTGGCACATTAGTATATGTGAGGGGGCAAACTCCTCAAGATGGGTGGTGACCATGGTGGTCATTTAGAAGTCGGCCATCTTGGATACAACTTTTGTTTTTTCAATAGGAAGAGGGCCATGTGACACATCAAACTTATTGGTAATGTCACAAGAAAAACAATGGTGTGCTTGGTTTCAACGCAACTTTATTCTTTCATGAGTTATTTACAAGTTTCTGACCACTTATAAAATGTGTTCAAAGTGCTGCCCATTGTGTTGGATTGTCAATGCAACCCTCTTCTCCCACTCTTCACACACTGATAGCAACACCACAGGAGAAATGCCAGCACAGGCATCCAGTATCCATAGTTTCAGGTGCAGCACATCTCGTATCTTCACACCATAGACAATTGCCTTCAGATGACCCCAAAGATAAAAGTCTGATGAAGAATGGACCCACTATCGTTGTACCCCATATACCACACCAAACCATCACTTTTGTTGTTCCAACAGTCTTGGAGGGATCCATCCAATGTGGGTTAGTGTCAGACCAGTAGCGGTGGTTTTGTTTGTTAACTTCACCATTCACATAAAAGTTTGCCTCATCATTGAACAAAATCTTCTGCGTGAACTGAGGGTCCTGTTCCAATTTTTGTTTTGCCCATTCTGCAAATTCTGTGCGCCGATCTGGGTCATCCTCGTTGAGATGCTGCAGTAGCTGGAGTTTGTGAGGGTGCCATTTGTGAGTAGCTAATATCCACCGAAGGGATGTTCGACTAATGCCACTCTCCAGCGACATGCAGCGAGTGCTACGCTGTGGGCTCTTGCTGAATGAAGCTAGGACAGCCACTGATGTTTCTTCAATAGTGACAGTTTTCTTGCGTCCACATTTTGGCAGATCCAACCCTGAACCAGTTTCACAAAACTTAGCAAGCAACTGTAGCATGGGAGATGGGTGGTCTCGTAGGGTGTCTTGCATTGAAATCTGTTGCAATGACCCGGTTACTGCGTTCACCAGATATCAACACAATTTCGATCGGCTCCTCACGTGTTAATCTCTTCGACATGTCAATGGCTGTGAACAAAGAGAAACTTGTAAATAACTCAACATTGAAACCAAGTACACCATTGTTTTTCTTGTGACATTACCAATAAGTTTGATGTGTCACATGGCCCTCTTCCTATTGAAAAAACAAAAGTTGTATCCAAGATGGCCGACTTCTAAATGGCCACCATGGCCACCACCCATCTTGAGGAGTTTGCCCCCTCACATATACTAATGTGCCACAAACAGGACTTTAATATCACCAACCATTCCCATTTTATTACGGTGTATCCATATAAATGGCCCACCCTGTAGATGCTGACCCAGGAGCGGACAGAGTATACAGCTCAAGAAATCAGTATAATGTTGGCAACGATTAATACAGTGAATCATTGGTCGTTAAATCAACTGACCTTTTTGGCTTTTTCAAAAAAGAGATGCTTTCTCCTTCTCCGTGCTCTAGGTATAACCAAACCGATTGCTATAGCTGAACAACATTTTACAACACTGTGCTCAAATGTGAACCTGCATGTATATAGCTCAAGCAGCAAGCAGTTTTTGCAGCTTAGCCACTGGGCACTGCTCCCAAAGTGTGGTTACTTAAAGTGATTTTATGAGATTAATTGCAGCAAATCTGTGGGGCCTGTCCTGCTCTGTTCAATTCAATTTGCCTAAATGTTAGAGGAAGCTTGGTAGAAGT
This sequence comes from Rhamphochromis longiceps, assembly GCF_057381845.1. Taxonomy (NCBI): domain Eukaryota; kingdom Metazoa; phylum Chordata; class Actinopteri; order Cichliformes; family Cichlidae; genus Rhamphochromis; species Rhamphochromis longiceps. The sequence goes on from NC_140560.1 coordinate 6,875,468, forward strand.
TCACTGTCCTTTTATTTATACAAGTTTTCTCCTGTTTAGTGGCCATCTAGGTGGACTAAAGGTCAGGATCACTTTAAATTCATATGATACCAAAGTTAAGATTTACTACAAGATATTAAAAAAAAGAAGCTGGAATCATAAAAATTCGCCAACATGAGTGAAAATGTTGCTGAGTACTAAAACGATGGTAATTTCTAAACAAAAATAAAGCTATTTAATTTCAATAATGACAGACATTCTAAGATAGTAATTCCAGAGGATTGTGTGTGGTCATGCAGGTTGAAAAAGCTGTTTTCTGGAAAACTCTGGGGCTCAGGTGAAGCTCAGGATTCATCCAAAGGAGGCGTGTAAACTGCTCCACTGTATAAATTTGAAATATGTGCGTTAAGTCAACCTGCACTATGTGCAGACAACATTTCTGCTGAACTCTGACTAATCCTTGTATTAATAAATTTAATGTCACTTTGACAGAGCCAGAACGTTTGCACCATGCTCAAAGCTTTGAATCACAAACCTGCACAAGTTAGATATTTCTGATTAATCAAACTGTCTCAGTGGCAACTATCACAATCAGATTGTATGCAGTTGCAAATGTGACACAGGACAGTCAGGCGGTAGCTTTTTAATGTCAAATAAGGGGTTTGGACTGGTGCAGGCAGTTTAAAAATCTGGCAGAAACCTTCACCTAGATAGGATGAACTAATCCAAATTTGAACACAGAGGTCACACTATTTTACAAAATGTTACACAAATCTCCAATAAAATAAAATGACTGATGTTTTATATCACCCCATCTTTGAAAGATATTGCTCTGACATCATAATGTTCTTGAAAAGGGTCTAACAGTTCGCAGAGTGCAGAACTCCAATTTACCTTATTTATTGCAAGAGGTGTGTGATGCTTCTAGCACACCTGCTCTTCATCAGACAATAAACACAGGGCAGTGTCATCTTAAGTCACCCGTGATTGACCACATGACCACAACTCATGACAGTAACATCCAACCACATCTTATTTAGGTCAAGGAGTTCATAAATAAATTATCTAAAACCAATAGTTTCTCAGGTAAGTCCGAAAAGTTGCTGTGAAGAAAATAATAAAAATGAAATAAACAGAAAAATAATATATTAAGATATATACAAAAAGAAAATGATCAATAATGTCTTAAGGAATATCTAGCAATATGTAATGCAATCAGGTAGCTATCAAAACAAAAACCCATGTCAGCACACCTGCTTATTCAGACATCCCCACTCACCTGCAGCTGGTCTTTACTGGAGGCCTCTAGCATAGACCTGGGAGATTGAGGGTCCTGGACAGTTCTTGTGGACCGAGACAACTGCTCCGAATATGTTCACCATATGGATCTTCTCCAGCTCCTCTCTCAACCCTGGATATTTGTAAGGTTTACATATTCCTTCTTCTTGATATTTCTGTCACTTTATATAGCTACATCTATCACTACGGCCTTCTTCCTCTGCTCGTCCACCACTACTGTGTCAACATCAACAGTATGTCTGTCTGTACCCGGAAGTCCCACAAGATCTTAGCTCGGTTATTCTCAACCACCCTAGGGGGCATCTCCCATTTTGACGTCGGGACTTCTAGACCATACTTGTCACTGATCTTCCTGTATACTATGCCAGTCACTTGGTTATAGTGCTCCACATATGCCTTGCTTGCTAGCATCCTGCCAATATGTTTTTGTTGAAGTTGTATGTTTTTTTTCCTACTGAATTTACTTACCTTAGAAGAAGTGTAGCTTTAATATAATCATTTTTCAGCCCTGGAAATTGGTCCAGTACATGATGCATTATAAAGGGCTGATTTATGTTTATTTATGTATTTAATGTCCATAAAGTTTCACATTTTGCTGTCTTTCAAAGTGGGCCTTAAAAGAAGGCTCTTGTTTAAAAAAAATCCATTTCCAAACTTTATATAGAATTCTACACTGCTGAAGCATGATATTTATAAAAATCATCATGCTGAAATGCAGTTTCGATTGTTCAAATTTGTTGAATTATACCATGGGTGTCTATAGCAGTTGGCGAACAAAGTGGAATTTGTGGTTGATAGATCAAGAACTGCTTTACATCTTCTTAACTATATTGGTAGTATTACCAGTACCAGTTCAGTTCATTCATACCATTTTATTTCAGTCCTTAGTCTTTTTAAAAAAGACTGACTCCATTATTTTTAGGACTGATACAGTACTGAAAAAACAAATAAACAAACAAAAAATGTAAATTCTAAACTTTATAAAATCCAGTTTCACAGGTATGTCATATCAAATTTCATGTAAACTTTAATGAAATACTAAGAGTCCCTCTCTTGGAAATAAGAGACAAATCAAAACTGACAAATATATAATTGAATCCATGGAAATTTGTAATCCACTAACAGGTGGTAAAATCTGTCAATCAGAGCACAGAGGTGGTATATTCTGTGAATTATATTTCCAATAAAGAATCCATAAAATTAAATTGATCTTTGAATTAGCAGACAGAGCCAGGTAATGGTGATTAGTGTGTTCAGCAGGGCAAAGCTAATTAGAGCAACAGCTGCTCTGTGTTTGTCTGTATGTTTATGTGTGTGTTTGTGTGTGTGTGTGCACGTGTATGCATATGGATTGATGGTTTCTGGTTTTAGACTTCAATTTCCTTCTCCTCCTAACATGTCAGAGGCTGTAAATCAAGGAGACACGGGCATACAAACACACATGCAGACACACAGACACACCATCTGTGCATAGGGCGATATAATTTACAGCCCCCTCTGTGTGAGTGTTCTGGTTCATTCAAATCATTTTCCTATTCCACTTTACAGCATAGTATATGTTAATATTACAGCTATACTGCACTTTAATGCAACTTAATCAGCGCACAGTATGTAATTGTATTGTCTAATATTTTAGATTGTGGTAAATGACCTTAAACTTGTGTTGTTTGCATGACTAAGTTTGGCCTACAGTTAATATTTGTGTTGTATTATTTGTAACTCACTCGACTGTATTTCTCCAACCCTGACACACATATACACACGTTCCCTAGTGTATAATACTATACACAATAATATAATTACATTTTCCATAAAAAACAAAAGTAGGTTTGGCATCTAAAATATTGAAAAGATTCTGAGAGAGAGTTTAATATCAACTCCACCCCTCTCTATGCGTGATTCATTGTAGTTATTTCTTTCATTTGTTGTATTTCTTCCCTAAATTTACCACTCACATGTGAGAACACGCATTCAGAATTATTTAAAAAAGTTATTAAACACCAAGGGTCACGTTAAAGCTTATGACTGCCTAAATTCATGTTCTTGCCATGCTCTTATTTTATTTTGTGTGTTTCAATATATGGATGTAGTTAGTGCAGGAGTTTGCTTCTTCTTCTTCTATTTACACGTTGCTATCCATCAGACAGTGGCTGAATGTCTGCATGGCATCGTCCATTAAATGCAATTAGGTCTCCTGTTCGACCACTCCTAGCCATGCAGGGTACGTTGGATGGTAATAACTTGTGTGCGTTAGGTGTCAGCAGGATGTTGCTCACTGCCATTTATGAGGACTAATTGATGTTTATGATGGTAATAGTGTTGTGTTATTGCTGTAAGAGCCTAGAATGTGAAAATTTCCTGAGCAAAGTTTAGTTCAGAACCATAAACAGTGTAAGGTTTGTCTTAGATTGATACACACATTTGTCCTTACAGCAGAAAGATTCTGTTTTAAGATCTACTGGTCGGCTGGGGCTTTCGGCATTTGCATGTTCTTGTTGTGCCTAGGTGGGTTCTCCTCAGCTGCTCTGGCTTCCACACACACGTTAGGTTAACAGGTGATTATAAATTTGCAGTAGGTGCAAATGCAAAAATGAACTGAGCGTTAGATCTGCTGGGATAGGCTTTAGCTCACCCGTGACCCTAGATATTAGATAAGTGGTTTAAAAAAAGACTTCAATTTTTGAATATAAATCAAGTTTTTGGTAATTATTAAATCACTTACTACTCATAACTCATGTATATAATGAGTTATGAGTACTCATATAATTGACTGGAGTAATAAACTTCTGAGGAAACATTCAAAACCATTTCACAGTCTTTGTAATGATTCTCAGGCTCTGTTCTTTGTTTCTGTGCTCCTGCTGTCTCTTTCTTGCTGTGTTTGTGCTAGTTTATTTTTAGTCGCGCTTTCACTTTACTTCCTGTTATATTGTGTAGTTTAGGCGATGCTCTTTATGTTTCAAGCGCACACTCACATTAAAAGGGTCATTTCACAGGTCAAAAGTTTCCCTTATCAGTGCGAGATTCCTTACAATGTTACTGGAGGTCAAGGTAATGCCATCCAGCATAATTATCTGGTTAGACACCATGTTTCTAAGATTTTTTATAGAGGCTGTGACAATATTTAGCTTTGTCAAAATAGATTGGCATTTTTTGTGAAAATGCATATGCATTAGCTGATTTTTGTTGTTAAGTGATTTAAATAATTTAAGAAGATTTAAAAAGTTTCACATGTAACGTACATACATTTCATACAACTAATACAATGGAATAAGAATTACAAAAAATAATTTTGGTGTACATCTGTGTTTGAAAAATGGCTTAATACAGAAAAAAATGAAACAAAAAATAGAGAAGATGTGTGGTATCTTCATATTCACTGTTTGTCCATATTTGCCAGTCTCACACAAGACCACACACATGCATTGTAACAAGCTGCAGCTTGTGAACATTTTCAGAGACTAAAACAATAGAAAGGAAAGTGTACGAGAGAGTGAGGAAACATGTGCACAGATTTCCAACAGAATTATGTCTCGCTGACTCCGGCATGACCCCTGCAACAATCACCACAGTGACGAACGGGGTCAATTGCACAGAGGTCAGCCAGAGGTCAGCAGACTGATCTTGGTGTTCCTCTCTCTCAGTTCCTCTTCTTTGTTTTGTTGTTCACTATGCCCCCCCCCCCCCCCCCCCCCCCCCAAATCACACACACATATCATATGTCCCATTGTTTTTGTTTATCTGTTGTTGAATGAAATCCTCCATGTCATTTTGACTAAAGTGTCATGTATCATTAAAATCACTACTATCAAATCAGCACTCTTGGCATTAGCAATCACTCACCATGTTAACATGCTGATGAAATTCAAACATCTTGTTTTGCATGTCACGGTCCATCAGTTCACTTGTAAATACATTCTTATTCAAAGCAAGAGACAGGTGTACCACAATTCTCAAAGCTTCGGACTACTAGCTCAGTATAAATTGTAAATGCAAACTACTGTTATCTTTGAGGTTCACTGTATGCCACAGAGGTAACACAACCCAAAAAGAGAAATACACAATTTGAATAAATTCTAAATAAAAGTTTTAATAAGATTTATTTATTCAGAAGTTTTAGGGTTTGAAAAGTAGCATCTTTATTGTCTGTTGTTGGACAATGAGAAGTAGTCAAAGAAGAGTAGTTTAGTCCCCAACTTCAACTTCAACTAGTTACAAAAGTCTGCTAGGAAAATGAAAAATTATGAATGAAAAATAGGTCATCTATTGAAGAATATGCAAAAATACAGTGAAATGCAGTACATTAAGCAAAAACAGAGTACATTTGTATAATTCTAATGAGCTTCAAAGTCAATATTTTGGTATGAACTGTGTTATCGTCAGGGACGTAATTTCGAGGGGGGTTAGGGGGGTTATGATCCCCCCCAATAATTATCTTGCATAAATAGGCTGTTGATTTTCTTTACTCATTTCAGGTATTACCAGCAAAATAGTTGCATGTTTAATCATCTGGGAATTTACCCAGATTTATTTATTTATTTAGACAGAGATCTTGACCGCCCCAATGTTCAGCACAAAGTTACGCCCATGGTTATTGTTACAGTTTTTATAGTTAATAAATTGGCAAAAATGATATGCTTTGCAACAGGTTGCTGGTAACCAAATTCCTAAATCTACAATTTCAATCTTGTTCTTTTCTTAGGTGTTTGTTACGCGTTGGTACAACATGCATATGTTCTGTGCCTTTGCATCCAATCTCTTCTGCTTATCCTTTTCAGGGGTGCTGGAGCCTATCCCAGCTGTCTTAAGGCGTGAGGCAGGGTATACCCTGGACAGGTCACCGGTCTGTCACAGGGCTAACACACAGACACAGACAACCATTCACACTCACACCTATGGGCAATTTAGAGTTTCCAGTTAACCTAATCCCACTAACTGCATGACTTTGGGAGCAAGCCAGAGTACCTGGAGAGAACATGTAAACTCCACTCAGAAAGATTATGGAATTGAACTCAGGACCTTCTTGCTGTGAGGTAACAGTGCTCACCACCATGCTGCCCCTGTTCTGTGCCTTTTTCATAATTAAATGATTTATAGTCATTGTTAAGTGACTTAACCAACTTTATCAACAAACAAACAACAAACAAAACCATTCCTCTGAAAACGTGTAAACTTTTAGAAATTAAAAGAAAGTCTAGCACTTTGCAATGAAGAAATAAAGAAATGAAATGCGGCTTAAGAATTTTACATAGTGCCATACATTCAAACACTTTTAGACTTCCTTAATTGATTTTTCATTACCAACTAAAACATTTAAACTGCACACATATTCATAATGTGCTTTTCACAATGAAGCAAAAGTTTATTAAAATATAAAAACAGTCATCTTTAGTCTATCAATAACTAAAAACTAATAACTAATAACGGAAAGAATCTAGAAAAATATGAAGACATTGTTTATCAGCACGATCTGATATCCTCGTGTCGGTGTTGTTCCCACATCATCATAATAAATGTTGTTCCAGGGTCCACATTACAAGTAACCAATCACCTTCTTGTGACGTCATACTTTTGCGACTTCGAAAAATATCCGCCTTAAAAAAAACAAATGTTCTTCGAGATCGTCCTTGTTTATCAGCAATCTTCTCACTGCATCTCTTTTGAAAATTGGTCTGTGAAACTGCTCATCCATGAACTTAATCATTAATCATTAATTTCTACATTAAGCAACATTTCTAAATGTAGCCAAGTACTAAAATTTTGGTGTAATCTAATCTAATAAAATGATCAAAATTATACAGCACCAGGACTTTGGTGGCTATATGAGCCTTAAACCCAGCTCTATCTGTTTTATTATTATTTTGGTTCTGGTGATTTTAATACTTTAATGAAATAACTAAGCGTTTTGACCTGCTATGATTTGTAGCAAAGTAGTATATTGTTTATTGCTTAAGCTTAAGTTATTAATCATATTGTCAAACATTGTCAGTTAAATATAATTTGTGATTTTCATCATCACAAGTTCTTTGTATTTTTTGTCAGCCCACAAACTGTGTTTTCATTTTTGGGAGTGCTTCCTACCTCTCTGTTTACTTCAGACAGGTCCTGCCTGAATTTTGAGCTTTCATAATTGTAGGTGGGTGTCATAATGACACAGGATCAAACATGTGAATTTGATTCACTGCAGCTTCTGCAACAAAGCAGCTTGGCCAGCGACTAGCTGTTGGGAAAATGTGTGGAAATGTACGAATGTAAATCAGTATTTTATTCAGTCAGTGTTCTTTGGAGAAACTGAGGCTTCTTTTTGCTTATTTTCTTCATAATTATTAACACAGATCTTAAAAGAGTCAGCACCTCATGTTCCCACACTTTGACATTTAGTGCCTCATGTGGAGAGAAACTATTATTAGAGCCCCGCCAACAGGTGCACAACTTGTCACAATTCAAATAAGTTTCTCTCAGCAGTGTGACTGTTTGGACTGAGGAGTCAAATCAGCAGAGACGTTTGTTTGCATCTGCCACCTATTTCCCAGTTTGCAAGTTAGTAAGCAAATAGAGTACACACACACACACACACACACACACACACACACACACACACACACACACACACACACACACACACACACACACACACACACACACACACACACACAGATAGAGAGAGAGAGACAAAGGGTCTTATAAACAGACAAATATAAATCAGCTACAATCACATGTAGGACTGTAGGACTGTATTTTGGACCTGGAAAAACTTCCGGTATACATTATGAAAGTACATTCTGTAGTATCATAGTTTGGACTGATAGACTTATATATAGTTTTGTGACACATTCAAACATAAATGAATTACCTGAAGTAACATAATTTTGATATTTTTGTCAAAAACTTCCAAATACATGAAAAATCAAAATTAAGGGGTCTGAGGTTAACTTACCTGAAATTCTACCCCTCAGTACAGAGGTTGATAGTGACCTGGTGGATACTAAACACTCAGTGATGGTAGAGGGATTAAACTCCCTCTATATACATGCATTATGATGTATAATATATGTTGGGGGCTTCACCATGTAAATGCCAAAACATTAAATCAAAATGTGTGTATAGCATGATTCTGGTAGTGTCAAGTGTAAATCTAGTTTATGGTGTTTCTTCCTCTCTAATCAGTATTTCATGACTGTCAATGTGTTCATTCTTTTTTGTTTTTCTGTGAGTGCATTTATTCAGCATGGTGCACTGCAAAATTTGGCCAAACAGTCCAGACTTCAGAGAACACTGGACTTTGGGTTAGCTATTTTATTAACTATGAACTACAATTCAGTGTGCTGACATTTATCAATCTGGAACAGTTTTTCTCTAATAGGAACCAGGGATTTCTGCATACATGAATGTTTACCAGTTGTTCATGTTGAAACATCCACGAGGTCACCAGTGAATCGCTTAGGGTAGGGTGGAATTTTACTCTCAAGCTAAACAAGCTTACTTTCAGAAGCTACAGAATGTTACCTTTAAAATATAGTCTGTTACATGGAATTTGGTCTTAAAAATCTTCTGCTGTCTCTCTTATATTGTATAAAGGGGAAGATGCGAACCTAATTCTAACTCTTAGCAGTTTACAGAATGACCATTCATGGGGTACATCCAATTCATTTTTTCCAGTCCCGATACAATACCTGTACCTTGTCTATGGATGTTTGCAGATATGGATCTGATACCAGTGTTAAATTAACACTGTATTCCTCAGTCTGAGAAACGACTGGAAAAGTTAACGTATGATCGACTTAAGCATTGTTTTCTTCAATGTAAAATAAAGTGGATGAAAAGTACAAATCTGTCTTCATGATTAAGAAAAGAACAAACTAATGACCATGGTACAATTAATAAAGAAAAAATAAAAATAAAAGTTATGTGATTTAATTTATTGGCACTATTCAGTATTAAAGATAAATATCCATCAAATGACTTACAAAAGCTTACTTACATATTAAATAAAGACTACTAGAGATAATGCAGTTCAGAGCAACTGTACTGACATCTATGACTGTCAACTATAGGTCCTGTGACAATGAAGATAAAGGGCAAACTTGACCTGCGACAGAGACTCTTTGTTCTTTCTTTCCGATTCACTCTTTGTCTTCAGTTTTAAATATAAAGCATGCTCCCACTCTCTCTGTTCTCAGTCTAAATGAAGAAAATGAAGCAATAGGATGTCTTGTCATCAGATTTGTTGCCATTTTATGCAGGATCTGAGGAGAAACAAAGGCTTGGGGAGGAAGAGGAGGAGAAGGCGAAGATGAAGATGAAGGAGAGGGAGGAGAAGTGAAGTGTGCACGGTCGGGTCAAATGCTGCATTTTCGGGTGAAACTGAGTTCACATTACCATACAGCTCACTGTGCCTATGTGTGTGTCTGTGTGTACATTACCATAATAGGAGGTCCATCTGTTACTATCACTTAGTAGCAAATTTAGTGTCACCTGCCCGAATGGAACCAATACACACACACGTACACACGTACAGGTCTCATTATAAGAATAAAGTACACAAGCCCCCCGACTGGCAACCTCCAGGGTGGTTAAAGTGTGTACTGTATACACACATAAAAAGCATGCAGATGAAAACCAATCTCCACCAAGGTCTCTGCAAGCACGTGTACATTCTTCTGCATGCTGTCTGCACACACACATACACACTCAGTCTATGGCATTGTACTATTGTATTGAAGACTGGATTTAACCCTCTCTCTCTCGTTCTCTCTCTCTCAGTAAGACATCAGCCGAGCAGTATTTGTGAGTTCAGTATTGCGTTATTGCAGAATTGGGATTCTTTTTATCTTTTGTTATTGCATATTTAAGCCAATTAAGCCTATTAATTAAATCCACAGGCTCAAACATTAAAACAGCTTATTTATTGCTAGTATTTAAGTCCAGTCAACCACTCTGGTATTGTCTAGCTTTCATTTTAAATAATAATAAGCAGCTAAAGCCAAAGCTCTGAAATAACATAAGTACCAAAACATTAAGATAAAAGCTCATACTCATACTCATACTCATTCATAAGAATATTATAAATGCAGTAGTATAAATACTTAAACCGAAAATGCAGTAAATAAACCCCCAGTAATGACATTATTTTTAAGAACAGTCATTAATTAATTAATTTTACCATAACAGGCAAGGTTAACTTTTTGCTGCTACTTTTTTAATGTTTATTGACTCAGATTCCCTGACCATTTTTACAGTTTTTTATTACAGCCGCCATCCCTATAAGCTTCCATCTTACTGAGGTTAAAAAAAACAAAAACAAAAAACAACACCCCCCCCCCCCCCCCCCCCCCCCCCCCAACCTTCTGTGACATTACTATTACCTCAAGGTTGATAAAATAATTCTGGTTTTCATGCCAAAATGTGAGTTAGTCTTAATACACATAAAATTCATTACAATTAAGCCATCAAAACTAATCTAAAAATAAAAACAAGTATTACTATTTTAACACGTTATAAATATTTACAGTTAAGAGTACTTAATGGTTTATTATCATTTATTTGTCATTGTTATTTTCTAACTATATTTTTAATCAATCTTATGTTCTTCTAATAAGTATTTTCATTAATATTACAAGTGTGCTGCAGCGGGTTTTACTAATTTAATGCTACAATTAGAAGAGTCTTTAACTGATTTTAATATTAATATTTGAAATTGAATTATTCCCCTTATATCCTGGAATAATTACTGAAAATCAGTAAAAATATAACATGACATTTGCTAGTTATTAATACTCTTCTATTCTATCTTCAATTTTCTCAGTATTATTCTTAGTACATAAACTTATTTAGATAAATAAAAAATATCTGAAATACAATTAGTTTCCATTTTTAAATTATTTTTGTTTTTATATAGCTATAAAATATTCTATACCACCTATGTGTACTGAAACTAAAGAGCTCTTTCAAATTACTATTTGAAATTCAGTGGATACAACTTCTTGAATGTGTTTCTGATATTTATGTCTTTTCATTTTGATCCTCAGCTGCATAAAGGCTTGTCATTTTTATTTTGTTGATAAAAAATCCAGCTCCAATGCTGCAGCATCATTCCTACATGTCTCTATGACAATATATCACTCATCACTCTTTGTCTAAACTCTGTATGTGTGTGTGTGCGTATTTCCCTTTGAAGTCAGTGTCGGAAAATTGCTTCTTCCTTTCATTTTATGGCAATAAACACACACACACACACACACACACACACACACACACACACACACACACACACACACACACACACACACACACACACAGGTCATTATGGTTATGAACTCCTGAACTGAACTTGAACAGGCAACTGGGTCACCATGAGGGCAACAGAGCTTTCTTACCACCACACAGCACTCACATACATACAGACACACACACATATGAGTGTATACCTGCCTTATGGACATATTGTCCACATCTTTTTCCAGTCACACTGGGATGAAGATAGGAGCTTATCTCATTGCCTTCAGTTTTGGAAACATTGTTTGTTTCACTACAATGAGGGAAAATTAATAGAATAAGTCATGTGAAAGAAAACCATAAGGAATACAATCCAAATAATCTAAATACCACAAAAACTAATGTGACTAGTTCCAGTACAGTGAAAATGTAGGATGTGTGAAGAAAATAATAGAAACACCTTCCAACAGAATGTGCAATATCACATCCAATGCGAGACACATACAGACAAAGTAAGAAATATTTTACTCCATTTAGGACATGTTATACAGCTCCTGACATGCAATAAAACATGCATCTCTAAAGATTATGTATTTGTTTACATTGGCTTTACAAAAATAAGCTTTATGAGAGTGGAAAAATTCTCTGGCTCCAGATTCTAAATAAAACAGTGGAAACCTTAAAGGTGCTTTTTCAAAAAGAATGCAGTCATACAACTCTTTTTCTCATACCCGCTGAAAAGTAGAGATTTTATAACAGATTTTAAAATTGTGATGTTACCGTCTTTATCTAACAACCTACTCTTTTAAAATTATATTTTTGTCTGTTGTTTAAAAAAAAAACCTATGCACAAATTATTAGATATTGATTTTTGTGGTATTTTTGGTTCTTTATTGCCTTTATTGTCTATAAAGGCAATAAATATTAACAAATGTTTCTAATCTACTTTGTTCTGCTCTGTTTTACTTGATTTCTTTGTTTTATGTTCTTGCCTTTTCTGGCCTTGTCTTTTTTTCCCCCATACATACACACACCTGTCTGCCCCTGGAAACACACATCCTTCTTGCAGTCTCTCTCTCTCGCTCACTTACTCTCTCTCTCTCTCTCTCTCTCTCACACACACACACACACACACACACAGACACACACACACCATTCATTTTTGTCTGTGTTCTAAATAGGAAGTGATCAGTCATTAGCTGAGAGGAAGGCACAGTAAACCCTTCTAACTCCAACCTCCCTGTGACCTTTGAGAGGTGAGGTTAGTAGAACAGAGGAAATGAGTGAACTAACGTGGAGAGAGTTGAGGAGAAGAAACAAACAAACAAACAAAAAAAAGAATTACAAGGTAAAAGTCGAAAGAAGAGAAAATACAAGGAGAGAAAGAAAAAAGGTCCAGGACAGAAACATGGTCTGGAAAAATTAGGTAATTGTAACAAGAAACCTTATTTAAATAGACAACGAGTGATAGAGAAAAAAGAAGAGAACAGAGAACCAGTGTTGAAAAGTGTGTTCTCACACAGACGAGACACCAGGGGGCAGTATTGGGACAAGCTAGAGGGCCTCGGAGGGGCTGGAGTGGGAGGAGTCCCCCACCCCACCCCACCCCCACACACACACAACAAAAAGAATAATTACATAAAAGAGAAAACAATGTAAAACAAATAAAATAAATTAAATTAAATTTTAAAAAGGAGGTATCCAATTGGTCAGTTTATTTGGGTTTCTTATGTTAGAGTGCCAAAGGGAGGAGCATTGCATGATGATGTCATCATGACAGGTATCCATCCATGTGTAGCAATGTCATGGCAACAGCTAATCCTGTCTAACAGAAACCACACTGATGGCTAATACATACACACATACGTGCCACATTTATGTACCTGTAGCTGAACAAACACCCCCTAAAAATAGCAGCGCACATACATGGAAATGCACACTTTTTGCTGTTATGAGAGTGTGTGTCTGTGTTTGGTTTGTGTGGATTGTCTGTGTGTGACAGAGAAGATTTTTTTGGTGCCTTTCTAACACTTTCTAAGAGAGGTGATAGGTGGAGCTTACATGTGCATACAGGTATTTGCATGTGCAAGTAGCAGACTGGTTGCACTAGTCTGGTCTGAATTCCCGGCAAATCACAATCACGAGTGAGAAACAATGACCCTATGTTAATATCCCCAAATGTCAGTGAAACGTTGCAATGCTTACCTTCTCACTGATCAACTTAAAAAACAGACACATGTGGACATATACACTTTCAGTAGTTATGTGTATCTCTGTCTCATAGACACCTGGATCACTAGTTTCCTGGCCTGAAGGCAAGAGTGTGTTCACATGAAACATCAGAACATGATCAAAGGACTAAGGAAGCTGTGAGCTCATAGACCAGGTGTGGCAGAGGTCACAAGTCAGAGGAGGCAGTTCCTGCAGTGACCAGAGGGAGGAAATGCAGGATATGGGCTTGGATCAAAGAGCATTCAGTCACACAGGTTGCCAAATGTCTGATTGGACTGCAGGTTATAGTGGGTGGGAATAGTGCAACTCTTACAAGAAGGAGCCTTTGATAATCTTTTCATCTCACTATGAAATGATCAGAAGGTCACAGTGGGGACAAGATGAGGTTACATTCATGTCACAGTGGGTTCAAAAGACGGTCATGGTAATGTAAGCAGGTCATAGCAAGTTCAGATCACATGCTCCAGTCATTTTGAAAGTTTTGTTTTCTTGGCAAAAATATGGGTCATTGTTATCAGAAATACCTCTTAAAATGTTTATATGTTCTACAGATTTAAATGAATACAAATGCATTACTCTAACACACATTACATAATGAATTGTTTTAGTTTATCATGACATCAGATTATTTAATTTCTGATAGTGGTGGTATAAAAATTATCATAAAGATACTATTGCTATATCTGAATAAATGTATATAATAATAAATAATGATAACAAAATAATAATAGATGACAAGAGCTGAAAACTAAGTATGCCTGAGGCATACTTCGTTTTGGTAAGTAACAAAAATCCAAGAAATTAAATATGCAAACAACCATCGATGAATGTGGCTCTGCATTTATTTCTGTTTTTGTGTAACCTTTATCAGCAACAAAAGATGTCTGGTATCATATTTAAATTGCCAAGAAAATACATGTAAAGGTAAAACCTAATGATAATGTTAAAAAAAGGAATCTTTTAGAACTGCTCAAAATAAAGAAGAAGACAAACATATAGCCATTTATTTGAGCTATTTTTGCAGCAGTTTAATCTGAATTTACTTAGCATCATACCTACAGAGTACCTACAGTATCAATTTGCACAGCCTTTAAAGCTGCATGTACTTTAGTTTTTTCCACTCAACAAACATGTCATCTGAGATTTACCCTTCAAGATCAAATTACTCGCTGTCCTGTATAATTTTGCATTACATGTCATATCTTATTTGTATACTTTGTGTAATGAGTATTTGTCACTGTGTGGATAGTTAAACTGTGAACTGCCAGGGGGTTGGAGATGGAAATTACCCTGAACTGAGTTTGATCCTTTACAAATAAACCTATAAAAATATTTAATCAACCAAACTGTGGATCAACTTTTTGATTAACAAAATAGTGTAAGTCAGAGATCAGAGGAAGCCTTGCAACTAAATTCTTTCTTCCTTCAGTTCGACATATAGAAACCTGTAACAAGATATAAAAGTGGTTTTTAGCAGAAAAAAGTCCACATTAGGAGGAAATGTGTATAATAGACCTTGGTTAATATTAATATAAACACTCTGAAATATATTAAAACAAATTGCATGGGTAATACAAAAAGTGACATCAATGCACATTTCACATGGACTTTTGCACAATTGCTAGAGGTCCCATCCAAACCAAAACATAGCTTATAGATATAAAAACAACAGCATGCAAGTAGGTCCTTTAAATAGGTTGTTTGTGGAAGAATATTTAGATATTCTCGGGGTAGGAAAGTCTCTAGATTGGATATAGATGATGAAAAAGAGGAAATGAACACAATATATTAGCATTTCCTTTTTCTCCCATTTGAGCTGCATTTGGAACTGCAGATAAATATGTGTGTTGGCTATAACAGATCACCACTCTCAGAGGAGTGTTTTGTGTAGGGGGAACGGGGAGGTGGCCAGGGTATCAAGGCAAGGGCACTTCACAGTCAAAATAGGGTCATGAAAGGTTCATAGTGACGTTTCAGTCAATTGTATATCAGGAGAGGCTACATGAAAAGTTGTCCTATTCTGATACATCAGACACTGAAATAATATCTGATGAACAGTATGGTTTGCCACATTCTGCTTGAACAGTGAGAGTTGAGCAGTATTTAGAGAAGTATTAATGCCTCTATTATCTCTGACATAACATCAGTCTGTCAACATTAGCATTTCTACTGTGTGTGTGGAAGGGACAAAAAGCTGGAAATCAAGCTTCCAACTTTCTATGAATGCTATGTAATATGTTTTTTCTTTTTATTTCCATAAGCCCAGACTCTCAATTAGCGCATACAGAACTAATATTTTATTTAGCTTAAATCTGAGACTCCAGAGACAGATGGATACGTGAAAGAAGTGGATAAATGGATAGAGGATAAGGAGAGGGAAAAGGCAGAAAATGGAGCACATGATGGGTTATGTATAAAAAGAAGTGGGAAAATTAAGCAGGGGGTAAACTCATACCTCCATTCACCTGTCAATCACACACAAACATGTGCTCTCCTTTGTGGTTAACAGTACTCCACCCAGTTCTAACCTATGAGTCATTAACGTGCACCGTGGGATAACCAGATGCCTTTCAGTAAAAGAGTGCCTGGAAAACTACTGAGAGCATAACAGTGGCCTCTCATATTAATCATGATATGGAAATGAGTCTGACAAACAAATTTTGTTGGTTTTCTTCTCTCTCTCTCTCTCTCTCTCTCTCTCTCTCTCTCTCTCTCTCTATCTGCTGCACAGTGTAATTGGTTTAATTCGAATGCCATTTTAAACAACTTTTTTTTTCAAAACATAGGCACAAATTGCATCATTTAGCACACTTTATTCACCTATAGAAACCCTGGCTTCCAAAAACCAACTCACTGATTACCAGTTAGTTTCACTCATGTTGCACTTCCTCAAACTCAATTGTAAGAACAATTCAATCATGTGCCAGAGTATAATAGATGCCTCAAGAGACTCATAGAATTGTTAGACAACAAGAGGAGGAGGATGAGCAGGCAGTGAATGCTTAGTGTAAGAGGATGCTCAGCAGGAGGTGACGCCATCCAGGACAAAGATGAGGAGGAGGGAATGAAGGAACAGGAAGGGGAAGGCAAAAGCAAGCTTTTTTAAAAAAAAGGAAATACATCTTGTGAAATGAGTATCTGTCACTGTGTGGACTGAATACATGGTGGACGATGTAATCAGTCTTGGCCTAATCATGACTGACACTGGGTGGTAAGTACAGCCAAATTTGAACAGCTTCACAGTAGCCTAAGTTATCTAAATATTTAGACAAAAGAATATGACAATATCAAAAGGATATGAAAAGTTGTACAGTACTGTATGGTATGTACTGTAAAGTAGTTACAGTACATACCATAACTTTGTTTTCAGGACATACCCTATTATGTATAATGTTTTGTCTTAAATTGACACAGCTATACAGTAAAATGTGCGTCCTACTTTTCACAGAACAGAAAGGCTGCAGAGGCTAGAAGTTTACTAAACACTATTCATTCTGAAAACCTTTACAGTGTTAGCCTAAAATCTAAAATCAACCTTGTACTGCATAAACACCAGCTGAGGACGAAACAGGTATGTCTTGATCCCATATCAAGTGCAACTCTAATCGAGTGAAGTTTCCACCAGGCTGCTGTTTTCTATGACTCGTTCGCCTACACGCCATATTTGGTAGTGCTGTCCCCTCCATCATATTTCCCATTTCTAACTCCAATAGAAGAATTCTTTTCAGCATGGTGCTGGAAAGCATATAAACACAATCCCTACAACCATGTGCCACTACTCTCGAGAATGGCTGATGAATGCAGGGATGGAGTCACAATTGCAGATGTTTTATTTCCCCCACCTGCTTGGCCTGCTAGGGAAACATTTCAGGTGATGTGGAGGAGGTCCTCTGACCTTACCAAGATCAGACACAAAATACAGAACGATTTATTTCAGTGCAAATTTTTTGTCACTTCAATGGTGAATGGTGTTGCCTTTATGTATCTGGGGACTGAATATTCTTTGTACTGTTTCTCACTTAAATTATATAACATGGGTGAAATTACTGACTAGTGCTACATACACTCAGAAAAATAAAGGTGCCAACTGGCACCAAAAGTGGTTCTTTAGAAGAACCTTTTTGGTGCCACAAAGAACTTTTCAAACAATGGTTCTTTAAAGAACCATTTTAAATCTTTCAAAATAAAATGTAACATAAATTGAATTTGAGTAGGGTAAAATAAATACGAGCCCAGCATACATGTCACATATTAGTCATTTAAACAGTACAATTAAACATTTTACTATACTATAAATAAATATATATAAATACTATATCTATAGATAACACAACAATTAATACATGTATTGTTTAATTAAATATGATAAATATACAACATATGTTCTTAAGACTAAAAGTATAATACTCTGAGAGATTTGATGTTCATTGACCTGCAGATGCCCTATATGTGCCTGCTCTGTGGTTTTCCACAACATTTTGCAAATCACTATTTAATACAGGAAGTAGATGAACTAAAACAAGTCATCTTTCTTTGTGAGAGGACAATATTAATGAAACAAACCTCAATGACATCATAGAGATCCCTAAAGATGCTCCTGCTGCTTCTCTTCCTCCTCATCCTAAGCATCCTTCTCCGTGTCCTTGACTTCCATCAAATTGTAATTCAATCTAATTGTTTTCTCCCTCCTCTTCCTCATTTTGTTGGAGCTGTGAAAAGAATTAGTGTGAATCTGAATTAATTTGTGCAAACAAGAAAAATTTACAGCTTTTCGGTCAGAGGTGGTCTTGTGATTTAAGCCGGGTAGAGTAGATTTATGTGTTGATGCTACCTGCTTCATCTCTGCGACTGGCTGCTGAGTGATATTTACACCCCGGCTGGATTACAAACTTTAACCACGTGCTGAACTTTGGCCCAGTGTTGATACCTCTTGTTAGTATAATGACCTCTTCTTGGCTTAATGCAGTGATTCCCAAACTCTTTTTGCCAGGCCCCCCTTTGTTTTACAACAAAAATGTTCGCGCCCCCCCCCCCACACACACACAATAAATTAATCTGCAAGAAATTACAGGTAGTATGAAAATAAACTACTAACTCTTTTACACTACGTCCACACCTACACGGGTATTTTTGAAAACGCAGGTGTTTCTATGTGTTTGGACCTTTCGTCCACATGTAAACGGCGTTTCGAATCACTGAGAACAGAGATTTTTTAAAACTCCTTTTTTGCATTTATGTGTGGACAAGGAATACAGAGTTGGTCACGCAACGTGAAAGGTATGTGCCTTTTTTCACGTTACGCTATGCGCCACGTTATTGTTTACATGAGATGAATTGCAGAATGCCAGATATTCAGATTAACAGTATTTTGTCTCTATCTGCAGGTTTACACACTTACATACACACACGCAGTTAATGTCCCTCTATTTACAAAGGCAGAGGCGTCACGGTGTAATTATTTTACGTGTAGTTGTTTTTTTCCTGTGTAATAATATTCAACATTGCTATCAATACATTTTTCAAAAAATGCCTCTCTGTGCAAAATGGGTTTAAAAACATAAACAATTACTGTTTGTCCGGGATTTGAACCGGGGGAACAAATTGTGGCAGGATCAGCCTGATATTATTTGTATCCCACTGTAACTTTACTCTATAAAGAGCTAACATCTCCAAAATGTCATCAGTAGTTAGTCATTACAAGAAGTGTTTGTGAACTAAAAAACAAGTGTGTGGGATTCTGTTTGTCCGTGATTTGAAGAGCCCAGCACGTGCTCCCGACGAAGGGAAAACCAATCCTGCAGGGAGACCTACCTTGGCACTTGTGCAGGTGAAACCAAAGGGAAGATTTGCTTCACCATATTTTCTAGTCTTTGGCTTAGAATGAAGTTGGTTTGGAAACATATTCAGCGATGCTTCATCTCCTGCTTTGCATTTGTGTGGGCGCCCTGTCAAAAACCTGTCCATTATGCTAGCAGTGTCCAAGCCTTTTTTTTTCTTTTTTTCTTTTCATACCGCTCCCTCCTTGCAATGGCTCTGCGCCCCCCCTAGGGGGCGGGCCCCACACTTTGGGAGGTCTGGCTTAATGTATGATGGTGGATAAATGAAATGTACAAAGAAAATGTAACTATATTGCAAAAGGACATCCATCTTGGTAACATCAAATGACCGGAGCATAATTTGTTAACTAGTCCGAAGATAAGTTATACAGGAACAGTCAAAGACACACCTTCTCATGTGTCACATTTCTATTCATTCAAAACACTTATGCATAGCTCATACAGAATTCAAAGTACAGGCTGATGTGAGTATTTAATGTAAGGCTCAGCTCTACTGAATTTCTGAGTTTCTACAGCAGACACAGCTCATGTCACAACAGGCTTCAGGCGCCATTTTAGTGACTTTAACAATATTATAAATTTTAATATCGGTCTAGCCGACATTACGTTATGTACCCAGCGCGCAATTGAACCACATATTTTAGAGGCCAAAGGTTCAAAATAGTTGGGAGCACCTTCACTTAATTATAACAGTGGTTTTGTTAGGAAAACAGTTCCGTATACCGGATACTGAATTGCGTTAACGCCAACGGCTAACGTATCTAACATAGCTAACCGTTATTGTTAGCACAACATTAACAGCTAGTTACAATGACGAGTAACAAAAACAAAACACTTGTATTTTATAATTTGACTTTACATACTGCTGGGTGGTTTGTAAAGTTTACAATAACTAGTATTATCATTATGCTATATTTTCTAATATGTATAATAATCTCAAAAGTAATGCCTTGAAGCAGAAAATAGTAATACTTTATTAAAATTTAAAGCAGTACAGTATTTCAATGTGTGTATTGTGTCTACTGTTTGTTAACTCACTATAATCATAAACGTCTTAATGATAAATTCTATATTCTATTACTACATTGTTTGTGATCAGGGGGTTTGCGGGGTTAGGGGTGTTGGGGGTAGGGTCTTTAGGCTTTGGCCCCCACCCCTGCCACCAGTATATTTTTAAGCAAGTATGCTCTCTGCTCTTAAAAGGTAATTGCCAGGTACAAGGCTGGACTGGGACAAAAAATCGGCCCGGGCATTTTGACTAGAGACCAGCCCACCAGGATAAAGATTGAAAATGTGACGTCATTCAGAGGTAAAACCGCAAAAGATTCTGGTAACTTGTGGCAAGAGGTACTAGCGCACGCAGGCTTTCAATTGAACTCAGTTACACAGCGATAAAAAGAAACACAAAAAATGGCAAGAAGCTGTTGTATTATTAACTTCAATAGCCGGTCGCATGACAGCCACGGGAAGCCGACGGGCAAAGAGATAGTTTTTTTTATCGGATTACGTCGTTGAAGAGAAATTTTTTAAGCCATGTTTCTGAAGTAAGAGCCGACAGATGGTCTGGATATACCAAATTCTGAGACGTTTAATAATAATAAACGTCTCAGAACACTCCAGCTCACATGTTAGTCTGCTCCAAGCATTCCCACAAAGGTCAGAGTTTTGTAGTAGTTAATACGTCATTTTTCTTAACATAATTGGTGATATAGGTTACAAGCAAGTCTGGCGCTGAACAGAAATTGTCGCGCTATGCTCCTTTGTTTATTGTGCATAAATAGTGAATTGTCCTGACACAATATTGTGTTTCGCTTCTGTTATTACCATGGTACATTGACAAAAACATATACTTTTATTCACAGGATAAAACAGTTGTTTTGTATCACTAATTGCCCAGTGCGATTACAGCATACAGTATTATTGTCACTGCTACATTTCTGTGATGCTACCAGAAATTATTTCCACTACTAATTAATTACCGTTGAGCTCAAAGGTTATATTAATAAACGGTTAACGAATGTAAATGGTAAATGGCCTGTATTTATATAGCGCTTTACATATCCAGTCATCCACCCATTCACACACTGGTGATGGCAAGCTACATTGTAGCCACAGCCACCCTGGGGCACACTGACAGAGGCGAGGCTGCCGGACACTGGCGCCACCGGGCCCTCTGACCACCACTAGTAGGCAACGGGTGAAGTGTCTTGCCCAAGGACACAACGACCGAGACTGTCCAAGCCAGGGCTCGAACCAGCAACCTTCCGATTACAAGGCGAGCTCCCAACTCTTGAGCCACGATCGCCCACAGTGTATTTATGACGACGATTTGTGAGACTGGTAAACTTATGATACGTACGATGGTCTTTCGTTCTACACGGTGCATTTCAAGGTCCTGTACCCATCCGTCGGTAAACTGTTCCTGGGCTTGTTGCAGTGACCTGAAGTTACCAAACTTCACGAGTGTATGCACTCACTCCAAGAACCGTATAATTATAAATATGAGCGTGGTGAAAGTTGGGCAGCACGCTAACGTCTTTTGTCCACTCTGTGTGCTCGTAAGGGTCTGACTCTTTCACTCCTTTGATTTTTTCCTCGTATCTTTTCTTTGTCTTTTCGTTGAGCCTGTCTTTGCACGGACCGGCATTGTTCTCCTTTTGTTTTGTACATAACTTTTTTGTGCGGCAAAGAAAAAACAAGAAGGTATTGGAACCGGAGAATGACCTTACTTTGAGTTTGATTCCATAAAAAGTGACAAAAACATTAGCGTCCATTGTGCGTGGGAAGAAATTTTTACAGCGGAAAAAAAAACCTAAACAAGCACCTAGTGCGCAACGACTTAATGGGAAATTCACAGAGAAACTCGTGGATTCTTCAACTGACCGCTGCGGCTCACCTGCACCAGGGTAAACCTCTGCCTACCCCACTCCTGCTTTACAGGTGAAAATAGAGCAACAGGACCGCTAGTCTTCGACTTTATTTATTTTCTGCTGTGTTTTACTTGCATCTATTTGAAAGACTGAGTGTAAACACAAAAAATATTTTATTTTATGTGCTGGAATGTGCAGAAAATAGGTTTAAATGTTAAACTAATTTCTTCAAGTCAGAGAATGGTGCATATAATTTAATTTTTACTTGATGCATAAAGTTAAAAGATTAAAACTGATAAAACAAGTTAAAAAAAAGAGACTTTTCCATTTGATTACATTTTGTATGATGGATTATGCAGAAAAAGTAGAATTGGGCTGAAAGATCTATCGCTTTATTACCTATTCAGGTTGTAAATCGTGTTTTTAAAAAGTAACTAAGTAATTAATTACTTTTGAAAATAAGTAATCAGTAAAGTAACGGGATTACTTTTTTGGGGAAGTAATCAGTAATTAGTTACTAATTACTTTTTTTCAAGTAACTTGACCAACACTGACAATAAGTGTGCTGCTCCCTTTAGGGGTCCCTACACCATATGATCTGCCTGAACCTTTTCTGTCACACCAACCCTCTACATGTCCTTCTTCAACACATCGATGAGTCTCCTCGGTGGTCTTCCTCTTTTGCTCTACCTGAGATATGTAGATTTATATATATCCATCACTATTTCTACTCCTTGCATCTTTGGCTTTCCACCTGTCTCCTCTCATTCACACACATGTATTCTGTTTTGCATCTACTTGCATTCATTACTTATTTCCGTAGAGCATTCCTCCACCTCTACAGGTGCTCTCTACTCTCACTACGGATCACAATGTCATCTAGAAATATCATAGTCCAAAAAGACTCCTGGCTAAATCTCATCCATCAAACTGTCTATCACCTCTGCAAACAAGGGGGTCATAGCAGCTGACTGATGTAATACCACCCAACCTTGAACTCTTCTCTCACTCCTACCACAAACCTACCACTGTTTTGTTGTTGCCATACATGTCCTACACCACCCACAAATACTTCTCTGTCACTCCTGACGCTCTCATGCAGTACCACAGTTTCACTCTTGGCACCCTATCACTTGCCAGAGGAATGAAGATAGTGTTACAAAGACTGTGTTGGACAATCTGTTTAAGAATTTAATTCAGTTCCATTATCGATAACACGATTTGATTCCTTATCAATTCTCTTATTGATTCTTATTGGATTCTCATTGGCTCCTGTTTGGGAGTAAGCAGTACATCAAATACATTACATTCTGCAAATTACTTGCATGGTGTGTGGTCAAATGTTTGTGCATGTTGGAGGTCTTTCCCATCTTTGTTGTAATTAGTGTTGGGGTTGTTATATATAAAGTAAGGCATTATACTAAATTATAAATTATATATTTTTGTATAAAATGACCTGGAACGCATTGTGTCCTACCAGTAATATAATATAAACCTATAGGCTGCAGTCCCACACACCAACACTAATCATGATGGGTTTTACATGAAGTATGTGAAATTTTTGATGCATTTGATTGATTGATTGATTGACCTCATTATCTCCTCATTATGATATTGATTTGTGATGGTGTGCGGGACAGTAGCCTATAGGTTTGTATTGTTTCAGTTAAAGTAATTTAATGAGTATTAAGGACCCCAACAATGATCAGAACAAAGAGGAGAAATTCCTCAGGCATCCACAAACATTTGACCACACAGCATGCAATTAATTTGCAGAATGTAATGGTAAATGGTAAATGGCCTGTATTTACAGTGGGGCAAAAAAGTATTTAGTCAGCCACCGATTGTGCATTCCCCCACTTAAAATGATGACAGAGGTCAGTAATTTGCACCAGAGGTACACTTCAACTGTGAGAGACAGAATGTGAAAAAAAAATCCATGAATCACATGGTAGGATTTGTAAAGAATTTATTCGTAAATCAGGGTGGAAAATAAGTATTTGGTCACCTCAAACAAGGAGAATCTCTGGCTCTCACAGACCTGTAACGTCCTCTGTAAGAAGCTTTTCTGTCCCCCACTTGTTACCTGTATGAATGGCACCCGTTTGAACTCATCATCTGTATAAAAGACACCTGTCCACAGCCTCAAACAGTCAGACTCCAAACGCCGCCATGGCCAAGACCAAAGAGCTTTCGAAGGACACCAGGAAAAGTATTGTAGACCTGCACCAGACTGGGAAGAGTGAATCTACAATAGGCAAGCAGCTTGGTGTGAAAAAATCAACTGTGGGAGCAATCATCAGAAAATGGAAGACATACAAGACCACTGATAATCTCCCTCGATCTGGGGCTCCACGCAAGATCTCATCCCGTGGGGTCAAAATGATCATGAGAACGGTGAGCAAAGATCCCAGAACCACACGGGGGGACCTGGTGAATGACCTGCAGAGAGCTGGGACCAAAGTAACAAAGGTCACCATCAGTAACACACTACAACGGCAGGGAATCAAATCCCGCAGTGCCAGACGTGTTCCGCTGCTGAAGCCAGTGCATGTCCAGGCCCGTCTGAAGTTTGCCAGAGAGCACATGGATGATACAGCAGAGGATTGGGAGAATGTCATGTGGTCAGATGAAACCAAAGTAGAACTTTTTGGTATAAACTCAACTCGTCGTGTTTGGAGGAAGACAAATACTGAGTTGCATCCCAAGAACACCATACCTACTGTGAAGCATGGGGGTGGAAACATCATGCTATGGGGATGTTTTTCTGCCAAGGGGACAGGACGACTGATCCGTGTTAAGGACAGAATGAATGGGGCCATGTATCGTGAGATTTTGAGCCAAAACCTCCTTCCATCAGTGAGAACTTTGAAGATGAAACGAGGCTGGGTCTTCCAACATGACAATGATCCAAAACACACCGCCCGGGCAACAAAGGAGTGGCTCCGTAAGAAGCATTTGAAAGTCCTGGAGTGGCCTAGCCAGTCTCCAGACCTCAACCCCATAGAAAATCTGTGGCGGGAGTTGAAAGTCCGTGTTGCTCGGCGACAGCCCCAAAACATCACTGCTCTCGAGAAGATCTGCATGGAGGAATGGGCCAAAATACCAGCTACTGTGTGTGCAAACCTGGTAAAGACCTACAGTAAACGTTTGACCTCTGTTATTGCCAACAAAGGTTATGTTACAAAGTATTGAGTTGTATTTTTGTTATTGACCAAATACTTATTTTCCACCCTGATTTACGAATAAATTCTTTACAAATCCTACCATGTGGATTCATGGATTTTTTTTTCACATTCTGTCTCTCACAGTTGAAGTGTACCTCTGGTGCAAATTACTGACCTCTGTCATCATTTTAGGTGGGGGAACTTGCACAATCGGTGGCTGACTAAATACTTTTTTGCCCCACTGTATACAGCGCTTTTCTAGTCCCTAATGACCCCAAAGTGCTTTACACATCCAGTCATCCACCCATTCACACACTAGTAATGTCTATGCTGCTGTTTGTGTTTGTTTCTTTTTTTTTTTTTTTTTTTTTTCCTGTCCCATTTGGCTCTTTTGCCATCAGAATTGTTGTCTAAAGGCAAAGAAAGATGCCCAACGGATTTACTTTACCAAATTGACCATCCCAGCCTTGTCATAATGGTCCATTTGATTCACCTTTTATTGTTTATTTTATTTTCACTTACTGAATATGGGACAGACTTGACTGGGGGAAAGAAGGGGAGAAAGAAAGAGGGAAAGAGAAACAGCTGAGAAGAGGGACGGGGGAGAAGGGCAAAAACCAAAAACCAACAGAATGAGCAGAAAAAGAAAAAAAAGAAGAAAAAAAGAAAAAAAAATGCATATATCAATCACCTGGGTCACCTGCTGAGAAAGAAAAAAGAAAACAAGCAGAAGAGAACAAGAGTAATAGAATAAACAACATCACAATGATATATGGGAATATGACAGTAAATACTAAATATTAAACATTATTGTGCAGCACATAAGATCAACAGAACACAGTGTGCTTTGAGGTAGGAGCCAAAAAGGGTGTAGTTTGTGGGTGTGATCACCCGTGTGTACACCTGTGAGCATGGACGCGTTTGTTTTTTGTTTTTTAAAAGGTTCCTTCATGTAATGATCTGCTAGAGGGTGTGGGGGGGCCACAGCCCCGTCCTTCAGGGCATGAAGCAGGTATGGAGGAGATCAAAACTCCAGACATCCAGAGGCCCCCAGAACACAAGAGACCAAGGAAGACCAACAGAGGGGCAGCCGCGCCACTGTCCCAGAAAGAGCTGAGGAGAGTCCCAGATGAGGGCTCACTCAGCAGCCGCGGAGCAGAAGCCAGGGGGAGTTGCAGTGACGCGCCCGTGAGCTCCGCCGGCAGCCAGCCGTGCCTGAGTGACCGAGCCCCAGGCCGAGAGGCCGGGGGCACCCCACCTCCGAAGCCCCAGGCTCCAGGCCCCGATAAGCGGCCGCCAAGGAGTGAGCCGGTGTGTACCCGGACGCCCATCCCCGGACACAAAGAACCACCAACGCACCGATGTCTGAGGGAGTCCGCCTCCTCTGTACCCTGGTGACATACCCCTACTCCAAGGTCCTGCATGTGTGGGTGGTTGTGGTGGAGCGGGAAGAGGGAGGCAGCTGGAGATGGGGAGGGAAGGAAGGGAGGGGCAAGTGACCCCTCCTTGGGGCCAGCTCCCCCGCTGACCCCAGTAGGCACCCCCATACTCCGCGACCCACCAGGGAAAGGGGGCCCAGGCCCATCCAGACTGGGGCCCAGCGCAGCAGCGCCTCCCGGCCCCACAGAGCCCAGGACAGTCCACCCAACCCCACCACAGAGAAAACTGCACCCACCCCACCATCCACTCTTCTTCCAGACTACATAAGACAATAAACACCCAGGCTGAGATCTTCCTCCACCTCTCCTGTATCTCCCCCTCCTGTAGAGAGAGCCCCTGAGGAGAGGAAAGCTCCTGCAAGATGTGACAATCTTCCCCACCAGTTGAAGAGCCCCCCAGGTGGCTCGATGCACCGGCGGCACCCTGCTCCAGGGCTGGGCCCCCATTCACCCACCCGCCCACAACCCCGGCAACACACCAACCAGGACCCAAGCCCCCGAGGCCCGGTTTTTCTTGAATACCTCAGCCCAGAGACGGAGCGCCACCAGAACCTCACGCCCATCCCGGACCCACCCAGGGGCAGCCAGGCTACCAGGTCAGTAACCCACGTCCGTCAGCACAGACCCTCCCCTAGTCCTGCTGCACGCAGCCGCGAGGAAACCGTCACCTGAGAGCCAACAGAGCCCCTAACCGGACATGACCGCTACCCCGGGTTGAGCCCCCCAAGGAAAATGCCTCCGGGGAACCCCCCGACGCCCTAAGCCTGTCCCTACCCCCACACCAATCACAACAGTGAAGGCGGGACCAAACTATGACCCCCCACCCCCACTAGGTGATGGAGCTGATCAAAGGAGCCCAGAGCAATTGATCTGATGTGGTGGCAGAGGCTGTATCAAGACTAATGTAATCTAATAGATAATTTCTATATTGGTTAGAATTAAGATTATTTTTATTTTTCCAGTTCATGAGGACTGTTTTCTTGGCTATGCATAGGGCAGTAAAAACCATATGGGCGATATTCTTTTCTGAAGTGACATTATCTAAGCTGCCCAACAAACACACTAAGGGGGAAGTTGGAATGTTACATTTCAGATACTTCGATAAGTCTTCACATATCTCGCGCCAAAACTTCTGAACTGGTGGACAGAACCAAAGAGCGTGGATATAATTGTCCGGTGAATTGGTTTGGCAGTGTGAGCAGTTGTTGGTAGACGTAAAGCCCATCTTGAACATCCGATGACCTGTATAGTGCACTCTATGTAATATTTTGTATTGAATTAATTGAAGACTGGGATTTCTAATTAGATGAAAGGTTTTTAAGCAAATCTGAGACCAGAAGTTTAGGTCT
This sequence comes from Rhamphochromis longiceps, assembly GCF_057381845.1. Taxonomy (NCBI): domain Eukaryota; kingdom Metazoa; phylum Chordata; class Actinopteri; order Cichliformes; family Cichlidae; genus Rhamphochromis; species Rhamphochromis longiceps. The sequence goes on from NC_140560.1 coordinate 6,903,855, forward strand.
AAGTTAACTGATAAATCCGCTTCCCATTTTGCAATAGGAAGTGATATTGATTCATCTGTTTTAGAAAGCATTCTGTATATTTTGGATAGTAATTTGGGGGTTTTAAGAGTAAGAAATTGAACCACACTTGGTGGTGTTTGTAGTTCAACTTGACCCGGTTTAAATTTATTTTTTACTATGGATTTAATTTGTTGATATTCTAAAAATCTTTTCTTGTTGATCGCATATTGTTTGTGTTTGTTTCTTAGTCCATGAACTTGACTTTGGAGTTGGGGCAACTTGGGGCTCAGTGGGTCATCTACCAAGACAGTGGAGGCTGGTATCTCACTTCAACCCCTTCAACCTGCATGTCAAAGTATCCTTAGCTAAAATAATGAACCCTGAGTTCCTGAGTCTGATGTATCCATCGATTGCGAGTGTGTAAATGTTACACAAGGTGTTCGGATACAGAGAAAAGCACTGGTGAATGAAGTGAATGAAGCAATCGGAGTAGAAAAGTGCTATGTAAGACTATTTACTCCAAGTGCATGAATAATTGAGCAATCAGGTTACATTTTAGGCCCCAAAAGATCTGCATCATTTTTATCAGCCATCACTCAGCAGCTGGCTAAAAGGACATATTATTAGCATTTATCCTTTTCTATAGGTAATTTTACTTAAGTACTTTTTAAAGCACTTATAAAGCCTGACAAATGCATTTTAATTTCACTATATTAACATCCCATTTTTATCCACAAAAGTTGAATGATCCATGATAATATTATGATGACGTTGCGTTGCTACCAGCTACCTGGTGCTGGTATTGCCTTTATTTTCTAATAAATACCAAAAATAAATGTATGCTTGTTATACCTTAATAAGAATGACAGTGCCAGCAAGTGTTATGTTGTTTGGGTATAGGCAGTGTTTGTATATTCCTGGTTACAGCGTTGCTGAGGAAGCAAAATTTTGTACCAGGTTGCCAAAACTCTGACATTGTAAGCTGCAGCCAGTGAAAACAAACGCACACATGTATACATATGCACACACACACATACTAACACACAGACATACACACACAGCAGGGTTGGTAAGTCTAAGTTAAATAGTCTAATGTGGAATCCTCTCTCCCGCTCCCTCTTACACAAACACACACAAATGGTTGGAGGCAAATATTACTTCATCCTAAGTATTTTTAAATCAGGTGATGACAGAAAGAGAGTGGGGCAAAGGCACACATTCAGCCACTGTGGTTTTGGGTTGAGATGTGATGTGTGTGTGTGAGGTTAACAAGCTCTTACAGCCTTGTTATCACACTGATGAAAGACAGAGTAAGAGAGGGAAAGAGAGAATAAAAAATCTCCCAGAAAGAAAGCAAAATGGGTGTGATCATTTGCTTTTCTTTTCAAAAGGCTCCTACATAAACCTCGTCGCTTTGTTAGTGGGAAGTGCCTTTGTTAGTGTGTCTTTTTATGTGTGTGTATATTAGTAATCATAGTTTAAACAGAACCAGACCAGACTCTCTATATCTTCAACTGTCCACCCATTATCTGTCTTTATTGTGTGTATATGTTTGCATGTGTTAGGAAAATTCTGCAGAAGCTTGACAGGAATAACTTCCAAGCACAAAACAACTCCAAGATATAGTTGCATTGCCTCATTTTGGGAAATTTTAATATTGTGTTATGTAGATAGGTTGAAACAGTGCGGAGGGACTGCATGTCCTTGAGTATGGCCATCTAATTGCAATTAAAGCAGGCATGTATTCAAGTTTTTCTTGAATACCTCACTTTTGATCTATTATAACCATACAACCATTTTTACCTAAAGCACTTTACGTAGCAAAGCATGGCAGCTAACTTATGCTTTGGGAGAATTTCTCCCTTGCTGTGAAAGTAAACAATGGTTCACTTTCTACACTCAGAATGTAAAACACTGAATATGATGTGTTCTTATATTACAAATAATGTATCACATGGTGTATATATGGAAAAGGATTCAGTTTTATATATGGAAAAGGATTCAGTTTTAGTGCAGAAGATGAAAAATGAAAGTGAAATGCTGCACAGTAACTGTAGCACGAAATTGATATCGCCACTATTTGGCAGGCAGGAAGAATGTATATAGAAAAAACAGGCACTATTATTAGCTATTGAAATTTCATACCAAAAACTTTGGTAATTAAAGAACTGCTCTTTGTAGATCTTCTACTAAGCCTGTAAGTCTGAATAACACTATTCATATTTATACTTCCTACTTAATGCTCATCTTTTGTATAAGACAACTTTAACAAATGATCTGTAACCCTTTCCACACTGTAAACTGTCAAAGGTGGCAGAACTCAAAACATTAAGGAAACTAATTACATTTTATATATGTTACCGCAGTTCAAACAGTAAGGTTGATATGTAATAAAATACATAAAATACAATAAAATATAAAATATTATGGTTAAATTAAAGTTCTTATTAAGTCATAAATGATCATTTTTAAGGAGAATTTTTGAAGTTACACAAAGGCAGTGTGTGTTTTGATAGGCAGAAGTAATACAACTGTAACTTAAATACTGCAGTGTTTAAATCCAGTCACCACTTATTGTACTTCACTTGCATAAAACTTTACTCAAGACGGCTTAAAATTTAGTTTATAGGTTATCCTGTTTTTAGTGAAGAAAAGATCAATCTGCACACAACTGTCTCACCCTAGTAACAGTAAATAACCCCCTCTCCTCTTCAATCTTGCTGAGCCAGCTTTGCTATTCTGACATCAAGGTAAATGGAATGCAGCCACTCAAACTATACTATGAATGAAACAAAGCAACATAATTTGCAGTTCTCTTTCGCAAAAAAATTTAAACAGTACACTATACCTCTTTATATAATTTTGATTGAAAATCTTGCTCTGTACTATCATAATATCTGCCAACATGTATTTATTTATTTATTTTCAAAACTGACATAACTGCAAGCAATAAACAACATAATGGGGTCATCAGTGGAGTTAAACCAGGCAATAGAATCAGTAGGGTTGTCAGTATTATCATTGGTATCCTTCGCAGTAATAATAACAGAAGTACTTCCAATAGTATACAGTCCAAGCAGTACTCAGCAGGACTTAACGAACAGAGAGGAAGAAAGAAAGCTGCCTTTACAGCAGTTTGTCAATGGGTGGCAGTGCAGTGTGCAAGGTTTTTGAACCTATAGTGTGTGTGTGTGTGTGTGTGTGTGTGTGTGTGTGTGTGTGTGTGTGTGTGTGTGTGTGTGTGTGTGTGTGTGTGTGATATTTTCTCATCTGCAATGTGGTATGGTGTTTGGCAAGAGTCCAAAGAGGTACTGACAGATCTGCTCAGGAAAACCTCCCCTGTTCAGAAGACTGCTCATGCTCTCATGCTCTCATGCTCACATGCACACACACACACACACACACACACACACACACACACACACACACACACACACACACACACACACACACACACACACACACACACACACACACAGACACCTCCTCCCTCTCCTCACACTCTGTGTGACCCTGACATCAGCCCTGCACTCTCTCCATCACTGTGTTGCCTTGGCAACAGGCCCCAGGGTAAGGCTGTGAATGTTGTTCATGATGTTTGTTTCTTTCTTTCTTTTTTGCTTGCTTGATTGTGTGACCAGCATGTTAAAGTAATGTGTTTCTACGTGTGAGCATACAAACTAAATCAGTTTTACACTTTAAATTCTGGTGTTTTTAGCCTACAGGTACTTTCTACGAACATGAGGCTGGAAGTGAGTAACCATGATAATCAGAGTGAGAGTATGTGTTGTATGTGGTGGTGATGGTGACAGAGTGTCATAGTGAGAAGCAGATAGCCTCTTTGACTTTTGTGAGTGCTGTCATTGAGTAGGAGGCTTAAGACCTCACAAATCATTCCAGCTCCTTTCTGTAGTACCAAATCAAAAACACTAGGGGGCAGTCTGGACTGTATCTGAACTGGAAGCTGAACCTTAAAGTGAAAAATACTGACACTGGTATAATTATGCAAAAATATGCATTCTATTTGCAGACAAAATGGCATTCTTTTGCCTATCACTGTTGCAGAATTTGATCTATCTATCTATCTATCTATCTATCTATCTATCTATCTATCTATCTATCTATCTATCTATCTATCTATCTATCTATGTCTGCCTAGTTGCCATGGTTGCAGTGCTGGCCCGGGTCAGGACCTTACGGGATCCGACTGTAAATGAGCATTGTGGGGCTTTGATGGGAATCCGTGATGGGTTTTCAGTTGCTACGGTAACACTTGATCCTGCGCCATTCATCTTAGTATTTCTCGCCGTCTGCAGTTCTCAGTTAAATCTTCATTTGGCAGTTAAACCATTACTTCTGCTTCTGTTCTGCCATGTTTTAACCTTCATAGAATGAATAATGCAGGGAGACATCAGCACCAGTCATTTTACTGCTGTTCCTGTTTGTATTAATTGTATCACATTGTATAACACACAGGTACTAAAAACTTTGAGCTGACTCTAGAAGAGAATCACTTGCCATAAACATCCAAGTTAAAATGTGCCACAGAGCAGCATTAAAAACAAAACAATAAAAGTGCTAAAGTGTAAATTGGCAAAGGTTTGTAATGACAATACATGAGACCTAATATAGATGGTCCCACCTGGCTCCACTCACTTTTACAGTATATAAAGTGGAGTGCATGATTCCAGTTAAACAAATGTAATTGGAACAATGAAATCCACTCAACAAAAATCATCACAGTATTGTTTGAGCTTCATAGCTCAGATGTTTTAGATGGAGTTCACATTGAAAAGGTTGCTGAGGTGCTTTGTAGACCAGAGCTCTTTGAGCTAGTGTTAAGTGGAAGCAGCCAGTCGCAGATTGCATGATGCAGACCAAAGAGTGGAGAAAGTCGCTCTGCCCACAGAGGGATGGATTTACACCTAACAGTTAGCCACATACTTGCCAAACTGTGGAGCTTCTTTTTTAACCAAGAGCACAAGGTGATCATTGTGTGAGTAGAAAATGCAAGGAAAACTACTATCCTCCACCAATCTCTATGTATTATTGTAGTGTCTACCTTACAATATAAAGCACCTTGAGGTGACTGTTGTTGTGATTTGGTGCTGTATAAATGCAATTTAATTGAAAACTGAATTCAATTATTCCTTTGGGAGTGAAAAGAAGAAAGAAGGAAAAAAGCAAGTCAGTAATGAGTGGAGCAGATAACAATTATTAACTACTAATAGTTATTGTTACTAGTTTAGCAAAGTAAATGTGGGAGAGACACACACATCAACTTTTACTAGAATCACATCATTGTTTTTTTTAAATCTTTTTTATTTTGACAGTTAATATTAACTCAGTAGCAGAGTAGCCTGGTATGTTTAGCTCTGCTTGCCATTATGTGACTGAGTATTGTTCATGTCGTTAGCAAGTCAAAGTAACGTACAAGCAGTATAAACACCGGCGATCGTGGCTCAAGAGTTGGCAGTTTGTCTTGTAATCGGAAGGTTGCTGGTTTGAGCCCTGGCTCGGACAGTCTCGGTTGTTGTATCCTTGGGCAAGACACTTTACCCGTTGCCAACTACTGGTGGTGGTCAGAGGGCCCGGTAGCGCCAGTGTTCAGCAGCCTCGCCTCTGTCAGTGCGCCCCAGGGTGGCTGTGGCTACAATGTAGCTTGCCATCACCAGTGTGCGAATGTGTGGATAACTGAACGTGTAAAGTGCTATACAAATACAGGGCATTTACCATAACCAGGCCACTTAGTCTTGGGCATTGTAAATGGGCATAAATTAAATATGGCCTCGCCCATTTCTGGGGTAGTCTTTTACCTGTTCTTTTTATAGGTATGTTGTTGTCCTTGTTAGTCTCAGATTATTCATTAAATAAATGTGATGAACACTGATTGGAGGGGCTCTATCTGAATTTTGGCGTAGAGCCTGGGCAAACTCTAGAATCGCCACTGAAGCTTCTTTTATGTACAGATGTTCCAGCATACAAATGTATGTCTCCACTCACAAAATTAAACTCACTGAACTTGATTTGACTACCACGCTACCATGCTAAACGCTAACTGTATCCTAATGTAACTGATAGATGATTCATTTAACATGGGATCTAATACAGAGGTGGAAAGTAATGAAGTACAAATACTTTGTTACTGTATTTAAGTAGAATTTTCAGGTAACACAAATGTCTGTATTTTCTAGTCCTTACAATTTCAAAACATACTTGTTGAATCAGATTTAAGACATTTTAGGGCAGTTATTATTTCACATCACTGCACATCTTCAAATATCAAACAAATGTATTTTCTTATTGTGGAACTTTCTGCTAACAAAACATCTACATCATATCTAGGAGAGTAATCTAACTAAAGTATCATTAAATGACTAAAACTATTGGTTGAATATATGGGTTCTTCATTTTGTAGAAACAGAAGATTGCCTAAATAGTCTGACTGTTCTTTGTCACTGTTGCTGACATTGTGTTCTCAGCTGCAGAGCTGCTGCACTGTTAGTCTGAGAGAAACACATCATTATCCAAACAACAGCATGGGTGTGGGGATTTTGAAATAAAACAGACTGGAATCAGTTTATTTCCAGCACTCCATCAAAGCTGTAAGCTTGTTGAGCTGGCAAGGGACTTCCACTTCAACCAATACTCAGGTTAGCCACAGCACATGGAAACATGCCGGTCGGAATGCCAGATCAAGAACTGGTTCCAGAACTGAATAAGTACAAGAAGGACTGGAAGGATGATGGTCTGAGTGCCAACTTTGTAGGGATTTCACCATTGACAGTCCTCCTCTGCCTCCACCTGTTGGGTTCATGGAATTGTTTACATATTTAATTTTTTAACATTACATACATAAATATATAAAGCAGGTTTAAAGGACTCAACCCAGATAAGAAACTATTTGTGAAACTAAGAGAGCATGTGAATTGACAGCTAGAAGACTGGTCAGCTTCACAATAGAGTTTTGGTAGAAATGTCAGTCCTTTACAAGCCCATGTGTGTGTATGTGACATCACTTGGTAGCAGTGTCATCTCATTTCAGCATTGATCCAGGCTAAAATAATTATCTACAGGACTCACACACACATACACACACATGCACATTAGCATGTAAATTAAGCTCCATTCAAGCGCGAGCCCCTAGCCTTCCTCTTTCATTTGACCACATATCAATCCACAGGTTTAGGCATTCAGAGTGAATGAATATGGAAATAATACAGTACACTCTGCAAACTAAGTAGATCTGCTGCTTGGCTGAATGCTGCCTGGTTGAAAAGTGCTTGTGTGTGTTTTGCAATTAGATTCTAACGATGCTAAAAAACTGAGCAGATTGTAGGAACAACAATTGTAGCTTCTAGCAGTCATGATCTCGGACCTTCTTCTTCTCCTTCTTCCTCTATCTGCATATAGAATCACTACTGCTTTACCATGTACTCACGTTTTCTTGTTACTGTGTATCTGTAAGTGAGACTGATATGGGAAATCTTCTATAAAGACCATCACTACAAGTGAGTGACATTTAATTATTCAGAATTATCCAGGACAGAAACACAACACAAACACTCACATACCAGTATCTGTAAAAAAAATCAGGGTTTCCACACTGGTTCTCCCTGTTTCTGCATCCACTCTTACAAAACTGTCATACATGTACACATACTAACATGCAGAGAGAGAAGAATAGCGAGAGACTTGCCCTTTACACAGTGAAGATGACGTTGGGGGCTTCACTGATATATTAAAGCAAGTCATTTTTACGTTACTGCTTTTCATATATGTTAGCCTTGAGGTTTAAAACACACACACACACACACACAAATCTGAAGAAAGCTTGAGTCAACAAGACAACGATAGAACCTTAAACATTATAAGGCATTATCAGTGACTGTTGAGATTGTCCAGACAGCAGCACCACTATAGTTTGCTTCAGAGTATAACACATATCTAAGAACCCTCATAGATATGTTCACCTTTGCTTTACAAAATATATCTGAAATATTCTTTAAACATGAGTATAAGAAATTTCAGCTGGGCACAATTCTCAGTGTTACTACCAGCTTGGGATTATGTATATATTTAAGACATAACTTTAGATTTTTGGAGGAATTTGGAATCACAAGGGATTATTTCAACAAGGGACATTCAGGTGACGATCCATACAAGGACCCTGCTTTGACCCTGCTCTTAATAGCGCACTTTTTTCCTTGGCAGAAGGGGTAGCGGCCAAAGTAAAACAAAAGGCTGATAAATTATTATTGTAATGATTAATTGTTCTTAATTATTATAAAGATCCTTTCTAACACTTTAAAAAGTTATTATCACAATGATTGGGGTCCAAGGTGTCACTTTGTTCACAAGTTTGTTTTTAATTACTAACATGATTCTGTCAAACTGAATATAATGTCATGATTGAAAGCTTTGACACGGTCAGCTACTGTCACACAGGCACTTACGCATCTTTATTTGGGAACAGACTCAAATAGAGTAGTAATGCTGAGGAGGAGATAGAGTGTTTACTTTTCCATAAACATGACTGAGTGCTTCAAACTGACAATGTTTGGTGTTCTGCAGTAAATGGAAGTAGCCAACATGAGGGACTCAAGGCGTTGTCATACTTTTTCTGGTTAAATGTGCATTTTCTAAGCTAATTGTAAGCTAATGTCCTTAGCTTTCTATCAGCAGGATTGGTAGTTAACTACTGGAGAAAAGCTATGTTTGGTAGCTAGGCTATTTTCATTTGAGAAAACAATCAATGCACCTGAATAAATGACTGTTACTGTTATTGTACTTTTATTATGCACCTTATACTGTAAGAACAACAGTGGGTCTTGTTTTCAGTTCATGGGCACTGCTAAAATATCTGCAAACACCAGTGTGTTTTTTCACTCTCAGCATAGACATTCCAAAGTGATTCCAAAATTTTTTATTGATTCCAATGTAATTTGTGATCATTCAGAAAGAATGCAGTGTGCTGTGGTCAATGTTCTGCTGGAAAACTTTGGGTCCTGCCATTCATGTTGATATTACTTTGACACATACCACCTACCTAAGCATTGTTGCAATCATGCACCCTTTTACATGGAAACGGTATTCCCTGATTTCCTGAACCCTCCCACAAATTAAAAATAATGCAGGAATTATTTGAGGAGAACAAGTCTGAGGTGTCGACTTATATAGACCTCTGTTTGTGTGACTCTATATAGGTATGCCTCGCTAAATCGACACTGACCCACCACCAGTCATGCTTTCCAATCTTACAGGCAGTGTAACATTCATTTCTGTCACATGTGCTCACTTAAAAGCACATTCTGCTATTCTATGGCAAATGCCAATCAGACTCCAGACAGACAGTGAGCACAGGCATGACTAGAGCATATTGGGTCCTCAGGCCATCTTCGATTGTTTGGTCATATTTATTCACAGTAGTGGTCTCTGTAGGCCTCTGACAGTGCTCATCCTGTTCCTTACTGCACACTAGAGAAGAGAATGGTCCTGATGATAGGTTAAGGAACTTTTACGGCCCTGTCCAGTTCTCCTAGAATAACTGCCTGTCTCCTAGAATCCAGCCTGGAGGAGTTCAACTACATGTGCAATTCAGTACATTCCAGGTATTGTCTCCTGCTACCAGTTGTAACGCTGACAAATGCAAAAGTAAAAAAAAAATGTCAGAAAATGTCAATGGCGTCCACCTGTAAAAACCATGCCTATTTGGGGTTTTTCTGTGGGTTTTCTGTGTGGACGTGTGCAAAAGAAACAAAAAATCTTTCAAAGACATTTTTTCATACGTAAAAACATATAAATTCAGTTAATCACTTGAATTCTGTGACCGAATAATTAAAACCTTTCACCTCCATTTGAACTCAGACTTAAGGCACCAAAAGTTTTTATACCTCAAATTCCTACTGACTTTGGAAAATGTGTTGCAAAATCTAGGCCTAATGTAGAAGAAAATGTGTCCAGACATTAAAATGAAATGTGAATGATTTAGTTGAATCTTTATAAAACTGCTGTAACTGAGAAATCAGAATGATAGTCAAGAGCCTATATGCATAAGAAAACAAAGAAAATATATAAAATCTTAGATAGCACCAGCTACTTTGTAGTCCAGTAAAGTCATGCTACACAGATTCTGCAACCACTTTATAACATATGCTAGTTCCTTAAGTACTCATTAAGGCCAGTATCTAATCAGCCAATCATGTTAGCAGCTCAAAGTATCTAGGTGTGTAGACATAGTGAAGGTAGTTCAAAACCGAGCATCAAAATGGGGAATGAAGGTGACTGAACGTGGCATGGTTGTTGATAGGAAAGCAACAGTAAATCAATCAACCACTCGTTACAAACGTTCTCTGAACAGCAACATGAAATTTATCTCTCACAGAATCACCAAAACTGGACAACAGCAGATTAGAAAAATGCCTTTACTGGATCTCAGTCCAGTAGAGCATCTATGGTATGTGGTCAAAGAGGAAATTTGGATAAACAGGTAACAAATCTGTAGCAAGTGTGTAATACTATCATTTCAATATGGACCAAAATCTCTGAGGAATCTTTCCAACACCTTGCTGAATGTCTGTTTTTTTCAAATAAACCTTTGCTGAGAACATCAGAAAAGGTGTTTATTGCCCATATATACTTTCAGCTGAGGGGCAGTTTCACTGCGACCACTAAGTCAGGGCTGTGTGTCGGACAGGGTTGTCTGCAGCACGGGGGCCCCACAGGGAACGGTTCTGGATCCGTTCCTCTTCACCATCACACTGCAGACTTCTCCCACAACTCCACCCAGTGCTTCCTGCAGACGTTCTCTGATGACTCTCCAATAGTCGGCCTCATCACTGATGGGGACGGCAAGGAGTACAGAGAACTGACCCAAGACTTTGTGGACTGGTGCCAGCTGAACTACCTCCAGATCAACACTAGTAAAACCAAGGAGCTGGTGGTAGACTTCCGCAGGCACAAACATCCTCCACTGCAACCACTGAACATCCAAGGTATGGACATCAAGGCTGTGGACAGCTACAGGTACCTTGGTGTTCATCTGAACAATAAACTGGACTGGACTCATAATTCAGAAGCCTTCTACAGAAAAGGGCAGAGCAGGCTGTACCTACTGCGGAGACTCAGGTCTTTTGGAGTGAGGGGCCCACTCCTGAAGACCTTCTATGACTCTGTGGTGGCCTCAGCCATCTTTTATGGTGTGGTCTGCTGGGGCGGCAACATCTCTGCCGGGGACAGGAAGAGACTCAACAGGCTGATCCGAAGGGCCAGCTCTGTTCTAGGATGCCCTCTGGACCCAGTGGAGATGGTGAGTGACAGGAGAATGGCGGCTAAGCTGTCATCCCTGTTGGACAACATCTCCCACCTCATGCAGGAGACTCTGACAGCACTGAGCAGCTCCTTCAGTGGCTGCGGCACCCACGATGTGGGATGGAGAGATTTGGCAGGTCTTTCTGGGGTGGGCTCGGGTGAGCCTGAGTGCTGAAGATATCTACCTATTCGGAACCATGATAACAGGGTTCTGGCTGATCGGAGCTGGCTTGGCCCTGACTTATCGAAGAATTAAGGAAGCGGAACCGGCTGTTCAAACCCCCACAAGGCTGCCCACTGGGAGTGAAACGATGGGAAGAGGCGTGAGTTTCTCAAAATGGGCTCATTGAGTGCAGCACGGATAAGATCTTGGAAGGCTATGGCTGCTGTGAATACTCAGAATAAAATCTCTGACTGCAGACTGGATTACATCTCGGAAGGGCTAGCTTGGAATAACATCTCTGGGCGCAAATTGGATGACATCTCGGGGAGGCACACTGTCGTGAGTTCTCAGAATCGGCTCCTTGAGCACAAGAAATGACAACATCACAGAACGCAAGTATGGCGAAGCTCGTGGCTCTCCAACGGGAGATTGAGAGACCAGTGTTGGACTGTAGAACTGCTTTGAAATTCATATGAGCTGTTCGCACTAAAGTAAAAACCACCATCACTTCATGCGGAGACCCCGTCGGCGCCAGCTGCGGTCTCAAGGCTGGAGCCGAACAAAAACACCCTGATAACGACTGTGTTTAGTCTGTTCCTTCCCATTCCATGCAAGGTCACCTGGGTTGGCTGTAAGACTGTTTACTTAGCCTAGCAGGGCGAAGGACACTGTCTCAGCTGAACTCTGGACATGCACACACATACATATACACTGATATGCACACACTCATCCCCTCTCCCGTTCCAAACGCCTTCTACGCTTATTCCCTTCCGATGCTGACGGTGGATCAAGGAGACCAGCGCACAGGCTGCAGGCCCGGATGTACTGTCTAAATCGGCTGTCTCTCACCCTTTACCCACCCCTGTTGCTTGTCATGTGTTTCTTTGGTGCATTAAGAGTTTTTTCATGTGCAGAGGTGTTTTTTTCTGTTCTCAAACTGATCTCCCTGTTGGAGCTCAGTCTGGGGGGAGTTATTTTTTTCTCCTTATCTTTCCTCGTGCGGTACATTTTCCATTGTTATACTTCTCTGACCTGTCTTCCCCATGTGATGTTTTGTGTAATATATGTATGGTCGGAGGGTAAGATGGTGTCGCCATTGCGTGCAATAGATCGGCAGCCTTATGAAATTTCCCCTTGTGGGACTAATAAAGGTATATCAAACAAAGACTTTTGCAGCTGATCAAACCCACACATGTGCAATTAGAATGCTATATGTGCAATTCTTTTTCTGACAAAGTTGTACTTTTGTATGTTCTTACTCAGTTGTAAATAGCATTTGTATTCTATTTTATTCCAGTGTTTTCTAATTTCTACTACATAACTTTGCACTTTTGCTGTAACGAAACAAATTTCCCACCTGTGGGACTAATAAAGGTAATCTTATCTTATCTTATCTTATCTTATCTTATCTTATCTTATCTTAACAGTGTGTTTCTGGTCTTGCTCTTTCACATTTCATATATACACATGTTTTCATTTCTAAGTAATTTGACTGAAAACACAAATGAAATCCTGGAAAGCATTCAGGCAAGTAAGAGCTCTGACAGACAAGTACAAACACTTTTGATGAGTTATGCGATTTCGATGAGAATCGCATCAGCACAACAACAAATATATGGAATTCTTTTTCTATCATAAGTCGAGCCCAAGAAAACAGTTGTGCCCTGAGGCAACTGTCGTTATGATTTGCGGCTATATAAATAAAATTGAACTGAACTTAATTGAAAAAACTTAATCTGAGCAAACAATTTAATTTTTTGAGTGCAATGAAATAATTAAAGAACTCACATGTTCATAACACAAAGAAGCCATCATGCACGTGAGAGTGTCTGTTTTGCACGCATTGCTACAGTTTCCCGCTCTTGCAGGTTGCTCTATGCACTTGGAGGTGAATCCTGCTGACAAGTGACTTTTGACTATTTGGAGGTGGAGCCCAAAGGAAGTGGGGTGTCATATTGTCATTGGTCACTTTGATGGATAGTTCAGGTTACTGCGTTAAACTGAGTAACATCGTGGCAGCCATTTTAAGCTGTATTTGTTTACAGTATTTGTTTGCTATAGAGCAGTGGAAATACTGACAGCTGTCACTGGATTACTTTACTGCTTAAGAAATCTAAGCCAAGTTCTGAAGCCACTGCAAAAACATTTAAACCTGTCAACAAAAAGTTGCTCAGTCTGCAGCAACAACATGTAACTGCACAAACTGGATGGGAATGCTTCAAAACATGCTCCAGAAAACTATGGTTTTTAATAGATTTTTTTTCTATATTAAAGTGAAGTCAATAAATCAATGCATCCACTGTGCTCAGTAGAAGTAACAACTGTATTTGAATTGGCAAACTGTAATTTCAAAAGGTCAAGAAATCCTCAAGACAGCAAGTTACTCATGTGTAGCACGAGTAT